>NC_085842.1:247462175-248062175 GCF_035594765.1 Anolis carolinensis
ACTTGAGTCCCAATTACAAGATATCTCATTATATATGTGTGTATGCAAATACAGATATTTCAAAATTCAAGAGAATCCAAAATACTGGTCCCAAGTATTTTGGATCAGGAATAATCAACTCGTATTACAAATGCTGAAGGGAGGCAAAATTATAGTTTGATCCTGAAAGAGTAGTATTATTCCTGAAACCAAGTAGTTGTTAGAGAAAATCAGTCCAAATAATGGACCCTCACCATTAGTGGAACCTCACAACAAACCATGAAGGAATACGAAAGAAACATTACAAATGGACCTTCCACCCTAGCTTAGACCCCTTCTACACTGACATATAAAATCCAGGTTGTCTGCTTTGAACTGGATTATATGGTGGTGTAGAAGGGGTCTTGGTCTAATTCAAAACAGAAAATGTGGATTATCTGCTTTGATAATTGGATTATATAGCAGTTTAGAAGGCAGCTTAGTCTAAGGCCCATTCCACATAGCTGAATAAAATCCTACATTATCTGCTTTGAACTGGAATATATGGCAGTGGACTCAGATAAACCAGCTAAAAGCAATTATTGTGGGATTTTCTTCCTTAATATTCTGGGTTATATGGCTGTGTGGCAGGCCCAAAGTCCACTAGTAGGTGTAAATAAATAAATAAATAAATAAATCATTGGAAGTCACTTCCAAAAGATAGCCATTTTGCAGCAGCGAGGGAAAATGAGGGGCAAAATCCTGCCCCCAACAAAGGCCCATTCTACAATGTCATATAATCCAGATTATCAAATCAGATAATCCACGTTATCTTCTTTGAACTGGATTAGATGAGTCTACACTGCCATATAATCCAGTTCAAAGCAGATAATCTGGATTTTATATGGCAGTGTAGAAGGAGCCAAAATCTTCCACCTATCCCCAAACTTTTAGCATTGCAGAGTATGAAAAAACCCAGGACTGCTGTGTTCTCTGTGTTTACATTCCTACGGTGATTTTCCCTGCCTCTTTTCTTAGAGTGATTGCACTGTCATTCTAAACGTTCAACTGAAGTTTTCAACTAATCCAATTCTAGAAATTTGAAGATGGAAGAGAAAATGCCATGGGAAGGGCACAATTCTTATTTAGTGGGGGAATGCCCTCATTTTAAATACAGTAAAGTCTCACTTATCCAAGACTCGCTTATCCAACGTTCTGGATTATCCAACGCATTTCTGTAGTCAATGTATTCAATACATCGTGATATTTTGGTGCTAAATAAGTTAATACAGTAATTACTACATAGCATTACTGCGTATTGAACTACCTTTTCTGTCAAATTTGTTGTATAACATGATGTTTTGGTACTTAATTTGTAAAATCATAACCTAATTTGATGTTTAATGGGCTTTTCCTTAATCTCTCCTTATTATCCAACATATTCGCTTATCCAACGTTCTGCCGGCCTGTTTACATTGGATAAGCGAGACTACTGTATCAAGAAAGTATCCGTTCTCGTCTGATCTTGGAAGCTCAGTAGGGTCAGGCAATGGGCGAGTATCAATGAATACCAGGTGAAAGAAAGGAACTGCACAACCACCTCCTGAGTACTGTGTTCCTTGTCTGAGACATCATGTGAAATGTATGGGGTCACCCGTAAGTCGACAACAACACACCAGCTGCTTCAAAACCAATGCTCCTGACACAAGGATACAGAATTTACTGTCGAGATGAAAACAAGCAGCCCAGTCCGCCCAGAACCTGCTAAAATTCTTCTTGAGTGAGGCTTGAAGTACACTCACGTATGCGACTACAGGTCGGATTAAAATCCTGATCCAACATTAATTGTGCAAAATTGGGTGTAGACTCGGGTCGCACGTCCGCCTGAAGCCATCGACCACAGGAGAAGGTGTGCCGAAAATGAAGCTGTGTGGCGTTTCTTCCGCTTCTCGTTTATTCCCCTCTTCTTTTTGGAACCTACTCTGCTTCGGAAGCTTCGCTTTGGCTTGTCGCTTTCACAGAAATTAATACAACCGCACGACAAGAATTAGAGGAGGAGTAAGGAAGGAAAGAAGAGGAGAGGGGAGGAGGATGGAAAGAAGAAGGACGAGAGAAGGAAAAAGAAGGGGAAGGAGGGCGAGAATAGGAAAAAGAGGGAGGGGAGGGAGGAGGAGGAGGAGGAAAGGAGAAAAAGAGGAGGAGGGTGAAGACGGGGAGAGAAAGGGGAAAAAGAAGAGAAGACCCCAGGTTCAAAACTACCCGAGAAACCATTGCAGTACCAATGGCTCCGAGAAGACTGAACTGAGAGAGTCGAAGGCCTTCATGGCCGGAATCACAGGCTTGCTGTGTGTTTTCCGGGCTGTATGGCCATGTTCCAGAAGTATCCTCTCCTGACGTTTCGCCCCCATCTATCGCAGGCATCCTCAGAGGTTGTGAGGTAATCTACACTGCCATATAGTCCCTTCTACACTACCATATAACCTCACAACCTCAGAGGATGCCTGCCAGATATGTGGGCGAAACGTCAGGAGAGAATACTTCTGGAACATGGCCATACAGCCCGGAAAACACATAACAAACCAAAAAGACAAACGGCTGACTTCAAAAGGCAACGCAACCTTATCACAGCTGCCTGGACATTTGCCAGATGCGCGCGGAGAAAAACCAATTTCTCCCGCGAGGCTGTTTGCGTGGGTCTGAAAGACAAGCAGACCCCCAAATGGGGTTTATTCCCGAGGTCGAGCATCAGCGGGTGAAACACAACAGGGGAGAAGCTGCAAGAAGTTTTTGGTCTTCAAACAGCGAAGAAGATACCAATTCTTCGCCCTAGAGTTTCTCAGTCCCTGGTCAGTCCCATGGGAAAGTGGGGAAATCTTGCATGAAATTAATGTGTCCACAATGCTATCTGGCATTGCCCCCCCCCCCCCCTTCCAATGTGCCACGGAAGTTGCTGCTAACTGGGAGAGAAATAAGGTTGAACACTGAAAGCCATCCTCTGCATAGCTACCAGCCCCTTCCCAGTAGATTCAAATCAAGGAACAGCGAGAATGTCCCTCTGGGCAGCTAAACCAGGAAATCCCAGCTGGATTCCGCCCCCCCCCCCCCCCCCCGGCGAAAAAAAGAGGTCTGCTCTAGGGGCAAACCACTGAATAGACAACTTGGAAGTCCCTGAACAGACTCAGAAGACTGGGCAGATCAAAAGACAACCTGGAAAAATGGCACAACTTAAAAGAATCCTTCACCACATAAAGCAGAGCAGACAAGTTCGTGTCTGTATGCTTGTCCGCAGTGTCCTTCCTCATGCAGAGAGGAAGAATTGTTTGAGGCTACAGACAATGCTATCGCTGTTGCCCGTTTTTGGTCAAAAGATAGCCTCTTGTGCTCCTTCTATTTTAATCAGTTTTATACCAATTTATGCAATGCTTTTGATACAAAATAAATAAATACTGTATGTCCATTGAGGACCCGCCCAGTCCTCCCACCCCACGATGGCAGCAATGGAGTCCCAGTTTGGCCCAGGTGCAAAAGGCACACCCCCTCCCCCCCAAACCTCCCGCCCACGTGTGAGGATCCGTTTCGCTGCCCTGAAGTTTCCATATAGAAACACGGGAGCGAGACCAGTGGGTTGACACACTTTGCCGCTCTCCCTTTTCCTCACACAGACCCTCCCCAGAGTGAGCACCCAGGTGCCCCTTTGTCCGTGGCTAATGCCCCTGGAGGCGGTGGCCCTGGGATTCTGGTCGCCAAGAGGAGCGCGCTCTTCCTCACGAAGATTTTTGCATCGCCGACTCCTCCTTTTTGAGGCTCAAGGAGGTTTCCCTCACTGCAATCCCTCCCCAAGACCCATGGCGGTGGAAAGTTATCTGAGAACGCAGGGCACACAGCCACACAGCCTTATAACCCAGAATATCAAAGCAGAAAATCCCATAATATCTTCTTTGAACTGGGCGCGGTGGGTTTCCTGGCGATGATTACTCCGAAAGGAGTTCCTTTTGCCTTCCTTTGAGGCTGAGAGTGTTTCTATGTTTCTAAGACACGGTTCTCAAAGTCACAATCCCACGCTCAAACCACTGCACCACGCTGGACGTCTTGGTCCTCAATGCCGTCTCAGGCCCCTTCCACACAGCTGAATAAAGTCCCACATTTCCTGCTTTGAACTGAAATATGTGGCAGTGTAGACTCAGATAACCCACTTCAAAGCAGATACTGTGGGGTTTTCTGCCTTGATGCTCTGGGTTATATGGCAATGTGGAAAGGCCCTCAGAAGAGCGGGGTTAAGCTTACAGGATCAGCTTGAAATCCCGATTTGCAGCACACCTCACCCGTTGTGGACAAGGCTTGATTCACTGATGATCTTTCCAGGACGCCAGTTTATTTACACATACACACGCAGACACTTTTTGTTCCTCCTCGCCACTCTCTTGGAAGCAAGTCTTGCGCAGCTCGGTGGGTCATAAGGACTTCCCAGTCCAAATTCTTCAGCTTCTCCTCTTAAAAAGTGAGGAAACCTTGCAGCGTTTTACCAACATGTAGTCTCTCAGGCACTCAGTGTGTTGCTACATACGAGTATGTTGTTGCTGTGTTTTGTTGTCTGTTTCCCAAAGAGATTCACACCTGGTGTTTAATTAAAGAAACCCAAATCCTAGCAAGTTTCGGGTCAAACGGCCTTACGATTTCCAACAGACAAGAGTGGCTATGAAGTCTTTGTGATTTAGCTAAGCGGGAATTCAAGCCCTCGCTCACTCTTGCTGCTCGCTTACACATGCCTAAATACCTTACCTTACCATACCGTTTTTATCTGCGCCAGTGTGCCCTCTTTACCACTGAGCCCTCGGTGGCGCTTATGCCGGTCGACGGTTCGAATCCGGGGAGTAGGGTGAGCTCCCTCTGTCAGCTCCAGCTTCCCATGTGGGGACATGATGGACCATGGCAAAACATCCGGGCGTCCCCTGGGCAACGTCCTTGTGGATGGCCAATTCTCTCACACCAGAAGGGACTGAATGGGTGCCCGTTTGGGTTGTGCATCCCGTTGCACAATTCAGTTGCCCCACATTGACGATGCAAATCGTAATCAAAGCTATTCCAACGCTGACCCTCTTGACCTGCCGACCTTGTGAGCTCGGACTCCAGCCCTACAGACCGGGGTCCGAATCCCCTTTCACCCATGAAAACCCCTGGGGTGATCTTGGACGAGGCACACTTTCTTCCTTAGAGGAAAGCAAGGGCAAACCCACTCCTGAACCAATGTTTCCAAAGAAACTCCCTGAGACTCTCCGCCTCAACCTTGCATCCTCAGCAAATGACTTGAAAGCAGCAACCATTCTAATTCCATTGATCACTCTGTGGCTGCTTTCGGAGTAAGCAAGCGAACTAGGGGCCTGTCTTCCTGATGACTCCAATCAGAGCGGCAGGAGGGCTTTAACAAAGGGTCCAATCCATTCTTTTTCCCACCGGAGCAACCTTAGCTTTCCCAGGCAAGAGTCCACTTTAATCTGATTCAGTGCATTATCATCATCACTATCATTATTATTAAATGGGGTGTTGGAAATAGCAACCTCCCAAGCCTTTCACTATTTATTTGTTCATGTATATATTTGCTGACCTGTATTCTATGTGCATGTTGATTTGTCAGTTTAACTGTACCTCTTTGGTGTGGGAGGGGTTATAGATATGTGATTGTACTGAGCATGTTCAGACTCAGGACTCCATTTTGTATTCATTGTCTGCTATCCCCTCAGTGGAGGTGGATGCATGCTGCTGTTAGGACTTCAGTAGAGAAGTGTGACTTATAGACTTCAGTGAGTACAACTATACCTAAAGACCATGGTTGATACCCTGTGTACTCAAGAGAGAGAACCACATCCTATCTATAACTGAATCTTTAATAAGATGCCCGTATGGTAAATTAATACAAGATGTTTGTGAATAAACAAGATACATTATTTTTCAAATAAGACTTTGGGTTTTTTTTTAATCTCTCAGCTCACAGATTTCAAGGGAGTGTATGTTTTTGGGCAACTGCAATTTCAGCTTCCAAGAAACAACCATCATCTGCTAACCAAATATATTTTTGTAGTGGCATGTCTTTGACCTTGGCAGTTCAAAGACACGGTTCATCAGTTTGACAGTTGAGTAACCTGAGTGCCATTACACAAATACTTATGAATATCACTGGTTCAAAGGGTTGGCTTCTAACAAGGCCATGCTTTTCTTGGCCAATGGTTTTCAAAAGGTGGCCTCCCGTGTTCATAGAGATTCACATTTGCTAAACGGATATTATATAATTTTTCCTTTTCAATATGGTTATGCCATTTATTTCCACAGGGATATGTACCCAGAGACTGGTTGCAGTTATTTCCAATAGGGGAGAAAATGGAGAGCCCAAGCGCTATATTTTCCCCTAGATATCCCTTCTCTGAGACAAGACGTGAGCCGCCTCTGCCTTCACAAGGGCTAGGAAAGCGGTGTCAGGTTGGAACGGGGACTCCTAGAAACGGAGTGACGGGGAAGCGACGACGAACAGAACTCTGTCGGATCAGGAGGCGCCTCTGAAAAGCTCGCCGCGTCTTTGCCTGATCGGGAACAGACAAGGCGGATCTTGGTTCACTTGACTTGGTTTGTGTTGTTGTCGCCCCCGTCCGAAGTTGTGAGGCCGTCGCTCATGGGACGCCCTTGGCATCGCGGAAATGGGGGGGGGGGGGAGGGGTCTGCGCACGGCGAAGGGGGCGGTCCCACTCGCGCGCCTGCCTGCCTGCCTCCCCGTTAAGTCCTGCTTCGGAGCGCGGTCCCAACTTCAAAGGAAAGCGTGCGTGGGAAGCGAAGCGCCTTGGCTTCCACGAGCGGAAGGAGGAGAAAGCAGGCGAGGCAAAGGAGCCATTGGAAAGGGGAAAATGGATCGGACTTTGGGCTGAAATCCTTCTGCCTTCTCTCATTGCAGTCACCGGGTGGAAAGAAGAGGACACGGAGATCTGTGAAGGAAGCGGCGTCTCCACCGCGAGGAAAACTTCCCCGTCGCAGCTCTGGCCCGCAAGTGCCGCCTTGAAGCGCTGCGTTTTCCAGAGGGGTCTTCCATGGACACACCTGCCCCTACGACGGAGGAGAGCCTTAAATGCATAGCATCGTAGAGTGGGAAGAGACCACAAGGGCCAACGCCGCACACAAAACTCCCCAGAAGGAGACACTACAGCATATTCCACCTCTTTACGGTCAGGAAGTCCTTCGTAAAGCTTAAGTGAGATCTCCTTTCCTGCAATTTGAACCCATTGCTCCCTGTCCTGGCCTCGAAACTCTTGCGCCTACTCAAGGTGGCATCCCAATGTTGTGGTGGACTTTCTTTCCCTGCAATTGGAACCCATTGCTAGTCTCTAGAGCAGCAGAAAAACAACTTGCCGGCTCCTCAATGTGACATGTTGGTGCCATTGGAGCCCATCCAGCCTCTGCTTGAAAACCTCCAGAGAAGGAGACTCCCCAGGTTCGAAGGAAGCTCTCACTGTGGGGAAGTTCTTCCTAGTGTTTAGGTGAGATCTCTTTCCTTGCAATTTGAACCTATTGCTTCCTGTCCTAGCCTCGAAACTCTTGCGCCTCCTCAATCTTGCGGTGGACTTTCTTTTCCTGCAATCTGAACCCATTGCTAGTCTCTAGAGCAGCAGAAAAGCAACTTGCCGGCTCCTCAATGTGACACTTTAATGTGAATGTTGGTGCTATTGGAATCCATCCAGCCTCTGCTTGAAAACCTCCGGAGAAGGAGACTCAGATTTACTGTCGGGAAGTTCTTCCAAATGTGTAAGTCAAGTCTCTTTACCTGAAATTTGCACCCATTGCTTCCTGTCTCAGCCTCAAAACTCTTGCGTCTCCTCAACGTGACATCCCAATGTTATGGTGGATGTCTTTCCTCTGCAATCTGAACCCATTGCTAGCTTCCAGAGAGGCAGAAAACCAACTTGCGGGCTCTTCAATGTTAAGGTGGGACTTCTTGGGTGTCCATCCAGCCTCTGCTTGAAAGCCTCCACAGAAGGAGACACTCCGAGGGAGCATATTCCATCTCTTTACGGTCAGGAAGTTCTCATTAATGTTTAGGTGAGGTCTCTTTACCTGCAATTTGAACCCATTGGTGCCTGTCCTGGCTTCGAAACTCTTGGGCCTCCTCAATGTGGCATGCCAGTGTTGTGGTGGACTTTCTTTTCCTGCAATCAGAACTCATTGCTGGCTTCTAGAGCGGCAGAAAACCAGCTTGTGGGCTCCTCGGTGTTAAGGTGGGACCTCTTTTCCTGTCATTGGAGTCCATTGCTGGGTGTCTTGAAAACCTCCAGAGAAGGAGACTCCCCAGGTTCGAAGGTAGCTCTCACTGTCGGAAAGTTCTTCCTAATGTTCAGCTTGCAGGCTCCTCAATGTTAAGGTGGGACCTCTTGGGTGTCCACCCAGCCTCTGTTTGAAACCTCCAGAGAAGAAGACCCTCAGACTCAGAGGCAGCTCTCACTGTCGGGAAGTTCTTCCTAATGATTCCGGGGCCCGCTCAATGGGCCTCATTACACTAGAGCATTTATCCACTTTAAATTTCCTGCGGAATTCTGGGGTTTGTAGTTTGGTGAGGCCCAGGACCTGTCTGGCTGAGCTGTTGAAAGCCTCCTCTCTAAAGTGGATTTAAAGGGGATTTAAAGTGGATCCAAGTTGTAGTGTGATGAGGTCCTAGGTGTGAGCGTGAGAGGCTGATGTTGAGGCGGGCTCTCCTTCCCGCCGCTCTCCACCTTCCTTGGCCATGCCTCGCCCGGGCAAGAGCTCCTACAGCGACCAGAAGCCCCCCTACTCGTACATCTCCTTGACGGCCATGGCCATCCAGCACTCGGCGGAGAAGATGCTGCCGCTGAGCGACATCTACAAGTTCATCATGGAGCGCTTCCCTTACTACCGGGAGCACACGCAGCGCTGGCAGAACTCGCTCCGCCACAACCTCTCCTTCAACGACTGCTTCATCAAGATCCCGCGGCGGCCGGACCAGCCGGGCAAAGGCAGCTTCTGGGCGCTGCACCCGGACTGCGGGGACATGTTCGAGAACGGGAGCTTCCTCCGGAGGCGAAAGCGCTTCAAGGTGCCCAGGCAGGAGGCCCACCCCGCGGGGGCGGGGAAAGCGCTTCAAGGGGCCCCGCTGCACCCACACCTGGGACACTACTTCCACCCCCACCATCACCCTCAGCCTCCCACCGGGCCTTTGCACGCTCCCAAGGCGCCCTTCCCGCCCTACAGCGCCGGGTTCAAGCACCCCTTCGCCATCGAGAACCTGATCGGGCGCGACTGCAAGGGCGGAGGAGGAGGGGGAGGAGGAGGCCTGCCTCTGGCCTCGGTGATGCACCACCTCGGGTACCCGGTGAGCGGGCAGCAGCTGGGCGCCGTGGTGGGCTCGGTGTGGCCCCACGTGGGCGTCATGGAGGCTTTGCCCCTGGCCGACTACGGGCCCTTTAAGGCCGCCCCTCCCGCCCAAGCCCTGCCGGCCATCCCGGTGCCCATCAAGGCCGCCCCTCTCGCCGCCCTCGCCGCCCACCCGCTCGGCCTCCTCGAAGCCTCTCCCGGGAAACCTGGCTCCGAAGGCAAGGCCCCCCTGCGTCCGGCTTTGGCGCTCTCCTGAGATTGACAGGGATGGAGCCACGCTGTAGGACGGGCATGGGCAAACTTGGCCCCTGCCTCTAGGTGTTTTGGACTTCAACTCCCATTCCTAACAGCCTCAGGCCCGCTTAAGCGGCTGAGGGGGGAAAGGAAGGGGCCTGAGGCTGTTAGGAATGGGAGTTGAAGTCCAAAACTCCTGGAGGCAGGACCCAAATTTGCCCATGCCTGTTGTAGAATGAAAACCGTTTTTGCCACGGCTCAGTTCTGTCAGCTAGTAGTAGGATTTGTACTTTGGCGAGGCAACAGCACTTGCAAAACTGGAACTGGGGTGTTGTGTGGTTTCCGGTCCTTCAAGCGACAAGAGAAAATGCTTATAGAACACAGCCACACAACACCCACGAAAGTCTCCTTCAATACAGTTGCGAAACTACTCTTATGGTTCCAGAGCATTGAGCCGTGTTGGAGCCCCCGGTGGCGCAATGGGGTTAATCCCTTGTGCCGGCAGGACTGCTGACCGAAAGGTCGGCAGTTGGAATCCAGGGACCTCCTGTCTGTCAGCTCTAGGTCCCCATGTTCCCGACATGAGAGAAGCCTCCCTCAGGATGGTAAAACATCAAACATCCGGGGCGTCCCTTGGGTAACGTCCTTGCAGATGGCCAATTCTCTCACACCAGAAAGAGATTTGCAGTTTCCTAAGTCGCTACTGACACTGGAAAAAAAATGAGGCATGGCAGTTAAAATGGGGACCAACTGCCCAAACTCTACTCTGTACACGCTCCCTGAATTAATAGAAGGGATTGCATACAAAAAAGGACAGACTCCCTCCCCCTCCCCCCCCAAAAAGACTCAACTTTAACACCTTCAGCTGTCCGATATTAAAAGGACTGGGGAAAAGCAGAAAGTTGATGGGCATTTCCTTGCCACCCGTTGCTTTCCTCCGTCTTCAGGCTCTTCCTGGGAAGGAATTCGAACTCTGTGTTGTTGAAGGCTTTCATGGCAGGAATCGCTAGGTTGCTGTGAGTTTTTCGGACTGTATGGCCGTGTTCCAGAAGCATTCTCTCCTGACGTTTCGCCCACATCTATAGCAGGCATCCTCAGAGCTATGAGGTCTGTTGTAAACTAGGAAAGTGGGGTTTATATATCTGTGGAAAGTCCAGGTTGGGAGTAAGAACTCTTGTCTGTTTGAGGCAAGTATGAATGTTGCAATTAATCACCATGATTAGCATTTAATAGCCTCGCATATTCTGCCTGAGGGAATCCTTTGTTGGGAGGTGTTAACTGGCCCTGATTGTTTCCTGTCTGGAATTCCTCTGTTTTCAGAGTGTTGTTCTTTATATACTGTCCTGATTTTAGAGTTGTTGTTTTTTTAAAAAAATAAAAATAAAAATACTAGTAGCCAGATTTTGATCATTTTCGTGGTTTCCTCCTTTCTGTTGAAATTGTCCACACACTTGTGGATTTATAAAGTTTCAAATAATATGCTGTGTCCAGGTTGATTCATTCCACAGATATATAAATCCCACTTGCCAAATTTCCAACAGCCTTAACAACCTCTGAGGATGCCTGCCATAGATGTGGGCGAAACGTCAGGAGAGAATGCTTCTGGAACATGACCATACAGCCCGGGAACCACACAACACCCCAGTGAAAGCCTGAAAGCCTTGGACAATAGAGTTGCAAAACTATTCTCATGGAAGTTGTTGTCATACAGCCCGGAAATCTCACAACAACTCTGTGATCCCGTCCATGAAAGCCTTCGACAACACATATTCTTATGGTTCCATAGCACTGAGCCGTGGCAGTTAAAATGGGGACCAACTGCCCAAACTCTACTCTGTACAAGCTCCCTGAATTGACAGAAGAGATTGCACCAAAAAGGACAGACATCCTCCCAAAAAAGACTCAACTTTAATGCCTCCGGCTATCCGGTATAAGGAGGACTGGGGGGAAGCAGACTCTTGCAGCACAAGGTTTGTTTATAGGCATTTCCTTGCCACCTGTTGCTTTCCTCCTCC
This sequence comes from Anolis carolinensis, assembly GCF_035594765.1. NCBI lineage: Eukaryota > Metazoa > Chordata > Lepidosauria > Squamata > Anolidae > Anolis > Anolis carolinensis. The sequence goes on from NC_085842.1 coordinate 247,473,746, forward strand.
TTCTGGCTCTTCCTGGGAAGGAGTTGAACCTCTCTCTGGACATGATTCGGGTGTGAGCGGGTTCAGGTCAGCATTTGTTGAAGGGTCCCGGTACCAACCCCTCGTCAGGTCCCATCTACCTGACCATTTAATGCAGTTTCAAACTGGTTCTGCTATGCCCGTGATTACAAAATGAATCCTTTGCAACACCGGGTGGTGTTTATACAAACCATAGGACGCTGACGCGCATTAAGGGCTTGCTCGCTTTTGGAGTTTGTTGCCCCGCGGGCGCCTCGAAGGGCATGAAGTGGTCAGTGTAGCGGAAAGTCCGGCTTAAAAATGCCCCCTTAAAATCGCATTAAAGAGTCAGGCAAAGTAGAGGAAATGTGTCTCAATCCAGGGTGTCCACTCCATGGCCCCTTTGCCACTCGCGTGGAAATCATTCCTGTTAGTCAATATATTGTTTCACAGTCCAAGCTTTGATTCCAGAGCGAAAGAAATTCAATTGGTCTTTTCAGGGAAGTTTATGTCGAGGAAGGCGCCACACTTTTTAACTCAGGCATGGGCAAACTTGGGCCCTCCAGGTGTTTTGGACTTTAAGGGTTTAACCAATGCAGTTTGACACCACTTAAACAGCCATGGCTCAATGTGATGTCTAGTTTGTTGAGGCAGAGAAGGCTACATACATTATAAACCAACAGCTTCCGTGATTCCATAGCATGGCACTTTAAGTGGTATCAAACTGCATTAATTCCACAGTGTAGATGCACCCTATGACAGCCAGAATCCCAAACTGCTAAGAATAGATCAAGTGTAACAAGTGGCCAATGGAGATGGCTTTGTAATCTTAAACTAGCTTGGGTTGCTGTGAGTTTTCCGGACTTTATGGCCATGTTCCAGATGCATTACTTCCTGACGTTTCGCCTGCATCTATGGCAGGCATCCTCAGAGGTTATGAGGTCTGTTGAAAACTAGTCAAGTGGGGTTTACAAATCTGCGGAAAGTCCAGGGTGGGAGAAAGAACTCTTGCCTGCTTGAAGCAAGTGTGAATGTTGCAATTGATCACCTTGATTAGCATTCAATAGCCTTACAGCTTCAAGGCCTGGCTGCTTCTTGCCTGAGGGCATCCTTTGTTGGGAGGTGTTAGCTGACCCTGATTGATTTATGTCTGGAATCACCCTGTTTTCAGAGTGTTGTTCTTTACTTGCTGTCCTGATTTTAGTGTTCATGTTAATCAAGGTGATTATTAATTACAACATTCACACTTGCCCCCAACAGACAAGAGTCCTTTCTCTCACCCTTGACCTTTCACAGATATATAAACCTCCCTTGTCTAGTTTCCAATATACCTCACAACCTCTGAGGATGCCTGCCATAGATGTGGGCGAAACGTCAGGAGAGAATGCTTCTGGGACATGGCCATACAGCCCGGAAAACTCACAGCAACCCTCACAGTGATTCCGGCCATGAAAGCCTTCGACAACATATTAAAATACCTTCCTAGCAACAAAGCTATAAAGCAGAACGCACCATAAAACTCAACTAGTAAATTAAGATGATAGTAAATTTGGGGATTCCTCTGGAATCGGATTTCTGCAGAACTAAAACAAATTGTGAGTGGAATTTTCCACTAAAGTGTAGGTTGTGGATTGGGAAGATTAAAAAAACACTTCATAGAAATGTTTTGGTATTATACCAGCTCTCAACCCACCCACCCCCAATAGGCAAACCAAAGCTATTAGCATTGACAATAACAAGCAGCAGGGGACTAAAAACGGAAGGAGTGCGAGAGATCAAGTTGGGAGAAGGGATTTGAAACCGAAGATCCTCTTGCAATTGGGGAGGGGGAAATGCCCTGTGAAATGACAGAGACTATTAACTGGAGTAAGACGTGTAGTGAGGTTTGCGCATGTGGTGTCATATGGTTGTGTAAACGTGCAAGACCTGTATTATCCTCTCCTTGTCCTGTTTTTGTTTCAATCTTAAACCCTTGTGGCTAACAACACCTTCATAGTCGCGATTGGTGTATATATATATATATATGTAGCTGCTACACGCATATATGGCTTTAATCTGTATTTGTCCCGCTTGCGTTTGAAAACAAAATAACCTTAGAAGGGAAAGTTGCTTTCAAAATACTTTCTAACTTGATGAAGCACTTTACACGGGGAGGAAAAGACTTCTGGGACTGGAAGGGATGACCAACCCAAGGCATCCAGACAGAGGTCAAGGTCCGGGTTGTGCTTGAAGGCCCCGCTGATTTGTGAACGGTTGTGCTTGTAGCCTGACTGTACTTCATTCCCATTAAACTGGTTTATTAGCATCTTATTCTCACACGGAGGCTTGGGGTTTATTTTTCCCTGTGTTTAAGATTGTAAAATCTGTTCGCGTTTAAAGAAATGTCTTGGTCTTTCTGGCACATTTGGAGTCTTTTCCTTTACATCGACAAGTCAAACAACGAGTAACAAACGTCCTCGGAAGCTGTGAGTTTTCCGTGTCCCAGAAGCATTCTCTCCTGACGTTTTACCCACATCTATGATAGGCATCCTCAGAGGTTGTGAGATATATTGGAAATTAGGCAAGTGGGGTTTATATATCTGTAGAAATTCCAGGGTGGGAGAAAGAACTCTTGTCTGTTTGAGACAGGCGTGAATGTTACAGTTGTCCACCTTGATTAGCATTGAATAGCCTTGCAGCTTCAAGGTCTTACTGCCTGAGGGAATCCTTTGTTGGGAGGTATTAGGGGCCCTGATTAATTCATGTCCGGAATCAAATGTGGACAAATTCAACAGAAAGGAGGAAACCACGAAAATGAACAAAACCTGGCAACCAGTATTTTTAAAAACTGTAAAATCAGGACAGTAAATAAAGAACAACACTAAGAAAACAGAGGAATTGGCGTTTAACTCAAAAGTGTCAAAACAATTCCTGATGAAGTGACTCTGCTCCTTGATAAGTCTGTAATAAATAAAATGTCTGCATTGTTCTCACAAACCTGACCTATTCAGAACCCTTTGCTCTTTTTTCCAGCCTATAATTTATTGGTGCAACTTGGTTTATTATTATTATTATTATTATTATTATTATTATTATTATTATTATTTTATTATTTCTTTCTCACCTACCAAGGGTCCCCAAAGTGATACCGCTCCGAAACTACAATCTTACATTAAATTAAGAGCCATTGTTCTTGATGGGATCAATTTCTGACAGTTTTGGCCTGGAGCGGGTGTATAAGATTAAAATATGCTGCTGGACAAGTGATGAGATTGTCTCTTCTCCTGTGCAAGTACAAGTCTGAAATCCATGCTACATCACTGACTGGGCCTTGTTTCCAAATGCAATTATCTAGCAATGGGTTCAGTTATAACTCACTATGATTCCATGGAATTATGCTGCCTCAAGTTGCTGCGCAAATATTGATACGCCATTCAAGGGATCCCTATATGGTAAGATATCATTTATTTTAACAACTCAGTTAATTTTATTTTCCCAAATGGATGTGACCAGATCTTAGGATATGTACTAAAACCTAAAGTAGGAGCATTTAAAGAGCAAAGTCAGTCTCCCTCTCTGCAATAATAATAATAATAATAATAATAATAATAATAATAATAATAATAATAATAATAATAATAATAATAATATACTATCTTGGTGCTTTGCTACTGTCTTCAAATAACAATATCTGGCCAAAGTTGGCAAACACTTCTTAATATATATTTTAAAAAACAGAGCAGAAATACAGGTCTTTGTTATATTCACGTCTGGATTTTGTTTGCAGATTAAACCAAAAAATATATAGTATTACCATAAGTCATTCAAATTCCTTTGGCACTGCATGTTTTATCCATACTCAACACTTTATTTTCAAGCAATTCAACTGTAGCTTTATTATGTGTCACAGGTCCGAATCAATGAAATTGATGTTAATACTTCCTCGAGTTTTTAAAAGCCTTTTAAAATTATGTTTCCAATTCAACTAGTGATTCTTAAAAGAAAAAGACCCGAACACGTTGGACACAGGCTTGATTTGCAGTGGATTCAATAACAAGCGAATCTGATTTCAGTGTTTCATATTAGATTTATCTTTTAAAATATCTTTCAAAACGTTCTGGAGTTTGCTTGTTTCCGATATATTTTTAGAAGCAGGGAGACTGAAGAAGTCTGTCTACTGCTGATTTTTCTCAGTAGTATTTAGTACCTAATAATTGATATAAACTAGGTTGCTGTGAGTTTTCCGGGCTGTATGGCCATGTTCCAGAAGCATTCTCTCCTGACGTTTCGCCCACATCTATGGCAGGTATCCTCGGAGGTTGTGAGGTTTGTTGGAAACTAGGCAAGTGGGGTTTATATATTTGATACAATCTAGGTTTTGAAATGGCTGCCTACTTTGGAAATGCCACTTGAGAAACAAGTTTAAAATAGAAATAATAACAGAGTAGTTGAGAAGTGATGATATCTATTAATCCATTCCTTTTAGCCAAAGTAGGCAACAGGCTGTCTTCTCTATCCAGTGACCATTTTTGATAGCAGTTCCTGAGATTCTGGATTCATTTGTTGCCTTGTGAACAGGTTTTACCTTGAAAGTAGGTGCAAAAAAGGACAACAACCCTTTGGCTTAGAATTACTCGCCTTAAGGCTACTTGGTCCTTTCAGCCACAGTTTCTAGAACAGAGGATGAGAGGGATGTGTGTGTGTGAGAGACAGGCATATTGTTGCAAGAGTTATTTCAGGCTCTAGACAGAAAGCGATAGCAGACAGGGTTGCTGCGACTGAGGAGGGAGTAAAAAGTAATTGGGTTGATGTGAGTTGGGCCATGTTCCAGAAGCATTCTCTTCTGACGTTCCACCCACATCTATGGCAGGCATCCTCAGAGGTTGTGAGGTCTGTTCATGTCTGGAATTCTCCTGTTTTCAGAGTGTTGTTTTTTTATTTACTGTCCTGATTTTAGATTTTTTTATATACTGGTAGCCCTATTTTTATTCATTTTTATGGTTTCCTCCTTTCTGTTGAAATTGTCCACATGCTTGTGGATTTCAATGGTTTCTCTGTGTAGTCTGACATGGTGGTTGTGAGAGCAGTCCAGGATTTCTGTGTTCTCAAATAATATGCTGTGTCCAGGTTGGTTCATCAGGTGCTCTGCTATCGGGCTAACTTCTCTGGTTGAGTTAGTCTTCCATTTTCCTTGATTCGTGTCTGGGCGATGCTGCGTTTGGTGGTCTCTATGTAGACTTGTCTACAGCTGTATGGCATACGGTAGATTCCTGCAGAGGGGAGAGGATCCCTCACAACCTCTGAGGATGCCTGCCATAGATGTGGGTGAAACGTCAACGACAGCATATTATTGCAAGAATAATTTTAGACTTCAGACAGAAAGCGACTGCAGAAACTACCATTTGAATCATATCAGTTTCTTACAGCGTGGGAAGAAGAATCAAGATGCGACAGTGTTTAGCCTGGAGTGGAAGCTAGATGTTTCTTCCAGGAGAGGAGGCTCAAAATAACCCTCAATTGGGGTGATTGCACCATAAATATAGCAGAGTACCAGAAGTAAACATCATAACCAGCAGAAACTTAGGTGTGATGAGCTAAGATAAGCTTCTATTCCTTAAGATGGTTTAGGATTGCAGAGTAAGAACTTTAGGTTCAAAAATATTTATTGAATTAAAAGGAATATATTCTTGATAGAAAAGTTCTTGGAGCTAACTAGCTTACTAAGTCCTATCTTCTAAAGAGGTAAAAGGGTAAGTTAATGCAGCTATATTTTTTCTCTCTCTCTCTCTCTCTCTCTCTCCCTCCCTCCCTCCCTCCCTCCCTCCCTCCCTCTCTCTCTCTGCAAAATGTAGCTGCATGGACTTTTTACCCTTTTAGATAGAAAGAAAGGCAGAGGACTGAAAAATGGCGAATGGCCACATAGCCAGCCCAGGACAACAAAACTTTAAAAGGAATTTCATTTACATAATTCATTTGCTACATCATCAAAGGGGGGGGGAGTGGCTAGCAAGAAGAGTAAAGACAAAGTCCTTTTTGAGAAGCATGCAAAGGAATGTGGGGAAAGGAATCCCTCAGTTTAGCCCTGTCTCTAGCCTAGCTACTCATTGAGAACTGGAGACTTGATGTCACAAGAGACTTGTGCAGCTCAGGGATGAAACCCAACACCAAGAAACGAGCCAGCGTGATAGTACTGGCTTGAACCTTGGACTAAGGCCCCTTCTACACTTCAAATCTTCTCTGGATTATAGGGCAGTGTAGACTCATATAATCGAGTTCAAAGCAGGTCAGATTCAGAAACTGGACTATATGACCATGTAGATCCAGCCTAAGACTCCCTGCTCCCTGCTCAGCATGGAAAGCCACTTTCTCAGCCTCAGAAGAAGGCAACGGCACCCCCCCCCCCCCCCCCAAGACAACTCCGGATAGTTTCGCCTTCTGTGTGTCACCTGTCAATTTGTGGGTTTTTCTTCGGCAAATAATATTTAGAGATGGTTTTTGCCTGTCGCCTTTGTCTGAAATATCACCTTCAGTACCTTGTATTCAAGGACAGTCTCATATCCAGGTATGAGCCAGGTGTCCCTGCGTTTCCTCCAAGACCAGGAAAAATCTGATGCCTCCTGGCAGGGCCATAGCCAGAACAAAAAATTCTGTGTGTGGGGGGGGAGTTTGGCCCAATTATATCGTTGGTGGGGTTCAAGGGGCTCTTTGATTGTAGGTAAACTATAAATCCCAACAATTACAATTCCTAAATGTCAAGCTCTGTTTTCCCATACTCCACCAGTGTTCAAATTTGGGCATATTGAATATTCGTGCCAAGTTTGGTCCAGATCCATCATTGTTTGGAGTCCACAATGCTCTCTGGATGTAGGTGAACTACAACTCCAAAACTCAAGGTCAATGCCCACCAAACCCTTCCAGTATTTTCTGTTGGTCATGGGAGTTCTGTGAGCCAAGTTTGGTTCAATTCCATCATTGGTGGAGTTCAGAATGCTCTTTGATTATAGGTCAACTACAACTCCTAAACAACAAAATCACCTCGCCCCCAAAACCAACAGTATTCAAATTTGGGTGTATCTGGTATTTGTACCAAAGTTGGTTCAGTGAATGAAAATACATCCTGCATATCAGATATTTACATTAACATTCATAACAATAGCAAAATCACAGTTATGAAGTCATAAGGAAAATAATGTTATGGTGGGGGTCACCACAATTTGAGGAACTGTAGTAAGGGGTCTTGACATTAGGAAGGCTGAGAACCGCTGGCCTAACTGCTTCCAACCTGGCTCACTGTTTTGCAGAGAGAAAAAACTGAGAATCCAGGAGGAAATAGTCTGGCCAGGTTACTTTGCTCTCCTCCAGCCCTTTTGTTTGAGGGCATATTACACTGTATAATAAATGCAGTTTAACACCACTTTAACTGCCATAGCTCCATGCTATGGACACCAAGCAGTTGTAGTTTTGCAAATTATTTTGCCTTCTCTAAGATTGTTGGTGCCTCACCAAACTACAGCTCCCCATGATCCCCTAGCATGGAGCCATGGCCTTCTTTTCCGTGTCAGGAGCTGACTTGAGAAGGGACTTGCTGGAGCCATGGCTATTAAAGTGGCATCAAAGTGCTTTAATTCTACCATGTTGTCTGTTGTCAGTAGACAGCTCCAAGGTCATGTGGTCGGCATGACTGCATGGAGCTGCTGTTACCTTCCCACTGGAGCGGAGCAGTACCTATTGACCTACTTACATTTGCATGTTTTCCGGTCAGCCCATTAGAGTTATTACCACCAGGGAATCTTGGAAGCAAGTTGGGCTCACTCAGTGAGATCCAGGCTTGGACAAGCTATTTCAAGCCAATACTAACTTCTATTCTGGGAACTCATTCAACTATACTGATGGTCAGTGACATCCTGTGGAGTTTCCAGTGCCTTCAGCAAGGTGCCAGGCCTCAATAGGAGAGACCTGCTCTCTCAGTCTCAGGCCTGATCACATTAGGCATTGGGAGTCCCAGAGGCCCCTTTACCAGGAGAAAGTGAGCAACGAAACTTTCATCTGTCCTTCATCTCCAGAATCATCCAGGAGCAGCAACTTCAAGAACAACCAGTTACCTTCAAACTTTAAGTGTGAGCTTTGTTGTGGAGAACTCAAGATGGTGTCTGGGTGGAAATAGGCCCAAGACCAATTAATAAACCATTACTGTTTTTGTGTGGACATTGATTTTGTGGGGTTCCTTGCTCAAACAGGAAGGCAAACCAGCATCCCCCAAGCTCATATAAAGTTAAGACATAGCATTAAAGATATCTATAGCAACTTGGGTGCAACAGCACAGGCTGGATCTACATTGCCCTATATCTCAGGATCTGATCCCAGATTATCTTCTTATTTCAAATTATCTAGCAGTGTAGTCTCATAGAATCCAGTTCAATGTAGATAATCTGGGATCAGATCCTGGGCTACAGGGCAGTGCAGATCCATCCTAAGAATCTACAAAAGGACCAAGCTAAACTGGTATGACCCTCACTATGCGATGCAGCTGAGAATGGCCTACCATCTGCTCTGAGGCTCCCACCTCAAAATGCTCCCCCACCCTCATTTAGACGTGCTTATCACAAAAAAGAAAAAGAAATATGCAACAACGAAATAAAGCTGCCCTAATACTACAAAGACGAAGACTACTACTACTACTACTACTACTACTACTAATAAATTGTATGACTTACACAGGTCGAGGTGGGGCACAACATAATTTAAAATACATCATCATAAAAACTTCCAGTTAGTTTTTATCACATCGTTGGTGTCTGGTCTCTTTTCCCCCATCAAAGATAAAAAGAGTATCTTGATAAGAGCTGCTTGACAGCAGAACAGGCTACCTCAAAGGCTGGTAAACTGTATCCTTCATTGAAGACCTGCCTCTTTCCAACATAGGTGGTTGGATATCCATCTTTCAGAAGTGCTTTTGCTGTGGTCGTCCGCAGGGCTGAAGGTTATATTAGAGCAGGCATCCTCCAACTAAACCACTCCAGATGTTTGGTCCTCCAACTTCCAGAAGCCCTGGTCAGCTTGTCCAATAGTTAGCGCTACTGGGAGCTGGAGGCCCAAACAGCTGAAGGGCCACAGTTTGAAGATGCAAGATTTGTACAGCATAAAAAAATAAAACCAGAATAAATTAATAGACAAGGCCTTTCTCTGTGGCTGGGAGAACCTTAAGAAAAATAGTACTTCTTTTCCACTCTCGCTTGAGGGGAGAGGCGAAGTATGAGGAGGCAGTACCTCTGTCTGCACTGCAACATGTGTAAATGCCTGCCTCCCAAGTGGCTTGAGTTTTCAAAAGGTGAGGAACCATTCAGAGGTGGTGTTGCCAGTTCCTTCCCATAAAATATAGCCAACAGGTCTATGTTTCAAATATTACCCGAGATATAGCCTCTGAAATAAAGCCGCTTCATCTGAAATACAGCCAGACATTCTTTGGCTTTTTACCATCCAAGTACTAATCAAGGCTGAACCTGCTTGAAGATCAGAGAGTACCTGGTACCTTTAGGGCAGGAGTCCTCAAAACCCAAGGTCCCCCAGACTGTTGGGGGGGGGGGGGGAGCAGATTATAGATTGAAAAAAACATGGATAAATTCCTATACACACTGCACAGATCTTAACTGTATTAAAAAACAAAAACAAAAAACAGAAAAGAACAATACGATATTAAAATGAAGAACAATTTTAAACAACATAAGCATACCAGTATTTCAATGGGAAGTGTGGGCCTGCTTTTGTCTGATGAGATAGTCAAGTTAACTAGGACTGTTGTTGTTGTGTGCCTTAGGGCGGCCATAAGTCTAAAGTTTAGGTCACAACCAGTTAAATTACATTGGAGGCTATATCTGGCTCACGAGCCTTAATTTGGGCACCCCTGCTTTAGCACATGGGTGTTGAACTCATGTTTTTTGTTTTAATTTTGTAAATCTCAGAAGGCTCCCAAAGTCGGTTTCATATTCAGTGCAAGGAAGCAAAGCTTAAAAAGCAAAGCCAAAAAGGCTGCCTTAGTGCCTGCTTTACCTTTCCTCTGTAAATTAATGGCCTCTCACCATTAGGAGCAGGGGAAAGAGGGAACAGTGTTTTCTGGGAATAGCAAATAACTCTAGGAAATGCACTTTGGGAAGGGAGGAGCCCTATGACAGGGAATTCAAAAGGCCCTGCCCTAAATTACATTTCCCAGAATGCAGTGCACTAGTTGTCATCACAAACCAGTATAACCAGACAAACTGTGAATCCTATCAAGAATTTCTTGTTACTACCATTATTTCCATGTACAACCATCTATGGTACGTACATTTACCGATCCTGCATGCTCAGGTGTTCTGTTTGGCAGGCATGCTTCCAAAAACAAACTTTGCTAGGTCTTACTTTCAGGGGAGGCCTTATATTTAGCAATTCAGCAAAACCTTTACTAGGTCTTATTTTCTGGGGATGTCTTATTTTAGGAGAAACTAGGTAGGTTACATACATCTACAGGGACACAGCCAGTTGCTTCTATAATTCTCCCATTTTCCAGGTCTGAATAGCTATGGTCTGTGGAAGGTCTGGTGTGGGTCTTTGATCACTGTGGAGGGGAGAAGGGAATACCAAATCCACAGCAATGAAAACCAGCTATATACAGCCACTAGCAGATGCTTGTCATCGACTTTATAATGGTATGTTCTAGAGCAGTGGTTCCCAACCAGTCATCTTAGCAGCTGGATCCCAGTCATCTTAGCAGCTGTTAGGAATTGTGGGAGTTGAAGTCCAAAATACCTGGAGGACCAAATGTTAGGAACCACTGTTCTAGACATTCAGGGGCATTATGGACATTCCCCTCTGTTCATATTCTATTCTATTCTAACTGCCAAGGTTGCATCCTGTGGAATCCCAAGAGTTGTTATTTGATGAGGCACTAAAGCTCTCTGGCTAAGATTGTAATCCCCCAAATACTTCAAATCCCAACATTCTGTAGGACAAAGTGATGAGGCACATAAAGTGGAATTATACTGCTACAACTATACAATGTGGAAAGGCTTATGTGTTCTATCTGCTGGTGCTTTCATTATCCCCTTACCCACCTATCCACCCATGTTGGGAAAGATGGTGCACACAAATGGCTCTCCTTGTACTCGAGGCTACCCAGGAAAATTGCACTCTGTCAGCTTTTCCAACTGCTGACTGACACATTATGAATAATATGATTTAAAAGGAAAAGAAGCATCTCGGGGAAGACTAAAGTAAACTTTTTGGACAGAGAGATCTGGCTTAACCTTTCATATGGCATGCTGAAATACCATATGTGTGTCATTTAGAGAGAAGAAGACCTGGCTGTATACTTCTGGCAATAAGGAAGTATGGAAATATATATATTGTATGTGTGATTGAGGATGAGTCTCCATTAGTTGTTAAAGCCAGAGGCAGCCAAACACACTCAGCTCAACCTGCTACAGTACTCAGTTGTGTCCAAAGGATTCAGCCAGGCCAACAAGACGTTGACAATCTTCTGGGCCATCACTTTGCCCTCCTTCATGATGCTACTGCTGCTCCTAGCCACCCATAGAGCTATGTGCAAGCTGTCATCTCACCTGGAATGTCAGAATGGCACATTTATGTGACCAGCAAGAATGGAAGATTGTCTGTTGTCTGTTATGTGTGCAATGTCAGAATGGTGCACTTGCACAACCAGAAAGAAGGATAGGAGTTCAACTCCCTCCTTCTTGTTGACCATATGAGTCTCCTGTTCTGACATCATAAACATTACTGTGACAATTTGGTGCTTGGTGGTTATCTGGGAGTTGCAGTGGTGGGATGGGGATGAGTCAGCTACTTTTCTTGCACCATTCAGTGCAGGGAAAGGGTGATGAAAGCAGTGTCCATCTGTACCCGATGCAGCTGTCTAGATTGCACCAAAGTCTCAGGATACTACAGAGTTTCTAGCAAGCACCACAGTATCTTCCAACTTTGCAAAACATGGGGCGAAATCGGAATAATGCAAGAAAACTTAGGATCCACATGAGAAGCTGTGAAGATCACAGAGACAGTCATCAGTGGATTCAAGATGAGTACTGAAGATTAGTAGGAGAATCTGAATATTCAATAAAATATTAAATGTTCAAAGTCAAATACATGCATGTTATCATTACTATTCTTCATGACAGAAGAGAATACAGCTTTTTGTATTTTGTTAATGTGAAGACCTCTGCTCCAAATAAAATGCTATAAATGCATTTAAGGAACCTGTGAACATAAAAACAACGTAACAGTTTCAGTAAGAGTTTGTGCTACTGTTTCTTGACAGGATCCGTAAAATGTTGAAGTACCTCCCTGCAGGCAAAAAGTGTAGAGCTCTATAGAATCAAAAGATGTGGTGAGACCACCCAGATCTCTGAATGCTATAAAGGACATTCAAGAGGCTTTTGCTAGATTAAAGTTGCACCTCTTTAAAGTTTCTCAGAAAGCCTTCATGAGTGGTTATCGAACATCACCAAATGACAAAGATCCTTTTCTCTACTCTTCAAAAGGACTTTAAGACAATTACCCCATGTTGAAACAATTACAGATCTTCCTTTTAACAGAAATGAGAAGAAAAAGAATATTTAACTATGAGAACACATTTACAAAGTCATGTATTAAAGCAACATGAAAGTATCGTTTTCACCATTTGATAAGTTATTTTAAATAAAACAAATCTCCCATTTTCTGTTACCTTGCAAAAACAAAGTTTATAGGTATGGTAACTGTGTTTATAGCAGTTTATGAAAATCCATTTAGCAAAAAAAAGTTACTGAATGTCTAAACCTTTATGATGATTGTCAATTACACCTAAACCTTGGTCACATTCTTTTCAGAAAAGAAGATAAAAATTAGCACATTGCAGATGAAAACATGAATTAATTGAAGCATCTTTGTGCTCCAGTTTCCCTAACAACAATATAATTTAATGCTGATTTACATGTTCTGATTTATTTCCTGCACTCATTCCAAATGTACCTTCTCAGACTGAGACACTGCAATGAGATTTTATGAAATGATCCTTGGACTTTGCTAGAGAAAATACAATTTCCTTCTTTGAAGCCAAGAATTGTTTTTTTTTTTTAAAAAACGAACTTTCAAGCACAGAGGCAGAATCCCAGTGGCACAATAGGTTGAACCCTTGTGCAGGCTGGACTGCTGACTTAAAGGTTGGGTTGCTGACCTTAAGGTTGCTGGTTTGAATCTTCAAGATGGGGGAGTTCCTATTTGTCAGCTCTAGCTTGTGGGGACATGAGAGAAGCCTCCCAGGATGATGGTAACATATCCAGGTGTCCCCTGGGCAACGTCTCTGTAAACGGCCAGTTCTCTCACACCAGAAGCGACTTGCAGTATGTTCTCAAGCTGCTTCTGACACAATTTTTTAAAAAGCACCAAGGCCCCTTCTAGGTCCCTTCTACACTGCCATATAATCCAAAATTATCAAATCAGATAATCCACATTATCTATTTTGAACTAGATTATATGGCAGTGTGGACTCATATAATCCAGTGCAGAGCCGATAATCTGGATTTTATATTGTGGTGTAGAAGGGGCCAAAGAGACCTCAGTTCAAAGAGTGACAAGCACAGTAACTTCATGAGTCAAAGATACACAATTTCTGGAAACATTTCTACTGGCAAACTGAGGGACCAGATCATTTTTAACAGTTGTGTTAGAGGTGAGGGAGATGCTGTTGGAGAGAGGGAAATAAACATAAATTACCTCCATTTCTTTCTCCTTGTGGGGCTATTATGAGTAACATTATACTGGGGAATAACACTACTGAAATTATCCTCTGAATCCCAACCAGTATCTGTACCTAGTTTAACTATACAACAACAGCATTATTAGTTAAATGATAATATTTGATTTCTGGTTTTGTCAGCAACAGATGGTTATTAGATTCATTTGGTCTTCTTCCATAAAACAAAGCCTGCAATAATGGGAAATTTGTAACAAATTACATTCATGTAGCCCAATCTACAATCTCATTAAGTTATGGTAATTTTGGTTGAAGTTAATTGGTACCCCATTAAATTATTCAAAACTATGTTTACGATCCAGATATTTGTATTACACAAGTAGCTTGTGGATTCAGCTGCTAATGAGTAAATATCACTCGTTAACTTTAGCACAGTGTAAGTTATTACAATCATGTACTTCTTTCAAAACGTTTCAGTCCTTCCAGCCCTGGAAGTATGAAGAAAATGAATTCTGATGAAATATCAAGGCACTTCATTACACAAATACAATTTTTCATCACTGAAGTTTCTGTCTTTGTAGCTCCTGTGGGATATCCATTTTGGTGAAAACATTTTCTAGTAGTGTATCTGAATGATCAAACCAGCAAACAGATTTTATTTTGATCCACAAAGGATTAACTGCTTAAATACCAATAGACAGATCAGTCCCAAATTGCTGTTTATTATAAGATAGAGTTGTATGCGGAATCTGTTTCTCCCATTTCCTTCATTTCTTTTGGTAATTTGGGAGCACGTAATGGAATCCCTCTCCATGTAAAATCAGCTCGCCAAAAAAGCAGGCGGGAGTGGATCCCAGCTCCAAGTCTGCTTTTTGGCATCTTTGTTTATGAATTCCCAAGCAAACAAAAAGTAAATCCTCATTCTCTGAAAACTACCCTTCTCTTCCAGGATGTTATTGCTCTTCCTTATCTAGAAGTAGTAAGGCTCCTTAAAATGCCTTGGAAGGGAAAGAGTGTGTGGCTGGCTGGTGTGGTGTAGCCCAAAAGAGAAAGTGCTGGCGTCTGCATCCCAGAACTTGCCTCCTTGCCTTGGAAAGAGAGTGCGTGTGTGGCACACTGGTCCATGAAGTACACACCTACCAGTGCCTGCAGCCGAGTGCCTCCTCTAGAGTAAGAAATTCTTACTCTAGAGGAGGCGATCATCTGCAGGCACTGGCAGGTGTGTGTGCTTCCTGAGCCTGTGTGCTACTCTTTTCTTAGAGTAAGAAATTCTTACTCTAGAGAAGGCACTTGGCTACAGGCACTGGTAGGTATGCACTTCCTGGGCCTGCACGCTACACACACACTCTCTTTCCAAGGAGAGTGTGTGTGTGGCATGCACACCCAGAAAATGCACACCTGCCAGTGCCTGCAGCAAGCACCTCCTCTAAAGTAGATAACAGCAGATAAGAAGAAGCCTCCTTAAAGCATGTGGGAAGGGGAGCCTGGGAAGCCCCCCAACCTCCAAAATGGGCCAATAGAAAATGGATCTTTCGGCACCCCAGAGCAAAAACAGATATCTGCCCTCCCAATTTTGGGAGGTTCCCAAAAAACAGATCGGGGCCCCCACTAAAAGCAGGGATGCAAAACAGGTCAAGGTTTACCCCCAATGCACAACTCTATTGATTCCTCATCCTTAGTCTTGGCAGTTTACAGTTGATAGAGCTGAATACAGGCAGTCCCCGAGTTACAAACATCCAACTTACAAATGAGTCATAGTTAAGAACGGGGCTGAGACAACACAAAGGGAGAGAAATCTACTCCTAGAAAGGGGAAATCACTTCTGAAAGAGTTATCATGGGGAAAATATATGTCCACTGAAGCTTCCTCGCTGATCCTTGTTTCCAGCACAAGCCATTTTTTTTCCAAAGTCCTATTAACACAGAGACATAAAGTGAGTTGAAATCTTCTGAACAGGGGCCCAGGCAGCAAAATAAACCCCACAGAGGTGTTAAACCTTCCCTATGCTATCCAAAGCATATTTGACTGGAGTTACACTTACAAAATGTACCTGTTCTGGCTTACATACAAGTTCAACTTAAGAACAAATCTACTGAGCAAATCTTATTCATAACTTGGGGACTGCCTGTATATGGATTTGGGCCAAACTGATACGCTCCTATGCTGGGTTTCTGCTGGAGTACATGACAATCCTGACTAGGCCTCTCTCAGTCAACATAAAGGTTGTGAATTTAGCAAACGTAAAGTAATCTCTGTATTGTCCGAAAAACACCCATGTTGGGGCTTGCCATTTGCTGCCATCACAAAGATACACTTTCCAGAGACATTTTGCAGATTCAATGGGGACCTCTGGTTGGTGGAGCTGAACACATCCCGATCCTCTCTGATCTTGGAAGCTAAGCAGGCCCAGTCCTGGTTAGTACTTGGATGAAAGACCTACATTTAATAGCATGTGTTGCAGGTTATATTGCAGAGGAAGGAACTGACAAAACCACCTTTGAGTATTCCTTGCATAAGAAAACTCTATGAAATTCACGGACGTCACCATAAGTCAACAGGCGAATTGAAGGCACACAAACACACATATTTCTGTGGCCTCCTGCCTGCACCTGGACTATAGCTTTTTGTGCTTTCAAGGAGGGTTAATTTTAGTTTGGAGAGGGGGAGACTTTTATAACTTCAAACAGGGACATTAATCAAGTTTAGTCTTCTTACATAATCCTGCCTTTGATGTCACCAGTCTGAACGCTCTCCAAAGAGAAAGAGAAAGCTGTGAAAAGAAGCTCAGTTAATTCATACATTTAAGTGTGGCTGTTTTTAATTCACTTGTGTAGCATTTCCATTGTTTTCTGCTTTGCATGCTAAAGGAAGGCTTAAACACAGCTATTAAGAAGGGCCTCTCTGAACAAATAAGTGAAATGCACAAGTGGCACAATATAGTTAAATAATGTCATGGTTGGAGGTGTGAGGATAGAAATATTCCCAACGGCATTTTTAAATTGTGAAATATTCTTTTTCTTTGATTTGAAGGATGTATATTTATCTTATATTACTGTTATGTAATAGCTAATCAGGCAAGCGACATGACCAAACTACTAAATGCGATGTGATGCTTGGCACGTCTTTCATATTTTCTGTTATCTAAATTCTCTTAACATCTTTTCCCTTACTGAAAAACTATTACACAGAAAGATACAAACCACAAATGCTCTGCTGTTTGAACAATATTTGCAAGACAGAGCTACTTTATCTTTTTCTAAGTCCAAGTTCAAAATAGACCTGCACAATAGAAATTTTTGTGATTTTAAATGACTGTACCCATTTGCTTTTTGGTTGAACAAGACTGAGGCACATTCCTGGACTTAAAAATAATGAGGAAGTTTCGTTCTAGACATATTGCGATAAATACCAAATTGAATAAATTATGAGATTATCTTTTATACCTTTTTTCTTACATGATGTTCACGTAAATACATTGTTTTGTGTTGCATTTGCTTTCTTTTTCATGGCTCAATATTGTAAATATTGTGTTTTTTTAATGCATCTGTAATTCTATATTTTGTGCACAAAATGTGCAGGGAAATAATATTCTATTGAATTTTGTGGTCCTGCATGTTTATAGTTTCTGACTATCTGGGAATTTTTGTTGCTACTTCATTGCTGGGAACACTGTTGTACCAGAGTTTTGTGTGTACTGTCATGAGTATCTTGGCTTGGCAGCTACATTCTGCATGTGAAAACTCTACTGAAATCAACATATGACTCTCAACAACTTTGAGATACTTTGATGACAAAGATTTTTTCATTAGTGACCTTGAAAAACTACATTTCATCAGCTATCAATTAACCCTTAACATTTCAAAGATTTTGAATGCCCTTTATAAGAAAAATTAGGCCTTCTCTTTTAGAAAGTCATGACCTTTTCAGAGATTATAATTTTTTAGAAATCCAGAATCTCCATAACCTTTTGGAGAAAAATGGCATTCACAACAATTTGAAAAATCATAACCTTTTGTAGAAGTATGATCTTTCAGAGGAGAGCCAAAAACTTGTTTGAGTAAAAAGTTCTCTTTAGTGGTATATATCCACATGTACTACTTATGCAAGGCAATTTGGCTTTTCAGTTGTTAGGCTGATAACGTAGTTGTCTCTGATCTGTTAGGAACAGAAATTATGCCAATGTACAAAAACAGCAGTTTTTCAGAAGAGTTTCTTTTCAGTGCCCAAAAACATTTACTCTTCCATAAAACAACTTGTTTCTATATCTTGCTCTCAAGAGACAGAAATAAAGTAGACTTCGTTAAAAGTAACATACCTGGTTTACTTACATCCTTCATGTATTCAGCATACAGGTACATAATTTGTCAATCCAGTTATAGATGGGATTTGAAGTAGTTCTCTGTACAGATAACACAGGGCATCTTTTTTATAATCAAGAGTAATGTGAGTTTGCTCTTAACAGTCCATAATCTACATGGCTTCTGATGGAGTCTGTGCTCTAATGGAGTCTGAATTTAAAGCATCTCATGGCTAAAGCATTTTTTTCTGTGTGTGTTCTAAAATGAAGTCTCAGATCTCAGAGTCCCGGATCTGATCATGTGGTCTGCAGCCCCTCCCACAACCTCAAGAAACATAGAGTGAAGGGAAAGCTGCATACCAAAACATACATATACAACACAGTAAGTAATCAGAATCATATACAAATTACTAGTGGAGGCTTGAAGAAGGTTGTTATTTCCAACATTCTCCTTCCTCCCTTTCACTTGCAGAATTAAATAAAGTAACTAACTCTTTTAATGCACCTGGAAATCATATTTTCAGAACCACCCTTATTTTTTGTGAATCCTTGAATTAAATAGCTTCAACTACTGTACCTTTGATGCAATGGAACTGCACGAAATGCCCAGGAACAGATCTCATTAACAAACAGTCTGAACTTGCTCACATTTGTTGGTGGTTGTTTGGCAAAGTCATAGCCCATAGCCAAGGAAGGCAGAGGGTCTTTTTTGTGGCAGCTCCCAGACTTTGTATCATCTTCTTTAGAAAAGTTAGGATGGTTCCCTCCTTGCTCTCCTTCTGCCAGGAAATCAAAAAATGTCTATTCGATCAGTCTTACAGGATTTGAGAATGATGTGCTTTGTTGTGTGTGTGTGTGTATTGTTTTAATGAGATTGTAATATTTTTTAACTCTACAGGTTGTTGTTTTTTTAATTATACACCGAGTGAGTTGTTCTTTGCTTTCAAGTTATTTCTGATTTGTGCCTTCCCCAAGGTGATACTTTCAGAGGGTTTTCTGGGCTTGAGGCCCCTTCTACACTGTCACATACTTATCAAATCAGATAATTACAATTATTGGCAAAATGCAATGCCGCATCACACATACAGATAAACAAATACAACAACTTGAACAATAAAACAGTTTAAACCTATATATGAGTGTATGCCCCTTCCTTAACTGAAAATCCCACAATTTGACAGGACATTGTAAAAGGCCAATAGCCTGTTGGCATGCAGAAAGACATGTAGACAGCAAGCTGGTAACAACTTAAATTCCGTATATTATATTGGTATCCTATGAGACCCAGTTTGCATTTGTTCCTTACAAGAGAGGAGAACACAGTTAACCACCCATAACTTTTCTAGCGTTCTTTATACACTTAAAAACACAAATAAATGTTATCCAAAGCTAATCTAACCTGCACATTTTTTATGATCCATTTACCAACTATAAATTTTTATTTTCCAGAGACATGTTCCCTTCATTTCTGCTCTGTAATGGGAGGTTAACACATTTAAACTCTGGTTTTTGTTTATTAAGGTTTGACATTTCAGAATGTATTTCTCAGGGGAAACATTGCTGGCATTTCATAACTCTTATAGCTGACCATAAAACAAATATTTGACAACATTTGTCTCAGAATCATCAAGTCTGCATCTATATTGGTAGTCCAAGCTAGTATTTTACAATTCAACTTGCTGTTCCCATCCAACCACTCCTATATGTATATGTGTGCATGGATACACATAAGCACAAATCGACATGCTCCTCTAATCTATGAAAATTAAGTGGCATTGAAATCAGGGTTCATGTGTCATGGTTAGGTATGAAAGATGATGCAATATAAAAGACAAAGCTATGTAATGTATCACTTTAGATTGGGGCAACTGTGGCCTTCTAGATGTTCTTGGACTACATCTCCCAGCAATCATAGGTTGCATACCCAAGGATAAGAAATGCTTGGATTTACAGTCTAACAATGCTTTAAAGAGCCTACTTGTCCACTCTACAATAATTGGAAGTCTTTTTTAAATCATTGTACCTGAGATGCTGGTAACACATCTCTGGAGCCTGGCAGATTTTTAGGTATGTGGTAGCTCCAATTTATTCTTTGAGAGATTCAAAAATACAGTGACATGTCTGCTTATCTCTTTTGAGTACCACCCATGCAATAAGTCTTGGCAGGGAGAAGATAATGGATTACATTTTATCTCCTGCTTGGAGCAGCCAGTGTGGCATAGTTGTTTGAGCATTGGACTATGACTCTGGAAACCAGGATTCGAACCCCAACTCACCTATCAAAACACACTGAGTGACTTCGAGAGAGTTAAGCTTTCTCAGTCTCAGAGTAGCAGACCAATTCTGAAGAAAGCTTTCCAAGAAACCCCTGTGAAAGAGTAATAATAATAATAATAATAATAATAATAATAATAATAATAATAATAATAATAACAACAACTTTATTTTTATACCCTGCCCCATCTCCCCGAAGGGACTCGGGGCGGCTTACATGGGGCCTGGCCCGATAAAACAAACAAATAACAGCAACAAAGCAATAAAACAATTATCCCAGTAAAAAACACCAACATCAATAAAAACAATCATTAAAATCAACAAGCTGGATACAGTATAAAAACAGGAGACTAATTCATAGAGTTGCCTTAGGGTCTCCATAATTAAAACTTGTGCGCCAGTTGCTCCCGTACCTGGGGAAGTCATATTTGACCACTGTAGTCCACCTTCTTGTTACATGTGAAATAGACTACTGAAACACGCTCTACGTGGGGTTGCCTATGAAGACTGTTCGGAAGCTTCCATTAGTACAATGGGTGGCATCCAGGTTGCTCATTGGAGCAGCGTACAGGGAGCATACAATTCCCCTGTTGTGTCAGCTCCATTAGCTGTCAGTTTGCTAAACTGCGGAGTTCAAAGTCCTGGCTTTGGCCTATAAATCCCTAGATGGTTCCAGTCCCGTTTACCTGTCTGAACACACCTCCCTTTATGAGCTCTCAGTCCCACCACCTTCGCAGATGTGATTGGTGAGGACGAGAGACAGGGCCTTCTCAATGGTGGCCCCATGGCTCTGGAACTCTCACCCCAATGAGATTAGATCAACTCTCCTCATTCTTAGCATTTAGGAAACATCTTAAGACTTTGTTATTTAAGCTGGCATTTGGTGAATAACAGAAATATGGAAATATGGAAATATGGAAGTGGTTAAAGACACTTTGGGATCAATGCAAGGTCTAAAGGTTTAATGCTGGGTCTGTGATTGTTGCTATAGTTTTATAATTTTAATGGTTTATATCTATTGTTATATTTCTGATGATTTGATATGTGATATTTTATACATGTGAGGCATTGATTTTTTGCCATTGATGATGTTGTGAATTGCTTTGAGTTCCCCCAGGGGTGAGAAAAGCGGTATATAAGTGTAATGAATGAATGAATGAATGAATAAGTTGGAGATGACTTGAAGGCACACAGCCATAACAACAATTTTGAAAGGTATCATAGCAATTACCATTTATCTCCCACAAATAACCAATGTTGTTGAGAAGGCTGATATGCTAAGGGAAACAAAGCTAGCACAAGAACTGTGAATTTCCCCAAGGATGCAATACAGTAAATTCAATGAGTGCAGCAAGTGGGCTCATATTAGAACAACTAGACATTGTCATAAATATGATAAAGGGTGACTTTTGAAAGGGCAGACCCATTAACTCAATGGTGGAGACTGCTGAAAAGAATAACTTACAAGTACCTCTTACACACTTAAACATATGACCCCCATACCTATGGGAAAATATCATTAAAATGCAGAGTACAAAAGCTTTCAGAAAACACAAAGGGTATTTATTTTATCTTTATGGTAGATTTCTGTATTGAACTCGATATATGTTGCTAATTAAAGCTGAAATGCAAAATGAGAAGACATTGATTTTCAATTTGCAAAATAAAATATTTGTCTTATGATAAGAGATAATTATGTTGAAAAAATACATTTGCAACTTTTTCTAGCAACATTCTATATATGTATACTCAGAAGTCAAGTCAATTATTTTCAATGGGTCTCACTCCTGGAAAGGGTGCAGAGAACTGCATCCTTAAAGAGTCTTCCGACTTTGATTAATATTAATTGATATGTTAATGTCTGACCTTTTTCTGTTTTTTTT
Organism: Anolis carolinensis; assembly: GCF_035594765.1. NCBI lineage: Eukaryota > Metazoa > Chordata > Lepidosauria > Squamata > Anolidae > Anolis > Anolis carolinensis. The sequence continues at coordinate 247,495,899 of NC_085842.1, forward strand.
TACCAGGTTTGCATTTTGGTAGTATTTAAATCAAATAAAAAATTATGAATGTTTACTCTTGAACATTAGTGATGTGCTATAATCTGGCAAACCACATGCTGCTGGAAAGAGCAAATGTAGAGATGGCCACAAATATGCATGTTTTTGCAATGGGAGAGTAGGTCACACATTTTCTAAATACCTTTTAAGAACTTATTCCAATCTTTCAGTTTTATTGTTTTAACAATTCTAATTCAGCTTTCTGCTGCCTTGAAGACACGGAACAATGGTTTCAAATTACAGGAAAGGAGATTTCACCTGAATATTAGGAAGAACTTGCTAACTGTAAGAGTTGTTCAGCAGTGGAACTCTCTGCCTCAGAGTGTGGTGGAGGCTCCTACTTTGGGGGCAGGGAGTTGGACTGGATGGCCCATGAGGTCTCTTCCAAACTATAATTCTATGGTTTGATTTGTATGTTTCTCTCAACACTATTTGTACAATGGGAAAGTAGGACACATTCTCCCAATAATTAATCAAATGATTTTTCTTTGTTTTGAAAATCAAACTTTATTACAACCACTTTCTATAAGTCCCAGGGTGACCTCTGCTCAGTAAGTAATGTTAAATTCGAATACAAGCTGAATCTCACTTATCCGGAGCCCCGGTGGCGAAGTGTGTTAAAGCACTGAGCTGCTAAACTTGCAGACCGAAAGGTCGCAGGTTCAAATCCTGGGAGCGGAATGAGCACCTGCTGTTAGTCCCAGCTTCTGCCAACCTAGCAGTTCGAAAACATGCAAATGTGAGTAAATCAATAGGTACTGCTCCGGCGGAAAGGTAACAGTGCTTCATGCAGTCATGCCGGCCACATGACCTTGGAGGTGTCTACGGACAACGCCGGCTCTTCGGCTTAGAAATGGAGATGAGCACCAACCCCCAGAGTCAGACATGACTGGACTTAATGTCAGGAGAAACCTTTAGCTTTACCTTTACGTCACTTATGCAGAACCCTGAAACCGGAAATACTCAAAATTATTCACATGGGTGGCTGAGATAGTGACACTTTTGGCTTCTGATGGTTCAATGCACACATACACAGAATTATTTTTAAAAATACATGCAAAAATTATTAAAATAGATTGTATACAATTACCTTCAGGCTATGTATATAAAGTGTATATGAAACACAGGGGCCGGGCTTAGCACAGCAGGCTAAACCTCTGTGCTTCAGAAAAATCCTGCTGATCGAAAGGTCAGCAATTTGAGCCCAGGTCAGGATGAGCACCCACCATTAGCCCCAGCTCACCTGCACACCTAGCAGGTCGAAAGCAGAAAAGTGAGTAGATAAAAAGGAACTACTTTTAGTGGGGAGGTAATAAAGGCTCCCTTAAGGGTATCAATCGGGAGGAAAGCTCCTCAGCATGGAAGATGGAGCAACAGCACCCCCCATGACCAGAGTCGAGCATAGCTTCCAAGAATAAGATGGGAAAACTGCCTTTACCTCTGTCTGTGTTGTCTGTCCTTGTTAATTGTATAATCGGAATTGAATTTTGCTGTTTATGTGTTCTGCAAGCTGCTCAGAGTCTACTTCAGAGCGAGAAGAGCGGGATATAAATACTGTAAATAAATAAACAAATTTTGTATTTAAACGTGGGCCCCATCTCCAAGATGTCTCATTATGTACATATATACAAACAAAGGTATCCCAGATCTAAAACAGTTCTGGTCCTAAACATTTCACATAAGGATAACTCAATCTGTAACATAATTTCATCTGAAAGATATTTGTGTAAAATATTGTGAAACTAAACAGTGTTGAATAACAGTAAATTCTGAATACAAGTTTCATTCTTAGGGTTTTTTTCACTATTGTCATAGTGGGAACAGGCAGGTTTTTTTAAAGCAACAAAAATAATAGTTACTATATTTAGAAAACATTACTATAATTGTTGAATTGTTTCTTTTCTGTTGAATACACAGCCATGAATACAAAGGAATCTAGATGTTTATGTACAACATCATGAACAAAATAGATTTCTGGTATAATGGTACATTTTTTTTAAAAAAAAATCTACTAAATTTGAATGTCAAAATGAATAAAATATGAGCACATCAACGAATCACTCTGTTTTTGTGAACCCTGAGAGTAAAATAGAAGTTTGCATTTGTTCCTGATATGTGAATGGCAGTGGAATTCAAGATAGGATATTAATCATAATTAGAGTGCCTATGACAGGTCTCAAGCAATAAATCCTTAACAACGAGAAATAATGCTCACCCATAATGAACTGCTTAATACATTAATTTTCTCATTAAAACATGCCTCATCCTAATAGGTTCAAGACAAAGTTGATATAACTTTATATTTGTGTTCCCCGTTTTTATCAATTCCCATTTAAGTGGTATACTATTCAGAAAATTAAATAAATCATTAAAACATATAATTGTATGTATATATTCGCATAGCTAATTCCCTCAAGCCATGTTATGGTTGTAAGTTGTCAGTGCGCATATTAATTCATCATAGCAAATAAGTCAAGTTCATTTATTTGCTAGTAGCCCATAGAAAAACAGATTTAAAAGCATGCACTGCCCTTTCTCAAAAGTGCAAGAAGGCTAAGTATTGACTTCCTGCTGATTATCAAGACTTGAAAATTACTAATTACTATTCTAAATGACTTAATGTGTTTGTATGCATGGCTACTTATGAATGTGTGTTCGGTATTGCACTGAAAGATATTTTCTGTTTTTCTCTCCTAATTTGCTCTGCATATATATAGAGAACAGCAGTGGCAGCAGCAATATCTGAAATCTTCATTTCCGGATTATTTGTATAGGCAAATATTTCTTTGAATGGTTTGGATCAAAATGTTTGAACTTACTCCATTTGAAAGTACTATACTAGCTGGAGCCAATGTCAAGAAAGGAACCAGCGTGGTGTAGCTGTTCGAGAGTTGGAATATGATTAAAATGTATGGCTGAGATTCACCATCACTTAATGATTTGTTCTGTTGTGCAGTTGAATGTGCAACCGAATGCACAACATGCATTCGAATGCCTAATGTGTGACATACCTAATGCATGGTACACATTGATATGCACTGCACATAGATACATGATATGCTGTAGAAGTTCATGTTTCATTACAAAAACATTAACCCAGACAAGGATTAATGGAAGTCCTCCACCCATGTCCATGTATCCTGGCTCATCCAGAAATTCAGCCAAGATGGGATGGGAAGGGATGTACTTGAGAAATGAGTTGTGTTCTCTTTCTGGAATCAGAAGTTTGTCAGCACTACACAAAAGAATCTAAAGCACATATGGGCAAACTGCAACCCTCCAGGTATTTTGGACTTCAACCCCAACAACTCCTAACAGCCTACTGCCTGTTAGGAATTCTGGGAATTGAAGTTCAAAACACCCGGAGGGCTGGACTTTGCCCATGCCTGGTCTAAAGTGTTTGTGGGCCTCTCTAGAACCTCAAGTGCTATTCTATGGTAGGCTTCCAGACCAAGCATAGTCAAAAATATAGGGTTCCCTATTATTCATGCTTTCAAATATCTGTGGGAATTGAAATTCAAAACATCTGGGGGGCTGAAGTTTGCCCATGCCTGGCCTTAAGTGTTTGTGGGCCTCTTTAGTACCTCGAGTCCTATTGTATGGTATGCTTCCAGTCCAAGCATAGTCAAAAATATAGGGTTCTCTTTCAAATACAGTAGAGTCTCACTTATCCAAGCTAAACGGGCCAGCAGAAGCTTGGATAAGCGAATATCTTGGATAATAAGGAGAGATTAAGGAAAAGTCTATTAAACATCAAATTAGGTTATGATTTTACAAATTAAGCACCAAAACATCATGTTATACAACAAATTTGACAGAAAAAGTAGTTCAATACACAGTAATGCTATGTAGTAACTACTGTATTTACGAATTTAGCACCAAAATATCACGATGTATTGAAAAGATTGACTACAAAAATGGCTTGGATTATCCAGAGGCTTGGATAAGCGAGGCTTGGATAAGTGAGACTCTACTGTATCTGTGGAATGTATCTGATGCAAAAACAAGGCTCTCCTGCAGTCTACTGTCCAGGGTCCTGAACATTCTTTGACCTACTAGAAGTCTATTTGCAGAGGGGAAGGTTTAGTGAATGCTTGCATTGTAGACTTTCCTCTGCCAAGCCAGGACACCAGGAGAAGGTTCAAAGCAGACCTATTCATTTGTGACTTCAGGATAACATGTTCTGGTACATCTAGTGCAGGGCAGATCCATACAACATGACTTCAAATAGCCTCTGGTAACATTGTGATCACTTAAGGTAAAGGTAAAGGATTTCCCCAACATTAAGTCTAGTCATGTCCAACTCTGGGAGTTGGTGTGTTCATCTTCATTTCTTTCTTTTTTTATTAAATATATATATTTATTGAAGTTTTACCTTATAAGATAGAGTAAATTAACATTGAAAGAGTGAGAACATTTGATTGTATAGAAAGTGGTTTTTGGTTTTCTCTCTCTCCCTTTTTGATCCTTTTTAAATCTCAGTTTTCCCACTTTCATCTTCATTTCTAAGTCGAAGAGCCGGCGTTGTCTGTAGATACCTCCAAGGTCATGTGGCTGGCATGAATGCCTGGAGCACCATTACCTTCCCTCCAGAGTGGTACCTATTGATCTACTCACATTTGCATGTTTTCGAACTGTTAGGTTGGCAGAAGCTGGGGCTAACAGCAGGAGCTCACCCCAATCCCCGAATTTGAACCATTGACCTTTTGGTCAGCAAGTTCAGAAGCTCAGCGGTTTAATCCACTACGCCACCAGGAGCACCTGTGATCACTTATTTTTAGGAAGTAATTCAATAAAATAATGTTGTTTTCTTTTTTTTTCCTTTTTAAAAATGCCATATCTACATTGAAGAAAAATACTTACATACAATTGTAGTCCAACTGTTAATTAATATCTCCCAGTATTTTTCTTATTTTTATATATTGAGTTCACGTAGAAGACCTGATAAAAGATTTTCTAGTTTAATGTACTCCTTAGATTGATTGAAAATATTTGGATGACTTACAAACTTAAAAAAACACGTAATTTATATTTTTGTTTTATATCATACTAGGAGAATTTGAAAGAAGTCCACTATAATTTATTTACAACTACCAAACACATTTACTTGAAAGAACAGACCATAAATTTTAGTGATGTTGATGTCTGTATGTGTTTAGAACTGCTGTTTTAGTAAGCTTTTGGGATTATACAATTAAGCAGTATACAAAAAGAAAAGTACAGGTCATCAACCCTTTGCATCATGAGGAATCAACAAGTGGGAATGAATAAGAGAAGTAATAAAGAAATGACAGGATTTATTACAAAATCCCCAGCCCTGGTTTGTCCTTAATTTACGTAAACTGAAGTTGGGAAACATAAAAATGGTACATTGGCCACCATGTTAACAAACTCTAAAACATTTAAAACTGGTATGGCTAATTAACAGTAATTAACAGTGGAAGACTTGCAGAAAGTATAACAAAAGGCACAGTTAGAGGAGCCTTTGGCTGATAGGATTCCAAAAGGCCGTATGTATGATTTTAATTTCAATTTAAAGTAGTTGTTTTTCAACTCGATATAAAGCTTAACATATAAGTAATAACAACCAAGAAAACATAAGTAGATCAATTCCTTGAGTAAACTGAGATGACCTCTTGATAATGATGATACCAATGTTCTAAATATTCCAAATAATACTCATTAAATTTCTTCAAAATTTGTCCTCAAAAAATGTTGGAAGAAAATAAAAAAAAACATAATGCAATGAACAGAGTGCACTTTTAGCAGTGAGAATGAGACACATCCTTGGAATTGAATGGTTGCAGCATTGCCAAAATGTACCGACTCTTTGAAATATGGGCTCCATTCTAAAGATGACTAAATCTGAGTCCAGCCCTATCTCTCTGATATAGAATTGATCCCTTTATGGTTTCAATCAAAAACAAATCATAGATATTGTATTAAACATCTAATACATGATATTAGTACTGAGCTGATACTACAGCTCAGGTAAAGGTACCTTTCTTCATGAATTCTATTTAAAAAGTTGGCAGCGCAGTTACAATAAGATGAAATACATGATATTATATAAAGTCCATGTAAACAAAGTGCAAATACAGGTTCAGATACACTGTCTGTCTACATACATGTATGGATGTATATATGTATAATTTGACATAGATTTAACATTTTCCATCTGTGAATACAAACAGAAATGGCAAGAGTTGTCCAAAGCTTTAATTGTTTTGAAGAAATTGTTTATTAACACTGTTCATTATTTTAAGACTAACACAATGATAACAGGTTGCTTTTCTTATTTTTGTTTATGTCATTACAATTATTGAGTCTCCTTGTGGAGAGAAAAAGTGGGTATAAATGAAAATAATATATTAATAATAATAATAATAATAATAATAATAATTTCATCTAATGAGATAAACATAAAACGATCACTGAGAAATGCAAAAAGTTTTTTAAAGTACTAAAATTCCCAATGCAACTCTGAAAACAAGGGTTTTAAAAGTAATAAATATTTTACTTGTTATGGCTCAAAAGTAAACATGTCAGAAATTATCTTGTTCTGTAAAAATAATGTTGTTGGCTTCTCAATATCTGACTGATATTCTAGGAAATTTCATTATGTGTGACATATTATTTCCAAACTTGCATCAGTTGTCTACGTTACACTAGAAAAGTGCAAACAACACTAAAAATTCACAAAGCAGTTCGCAGTTTAAAAATGTCATAAAATCAAACATGGCTACTACATACAAAAATCTGGTCTAGCTTGAAATAGCCCTTAAGCTCTTCTCTCATGAATACTTTAGCCTGAAATATAGTCAAAATCTCTTTCCATATGCATTATTGTGAAATAACACAGGACTCAGAACATTTCACTACACAACTAAATGGCTTCTGGAAATAAACATAGCGAAATGAAAAATGCTATTATATAGTTAGCAACAATAAAACAATTCATAAATATCTCAAGTATTTTGGATAAATTGAAGGTCATTGCTATAATGCTAAGATAATAAATCTCGTTTATCAACATATTCTCCTGGTACCCAAAACATAGCCTCTTGAGATCATTTATCTCCAGTTCATTATCTAGTCCGCATTATTCAACAACACCACTCATGCTCAATTGGGTTTGAATAGCTTTTGGCTGCTGAAGTCGCCTTCAATTTTGACATACTCGTACTTGCCTTTAATAAGAAGTTGAGACCTATTTTAATTATTATCTGGATAAATGAACTGATGTCAATGTTAAATGTTCCCTACTTCAGTGTCCCATGAGTTGCATTTAAATACTGAATATTATCTGGAGGGTTCCAAAGTTTAACTAGTAAATAAGTATATATTTAATTATTATGACTATTACACACACAATCACATACACACATTACTGTTTCTTACAAAGGTAGGTGCCAAATAAGTTCTAGGTAGCAAGTAATGCCTACATTATAGATTTATTTATCGTGTCAGGAGCAAATTGAGGATACAGTTATAATGTCTTTAAAAACACAAACAACGTTAAAAACTTGGTATTATACTAGATTTCCTTTGACCAGATGCTGACCACTTGGAGTGCCTCTGGTATCACTGTGAGAAGGTCCTCCATTGTGCATGTGGCAGGGCTCAGGTTACATTGTAGTAAGTGGTCTGTGGTTTGCTCTTCTCCACACTCGCATGTTGTGGATTCCACTTTGTAGTCCCATTTCTTAAGACTGGCGCTGCATCTGGTGGTGCCAGAGCTTAGTTTGTTCAGCGCCTTCCAAGTCACCCAGCCTTCTGTGTGCCGGGGGGGGGGGGGGGGGCACTCATTCAGTATCAGTCATAGTGTGAGGTTTTCGGGCTTTAGCCTGCCACTTTTGTATTCTCGCTTACTGAGGTCTTCCTGTGAGGATCTCTGTGGATCTTAGAAAACAGTCTTTTGATGTAAGGCATTGCCATCCTGGCTGACATCTGAAGAGAGGATGGGCTGAAGATATCAATGCCTCTGTCCTTTCATTACAGGTTGCTACTTCCCGACGGATGTCAGGTGGTGCAATAGAAGGAATGAGGACTAAACTTGGCAAATTAATACTTTGGCTACAAGTCATATTTGGACTCCACAAATTTCAGAACAAGTGTCACTAAATGTTATTCTGAACTGCATGGATCACCTACAATTAATAGGGTTTTCTTTTTTTAAAATGTCAGTATATCGTCCTATTTGGAAAGCATTGTGGATTTTCACAAAGATTCACAACTAGCAAAACTCCAAAAAGGCTGAAAATAAGTCATAAAATGCCTTGGCTTATTTTCACATGGGAAGCTGGGCCTTTATCACAATGACCCAAATGCAGATAAAAATATATTACATATTTTCTTTCTAATGTATATGTGTATAGGTGTATAAAACTGAATTGCAGTTCCATTTGTCTCTATATCAAGGTATTTATAAGGGAGAGAATTAGAGTGGTGTGTACATACATAGCAGTGGTTTTATTTTCATCCTTTGAGGGCATTGATTTCAATTATGAAGGGAGAAAGTCCCAGCAATTTGTCAAAGTGAAGATCCTGCAGATTCATTTCAGTGGTAGTGAGGTCCACCTTGTAATTTATTGGTGAACACTGAGTATAAAAACTCTCTTTAGCTAGCTATACACTATGCAGTGCAACACGATTTAGCTGCCATGGCTCAATGCTATGGAACCATGAGAGTTGGAGTTTGGTGAGGCATCGGCACTCTTTGGCAGAGAAGCTAAACACCTTCTAAAAGTCTCATGATTCTACAACTATGGCAGTTAAAGTGGTTTCAAACTGCATTCATTCTACAGTATAAATCCATTAAATAATACCCACTTTAGTACATACAGTGTTTTCTTCTATTTCTATTATTGGGGCTGTGAAAAGCTTTTGCTTATGTATCCACAAAGACACAGCCATGCCCAACATGAAGGTTTCAGCAAGCTTGGGAAATGGCAAAGCTTATAAAACTGCTAAAAACTGCTAGGAAAGATAAATCCTAAGAGAGTGAGAACATCTGAATGTCAGATTAGAGAAGAGCTGAGAATGGAAAACCAAAGAAAGGAAATGCAATTGAGTGGCTACAGTCTAGAATAGAGAGCACAGTTTAGTGCAACATTTTGTTACAGGTCCCACTTTGTATATATTACAATGAACAAATCCAAGATTACAGCAGGTGTCAATGTGTAAAAGCAATCACACAAAGGGTTATTGGCTTTATGAACAGAGGAGCCTTGACACTACTTGACATTCATTCTCAATTACCAGCATCAGGCTTTTCTCTTCCATTGAACAATGGTACATAATACCTAAACAAAATGAATTAATGTGTGCACTAGAATAAGGAGCAGACAGTGCATTTTAGAAGTATCTTGATCATCTTGGCATATGGGAGTTGTAGTTCACCCTTATCCTGAGAGCACTGAACCCAGGTGACAAATAACCTAGCTGGCAAATGCCTTTTCAAATCACCTAGGAACTGCTGGGTCCCCAAGCTAGTATAAACTCTATAACCTTCCACAGCTCCAAATGCCTCCCCGCCTTAAGACTTCAAAATAGCACAAGTCTCCCAATGCCAGATCAAAACTCAGACCTTTTCAGCGATGATTAAAACAATAATTCACTGGAGATTAGAATACCTGTGGGGGGGATGGCAAAGGGAAATGTGTCACCGTGATGTTCCTAAAAAAGAGAGTTGTAGTTACTGCTGGAAACTGCCTGTGCCTGAGGACCAGGAAAACATTTATTATAAAATACACATGATTACACTCTATATGGGTCCCATGGACATATGTATACTCTATAGTCTATATTTTGTATTAAAAGACTAAGATGCACTGATAGAGACATGGCCAGATATAATCCAACACACCTAGAAAGAGCCTTAAAATATAATGATATGTTGGTGCTTTCCACTGCAATTTGTATAAACTTCATTGTCTCTGAGACTGACACCTTTTGTGTACTCTGGACGTCACCTATAATCCTATTATAAACTCTTTGTATATTTCCTCAAACCATTTGTCAAGTCTTCCCTTTTCCTCCTGGGAGGACCCTCCAAATGGCTCCATGCCACGAGGGAGACTCCCATCCACCTCTAATTTTTGTATACTTTTTATCATGTTTTAATTGTCTTGTTTTATAGTATATTTGTTGCTGGCCCTCGTGGCAGAATGTAAGCCACTCTGAGTCCCCTCGGGGAGAAGGGCGGGGTATAAATGCATGTAATAAATAAATAAATAAATATCATCACCGGTAGTCCCTAGCCAATGATTCCAACCTGACCACTTTTTTGCCAACCAGGAGAGAGAGCAGGTCTTTTGAATGGCTGTCAAAGGGGATAAAATGTCCTGCAATGTGTTGCAAGTTTATGTCCAATTTATTTTGAGCTGAGAATCTGAATCAGACATCCTTTCAGGCCTGAAAGTAATACACTTCTGTTCCTGTTGCGTTCAAATGCGGTTTTGCATGTTAATCTGGTTTAAAAGTAGCAAGGCTCACAGGGCGATAGATCCACACTGCTCCTTAAATGGTTAGCTGAATTTGAGCATCAGAAGCAATAGCAAATGGGGAAAGACTTTTGCAGGGGGAAAGGGCATAATATGAGAAGTAGGACACATGAAGAAATATTCCTGGAGAAGTTCAGCCTACCCCCCCCCCCAAAAAAAAATTGTAAAGTATAACCCTTCCGTTTTATTTACAGCAAAGCGTTAGAAAAATCAGCTCAGTCTTTTCTAAGGGAAAAGTAAATGTTAGAGAGCCCATCTCTATACATCTCTATGCATTTTTAATTTTCCTGACACTGAGAAGTATATATACAGATTTGCGAAGCAAATATAGTTATTTTCCCCATTATTTAATTTAATTGATATGCCCCCTTTTCCCAAAGTGGGGTCCAAGGCATAATACAAACTTACTTACTTAGGCGATCCCTCGTAGTTCGAGGATGATAGTCTTCCATCCTTGGTGTCTTGGGGGTGGGTTCTTAGGTGGCTGAAGAGACGTATTCTTGACCCGCATATTCTCCCACATCGGTTTCCAGGTGGAAGGCGGTCCCGATCGGGGTTGGCTTGACACTCCTTCCTCTTGGCACGTTTCTCCCTTAAGCCCTCCATTCGTGCCTCTTCGAACTCCGCAGCACTGCTGGTTACAGCTGACCTCCAATTGGAGCGCTCAAGGGCCAGGGCTTCCCAGTTCTCAGTGTCTATGCCACAGTTTTTAAGGTTGGCTTTGAGCCCATCTTTAAATCTCTTTTCCTGCCCACCAACATTCCGTTTCCCATTCTTGAGTTCGGAGTAGAGTAACTGCTTTGGGAGACGGTGATCGGGCATTCGGACAACGTAGCCAGTCCAGAGGAGTTGATGGCGTAGGAGCATTGCTTCAATGCTGGTGGTCTTTGCTTCTTCCTGCACGCTGACATTTGTCCGCCTGTCTTCCCAAGAGATTTGCAGGATTTTCCTGAGGCAGCGCTGATGGAAACGCTCCAGGAGTTTGGTGTGACGTCTGTAGACAGTCCACGTTTCGCCGGGGTAGAGCAGGTTTGGGAGGACAATGGCTTTATAAACAAGCACCTTGGTATCTCTACGGATATCCCGGTCATCAAACACTCTCTGCTTCATACGGAAAAATGCTGCACTCGCAGAGCTCAGGCGGTGTTGTATTTCAGTGTCAATGTTGACTTTTGTGGAGAGATGGCTGCCAAGGTAGCGGAAATGGTCAACATTTTCTAATGTTACACCGTTAAGCTGTATTCCTGGCTTTGCAGAGGGATTAGCTGGTGCCTGTTGGAAGAGCACTTTGGTTTTCTCGATGTTCAGTGAGAGGCCGAGCTTCTCGTATGCTTCTGCGAAGGTGTTTAGAGTGGCTTGTAGGTCTTCTTCTGAATGCGCACAGACTACGTTGTCATCAGCATATTGGAGTTCTATAACAGATGTTGTGGTGACCTTGGTTTTGGCTCTCAGTCTGCTGAGGGTTATAGAAAAATAATAATACAAACACAATAAGTTAAAACATTTAGCATACAATATAAAAGTAATTAGCATAATATAATACATTTTAAAATCGTGTGTGTGTGTGTATTGCCCCATAAAAGCCACCCCTGCTTGTACATTAAAAGCTTGCTTAAATAAATTAGGCACGTATTTTTTTTAAAGTCATTTGCGAGAAGAAAACTATCCCAACCTGCAGAACAGTCCAGAAAAGAAGAGATTAAGTATAGCAAATTATTCTCTGCATCCTTTTCCATTGTTTTTCAATGGGAAGTTTTTTTTAAAATTACAAATTATGCAAGTTTCCTGTATGTGCCTGTGACCTTGCATACTTAAGCATTCTGTTATGTACATTTAAATATTATATTTTTGTAGTAGCAATAATGGCAATTTTTTTCAAACAAAAAATCTATTTGATGTGTATTAACCACTTCTTAGAATTTGTATGCATATGTAACTCTTCCTATTCAAAGCAAATAGTTATATTATGAAGAATGTGGAGGTTCTCTGATGGTGTGAAGTGGCTAATTATTTTTTTAAAATCTATTCAATACATGCTGCCATCTTCTGGCCATAGAGGAAATAGATCTTTCCCCCTAAAGGTAACCAAGTAGAATGTTTATGCAGAACATAGCGATTTTGATAAGGTTTCACCTTCTAAATAAATTGAAAGACAAACTGCACTACTAGAATGTTATGTGTTATGCTATTAATTGGGACTGAAACTACTGCAGATAGAATAGAATAACTTTATTGTCATTTGTGATGTCATGCCGGGGGGGGAGGGGGGGAGAGAAAACTATATGTCTGGCTACCCGGTGGCCTTCAGTATACCCTCTAATGTACTTCAGTTCTTAAAATAAAGACTCTTGAAATTGGATAAAGTTAACCACATAAGTTTACTGAAACAAAGGCAAAGTTAACTTCAGTCATGATTCTTGAAAGGCGAATCAAAATAATATATTACAGAGAGGAGGTTTGTTGATTGAATTTAGTTACACTGGAAATAAACACTTGACTATATTTGTATAGTATGAGGTAAAATACTTGAATATAATTGTGGTAAGTCACTTAGTTATTAATACAATACAGACTCAAGATGGCAAAGTACAAACTATAATGAAGTACACTATGTTATAATGGTTATGAAGTGGAATAGTCCAAACTATAATGATATGGTACTATTTTGATGGAAAATGCAGGCTATAGTGATAAATGCCTGGCTATATTGTCGATAAAGTGAAGTAATTGACTATAATGGTAAGGAACAAATTATAATAGCTATTAGGTAGTGCGCCGACGTTACTTCAATTGGGATGGTTTAATCTAATTACGAAGACTCAAGCCAATTGTAATGGTGTCAAAGCAAATTGTAAATGCTGTTTCCACTGCTGAAGGGATTTTTGAATCTTTTAATCCCTCTAGATTGTATATATATATATCACCTTTATATGAGGGGAAGGATTACAGGGGGTGATCTTTATTTCAAGATCCCAGCCTCTGTCTCTGTAGTTAGGGATTTCTGTGTTGTTGTTCCCTTTCTGAGGTAACTGTGACTACAACTCTTCCCCAATTAGGTGATTTATTAAGGTAACTGCCACCAACGTGAGGCTTTTGAATTATCACCGATGAAATCTGGCTCCACAGACGCAGATGAGATGAAATGAGTCAGTTGTTAACAAAGAACAACAAGTTTATTGTGTACAAAGCTTATGGTTGCAGGTTGATTGATTTACTTATGGAACTTTAGATAAACAAGTGGTTTAATAACTCTTATAACCACCACAACAGTAGTCTCTGGTGTAATTCCACTCTCACTCTCCTACTGATGATATAAATTGTAGCGAACTCTAACCTCAGCTGAGCTCCTTAGTGAACAATGTCCTAACTACAATAAAAGCCTTTAATTTGATCTACTACCGATCAAATTCCTGATCACTAGCCTTTCCCAACTAGAGATCTTGACTAGGCTCCCTTTAGTCTGCCTTGACTAAAGATTTTGGCCAGGCCTGTCTCCTCAGCCCTTCTTGACTGAAAAGCCTCCAGCCACTCACGCCTCCTTGGCTTCTTTTTTTAAAACTCCCCTTTTTCCTTTTCTTGGCTCTGCCCACTTCTCCCTCTGGTGAGCTAGCCAGCTCCGTCTCCTTGGTAACAGCACTACTGTGGATTGAAACAAGATGGCTTCTGTTTCAGCTACTGTGTCAACTAAACACAAATACATACTCTAACAGTTAAAATTAAACATAATAACTATGACTTCTCCACAGGTAGGTACTAGGTCTAGATTCCCAAAGTGGGCACTACCGCCGCCTGGTGGGTGCTGCAGCAATCCAGGGGGGCAATGATGGCACCTATTAGGACATGGGGGCGGGGCCAAGGGAGGGGCGGAGCCTCCTTCCAACAGCCCGAGACAGGGCTGAGCCTCTATACCTCTCCTGAGAGGCCTTTTAGGACTAAAGGGCGGGGCTAGGGGCAGGGCTAGGGGCCTCTTCCCAAGAGCGCGAGACAGGGCTAAGCCTCTGTATACCTCCCCTGAGGCACTTGTTAGAACACGGGGGGAGTATAGAGGTTCAGCCCCATCAGGCACTTGGAAAGAGGCCACGCCCCCTTCTCTAGCCACGCCCCCTGTGTCCTGGCAGATGCTGCAGGACAGGGATAGATGCTCAGCCCTGCCTCAGAGCTCGTAACTCCGCCCATCCCAGTCCTGGCTGCCTATTTGTGGCCCTGCTCACCTCCCCCTCCGAGCCCTGCATCTTGGACTAGGGGAGAGGCTCAGCCCCGTCCTCTTGAGCAGGAGCCATGTCCACCCCTCTAAGCCACGCTCCCTTTCCAGGGGGCACTGAGTAATATTTTTTCTGGAAAGGAGGCAGTAGGCCAAATAAGTTTGGGAACCACTGTACTAGGCTATTGAGGCAAGGTATAAGCTATAATAGTAAAATACTAAGCTATAACTATATAGTAAAATAATCTAAGCTATGTTGGTAAAGGCAGTGACAGACTTTATATTTCTAGGCGCAAAGATCACTGCAGATGCATACTGCAGCCAGGAAATCAAAAGACGTTTACTTCTTGGGAGGAGAGCAATGGCAAACCTTGATAAAATAGTGAAAAGCAGAGACATCACACTGGCAACGAAGGTCCACATCGTTAAAGCAATGGTATTCCTCATAATAACCTATGGTTGGGAGAGCTGGACCATAAGGAAGTCTGAGTAAAGGCTATTGAGGCATATAGATGCTTTCGACCTTTGGGCTGGAGGAAAATCCTGAGAGTGCCTTGGACCGCAAGAAGAACCAAGCAGTCCATCCTCCAGGAAATAATGCCCAGCTGCTCACTGGAGGGAAGGATATTAGAGGCAAAGATGAAGCATTTTGGCCACATCATGAGAAGACAGGAAAGCTTGGAAAAGATCATGATGCTGGGGAAAATGGAAGGAAAAAGGAAGAGAGGCTGACCAAGGGCAAGATGGATGGATGGTATCCTTGAAGTGACTTGCTTGACCTTGAAGGAACTGGGGGCAGTGACGGCTGACAGGGAGCTCTGGCCTGGGATGGTCCATGAGATCACGAAGAGTCGGAAATGACTGTGTGAATGAAGAAGAAGAAGATGTTGGTAAAGTACTTGGCTATTGATAATAAGGTATTGGACTATAATGGCTATATGGTATAGTACATGCTATAGTAACTATAAGGTATGTGCATGCTATAGAATGCCTGTTTGGATTGCCAGACCAAGGAATCCAGACAATTTCTGGCCTTCTTCTTTGAAACTCAGAATACCAAAAGGGAGAGAAAAACCTCTCAGTTAAGCTCTGAAGCAGCAGTGCTAAACCAACTCACCCAAGCCTCTAGGGGGGTTTTAGGCTCCACCCCCCACAAACTAAGTCCACACCAAAGGGAGAATTAAACCAGGAAATGAACAGTGAAGGGAAAAGCTAGGCAAGACATCACATTATTGTACATTAATTGCACAATGAAATTAAATGTTTTCCCCAGCACACATCACAAAACAACACACCCATCCCTCCACACTCCCACTCCACCGCACAACCCCAATGTCACATCAATGTGTTAACCATGGAGTTCAATATAGTTAGAGCTGTAGAATAAAAGCTATATCTCAGTTTATCTTTGTCCTCCTGTACCATTTGCCAGATGGTAATAATTAAAAATAATTTTAAAAAGTCAGCCTTGTATATTTTAAATATCTTCTGATGATATGTATAATCATTTTCTAGGGTTCTTGCACAAGCCTCTCACAGATAAAATATCCAAGCTCAGAGTGCCACATTCAAACAGTCCTTGGATGTTAGATGAGCTTGTAGGAATTCAAACATTACACATACACCCCAAGAGATATTAGTTCATTGGAGAGAATAATTACTGTAGCCAGGCTAACATAAGAACCACTGTGTCTGGGAGTCGCACGTGATTTTACAACCAAAATCCAGTGGTAAGGGACAATGCTCAAACAAACTGTATGCTTAATCCTTGTGCCTTGAAGCTGGGTGGGCCTCTGTGTTTCCATTTTTACTCCCTCCATTTCCCACATGACCCTCCTAATTTTGACATATTTCATTTCTCATATTAGGGATAAGTTGGATCAAGCCCTTGGAATTTAAAGCAACTTTGTCCCCCTCCATTCCTTTAAAAAAAAAAAACAAAGAAAGAAAGAAACAAATTTCTTGGTGTTTGCAAAATAATGCTTAAAATCACAGTTAGCATTAATTAGACTACTTGGCCAGTCATTTTCAGGAATGGAGAGTTGCTCTGACATGTGGGTTTTGATTACAGAGATCTATCATTACATTAGAAAACAACAGTCCATCTGCTGCACTCTTGTGTGAAATAAATATATTCAAATGCACATACTCAATTTCTCTGTTATAGTTCCATGTAATAATCCTCAAACCACTTATTCCAGAGTATTTCCTGTAACCTCCAAAGTATTCAGCCTGAGAAGCAGTGATCAAAGCCATCTATATATTACACTAGATTGTTGTTCTTGCTATCTATCTATCTATCTATCTATCTATCTATCTATCTATCTCTCATTATTATTATAATTATTATCACCAGTACCCCACCTTTCAACCAGAACTAAGACTTGAGAAGGTTTACAATTTTTGAACAAATAAACAATATAATTAAAACATACAAATAAACAATGCTGAAATGCAATTACACTGAAAATAATATTAAAAACAATTGGAGACATACAATTAAAACTAAAAAGTTTCTTTTTATTTTGTCAGAAAGGACTTGAGAACATACATCAAGTCGCTTCTGGTGTGTGAGAGAGAATTGGCCGTCTATAGAGACGTTGCCCAAGGGACATCCAAATGTGTTGCTGGCAGAGCCGGCCCTAGGTATTTTTCAAGTGTAGGCGAACAGAATTTTGCCCCCCCCCCCCAACCAATCACTGAAAAATAAAAGTGTTGGATAAGCAAAAATGTTTGATAATAAGGAGGGATTAAGGAAAAGCCTATTAAACATCAAATTACATTAAGATTTTACAAATTAAGCACTAAAACATCATGTTTTACAACAAATCAACAGAAAAAGCAGTTCAATACCTTGCGGAGGCAGGCTGCAGGAGACAGGAGTTGCCTCGATGGCGCCCCCAACAAGATGGCGCCACAGGCAACTGCCTAGTTGGCCTGGTGGTTGAACCGCCTCTGCTGGCAGGCTTCTCTCATGTCCCTGACCCAACCTCCAGGTCAGCAGTTCAGCTGACACAAGGGCTTAACACATTGCTCCACTGTGGCTCCTAACTAAAAAGTAGTTTCAAAGCAATGCGATTAACAGTACAGCACCTTAAATATTCAGTTTTTAAAATTCTATTATAATAAGAAATATTCCTTGCCTGATGAAGAAAAGATAGCAAGGAGATTATTTTAGTTTTCCCAGGAAGTGACCAGTCACAAAGAAGACATTTTCTCACATCTCTATAAAAAGCTCCTGTGAAGGTGTTTGGACTGCACTGAAAAGAAGGGCCTTTCCTAGATATCGCAGTGGCTAGACAGGCTCATATGGAGAAATATTGTCTGTAAGAAATATTGTCTGTAAAATAACCTGGACCTACACAGGGCGTTATAGCTTATAACCAGCTTTTTAAATTCGCCATTGCTGAATGGGTTATCCACATTTACTTTTGAATTATTTATTTATTTATTTATTTATTTATTTATTTACAGCATTTATATTCTGCCCTTCTCACCCCGAAGAGGACTCAGGGCGGATCACATTACACATATAGGCAAACATTCAATGCCTTTTAACATAGAACAAAGACAAACAAACATAGGCTCCGGGCGAGGCCTCGAACTCATGACCTCCTGGTCAGAGTGATTCATTGCAGCGATTCATTGCAGCTGCTCTCCAGCCTGCGCCTCATTTGACCATGAATATGGATAGAAAGATCCATAATAAAACTGTGATTATGTATCAGCTATTTTGGTTATGAATACTACATGCAAAATTTGGGGAAATGTATTGTCTCTTATCAAATAAGCCTGGTTGTTTTTTACATGATCTCTATTTGGTATCTTATTCTCTTCCAATGGCATTCTAGTTATGCATTTAAAATGTTGTAAATACCCTAAAGGCATCAAGATCCAATCTTATCTTGGAAGCTAAGCAGGGTCAGCCCTGATTAATACTTGGATGGGAGTCCATCAATGAACATCAAATACTGTAGTCAATAAGTCAGAAAAAGGAACTAGCAAAACCACATCTGCATATTCCTTGCCTGAGAAAACCTTATGAAATTTACAAGATTGTCATAATAAGGCACATACATATAATGCTGTCAAGTCATGTCCCTCCCTTCCCTAATTATTTTGAATATTTTAAAGACTTCAATTAAGACATATGATTTTCCCTTATTTTTAAAAACGTTTCCACTCTTTCAAAGTTCTGCTATACCAAAGCTGCTGAAGGACCCAGTGGCAACTGTACCCCAAACTATATAAAAATGGAACCCTTTAATAAATGCACTAAATGATATTTTCTGTGTAGCTTGTATTAATTGTATACTGTATCAATTCTTAAATGCATAAAACTGTATCAAATGTACTGTTCAGGCATCCGTTCCCCCAATGGGCCCTATTTACATAAGCTTCTGAGAACAGAGATCGTTGAGCTATTAGAAAGGTTCCATCAGCAATTTCCCAAACTTGATAACACAATTTCCTTTGTGTATGTATAAAGACAAACAATCCCTTTATCACCAGGATATCAAGACAGAAAATCCCATAATATCTTCTTTGAATTGGGTTATCTGAGTCCACACTAACATATATTCCCATTCAAAGCAGATAATGTGGGATTTTATTCAGCTGTGTGAAAGGGGCCTTAGGTGCCTCCTAGGCTTTGTCTCTGGGCCGTTCCAGACAAGCACAAAATAGAGAATCTATCTCGCTTTTACCTGCCAAGGTAGGCAGCTTTATTGGTGAAACATTATTTCTGTTAATTGAGCAGGATTAAAGTTAATAGTGGATTTGGATTTTCTGCCTAAGTGCTTAAAGAGAAAGAGTGCCATGGAAGTAGTTTATCTTTTTCAAAAATTTTGCCTAAACTCAGGTCATTCAGAAAAACAGATGGCACACTTTGATGAGAAGAAAGCTGTGAATTTATTGGAAGAGAGCATCCCGAAAATCTTGAATTTAGCTCCATGAGGCTTTGTTTATATTATACAATCCTAGAATCGTAAGACAAAAGGTATCTAGACAAGTCATTAGAAGATGAATTGAAATACTATATCTATACATACACATTGAAATACTATATCTATAAGAATAACTCACAACCAAAAATTTTTCAGCATCATTTAACAAGATCACATGCACCATCAACAGACTTTTTCCTGTTTAAGTGTCCTTTCAAGATATTTGCAATGCTGCTTGATAGGTTGAGGCTTTATTGTTTGTGAGACACTATAAACTGGATTAATATAAGTCAGCTTGAGCAGCTTTTGAAGCACCATATTGCAATCTGTAGCATCGAAGTGGTTCTCCCACCCAGAAGAAAGGCTTGGGTGAGTCCCAATTGTAGTGGATTACTCCTCCTGGCCATCCCAAGAATGAGAAATGGTACTTACCGTGAAGGTTAATTCTGGGATGGATGGCAGGAGGAGCAATTCACACTCTCACTCAAACAAAAATGAATTGATACATGGAAGCAGTTTTCTGGGCCCTTCTACACATGTATAATAACCAAGGTTAAATTGGATTAAAGGGGGGTAAATTATGTTTAGCCAAAATGTGGGAGGAATCAGGAAGAATCGGGTTAAAGGCTGGAAAACACATGTTTAAAAGCTGTCCTTTAAACCTGATTCCTCTTGAGAAACACACACCTTTCCAGGCCTGTGCATCCCCACAGGCATGGAAAACACATGTTTTCTTTCCATCCCTTCTGTCTGGACTCCCTCCTGATCCACCCCTTTCCTTCTCATCCTATTGGAGGAAGCCTTCCATGCAAGCCTTGAGCCTTTTCCTCTCTTCCTCCTCCCTGGAAGAACCAACAAGGGGCCCTAGAGGAGAAATTTCCCCTTCTCTCCCAAGTTCTCCTTTGGCTGCTCCAAGGGGGGGAAGGGGGAAATGAGGGGGAAAGCCTGCAGGTCCCAAATGGGGCTTTCTTCTGGTAAGTGCAGGGGAAAATGGAAAGTAGGGAGGGGGAGGATGGCAGTGACCATGCCCACACCTACTGATCCTGGATCAGCAGGGGTGATATCGGGACACTGCCCCCACAAAAGCATGGGGTTTAGGCCAGGTGTGTGGCCTCCATCCCTATAGGAAGTGGAATTTAAAACCCCAATTCCGCTTGGATTTTTGACCTGTCTGGAAGGGCTCTCAGAAATTATGTTAGTTAAGGCTTGATAATAAAACTGTTGAAGAAAGGGGTGGGTCTTCATGGCTCAACTGAAAAAGAATCTTGGATCTTGCCATTCCGGTTGGAGTGCAGGGCTGAAACCCAGTTGTAATAGATTGCTCCTCTTGCCATCCCAGAATGAAGCTTCCTGGTACAGTAGAGTCTCACTTATCCAACATAAACGGGCCGGCAGAACGTTGGATAAGCGAATATGTTGGATAATAAGGAGGGATTAAGGAAAAGCCTATTAAACATCAAATTAAGTTATGATTTTACAAATTAAGCACCAAAACATCATGTTATAAAACAAATTTGACAGAAAAAGTAGTTCAATAAGCAGTAATGTTATGTTGTAATTACTGTATTTACGAATTTAGAACCAAAATATCACGATGTATTGAAAACATTGACTACAAAAATGCGTTGGATAATCCAGAACGTTGGATAAGCGAGTGTTGGATAAGTGAGACTCTACTGTAGTACAATTTCTCATTTTAGTGATAATATTAAACAATGTATCCACCAGATGGTGCTATATATAACAACTATTGTGAAAGAAAATATTTTTCATTTCAACTGGATTTGCTCCAGTGTTTATATTTTCTCACAGTTTATGAAAAACCTTTACCTTCTGTTTTCTGAAATAAACTCCTTTTTTCTCTTGTATGTTTATTCAAAACAGAAAGCATTGATACTGTAATACATTTTAGAGAACTTGATGCTGTTTTTTTAATCTGGCTTTTCTGCAGAACAGGCAACAATAGAAACAGAGTAGCAGTTAACAGAATAAGAAGAGTAAAGTACAGTAGAGTCTCACAGTAGAGTCTCACTGACGGCAGAAGCTTGGATAAGCGAATATCTTGGAATAATAAGGAGAGATTAAGGAAAAGCCTATTAAGCATCAAATTAGGTTATGATTTTACAAATTAAGCACCAAAACATCATGTTATAAAACAAATTTGACAGAAAAAGTCATTCAATGTGCAGTAATATTATTTTGTAATTACTGTATTTATGAATTTAGCACCAAAATATCACAATATATTGAAAACATTGACTACAAAAATGGCTTGGATAATCCAGAGGCTTGGATAAGCGAGGCTTGGATAAGTGAGACTCTACTGTATTTGTCTCCTTTTTCCTGTTAAAAGTAGCATAAGAAAAAAAAACAGTGTGAGAAATTGGACTAGCCTGGCTGTCTTGGAAAGTAGCCTTTTTTACTTTAGGTAACAAAACCCAAAAAAGTTTCGGCGCAAAATATTCCCATAAAAAATCAAACAAACAAACAAACAATCCAACAACAACAACAACAAACAAACAAACCTATGTGTTCGAAATATTAACTTTCCTTTGGTAAACCCATACAATATGAATAGTAAATGGAAGAGTTCCTAAAGAATCAAATATACATGATTTAAAAAATTATGAATAGCTATAGCAGAGTTTCTCAAATTGTGCTCTTACAGATGATGCACACTGCTATTGGATAAATGGATTTAAGTACTTACATGTTTAAGTACTTTTAAATGATTTATATTTTACTTTATTATTGTGTATGGGCATTAAATTTTGCCAGTTTTGTAAGCCGCCTTGAGTCCCCTTGGGTAAGAAAGGCAGGGTAGAAATGTTGTAAATAAATAAATAAATACACAAATAAATGTTTTGGACTTTAGTTCCCACAGTTCCTAACAGCCAGTAAGCTGACTGGGGTTTCTGGGAGCTGAAGGCCAAAAGATCTGGAGGAGCACAGTTTGAGAAACACTGAGCTATAGAATCAGAATCCTCTTCCCCTTGTCTCTCCATCCACTTGATGGACACATCTTCTCCCGGTGTGTCTTCCTTTACCAACGTTCTCTCGTCTCCTCTTCCATTGGTCAGGTGTTCCATTACTCAACACCTTGACCTTCTGTTTATAATTGGCAGAACCAAGACTCCTGCATCATCCGGATTAGTGTGGAAAACATTAATGGCAATATGTACAAGAGCATCATGGTGACCAAGCAGGACAAATCTCCAGCAGAGAGCACTGTTGAAACACAACTTGGAGTCAGATCTCATGGAGGAGAATGTGCTCATGCAAGTCATCTCTAACATGGCCACACAGCCCGAAAGACATGCAACAACCCTGTGATCCCGGCCATGAAAGCCTTCAACAACACAAATTACTTTGCCACAAACCAGGAAAACCCTTAACTTGATAGTGGGTTTATTCCATGCCTTTCAGGAAGGCATGGGATAAACCCACTACTTCTGCTGTCTGGACTGCAGTCCAGGCACCTGTCCCACAGTTTTTCGGAGTAAATTAGCCCAGAAAACCATGAGGACACCTACCCCCTCCCCAAAGGCCCCCCCTCCCAACCCTTTGAAAAGTAAGAAAAAACTTACCAGCCTCCATTAGTGTTCCTGCAGCTCTCCTAGCAGGTAGCAATGACACGGCCGGGGGGGGGGGGGGGGGGGGGGAGGGAGAGGAGGAAAATCACAGGAACACTAATGGAGGCCCGGTAAGTTTTTTCTTACTTTTCAAAGGGGTTTGGGGGGCTTTTGGAGAGAGGGTGACAGTGTCCGGATGTTCTCCCGGAAAGTTCTGGGGGAATATCTGGACACCCACCCCCAGAAAGCACGGGCTTTCTGGACTGTGAGTGGACAGGTGACCAGGAACATTTGCGTTTTTTGAACATGAATGTTCCTGGGATAAAGGCCTGTTTGGAAGCGCCCCAGGACAAACATGCAATCTTTGCTGCTTTCCCACCAATGATTACTAATTTGAAGTATTTCTCCATGAATAGAAAATGTAATTGTTAAGTTCCACTTGTATTTGAAGAGGAGCAATGGACAGACCCTTGGCTGAATGATAACATAGATGGATGTATGGTGTGGAGGGGTTGATGGGCTGTTCTCCCCATTCCAGACTACTATTTTCGAAGCAGCGGCACAGCTTCTGTATGTGCAGATGAGTTGCATTCACCAGGTCCCCCCAAAGACCCCCTAGTATTTGGAGCGATTTCAGAGAATCCAGTGTTATGTAGTGTTGGGTTTCTCTGGCCCCAGCAGGATACATGTATTTCCTTTCCTAGGAAATGCAAAGCAAAAATTGGCCATCTCATGCAAGACAATGCAAATGCACACTATTGCTCTTTATGCCACTACATTGTTTTCTTTCTATTTTGCAAATATTTTTTAAAATATAATACTTTGGAATTTGATTTATTAACAACAAGAAAAAAGAATCATAGACTTTGTACATTTAACAAAGTCAATGACAAAGAAGCTTATTTTTCTAAAGTCTTTTCACAATTATCCACTTTTCACTTTTCTTCCTTGCCTTATGTCTAGCTGCATATTTTTCAGTGTCATCAACATTTGGAAATGGATGAAAGACTGCTGGAGAAACACAATTTCATTGCCAGGTAACAGTGGTGTGTTGCAATAACCAATGAAATAAAACCTATCCTGGGAAAGAACAGGTTTCTACTAAAGCCGATTTGATTGTAGTTATGTATGCTTATTGACAGCAAACAAAGAAAACAACATCTGGCTCCATGTGAACAACAAAGAAAGCATAGATCTGCAAGTTTGGCCTAGGAAATAGAAGTTTCTGTTAAAGAAGTAATGTTAAAGAACTAATTTACTGCATATAGTTAGGGAAGAATGTGCTGTTTCCTCAATCCTTTTACTTTAACTGTGTTTGATTTATCATAATTTCAATAAAAATGTAAAGATCACATTCAATACAATTAAACATGAAAACGTTTAGAAGACACATTGAGTTGTTAAGGAAAAGAGCAGTAAATACAAGCTACTAGAGTGCAGAATTATATTTTACAATTATTGTAAGAAGACCAAAGACACACCCTTGTGAATAGCTGATTTGCATGTTGGGTGGAGTTGCAACACATATTTAATTATAACTATTGCAATGCATGGAAAATTCGTACCTTGGACACTTGCCATTCCTTCCCAGCTGCTCACAGCATGAATGCATCTATCTCAGTATGTATGATATTGGACTGATTTTATCTTAAAGCATATTGACACAGCTGCCTCAAATAGCAGGTGATGGGGGGTCTGCGAGTGCATCTACACCATAGAATGCAGCCACTTTAACTGCAATGGCTTAATTAGTCGATTCCCAAGACTTGTAGTTTAGTGAGGTCCCAGCACTTTTTGACAGAGAAGGGTAAATACTTTGTAAAACTCCAACTCTCATTATTCCATAGCAGTGGGTCATGGCAGGTAAAGTGGTGTCAAACTGTGTTAATTCTACAGTGTAGATACACTCACTGGAACAGTAGCACTATGTTCTGAAACAGAACTATGTGTATTCTACCATCAGTTGAAGTTGGAGAATGCTGTCTCACACACTGCCAGTATTGCTTAACCAGTGGGCCCAGTAGTCCTCCTACCTTCTGTCCCTTCTGTCCCTTTTCCAGAGAACCCAAGCTGTTACCTGCAAAATCTCCAGCCTCTTTACAGTCATCATCATATTCTAACACTGGATTGATTAACTCCACTGTAATAGGATGGCCAGCTTGGGAGAATACAGAAGGTAGTAGTTCCATTTTGACTCATGTTATACCATGACTGGAGATATGTTCAGGATATGAAGGAATACAGAATACAAAACATTGACTTCAATAATCAATTCAGTGCAGCAACATTGGAGAACTTTTGGCTCTTTCTATGTTTTATCATACAATTCCTATCCTCCTTACTCAGCTTGGCCAGTCATGTGGGATTTGGAAGCTGTAGACCAAATTTGTAGGACCAAAGGTCCTCTACAACTGCAGTGTAAATGACAAAATCTTTAAGGGACCAGAGAGCTAAATGTCTTGTCTAGATCTGCTTGTATCTCCAATGTGGAGATGCAATGAATGAATATGTGGCCATCTACAGTCACTTAGCTATGAGTCATTCCTTTGCAGTGAGGTTGCTTCATCCTCTTAGCTAACTTTGCAGTTTTCCTAGTTTTTAAAAATAGCTACAGGTTCTGTGTATGAGTGCTAGCCGGTTTATGGAAAGAGAGAGTTTATGTCTAACAGAAACATCATATCCCTATCATTCAATAAATAAATTGCCTGTTATTCAATATAGCTAATAGATACAAACATGTCTGTTATTCAATAGATTGTTAGCTGTAAACATCTTTTAGAAGAAAGCAATTTATTATATTATTGATGTTTTAAATTACCGAGGTAAGTACTGGCAAGAAACGGCATGATGGAAGTGCATTGCATCTAGATTTCCAGGAAACGAGAAGAGGTACAGAAAAAAAAAAAAAACCAGGATGCAAAAATATCCAATCTGACTCCTGTGGCAAGCCCAGAAATGTTAAATGTTATTATTTATATTACTTTCCTGGCAAAGGAGTCATAAAACCTTCCCACAGAAGGTTATATTTCAAAAACATCCCAGAAAATAATTTCACAAATCTGTGTTTTGTTCTCAAGAAAGTGTACTGATATAGGATTGTGGGTTGGGGACCACACAAAGTGTAATCTGTTAAGGGGCCTTAATGCCACTACTCATTGAATAGCCACACTACTTGCATGCTTTGCCACATAGCCACACCATAATTGTTCATTTAGATCAATACCAGCATAACCACTTCCACACATGCACAGTATAGAACAGGCATGGCCATACTTTGGCCCTCCAGGTGTTTTGGACTTTAACTGTTAGGAATTGTGGGAGCTGAAGTCCAAAATACCTGGAGGGCCGAAGTTTGCCCATGCCTGCTATAGAAGCATGTACACAAACTTGGCTTAATAAGAGAATGATGCTTGGTATACCAAATTGGATAGGAGGAGAGGAAAGCAAGTTTAACCAAGAGACTGAGCAGTTTGGGAGATAATGAATGGAAATTAAATCTCCTCCTGCCTCATATAATCAGACATTGGAAAGAGAAAGAGGTAGATGATTTTTTAGACATTTAGTAATGCAGGAGAGAACAGTTTGAGGTTTATCTGTGCTGATTTTGGGGTAGAAAAGGTAAGAACATGTTTATTTATATTTATAGATATTCAAATCTTTATAATGAGCTCCAGCAGTCGGACTGCTGTCTGGTTATTTTCCATGGACTGTCACTCTTTGAGGATAATATTGTTTGCAGT
This sequence comes from Anolis carolinensis, assembly GCF_035594765.1. Lineage (NCBI taxonomy): Eukaryota > Metazoa > Chordata > Lepidosauria > Squamata > Anolidae > Anolis > Anolis carolinensis. The sequence goes on from NC_085842.1 coordinate 247,522,902, forward strand.
TTGATACTTGCAAGATGGAAAAAAAACAGCTTTATTTGCATGACAGCATCAGTGATATGGACTCTATGTATATTTTCCATTGAACAAATTCATCTTATGGGTTTCATAGGGTTTTCTTAGGCAAGGAATACACAGAAATACACTGGTTTAGCCAACTCCTTCCTCTGAAATATAGTGCACGGCACCTTCTATGCAATGCATTCACCAATGACGTGGCACTAAGAGGTGCAATTTATCTACATTTTGGAACCTCAGTAAACTTGGAAACTTTCTTTTTTGTTTATTTTTTTGTAACCATTATCATCATCATGGGACACAGATGAAAGGTACAGTAAAGGGAAGCTGTTACAGAAGGAGGAAGCAACTGCAGAAGGAATACAAAATATCCAAATTTCAGGGACGCAGGCTGGAGACTGCCATAACACCGAGGATGGGGGAAGATGGTAACTTCCCCCATGGCCACAATGGTGACTATCAATATTGGCAAGGTGTTACTACTAATGAAAAAAAAAACTATCTATATAAAAACCCAACCACTGAAGTGAAGTAGGGTGATCATCAAAGCCAACTGGCTGTTGGTTTGGTAAAGGAAGCTGTTTTATGGGGCAGGCGTGGAATGGACCTAAGTGAAGTCTCCACTTGCTCTTGAGCCTCAGTTAATCTGCCTGTGATTGGTGGATCTTCTCACTTCGTGCCAGAGCCTAGGAAAATCATGTTGGTTTCTGGGAAAGAAGCAGCACCAGGGTCTGGAATATGACATCTATGTTTTAAGTGGTTCGTGTGGAGCCCCCGATGATGCAATGGGTTAAACCCTTATGCTGGCAGGACTGCTGACCTGTTGTGGTTTCTAAAGACACCATTATGGATGGGTTAACTGGAAAAGTACATGCAAGAAGCTGATTGGCTGAGCCTGCGAACAACTGGGAATCTGATTGGTCAATTTATCTGCCATGCTACTGGGGAACCGGTGTGAGCAAACTTTTCCTCAGTGTGTGTGTGTGTATGCTGACTGGAAACAGGAGAGAAGATGGTTGCTGGCTCTCAGGGGCCCTGTTATTTCTAAGGCACTGAGGCAATTTTATGGTCTTTAAAAGGATTTATTCCTACTGTTCTCTGTAAGCTATCAGAGAGGCTATTGTAAATATAATTGCTTTGTTTGATCATTTTGAAGTCAGTAAAGTTCCTGTTAATTATTCTACAAAGCTGAGTGGCACATCATTACCCTGCAGGGTGACTTTGGTTCACAGGTGGACGTAAGAGCTTCTATTTAACATTATCTACAATCCTTAACATGACCGACAGGTTGGCGGTTCAAATCCAGGGAGAGAGAGTGAACTTCTTTTGTCAGCTCCAGTTCCCATGCGGGGACATGAGAGAAGCCTCCCACAAGGATAGTAAAACATCAAAACATCCAGGTGTCCCCTGGTCAACGTCCTTACACTAGAAGTGTCTTGCATTTTCCCAAGTCGCTCCTGACATGAAAAAAAATGTTAGTGGGTTATATCTCATGGAATTTCACACAGATTTTACAGAAGCAGCATAATTTATTTTTATTATATACATCCATTAGCTAAAGTTTCCAGAGCAATTTTTAAAAATCAGTACTCCAGTCATTACTCTCAGGCTTGTGATCTTTTTTTTTCTTTTTTTTTTTTTAAGGGGGGGGGGGAGCCAAAGGATGCAATTAGGATGGAAAAAGAATGGTGTGATGATTGAATTACATTGCCCCAGTAAATTAGAATGTATCTATTCTAGGACTAATTGTACTCAGATCTGCATTCTATTCCCTTTGTGGACTGGTATATTTTTGGCTGACCTGTTACATTTCTTTGTTAATCATCACTTCAAAGATGCTTTCAGATGCAGACTCCTGCTAGCAGTTAGAAGGCACTATGCAGCTATTTTGTATTTTTAAACTTTTTTTTTGCAACAAGATGATCTGTGGGAAGACATGAGAGGCCTGCAAAGGGAAGATGACAGCATCTGAAACTCTCATAAAATTCCATGCATGAAGCTTTGCCTGAAATAAAATTGATACAGCTCATCAGCACTATTAAAGCAGAAGCACACTGATGACATCATTTGATGCTAAAACCAATGCCATACTGAATTGCATACCAAATATCACTTGAAAAAAGCCTGGACAGAAGCCATTGGTCTCGATTATTTGGCTGAATAGGGACTAAGGGAAATCTCTTTCATTCTTTTGGGCTTTAGGGTAGGAATAGCAAACCTCTGATGTTGTACTCCAGTTGCCATGTATCCCAATCAGAGTGGGCAATAATCAAGAGTGAACTGGATGGTAGAGTTTTAGCATGGAATCTGGCACCTCTACTTGAAAACATTTTAGGAATTCTCCCCTTTTGCTGTTTTGGGGATATTATTATTATTATTATTATTATTGGTAGAAGTAGTAGACTAATGGCTGTAGTTTTCTTTTTGGTATTTTAATACTGCAAATAATTCAGGAATTAAATGTGCTTAGGAAATATACATAGAGTCGAGAAAATAATCAATGCATATTTTATCGGCTAACAGAACCCTGGGCAACACCATTTGCACACTTTGGATGGGCTGTATATAGGTTGAGAATCCACTTATCTGAAGTCCAAATCCATAGGTGGCTAAAATAACAACACTTTTGCTTTCTGATGGTTTAATGGACATACATTTTGTTCCATATATAAACATTAAAAATATTGAATGGCATTACTTTGAGGCTTTGTATTGTATTTTGGTGATTCTAAGACAGACTTTCCGCCATATAGAGATCTTGAAAAACAGGATGTATCTTACAAGATATCTATCTATCTATCTATCTATCTATCTATCTATCTATCTATCTATCTATCTATCTATCTGTTGGTAGTACTGAACTTAGTGTGTGTCTTAGAACCAATGACATCTTAGAATTGATGAAATACGGTAGATAGTTAGTACAAGCGTACACCACTCATCACCTTAAGAAGAGCAGCCAGGAAAGCTGCGTGTTCTTGTCCTTGTTATTATTTCTACAACTCCAGGGCTTTGGGAGATTACAGGAAAGTGTTGGCACTGTTTAGCGACATTTGCCTCACTCATTTTAGAAACATTTTGAAAGGAAGAAATAAACCTCCTTGGACAGTTTTTTTAAATTGAAATGCCCTGCAAGTGAAATCAAGTGTTTTTTTTAAATTATGCATTATTTTATACATTATTTGTTATGTATAAAGTACATTTTTCTTATTTAAAAACACCTAACAAAAATTGGTGTGGTTTTTGTGGGGCTGGTATGAGTTAATAGCATTTCAATGAGGGAATCTGAATTGACATAAGAGCATGGTGCTTGTTAGAGTGGTCCAGCATTTCTGTGTTCTCAAATAATATGCTATGTCCAGGTTGGTTCATCAAGTGCTTGGCTATGGCTGACTTCTCTGGTTGAATTAGTCTGTATTGCTTTTCATGTTCCTTGATTTGTGTTTGGGAGCTGTGCTTGGTGGTCCCTATGCAGACTTGTCCACAGCTGCATGGTATACAGTAGATTCTTGCAGAGGTATAAAAATCCTTGTCCTTTGATGAAGGTAGCATTTGTTGGATATTCTTAGTGGGTCTGTAGATACGTAGTTTGTATGTTGTGTTTCTTCATCAGCTTCCCTTTGCGGTCAGTGGTTCCCTTGATGTATAGTAGTAACACTTTTCCTCTGGGTGGCTTGTTCTTGGTCTTGCAGCTCTGCTGATGTCTTCTACACAGAGAAGCCATTGAAGTCCACAAGCATGTAGACAATTTCAACAGAAATAAGGAAACAATGAAAATGAACAAAATCTGACTATCAGTATTAAAAAAAAGCCTCTAATATCAGGACAGTAAATAAAGAACACCACTCAGAAAACAGATGAATTCCAGACATGAAACAATTAAGACCAGCTAACACCTCTCAACAAAGAATTCCCCCAGGCAGGAAGCAGCCAGGTCTTGAAGCTACAAGGCTTTTTAATGCTAATCAAGGTGATTAATTGCAGCATTCACATTTGCCTCCAACAGACAAGAGTTCTTTCTCCCACTATGGATCTTCTATAGATACATAAACCCCACTTCACTAGACCTCACAACCTCTGAGGATGTCTGCCATAGATCTGGGCAAAACATCAGGAGAGAATGCTTCTGGAACATGGCCATACAGCCTGGAAAACTCACAGCAACCCTGTGATTCCGGCCATGAAAGCCTTCGACAACATATACACCAGTGTTTCTCAACCTGGGGGTCACGCGGAGGGTGTCAGAGGGGTCGCCAAAGATCATCAAGAAAACATATTTCTGGTGGTCATAATAATAATAATAATAATAATAATAATAATAATAATAATAATAATAATAACAACTACTTCATTTGTATATCCCATCACCATCTCCCCAAAGGGACTTGGGGCAGCTTACAACGGGACTAAGCCCAATAATAACAAAGTTAACCAAGTAAAAACACATTTTAAAATGCAATAAACATATGACAATCTAATTAAACAATCAAAACACTAAAGTATAAAACCATCATTAAAATAAATCAGAATCTGGAACCCATTTTTGCAGAGAAGGCTGAAGATCTCTCTACCTGCCAAACCCTTCCAGTATTTTCTGTTGTCATGGGAGTTCTGTCTGCCAAGTTTGGTTCTGTTCAGTTGTTGTTGGAATTCAGAATGCTCTTTGATTGTAGATCTTTAAATCCCAGCAACGACAACTGCCAAATGACAAAACCAATCCCATCCCCAACCCCACCAGTACTCAGATTTGGGGGTATCAGGTATTTGTACCAAATTTGGTCCAGTGAATGAAAATACATCCTGCGTATCAAATATTTATGATTCACAACAGTAGCAAAATTACAGTTATGAAATAGCAACAAAAATAATTTTAAGGTTGGGGGTCACCACAACATGAGGAACTGTATTAAGGGGTCACGGTAAGGGGGACGTAGTTTCAAAAGGGAATTTTCAGGAATACTTTCAATGACTATAAGTCCCATATGTCCTGATTTACTGCTATTTGACCCAATTTGCAAAGGCCCTTGTGAGGCCCAAGTTTAAGAGAAAATGCTGATGTCTTGTTATAGAGAAGCAGATCCAGAAATGGAAGGAAACCAATTCAGGGGTAAAGATTTCCCCCGAGAGACAATCTGGTTTAGATATGGATGGAAGTCAAGCTAGACAGGGTTTTTTTTGTTTTTGTTTTGTTTGGTGTGTATTTTATTTTTATTTTAACTTTTTCTCAAACCACTACCCCCCCATCTCCTCCCCTCCTATCCAATTTCCTAACTTTCCTACTTTCCTATAACCAAAATGTTCTCCCACTTTTATTGTTAACCTATGAAACCTAAATAAAGTATTAAAAAAAAAAGAAAATGCTGATGTTTGGGGGAAGAGTTGCTGCAGAGAGGAAGTTACTTTTCAACGATAAAAGTACATCAGGACAGAACTGGTTAGCTAATGCTCCCCAAGTTTCCCAGTCGTTTTGGAGTTACGCTTGCAACAGAAGTAGATAAGCCTGGTCCGCAGATACAATGCTCAGGATCAGAGACAAAGAAAGTGCCATTGTCTAAAGCAGGGGTCCCCAAACTTTTTAAACAGGGGGCCAGTTCACGATCCTTCGGACCGTAGGAGGGCTGGACTATAGTTGGCCACCGAGCAATAATTAATAATAGTATTAATAATAATAACAACAATAATAATAAAAAAGAGGGTTGGAAGAGACCCTTTGGGTCATTGAATACAATCCCCTTCTGCCTTTGTGCACCAAAAGCACAAGCAAAGCACCCCTGACAGATGGCCACCCAGCCTCAATGTTAATAACAATAATAATAATAATAATAATAATAATAATAATAATAATAACAACAGGGTTGGAAGAGACCCTTTGGGCCATTGAGTCCAACCCTCTTCTGCCTTTGTGAACCGAAGGTACAAGCAAAGCACCCCTGACAGATGGCCACCCAGCCTCAATGTTAAATAATAATAATAATAATAATAATAATAATAATAATAATAATAATAAAGAGGGTTGGAAGAGACCCTTTGGGCCATTGAGCCCAATCCCCTTCTGCCTCTGTGCACCAAAAGCACAAGCAAAGCATCCCTGACAGATGGCCAACCAACCTCAATAATAATAATAATAATAATAATAATAATAATAATAATAATAATAATAATAATGGTTGTAAGAGGAGAAGAGACCCCTTGGGTCATTTAGACCAACCCCCTTCTGCCCTTGTGCTGTGGGGGCCGGATTAATGGCTTTGATGGGCCGCATCCAGCCCCCGGGCCTTAGTTTGGGGACCCCTGGTCTAAAGAATCACGTGTTGCTTTTTGCTTGTTAGAACAGAGAAACCAATGGAAATGTATGTTAGTTATGCTGTGCTAGTTATATATATATATATATATATATACACACACATATACACACACACACAATATAATTTACAATAATAAATTATACAATATAACATATTGTATAGACATATAATATTCATAATATTATATTGTAATACAATATAACACTAATAATGCAATATAATATTAATTATATATTATATTTTATATGTAATATTACTAATAATATTACAATATATTGATATAGTACAATATAGTAATTTATTGCCAGTATTGTACTATGCTAATAATATAATACTGTATGTAAATTTAATTTGTAAGCCGTTCTGAGTCCCCTTCAGGGTGAGAAGGGCAGGATATAAATGCAGCAAATAAATAAATAAATAAATAAATGAGTTAAGATGCTTGTGACATAATCAATTTTAGACCAAAGAAATTATTGATCTTTGAAGACCAATAAGAATGTTTTCAACTGTCTGTGAAAGCAATAAAAACTTTGCAACCCATTTCAGGTTGCGACAAAACCTTTGATTGCATTCCTGTATGCATTTTGTCATTATTGCTATGGCCACGCAGTAAACAGCTTCTGCAGTTTGAAAATTCAACTTTGGCTGTCGTTCCTAACCTTGCCCTCTTCGCCAAGGGGGCTCTTGCCTTCAGTGGGATCGGAGTACCAGCGCAGGAAGGTTGAGAACCACTGATATAAATGAAAGGTTTCCATGTTGTGCCCTAATCCATTTCATTATGACAATTTATGCATGTGTTCGTATCTCTTACAAGGGGTTGGTTTAACGCAAGCATGGGCAAATTTGGGCCCTGCCTTTAGGTGTTTCGGACTTCAACTCCCACCATTCCCAACAGCCTCAGCTCCTTTCCTTTTCCTTAAGTGGCTGAGGGGGGAAAAGAAAGGGCCTGAGGCTGTGAGGAATGGTGGGAGTCGAAGTCCGAAACACCTGAAGGCAGGGCCCAAGTTTGCCCATGCCTGGTGTAGATGTGTGTGCTTCGTGTGCGTGCCTTTGAGCCGCCTGTCAAAGTATGGCACAGGAGTGACAGAAAACACACGAATTTCAAGGCCTACAGAGTGACCAAGAGACGTTTTATTTCCCTCAGGGTTAAAGCACTGTGGTGAATTTTGCCTTAAGGAAGACACGAAAGTGAAACAACGAGCATGGGAGTTTAGGGTCGTATGCCTTTCGCTATTGGCAGGAGAGACGGTTGAACTGACATTCCCAGCCTCGCGCGACGTTCTCCTCCCTTTCCCTTCACCCCTCCCCTCTCGAAATGCGCGCGAGACGCCTCAGAGAGAGATATATATATATATATATATATATAGATAGATAGATAGATAGATAGATAGATAGATAGATAGATAGATAGATAGATAGATTCGCTAGAAATGTGGCGTCTCGCGTACATTTCGAATGGGGGGGGGGGGGGGAAGGAGTGAAGCGGCAGCGTTCCTAGAGCGAGCGAGCGCGAGAGAGAGCAAGTGTCGCACGCTGCCAGCCCCGAAAGCTCGGCAAGGAAGGTAGAACCCCAGCGCCGCCTTGTGCGCATGCGCAGAAGGCAAAGCACCACACGCCCCGAGCCAGGCGCGGCACAGCAGAGCGGGGAGTCGCTGTCGCCTTCTGCTCCGTCCGTGGCCTGAGCCCATTTCTCGGCCTCAGAGGGCTCGCGGAAAGGCCGGGCTCGAGCCTGAGCCCGCGCCCCGAGGATGGTGTTCGAGTCGGTGGTGGTGGACGTCCTGAACCGCTTCCTGGGCGACTATGTGGTGAACCTGGACAGCTCCCAGCTCAAGCTCGGCATCTGGGGAGGTAGGTATGGACTGAGGGGCAAGGAAACATATTGCCAATTGACCAGAGGCGTCCTCCTCCCGAAAGGAACGTGAAGGAATGCGTCCCCTTTCCTCCCTGTCAGTTCCTCTTGTACGTCGCAAGGCCCTGTCGGTCACGTGGGCGGCGATTTGCATGCCTGGCCCCGCCCCCTCCCTGGCTTGTCTCTCTGGCTGACCCCTTTTGGAAATTACATGGCGGAGGCGAAGCCTTTTCCGTGACAGTGGCCAGGAATAATAACACGAAAAAGCTCCTCCTCCTCCCAGCACTTGTTTAGCTTGTTAAGCCTTTTTTTTTAAATTATTTCTCCTTGGCTTGTTTCTTCACCCTGGTCCTTCCACAGATATATAGAAAGATGGGCCAAAGCTAACAAAATGAAGTTCCAACAGGGACAAATGCAAGATACTCCACTTAGGCAGGAAAAAAAATGAAATGCAAAGGTACAGAATGAGGAATCCTGACTCGACAGCAGTACCTGTGAAAAAGATCTTGGAGTCCTTGTGGACAACAAGTTAAACATGAGCCAACAATGTGACGTGGAAGCAAAAAAAGCCAATAGGATTTTGTCCTATGTAAATAAGGGTGTAGTCTAGACCTCTATTCTGCCCTGGTCAGACCACACCTGGAATACTGTGTCCAATTCTGGGCACCACAGTTGAAGGGAGATGTTGACAAGCTGGAAGGTGTCCAGAAGAGGGCGACTAAAATGATCAAGGGTCTGGAGAACAAGCCCTATGAGGAGCGGCTTAAAGAGCTGGGCATGTTTAGCCTGCAGAAGAAAAGGCTGAGAGGAGACGTGGCCATGTATAAATATGTGAGGGGAAGTCATAGGGAGGAGGGAGCAAGCTTGTTTTTTGCTGCCCTGGAGACTAGGATGCAGAACAGTGGCATCAAACTTCAGAAAAGGAGATTCCACCGGAACATTAGGAAGAACTTCCTAACTGTTCCGTTCAGCCGTGGAACTCTCTGCCCTGGAATGTGGTGGAGGCTCCTTCTTTGGAGTTTTTTAATCAGAGGCTGGATGGCCATCTGTTGGGGGTGCTTTGAATGCAATTTTCCTGCTTCAAGGGGCTGGACTGGATGGCTCATGTGGTCTCTTCCAACTCTATGATTCAGTTGGTTTGGCTTCTGTAAACCTCAAGGTGGCATGCATAAAACTCACCAGTAATTGCTTTATATCAGACATGGGCAAACTTGGGCCGTCCGGGTGTTTTGAACTTCCATTCCCACAATTCCTAACAGCCTATCGGCTGTTGGGAATTGTGGGAGTGAAAGACCAAAACACCCGGACGGACGGCCCAAGTTTGCCTATTCCTGCTTTATATAGACCTGTGTGATTTGTATTATGTTGCCTATGTTTTGTCCTATGTTGTTTGGGCCCCTGTCCCATGTAAGCTGCCCTGAGTCCCCACGGGGAGATGGTGGTGGGATATAAATAAAGTTTTTTAAAAATTATTATTATTATTATTATTATTAAATGCATTTGCATGGAGGGGCACCTCAGCCTTATGGTTGCTACCAGTAAAAATCTGGCTACCAGTATTAAAATACTATAGAATCAGGGCAGTAAATAAAGAGCAACTCTCAAAAAACAGGAATTTCAGACAAGAAACAATCAGGGCCAGCCAACGCCTCCCAACAAAGGAGGCAGGAAGCACCCAGGCTTTGAAGCTGCAAGGCTATTCAGTGCTAATTAATGTGGCCAATTGCAACATTCTGTTGCAGATGACAACCTTCTCAAGCCTCCTGTATTTGATGTTTGTCTGTTTTATAATGTGTCATTTTATTTCCTGAAGTATATGTCTTCTTTGGTTTGTAGTTTCCTTGGCTCTATGTACTTGAAGCAGTGAGAGGGGCTGCTGGTTGTGTGACTTTTTAGAATGCATTTTTAAAGGCTGATAGTTAGAAATGACAGTTGAGCCTTGAGTCAGCTTGTGTACAGAAGTCTGTTTTTCAGTCAGATGTCAGTGTAGGAAGTTAGAAAACTGTTGATGCTTGAATTCTTTGAAAGTAGGCTCTTATGAAAGAGAACTGTACAGAGCAATATAGTTTTTTGAAGAGTCTGTTAAAGACTATAAGTTAAAGATACAAACTGAAATCTTTTAAATTTTAACCTGACAAAAATGTACCTGTATATTTAAATACATGAAGTTGTAAGTAAAACAAACATGTTACTTTAAAAGAAGTCTACTTGTATCTTTGTCTGCTGAGAGCATTGAACTGAAATAAAATATTTACACTCCCAGTGATCCTCCTTTACCCAATAAACTAAAAGAGTAGTCCTGAAACTCTGCTACCCAATAGGTTATGATCCTAACAGGTCATAATCCAATAGTCCAATAAATTATGATCCTAACAGGTCATAATCCATCATCCCAATACATTCACACTTGTCTCAAACAGACAAGAGTTCTTTCTCCCACCCTGGACATTGCACAGATTTATAGACCTCAGTTGCCTAGTTTCCAACAGACAACCTCTGAGGATGTTGCCATAGATGTGGACGAAACATTAGGAGAGAATGCTTCTGGAACATGGCCATACAGCCCGGAAAACTCACAGCTGTCCACCAACTATAATTGTTTTGCATAACAACAACAACAATATATTAAAACTTTATTTATATCCTGCACCTATCTCCCCGAAGGGAACTCAGGGCAGCATAGGGGTTGGTGTTGGTCATTTTTTACCCCAGTGTTTCTCAAATGGTGCTCCTCTAGGTGTTTTGGACTTCAGCTCCCAGAAATCCCAGCCAGCTTTCCAGCTGTTAGGAATTTATTTATTATTTATTTTGGGAATTTCTATGCCGCCTTTCTCCCAGTGGCTCACAACTTTAAAATATAACCATTGATTAAAACAACACAAAGAGTTACATAAATGCTCCATGGCATCATGCATCTTATAGACAAATTAAATTAAAATCCGTCTAAAATAATAATAGTAGAATAATAATAATAATAATACTTTATTTATATACCGTCCTGTCTTCTTAAAGGGAGATTCCCATATGACAATAAAGTGCTAGGCCTAGGTCAAGATTCAATTAAAAGCTGTTTCAAACAAGAAGGTCTTCAATCCTTTTCTAAATGACATGAGGGTGGGAGCTGATCTGATTTCTTCGGGCAGCGCATTCCAAAACTTTCCGAAAAAGTGCCTTTGGTGATTTTTAACTGTAGATTGTCCCTGCGCTCCGTGGAGATGACAGTCCTTGTTTAGACCTTAGAGGTCTGCCTGGTCTTTATGGTAGGACACGGTGTCTCAAGTAGCCTGGACCGAAGCTGTGAAGGGCTTTATAGGTTAATACCAGCACCTTAAATTGGGCGCAGAAACAGAATTGTGGGAGCAGAAGTCCAAAACATTTGAGGGAGAACAGCTTGGGTCCCCAGATGTTATGGAATAATGAGACTAATCTCTTTTTGTTATCTGCCATGTGGACTGGGGAATATGGGCACTGCAACTCAAGAGCACTTGTGGCTCCAAAGTTGAAGAAATGTTAAAGGATGTTTTAAAGTCAGACATATCCACAAGCCTTGTATCTAGATTCAAACCTCGCTCTCCAGGCTGAACTGAACAAGCTGCAGCCTTCCAGATGTACCTGTATCACAGCTCCCATCAGCTCTAGTCATTATGTTTAATAATGAGGAATATAGGAGTTGTCCAGCCTCTGGAAGGCCACATAAAATGACATGGAAGGCCGTGTTCGGTCTTAAGTTTGACACATGTGATATAGGAACTCCCATATCTGCTTAGTTTTAGCAAAATTGGAATGTAAAGAACTCTATATGTATCTAATTGGCCATCAATTACAATTTTGATTATTCTGTTAAAACGGAATTCTTGGAGTCATATTTGTTTCGAGCACAAATTGACTCATGTACCATTGTACAGCCATGTTTGTCTCTCACATCTCTCACATTACGGTTTAGGACCCTCCTACCTTTGTAATCGCCTCTCCCCCTATGAACCTGCACGATCTCTTCGCTCGTCGGGGGAGCGCGGTTGGTGGGGACGAGGGAGAGGGCCTTCTTCGTAGTGGCCCCCCAACTCTGGAACTCGCTCCCCAGGGAGATCAGGCAAACCCCCCAACCTGATGGCGTTTCAGAAGAGCCTAAAAACCTGGCTCTTTACACAGGCCTTTGGTTAAAGACTGTCCATCCCCATAATAATTTGTTCCTTGACCTTTTTGCACTGGTCATACTTCTCCTGGTCAACTTGACATTAGCTCTGGGCTTCTCCCATCCCAAACTGACTTCAAACGAATTTGCTGCACGTTATTTGTTATCTTGAATTTACAACTCATAATGCGCACTTTAGCTTATCTATTACTGTAGCCTCGCTGGTTAATTCTATCTTTTATTAATGCACGTTTTTATATCATAGGTTTTATAATTGGTGCATGTTTTTGTCGATTGATGTATTGTATACTGTTACTGTTTTTATTTGATATTTCTGTGAGCCGCCCCTTCGGGGGAGATGGAGGCGGGATATAAATAAATGTGTTGTTATTATTATTATTATTATTATTATTATTATTATTATTATTATTATATGCCATATGGAATTAATCAGACCATGAGGTGGAAGGATGACCAAGAGGTCTTGAACATCCCCATGGGTACCATGTCACCATGGCATTGCTCCAGTGCCCACCTATTTTGCACATCACATGGCCTGCAAAGCTGAGTTGGGCAATGTGGTGTAGAGGATCTTTCAGTTTTGATATTTTTCAAACATCCTTATGCAGTCTGCCTTCTCTCTGCGTTCGGAGAGACATCCCAACAAGCCATTTTTCAAGGGAGGCATGCACTACTCGTAGTTGTTCCGAGAGAGCTTTAGTCACTGTCCATGTCTCTGCAGCATAGATTGGCCAAGTAGCACGGTCAAGTCAAACAATTGAGCTCATAGAGATCTATTTCTGGTTGAATTTGCTGATTGAGTATAGATTTTCCCAATGACCAAATAAAGGCTATTGTATTTTGGATATACCATGAGGCAATGTGACTCATTGGAAAAGAGGATAATGCTGGGTAAACTGGAAGGCAGTAGGTAAAAAGTGAGATAGATTTAAGAAAGCAACTATCCTGATTTCACAAGACTTGAGTTGGGCAGTTGGTGACCAAAGACATTGGAGGTTGTTGTATGTTTTCCAGGCTGTATGGCCATGTTCCAGAACTATTCTCTCCTGATGTTTTGCCCACATCTATGGCAGGCATCCTCAGAGGTTGTGAGGTACAGCCTGGAAAACATACAACCCTGTGATCCCAGCTATGAAAACCTTCGATCACCCAAGTGAAAAAAGAAGCACAATCAAAGCCCTGGCAGACCGTGCACAAAGAATCTGTGAACCTCACCTCCTCCAAGGTGAACTTTAGCATCTAAACTGGGCTCTACAGGCAAATGGATACTCCACCATGGACATCAGAAGAGCTGTCAGGCCAAAAACAAACCATGAGAGTAAAGATCCACCCAGAGGAAAGGTGTTCTTACCATGCATCAAGGGAACCACTGACCGCATAGGCAAACTGATGAAGAAACACAACCTACAAACTATCTACAGACCCACAAAGAAAATTCAACAAATGCTACGGTCAGCAAAGGACAAGAGGGATCCTCTCACCTCTGCAGGAGTCTACCGTATACCATGCAGCTGTGGACAAGTCTACATAGGGACCACCAAATGCAGCTCCCAAACACGAGTCAAAGAACATGAGAGGCACTGCAGACAAACTCAACCAGAAAAATCAGCCATAGCAGAGCACTTGATGAACCAACCTAGACACAGTATATTATCTGAGAACACAGAAATGCTGGACCACCACAACTATCATGTCAGACTACACAAAGAAGCCACTGAAATCCACAAGCATGTGGACAACTTCAACAGAAAGGAGGAAACCATGAAAATGAACAAAATCTGGCTACCAGTATTAAAAAAACTCAAAAAGCAGAGCAGTAAATAAGAAGCAACACTCTGAAAACAGAGGAGTTCCAGACATGAATCAACCAAGGGCAGCTAATGACTGAACAAAGGATGCCCCCAGGGAGGAAGAAGCCAGGAGATGAACCTATTCAATGCTAATTTAGATGATTAATTACAACATTTACACTGGCCTCCAACTGACAAGAGTTCTTCTCTCACCATGGACTTTCCACAGATACTGTATATATAAACCTTCCTTGCTTATCGAAGGCTTTCATGGCCAGAATCACAGGGTTGTTGTATGTCTTTCGGGCTGTGTGGCCATGTTCCAGAAGCATTCTCTCCTGACGTTTCGCCCACATCTATGGCAGGCATCCATACCTCACAACCTCTGAGGATGCCTGCCATAGATGTGGGCGAAACGTCAGGAGAGAATGCTTCTGGAACATGGCCACACAGCCCGAAAGACATACAACAACCTTCCTTGCTTAGTTTCTTCATACCTCAGAACCTCTGAGAATGCCTGCCATAGATGTGGGCGAATACTTCAGGAACAGGAGAGAATACTTCAGGAACATGGCCATACAGCCCGGAAAGCATGCAGCAACCCTTCGACAACACATTGGAGGTTTTTTATTCACAGGGTGGCCATCAGTTGAGGCCAACTTGATGGCAAATAGCAACAACCTTCCTCTTATACCAGTGTAGATTGAAGCAGAAAATTATTAGTTAAAATTATATGTGGTGCAGAAGCTAAGAAAATTAAATAAACCAATCTATTAAAATTCTCACAATTTAAAAATACAATGCAAATGCACTAGAAAAGGCAGATATCTTTATGCCACAACCATGTGGTATGCGTTTTCAGTCTGCCAACTGCTTTACTCAACTTTTCTCTTTATCTCAAGTAAGATGAAAAGGAGAAAAGCTTGCAATTCTGACCTGCACTTTAGTTTGTGGAAGGTAAATGGACCCATTAGTAAGCTAAAGGTTATGCTATATATACGGTATGCATCACTCTTTAATACATGTACCCACTAAGCATATTTGTATGGGGATGAGGCAGCATTCTAATGTATTCTACTTTATTCAGGCCTGCTGCAAGCAGGAACATCTCAAAAAATCACAAAAAAAATTGTCTGCAAGTTGTCAGTTGTGATATATTGCATCCAGCAGCATACTTTCCCTGTTAGGCCTGACTGTTACATTCAGATGAAATGATAACCATCAAAAAGATATATGGTTTGTTAATTTACTACTGTTTGCGTATACTTTGCCATTAATAAGAAAGAGATTCAAAAAATTATGCTCTTCTGTTGTATCCATATATGGTTTATGTGTTTTAAAGATAGATACATGGTTGCTTCAATATGGTAGTTTTAATGGGTGTGTGCTGCAGATTTGTAATGTGTACATATTGTGAGTAAAGTTGTCTTCTTCAGGAAGTAGACAAACAGGTTTTTCCTTTTGACATTATATTGCATCACTTTTTTCTCTTGAGTTTTCCATGCTTACTTAAATAGGTTTACAAACAGCCAAGTTAATAGCAAATTTTAGAGACTAGACTGGTTATTTATTTATTTATTTCGTGTCAAAAGACTGGTATAAAATAGGACATTTAAACATGTAAAAATAAAAAAAATACTCCTCAGGGAGAAACTTTAAATATCAGCACCCCAACCTAAATGATATCACTTGCATATCAGATGAAACTCCACTGAACATACTTAAAGTCGTTTTGGGTCCCGTTAGGGAGAAAAGTGGGATATAAATAATAATAATAATAATAATAATAATAATAATAATAATAATAATAATAATAATAATAATAATAATTTTATTGTATGACACAGCAAACAAGATAGACATGCTGGATTTCATATCACAAAATCACAAGTCGAACACTTCCCAAGTGTCTAGGACTGTGTGAGGTATTTTCAGATGATGCGCGCAGATCCCAGTAGGGTGGCCTTTTGCAGTTGACAGATCGTAATTTTGTCAATGTCTATTGTTTCCAAATGCCGGCTAAGATCTTTTGGCACGGCACCCAGTGTGCCCATCACTACCGGGACCACCTGCACTGGTTTCTGCCAGAGTCTTTGAAGTTCAATCTTGAGGTCCTGATAGTGGCTGAGTTTTTCCTGTTGTTTTTCATCAATACGACTGTCACCTGGGATGGCAACATCAATGATCCAAACCTACTGTACTGGAAAACCCTCCTGTAGCAAATGTTCAGGTGGTGGATAGATCCGTTAGAGTGGGAAGGAGTGAAATATTTTTTGTCATTCTAGGTACCAACTGTGTGGTGTTGGATTAAATAACTTGTAGAAATTTCATGGATAAGGTGGAGAGAGAGAAGTTACCGTATATACTCGAGTATAAGCCGACCCGAATATAAGCCAAGGCACCTAATTTTACCACAAAACTGGGAAAACTTATTGACTCGAGTATAAGCCGAGGGTGGGAAATTTCTGGTAAATTTCAAAATAAAAATAGATACCAATAAAATTACATTAATTGAGGCATAAGTGGGGTAAATGTTTTTTTTGAATGTTTACCGTATTTCAAAGAAAGACAGTAAGCTAACTCTGTAAGTGCATAAGTAGGGTCAACAAAACAATATGGTATCAACAATAACTTTATAATAATCATCATCATTGTCATCATCATCAACAATAACAACAACAACTTCCTTTGTATCCTGCTCTATCTATCTCCCCATGGGGACTCAGGCCGGCTTCCAACATAATAACAGGCAAACATTCAATGCCTATATAAACAATGCAGGGCTAGATATAGCTCTATAATTATATATACTAATTTCACATTTGCATTTCCCCCCTGAAAAGTTTGCAAATCCTCTCTCTATATATGCACATTTCCCTCCTGCAATATTTGCAAGTCCCATTTATCTATGTTTACATCTATCTAGACACCTGTGTGTGTGTGTGTGTGTGTGTGTGCATATTTAAAAGGCCTATATCTATATTAATATCTATCTATCTAGACATTGCTCTATATATAGAAAATTATATCTTTATAGGACTTGCAGAGACTTGCAAACATGTGAGGGGAAATTCATATATAAAATTAATGTATACATATAGGTACAGATATACAGGTACATGGAAATCTCTAGATATCTATATGTATATAGGATTTGCAAAGACTTGCAAACATATGAGGGGAAAATTCATATATTAAATTAATGTATTTGTAGGGGGAAATCTATTTACAAGCTTTGGGGCATGCATTTGCCCAAGGAAGAAATGCAAGCAAAGCCCTCCTAAAAACAACTTTGGCCTCTTTTCTCCTCCCCTTTCCCACCTCTTTTATTTCTCCCTCTTTCAAACTCTAAAAGTAGCCAGAAAAGGCTTTTTAAAAACTTCCCTCCCTCTCCCAAAAAAATGCACTCCATTTTTGTTTCCTTAGGAATAAAAAGAAATACACACCTTCTGTTGCTCTCCTTTCCCTCCTTTTTGACTCAAACGTTCTTACAATAATAGTAATAATAATAATAATAATAATAATAATAATAATAATAATAAATCCTGAAAATTTTCAAGAGTCTCTCTTTTTCTTACCCTTCCACCATGCAATCGTTTTCTTTTTCCTGGCTTGCAAGAGGTTCTGTCACTCACTCTCCATTCGCTTTTAAAAACATTCCCTCCTTGTCCCTCTCTCTCTTAAAAAATAAGATAACTCCAGTCTGGGAGGAGAAGCGAAGGGTTTTGGAAAAGAAAACATACTGTGGCCTCCAGGCTCCGCTGCTGGCTTGACCTTGACCTGATTATAAGCTGGGGAAGGCTTTTTCAGCCCCCAAAAAGAGATTTAAAAACTCGTCTTATCTTCAAGTATATATGGTAATTCTGCCTGCCTGCAGTACAGTTTCCCTTTAATCTAGTTTCGCTGTACTTACATGATATCAACAGTGGCATCACATTGGTGATGACGTTAGCATCAAATTACAAAGTAGTGGCATTTTCAAGATCTGTCATCTTAGATATTTTCATAGTCCACAGGGCTTTACCAATTATTCTTTAAAAATGTAGTAGAGTAGTACATGTTGTTTATTTTTTGTATTTATACACATCTTAGTAATAACTTTATTTTTGTACTCCTCCTCCATCTCCCCTAAGGGACTCAGGGCGGCTTTCATATGGCACAAAGTGCCTAAAACAACACATAAAATAAACATACAGTACAATACAAAATAAAACCAGTAGTATTAAAACAACAATCTTACATTTAAGACCTATAGATAAATAATGTGACAAATCTAATGTCAACGTACTTGAAAAAAATTGAGAAACTAAAGCTGGGAACATTTATTGTTTGATAAAACATTTTTGAATTCTATCTACTTGTATCGATGCATTCCTAGAATTCTTGAACAGTTCTCTGATCTAATAATATAAAACGGAAGTAAGGCATTTTAGACTATCAAGTCTCTCCTACCAAAAAAATATAGAATATTATAAACAAGTAATGAACAGCTGTAGCTATTTGGCAAAACTGAAAGCATGGAATCAGAAGTTTAGACTTTAATTTTGTGAATGTTATAGTGGTAAATACTTTTTATGTTTGTGGGTGATATGGGAGGACAATATTGGGTATTGGCTGGAAAGTTACACATGTTCCTGTGTCCATTTCAGAACTTGTTTAACATGTAATTAAATTAGGGAATTTGGTTTTTTTGTGTGTGCCAGGAGTGACTTGAGAAACTGCAAGTCACTTGTGGTGTGAGAGAATTGGCCGTCTGCAAGGACGCCTGGGGGACACCTGGATTGCCAGCTTTCTGACAACGTGAAATTTAGAGATCAGTAAATGAGTGTTTTTAAAGATTTCTATGAAGGTATTTATTAGTATGCTATATAAACATATTCATTTGAAAAAATCTGTTTCTCCATGAAAGTAGAACATTTTATATTTACCAAAATGAAGTGTTTCTTCCTGGTTTGTGTGATGCACATGTATGGATTAGCTTATGGCTGTTTTTCAAAAGTCTTTAGAGCTGTGTTTTGTTGTTAAACTTGTCCTCTCACTCACATGCATGTAAATTGTGTATTAGTGCCAAAAGTTAGTATTTTTGTGGGTGTCCATGTAGTTAGTTCATTAAGACTCAGGATATTATTATCTTTTCTACCTGCCATATTGTTGTAGCCCAGCCTGAGATTGACCCCAACCAGTGATTGTCCCTGCACCTGCCTTGCCAGAGGACTCTGGGTTTGGGCCTGAGATGCAGCCAGAGCCTGAGATGCAGCCAGAGTTTGTCCCAGTGGATTCTGGGACCAGAGAGTTTTCTGGAGTTATCAGTGGAAAAGGAGTCGGGCTGATCGGCAGTAGAGGATCCTTCCACCTTTCCCTTTGATCTTCTTAATAGGGGACTGGAATGCTCTGTTTCCTTTGGATGGGGTGGCCAATATTTCTGACCAGAATTTCTAAAGTCTCCAGATCAAGGAGCCTGGCCCAATTTTTAGGGGGACCAAACCACAGAATTGCTGTTCTAATTCTTTTGGCCTGAGCCAAATTCAATCATACTACTTCATCAAACTAGAGAAAAAATCCACTTAAAATCCAGTTTCTGCCTCCTGCAGAATTCTGGGGTTTGTAGTTTAGTGGGGCTGTTAAAGGCTCCTAGTCGAAGTGACCAAGTCTAGGATCTGCAAGAACTACTTCAGCTGACAAGTGATGATATCACATTAGAGTTCTAAAGCGTAGGTCCATATTTCCCTATCATCCACTTTGTTCCTGCAGAATTCCGGGAAATGTAGTTTAGGGAAGCTGAGGATCTCTCTGGGTGGGATTTCCAAAAGCTCTGCCTAAACCACATTTTCCAAAATTCTGTAGGACCAAACTGGGTGATAAGAAAACCTTTTACCCCAGATACGTTTTCATAGAAGACTATGTTCTGCTGTTAAATACCTTTACAAATTAAAGACATTGTAATCTAATTACATTTTTCCCACAACAGGAGCTGTAGCATTTACACATCTTGAAATAAAAGAAAATGCACTGGTAAGTTAAAAGCAAGCAACAATATAAGATACTGTTGTGATACTTGACTTTTTAGGAAAAGAACGAACATAATTTACATAATTTGTTATTGAGCAAGTAATTATTGCCTTCTGCTGAAAATCTTTGAAGCTTGGTTATCCTTATTTTTTTTCTGCCTTGTTGTCCTACCACTTTAGAAAGGAACATTTTAGCCAGAGGTGGCCAAACTAGGTGCCCATCTGCACATGCCACATACGGCACAGCTGATCTGCAGTGAAATACTCTTGATCAGTGCTGCAGCAGTCTGCACGATCAGCAGACTGCTAGCAGGTATCCGCATTGTGCAGCAGTGAACCAATCTGCTCGCTGCTGGAGTCTGGATGACATAGTAGCACCAAACTGGGTTCAGTACTGTTGAACTGTTACCCTTACCATATCCCTCTTGTCCTTAGCTTAGTAGTGACTGCCAGCACAAATCGCTGATGGTTGTCACTCACTGCATCTACTAATGCTGATCGGAGTGCTAGGGTAACACCGGACTACTCGAGGAAGTGGAAAAGAAGGAATCCTTCCCTTCTTTCCCCCCTTTTTCCCCCGCCTTCCTCCTTGTGGGGATTCAAGGCCTGGCTCTTATCCTTCCCCAAATGCCTGCTAGCAGAAGAAGGCTTTGACGTGCCTGCAGGAATGAGGCCATCCTGGTCCCACAGTCTGGGAACAGCCACTGAAAAGCTCCTCTCCTGTGTTCCACCAAGCGTGCTTGAGCGGGTGGTGGGACAGAGAGAAGGCCCTTCCCAGTAGATCATAGATGTGATGAAAGATGAATGCTGGCCATTTCACCCCTAGTGGTCGTAACTAAGCTGAGAACAAGAGGCCTCCTGAGCCTGGGGAACACAGGATGGCTGTGTGAGCAACTGTCACTAGTTCTGAATATGAACTGACCCAACTGTTCACAATGCCACAAAGTGTGGATGATTTTAAGACACGAGACAAGACCATGTTAAATAGGCTTGGCAGGTGTTAGGATGGATGCACTCTTTGTATTATGTGGATGCCACAGAGTTCATTCACCCCCAATCCAGCTCATTTAGCTTGTGTAGATGGGCCCTTGCTTAACAGAAAGCTTATAGGAGAAAGCTCAGATGTTTGAGAACTATAAGACATAGACAAATATCACACACACATTGTTATTATTACATGCACATTTTGTTATTAAAATGTTACAATAAATATTAAGACATACATGTCTGTAATAATATTTATGGATGTATGTGGTTTTAAAACTGTTAATTGTTAATTTCAATGATCTCAAGGTACAACTATATATACAAATGTTTTCAAAATCCTGATTGATTAGTGTTTAACCATATTGAACATGTTTAATACAGTGACAAACTACAGAAACATATGCAAATTTGCATATCATTAACATTAAATGAGATTGCCAAAATAAAAATAAAAGGTGTAAAAGCGGACATTGTAATGATATTTGTTGTAGTAAATATCAAGTATGCATACCAATACAATTAATTGTTTTAATCAGATATCATCTTACAATATTACAGACACTTCTCAAAATGAGTGAAAAGAAACAATTAACTACAGTATGTCCAGTGCAACCAAACTTTACAGCACTAAGAATTATACAAACACCCCACTAATTTCATTGCCAGCAACAATGACATGCCACAATCATGTGATTGCAAACAACATTCACTAAAACATTGTCTGTACTAGCTTGTACAATTAACTGATTTTCCACACAATTCTGATGTACTCCTTGCCAATCGAAAATTTGTTTCATTTCAACTCAAATCTAGCACTGAAATTAGAATTTTAATTTTAAATAGATTTACTCACACTGAACATTGAACTTATATTTTAATCCAGTGGACTTTGTTTATACTTATAAAGCAAGACAAAAAAACCTTTTACATGAACTGGAATTAAAAAAGAACTCAAACAGTTTATTTTCTCTAGCCATATGTTGTATGTCAAAGAGATGTGTGTGGCTCATAAGCTGCAACATCAATATCTGTTTAAACTGCTAGGTTTGAAAAAGACTTGCTTTTAAAGACCAGATTAGAATGTCTTACAAACTTAAACATCTTAATGGCATAAACAAAAAACCAAGGTGGATGAATAAATGTATGTAAGTATGTATATAAAATAAAAACAAAGAACAGAGGATACAAATATTGTAAACAAGCAAAACATCAGGGTAAGATTTGTCATTGCATATGAATTGGGCGCATTGTGTGGGTTAACCCGTTTTCTAAATAGTGGTCTCCTGCCCATCAAACATGAGCCCATGCAGAGAGAAAAATGGATCTGACAGCCTTGGAATTTTGGGGTTCTTGCCTTGATATGTTGACAAAAGGGAATAACTCTCCTGTGGATTATTTCTTCAGCCTGCCTACATGTCACTGTATGCTGTTAACATATACTACTACCACATATACTCATTTATAAGTTGATCTCATGTATGTTGAAGGCAGGTTTGAGGTCCAAAATTATACATTTTGATATGATCCTTTGATAACTCAAGGGTCACTCTGGAAAGTGTAATCTGTCTCATAGGGCCAGTTGCCACTGACCATGGTTGCCATTTTCCTACTTTCATTACTTTATTCAGAGAAGGGAATGGTTCCTTTTTTGATAAAAGTTAATGTGCAGTATTAACTCTTACATTAAAAAAGGACCCATCCCTTTCTCTGAGCAGAAAGGGGGAAGGTGAGAGCTTACTATATCTTAAACCTAAAAGAAGAACTGCCTCTATCGCTTGGTGCTAATTTGAAAAGAAGTACCAAAGAGCTGCTGTTGAGGTCAGCCCTTTCCAATCCAGGCATTCAAAAAGGCTAGAAACAACATATCAGTAGAGTAGAGGAGGTTGCTTTTTTAAAGGTTATCTCAGGATGGATTAAGCTTTTACCTTTCACCACTCTACTTGGGTTCCTTTTTTGAGAAAAGTTAAGTTACATTGCTTAAATTGATTCACACATAAATTGACCCAGATTTTTTGGATTGATTTTAAAGCTAAAACTTCTAGATATTACTATATACAGTAGTTTCGGAAATAACTTGGAAAATTGTTTTATCTCCATAGTATCAATTTGATGTACCGTTTAAAGTTAAAGCGGGACATATTGGTAAGTGAAAAATTTTAGATTTTTGCTACAATAATTATATTTAAACTAGTCTTTCTTTGATTTGGGTTGCTGCTGTTTTGTTTTAATTTTATTATTCCAGTTTATTCTGACAATGTTTTAACAGAATGCATAGTATAAACACAACAGTTACAATAATATATCATGAAACACCTTTGAGACTAATTACTGTATAGGGGCTACAATATTTAGGTATTTTTATGCTTAAACAGACTAACATGACATTAATTATGATGATGTTATTTGTACACTTATGGCTACACTATTTGTAGCTCTGTCCTATTTTTTTAGTATGCAATAGGAAATTGAGGTAATTTGATGTGTTCAGCTATTTATTTTTTTTAAAAAGTCCCAATTTAACAACAGGTTTTTTTAAAATTCTGTGTAATGTAGGGCACAAAGTTTTTAGGGGTTATAAATATCATTTTTTTCAAGAAGCATTCCTTCCTTTATACTCTGAAGACAATGCTTTATTTAAATATATGCCTTCCTCAACAAATGTAGACATTACCTAATAATAATGGGAACATGCATTTTTTTCATTTTTATATACAGTAGAATCTCACTTATCCAACACTTGCTTATCCAACATTCTGGATTATCCAACGCATTTTTGTAGTCAATGTTTTCAATATATCGTGATATTTTGGTGCTAAATTCGTAAATACAGTAATTACAACATAATATTACTGCGTATTGAACTACTTTTTCTGTCAAATTTGTTATACAACATGATGTTTTGGTGCTTAATTTGTAAAATCATAACCTAATTGATGTGTAATAGGATTTTCCTTAATCCCTCCTTATTATCCAACATATTCGCTTATCCAACATTCTGCCGGCCCGTTTATGTTGGATAAGTGAGACTCTACTGTATATAAATAGATAAATATAAATCACTAGAACCAACATGATCAACTTAATTTGCTATTCTTCACTTGCTTATCCTCAGTTTAGTATAACTGAACACGGAAGTATTTACTTTGGATAAATTTCCACAAGATTATAGTGAAAGACTTTTATAATCTGAATGATATAAACAATTGCATAGTAGTTTTAGACCAGGATTTTAGATGGTCAGACTGGTTGCATGGCTTTGTATACTACATGGGTAAGGATAGCAGGGGTGGGTGGGGTGGCCTTGTTCACCTACTGTACGCCCTCATCAGAGGAAGGGCAGCCACCCAGTCTGTGCTCTCTGGTAAAGAGAATGACTGTGTTGAAAGATGCCTAGCTTTGATAGAGCTTTGGTACCAGGGCTCCATGGGAAAAGAGATATAAAAATCACTTATTGTAGTAAAGTTTCTTAATAGCAGTTTCTCAAGCTATTTTTGCGATAGTATTTGGTTTCAACGATTAATTAAAGCTAGCCACCAAAGAACCAGGTGCCTGCTGATTGCACCAAGAAGTGCATGCTGACCAATCCCAATGGCAGTTTGAAAAAACTGAATAGAATCTTGGTCATCAAATGCAGTATTTTGAAAAATTATTTTTTCAACTAACATTTTTTCCCTCCTGTTGATGAGTTCCATCTGAAAGGTTTGCTACAGATATTTTTATAGTAATCGATATAATGTTTCTCTTTATTTTAGGTCAGCTGAATTTGAAGATTCCATGGACAAATCTTTACACACAGCCTGTTGAAGCTGTGCTAGATGAAATTTTTTTGCTTATTGTGCCTACAGCAAGTAAGTCAGTCAGGAAAATGAGTTGGATGAAATGGTTTAATATGATTCTGTGAAATAAATGTGTAAACGAATGGTTGCAATTTTGTTTGTGTCATACACAGCATTACACTGTTTATATCATTGTGGACAGAGTAATCTATTGTCTCTTTCACACTGCAACATTTTCCACATATGTAGCTTATTGCTCTTCTGCCACAGGGCCAGTCTGCAGCCATTAACCAGGCAGGGTAGGATGGTGATGATGGTAGCCATGCAGCATCCTGCATCCATATCCACAAAGTAGAGGACATCACAGATATAAGTGACTGAATGGTTATATTGTGCATCTGGCTGTAGGAATGCATCTGGCTGCTGCCTGGACTCCTCCTCCTTAGCCAATAAATGGTCTGTGATGTGTGATTGCAGCAGAACAGTAGGTTGTGTTCATTCAGGGATTGGGAAGGAGTTAAAGCTAATCTTAATGGATCTTGATACTCTGCTAATACAATACAAGAGCCTTGAAAATACATATAGCTAGTAGGGTTTGTTTTTGTTTTCTAAATCAAGCAATTTTTGATATGCACTGTTTATACGAGATATTGTTTTAGTCATAACTGCATCTATATATGATGATAATGGATAGTCATCACATTAATAAAGGTACATATGGCGGAAAGCAGTAGCAATGTGTTGAAAGAGGTGGCTGTGCCATGTTGTCAACCTGTCACCCTTCCTGTGTTTTGATGTGAGGTTACTAGGTGTAGTGCAAGAGATTGTAACTGAAAAAAGAAGAAGCTGTAGGTACAATACTTTTAACACAGAGATTCCTTGAGAGGTGAATTTTTTCCACCGGATCCCCTGGAGTTTGAGAAAGATTATTCTAAGTTATGTATTGTCTTGAGGTATGGTGAACATTGCTACATTATCAGTGTTGAATAAAGATTGAGCTTCCTGTTCAGTTTGGTTTTGTAAATGGCATGAGATAATATTCCACTTGGTTTCTCATATCAGACAGCAAAAGGTCTCAGAACATTCTGATATGCTTAGGAAGCATCTGTCTCTAGAGAGGTTTGACAAAGAGCTGATCTGCTCGTCCATCTGGAATTGTCTGTTACAAGTAATGGCTCAAGTAGTTGTGATTAGAGCTTACATATAGCCTGTGGTTAAATAAATAGCAGATCCCATCCCCAGCAATTGCCCAGTTCTGCTGTGTGATCTCCGCTGTTATCACCTCATGTGATTATAAGAGCCGTTTCAGATTTGGGAACTCTCTGTCCCTGTACTAAGAGTGTTACACAGGTTTAGAATCTCTGCAGTCTACGGATGTTATTGCCCTGTTTTATTTTGCCTAAGATAGAAAGGGAAACTTTCAGATTGATTTTCTTCTTCCTTTACTAACTTATATATGATGGTTGACATATCTTAATCCATTTAGTGGAAGTAACATTCCCAGAGAAGGAGGAAGAGAGGGATGTATACTTTCCCATTACTTTGAGAAAAAGGCAGGATATAAATTCAATTTTAAAAAATCCAAAGAGATGAACCCAGTTCTGCAAATTACAAATTTATTTGTATCATCTCCTTCTGCAACAGTCTCATAATGGCTATGATACCATGATTAGCCTTTTGTTGAATTTTCTCTATGGCTATACCCTTGATTCGCATCTTCCTTCAGTGATTTTCTCTTTTCTCTTTTTCAAAACAGTGGTCAAGTATAATTAATGTTGTTGTATATATTGCTTCTGAGTTCTTTAGACTGGAAAGTTAAGTCTGCAAAATCTAGGAAGATACGGCTTTCTTTACATATTGCTTTTACAAGAAAGTCATCTATGTCAGGGGTCCTCAAACTTTTAAAGTGGAGGGCCAGTTTATGGTCCCTCAGATTGTTGAGGGGCCGAATTATTATTTGAAAAAAAATGAACAAATTCCTATGCACACTGCACATGTCTTATTTGTAGTACAAAAAACCCCCAACAACAATCATTTATTTATTTATTTATTTATTTGCTAAATTTATACTCCACTCTCTCTCACCCCAAAGGGGACTCAGAGCAGCTTACAAGTTGTATGTACATACAATATATTATATTATTAGCATAGCACAATATTAGCATTATATATTACTATATTGTACTATACCACTATACCATATTATTATTAGTAATATTACATTTAATATATAATATATATTAGTAAATGAATGAACAATACAATATTTAAAAATAAAAACAATTTTAACCAATATAAACCTATCAGGATTTCAATGGGAAGTGTGGGCCTGCTTCTGCCCAATGAGATAGTCAAGTTAAGTAGGATTGTTGTTGTTATGTGCCTTCAAGTCATTTCAGACTTAGAGCAAGCCTAAGTCTAAAACTGAGGGCGGTGGCCAGGTAAATGACCTTGGAGAGCCGCATCCGGCCCCCGGGACTTAGTTTGGGGACCCCTGATCTAAGTAGTTGCTTTTCATGTTCCTCAGTAATTAATTTTGAACATAAATGGGAAAATTGTTGTTGTTTTTTTTAAATGAATTATTTTTCCTTGAAGGAAGATGAACAGAATGGCTTTCAGTTTTTTTTCCAATTTGTGGTAATAGACTCAAATATAGAATAGTATACATTATAGATCCATTGTATTAAGACATTATCAAGCTGGACTGTGAATTTGATTTAAATCGTGTTGATTTTTAGTTTGGTAGAGCTTTGGCTCAGGTAAGAAATTAATAGTACAGTTCATCAATATGATGTACGTTCACAATATGATGCATTCATAAATATTGCCAGGTATTAAATATGATGCTGAAAAAGAAGAAAAACAACTATTTGAAGCAAAACAGAGGGAACTGCAAAGAATAGAAGATGCAAAACAGAAGATTGCTGATCAAGGTAAGGAAAAATCAAATACCTATTTTATTTATAATTTTTGTATGGAAATGGCCAAGACACTTTATGTATTAAATTTACGGTGCAATATTATGTGTGCTTTTTCGAGGAATAAGCCTTTAATAAGGCTTACCTCTCAAAAAACACTCATAAAATTGCATCCTCTCTAGTAAGTGTGTTTGTAGCCTCAGACTACAATTGGATGTGTATAATGATGATAATTGGGAGGCTGGGACTGCATTATATAGTTACCTTTCTCAATTTGAGAGCCCCTGGACCTAAGTAGTACAGTATAACCAGTGCGTGCACTGTCATCTATAAGTCTTCCAGATCTAGGAAGGGGCGCAGCTGCCATATCAGCTGAAGCTGATAGTAAGCACTCCTGATCGTCATATCTACCTGGGCTGACATTTGGAGAGACAGATACAGGAGCACTTCCATGCTGCGAACACAGTCTTTCAGGGGGAGTGTAACCCCATCCAGAATTGCTTGACACACATCCATCTCCAGATTATAATTCTTGATGGCAAACACCACTGATTCAGTTTCAATTTGTTTTTCCTAATCCAGCCCATTACCTCCTCCAGGCATTCATTCAAAGGAGAACGCTATCCTTAGTTGAAGCTGTTTTTGGAGGCATGAAATAATATATTTGGGTGTCATCAGTATACTGATAACATCCCGCCCCATGTCTGCAGATGATCTCTCCCTGTGGCTTCATGTAAATATTAAAGAGCATTGGGGATAGAATGGCACCTTGCAGGATACCACATAACAGCTCCTTAAACTTAACAGTATTTCAGTGGAAGATCCCCAGGGCCAACCACATAACAGCTCCTTTTTTGAGAAGAAGCTATCCTTAAGTACCACCATCTGGAATCTGCCTGAAAGGTATGACTGGAAGCCCTGCAGCTCAGTGCTTCCGATTTCCAGTCCCTCCAGTTCTTCCAGATTGATACCATGGTTGGTAGCAACAGTGCAGGCTGTTGAGCAGCTGCTGCAATAAATCACTCTGACCATGAGGTCATGAGTTCGAGGCCAGCCCGTGGCGGGGTGATTACCCGTCAATTAAAAATAAAATATAGCCCCTGCTCATTGCTGACCTAGCAACCTGAAAGATAGTTGCATCTATCAAGTAGGAAATAAGGTACCACTTATAAAAAGTGGGGAGGCAAGTTCAACTAATTTACAACTGGAATGAGGAAGTGAGGAAGTGCCATCAGAGTGGATGATGAAGCAGCTGCTCCCCCCTGTGGCCAGAATTGAACATCCCCTCAGGAGAAGGTTAACTTGCCTCTGCGTCTGTCTGTCTGTCTGTCTGTTTGTCTGTCTCTGTCTCGGTTCGATGTGTTTATGGGCATTGAATGTTTGCCCTGTATGTGTATAATGTGATCCGCCCTAAGTCCCCTTCGGGGTGAGAAGGGCGGAATATAAATACTGCAAATAAATAAATAAATAAATAAATAAATAAATAAATAATATCAAAAGCTGCTGAGAAGTCTAGAAGTACCAACAGGGACACATTCCTCCTGTCAGTGTTAAGATGAAGATCATCCACTATAATAGTCCATGAGCACCTGGAGGTGAGCATCCACCACTGCCATCACTTCTGGTTGTAACTATTCATTAGTTCACTGTGATTAAAAATCAAATCATATTTTAATTTGATTTAATCATATCTTGTGCTTTTGGTTAAGCAATATTCTTTTATATTCATGGCACTTTCATTTCCTTAAGATAAATGTGAAGTGGTTTGGCCAAATCTTTTCTAAAGCTCTTAAGAGATGCTATTTAATATGAATTCAGGTAGGTTGGTTTCCCACTTGGTGAATTATTTAGGTAACCACAAGATGACAGTTAAATTGTAATACTAACAAGGTGCCTGTCAGTTTGATGAATATGTATTCTCTTTCTGCACTCACTCACTGTTTGGTGATTATTTTTGGTGTGATTCTACCAGGCTAGATGGATGCAGATGAAGCTTCTGTATTTTGTTGAGCAGCTCGGTAGCATGACTTTCTGTCTAAAGTTTGAGTATTGAAATACTGCCAGACAAAATTTCCCCTGAGCCACACATGGAA
This sequence comes from Anolis carolinensis, assembly GCF_035594765.1. Taxonomy (NCBI): domain Eukaryota; kingdom Metazoa; phylum Chordata; class Lepidosauria; order Squamata; family Anolidae; genus Anolis; species Anolis carolinensis. The sequence continues at coordinate 247,552,799 of NC_085842.1, forward strand.
ATGAGAAGGAGTGGGTATTTCTTAGATACTCCTTATATTTTTTTTATTGATGCAGAAGCAGCATGGCACCTTTGCCAGGTTCGGACTCCTCTGCGTGAAGTGTACTCAAGATGGGGAAAATATACTTATTTCTTCTCAATAAGGCAGGGAGCCAGATAGCCCAAGTTCAACTATACTATATTTATTTTCATGAACAGTTTAACACATCCTTACTGTTTTACCTGTTGTAAAATGGAATTGCTTTCAGCACTGTGTTCTAAATCTTTGCTTCTTAATCTATGGTCCTGATTACAAATGGGATCCCATAAGAAAAATAGGGGTTTCTGAAAAATTTGGCCACAGTAAAAGGCTTCTGAGCTCCACCAAGTGGCTGTTTAAACATTGCACGAATCTGTTAACAACTATGTGCAGTGTTTACAGTAGATTCTGCAGAAAAAGTTTCAGCTGTACTTCATAAAAAGGAAAATCAGCCTAGCAAGTCTTGTAGATGCTGATTAATCTGTAAATGTTTGATTTCTATACCTATTTATATATCTATACCTATAACAATTTCTCAGATCAAAAAGTGTCCCAATTTGAAAAGTTTGAGAGGCACTGTTTTAAACATACAACATGATCAACACACATGATTAAGTGCCTTCACATTATTATATATTCTCATGTATAAGTCTAAAAATTAATCAAAAAATCAACCCTCCTAAAATTGGGCTGACTTATTCCCAGGTTTGTGTAAATACTGTACCTTAACCCTCAGAATAGAGTGGTGAAAGGTAAGAGCTTAGTCATTCTAGAGAGAACCTAATAGAAAAGGGCACCCCTCTGTACTCTCTCCACCACTGAGCCGGTTTGGCTTTTTTGAATGCCTGTGTGGGAGAAGAGCAATTTCAGCAGCCAGGGATAGCTGGACCCCTGAGGTGGCATTGGCACTTTTCTGTCTCAGCAAATTGACCCTTGATTTATTCACAGATCATATAAAATCCATAATTTTGCCCTTAAAACCACCCTTGTATTATATATTATGTCAACTTATATACTTATATACAGTACTTGTTCTGGATCTTTGATTGAAATATATAGAATTAAAATACTTGCTGTATACTTTCTTGGCTAGCCCTTGTCAATTGTCTCTGCTGAATAATGTTAGACGTTCATTCTATTTAATTTAGATAATCCACAAGAGGAGAAGCAAGATACTTTCATAGAAAAGCTAATCACTCAGGTCATCAGAAACCTTCAGTTGAAAATTTCCAATGTCCATATTCGATATGAGGATGATGTAAGTATTTGTGAATGGAAGCTCTGTATAAATAGCTATACATGTTGTAGATACAAATTATTTTTGTTCTCTGAGGTCCTACTTTATGAGGGAATTGTAAACATTGCTGCAGTGATTGAAACTGAGTGCATGTGCCTCTTTCATAATGCTTTTTGGCTCTCTCAAAGGAAATGTTGTAGATGTTATAATTTGTTAAAGTTGTGAGCTATTTTTTTAAAACCTTGGTCTTAGGCTTTGTTGTTCTTCCTCTAGGTCAAATCTAAGAATATTCCTTTTTTCTACTAGATAACATATTCATATCAAAATTGATTTCAGTTTCTGTATCTATCTATCTATCTATCTATCTATCTATCTAAAATGCTTCTGGACTTTTTACCTAGAAGTAGGCAATGAAACTACATCACCCAGAGCCACAAAACTTGGCAACACAACCCACCATCCTTGCCCATAGGTTCCGACAACAAAACCAAACATCAGGGACGGAACCATGGCCCCAAAAACCCCAAAAACAGGAAAAACCCATCTGCGCCTGCGTCGACAAGGATGCAGCGCGCGATCCTCACACGACCCCCACCCCTCCTAACCGCTCGCTCATGTGCTCGCCTCTTCCCGCCACTGCCATCTTCACCACCATCCACAGAGCACCGCACGCAAGGAAAGAGAGAGAGGGCACCGAAGTGGCAGTTTACTCTCTCGGAGACCAACTTGGCCTAGCAAACTGCGGGCCTTGCGGCCCTGTGCGGGGGGGGGGGGAGGGTCCCCTGCCTGTCTACCTGACGGAAGGCTCCGAGGCCGTGAGTAGCCTTCCAATAGGCCTCAAAACAATTCTGGCTCCGAGGATGCAACTAGGCCTCGATTAGGCCTCCAAACAATTCTGCCTCGACGCCGCCTCCAAACAATTCTGAGGTGAGGATGGGAAATTGGAAGGTCTCTTTGGAGGTGAAAAAATAATAGGGGTGTCCTTGAACAAAGTGGAAATGTGGGGCAATGGACAAGGAAGGGGAAATGGGGGGAATTTGGGGTGAGGAGACAATAATCATAATAATAACAACATGGGGCCAATGGAGAGGGGAAGGGGAATGGGGGAGGTCTTCGGGATGAGGAGACAATAATAATAATAATAACAATAATAATAATATGGGGCCAATGCAAAGGGGAATGGGGGATCTTTGGGGTGAACAGAAAATAATAATAACAAGAATAACAATACTACTACTACTACTACTACTAATAATAATATGAAACCAATGCACAGGGAAATGGGGGGGCCCTTGGGGTGACCATAATAATAATAATAATAATAATAATAATAATAATAATAATAATAATAATAATAATAATAATAAACACTAATAACGGAGGGTCCCCACAGCAAAGGGTAATAGGGCTGCTCTCAAACCAAGGAAATAATATATTGGGGGGGGGGGAATGCCTAAACTCCCTTCAACAGTTCAATAAAATGCCAGTTGAACTGGATTATACAGCAGTCTGGACTCAGATAACCCAGCTCAAACCAGATAGTGTGATTTACCTATCACGAGATTCAAGGGTCCCTTCCACAGAACTGAATGCTATTGCCAATTTCCTGCTTTGAACTGGCTTCACTCTGAACAACGCTCTAACAACAGGGGAATTCCAGACATGAAACAATCAGGGCCAGCTAACACCTTCCCAACAAAGGGAGGAAGCACCCAGGGTTTGACGCTGAACAGCCATTACATCCAAAACATTCTGCAAAACTGCGGCCTTCACACTTGCCTCCAAAAGACAAAACAACTAACAGCCAGAAATATTGTATATTCACATACTTTACAAACTAGCATATACTAACTACCACCAATTCTTCAGTACTTTAATTCCAACACCACCGCAATTTGCCACAGCATCACGTGGCAGGGCACAGCTAGTAGTTATTTATAAGTCTTTCAAGGCAAGGTAAAATGATATGATTCAGTTAATGTGAATATCAATTAGACTTTATGTAGTCTTTTTTTATTTTGAGGATTTTGTTTATAACAGTGAACATTGGGAAGTTATGGTATCTGATATTTTTAAAAGTCCTAAATTAGTTATGTATATATATGTGTATATATATGTATATGTGTATATGTGTGTGTGTGTGTGGGTGTATACACACATAAACATACACACAAATACACACACATATATGGTCAATTAATGTTTGATTCTTTATTAATAGGTAAATAATCTTCACTAGTGTTTAAAAACCTTTTCAAAATGTATAAATTATCTGTGTTTATAGTGAATATTTTTGGTTTATGTTTTCTTTTTTTTCAGATCACAAATAAAGATCTTCCATTGTCATTTGGTGTTTCACTTCAGAATGTTAGTTTACAGGTAATATTATCATTTTTAGTTTAAAATTTCGTTTAAGAAAAAAAATCAATGTTGCTAGGTATTTGTGAAATTATATTGCTACATTTGTAGCCTGCTATATTTGTAGCCAGCTAAGGCATAGATAATAGTTATTTGGGTGATAGAAATACATTTTTTTTTTTTACTGAGCAAAAATCATGTTAGAGAAAAAAGAAGAAGAAAAAGAAAAAGAATAAACTAAATTGAGTAATAAGACACTGTATGTGCCTAAACTTCTAGAAAAGAGGAAACAAATATCTGAATAAATGTCTATATGGAGTTGCCATTTATATATAATATATGTTGAAATGAGGAATGTTTTGTGAGGTTCTCAATCCATTCAATTACAGGATGGGTAGGGATCTTTTTGCTTGTTTATTTCTCTTTCCAGTACAGCCGTATAAATCATTGTTGACTGAAACATTAATTTTCAACATTCAGGCAAATAGTTTAAGATCACATGTAAACTTGTGAAATTCAAATACTCTTCCAAAACAAATGATTTTCAATTATTATCTTTCCTTGAAAGGAACTTTCCAAAAGAAGGATTATCTGTTTGATCATTCTGTACATTCCAAAACTAATTGCATTCATTCAGTGATCATCCAGACATAGAAACTGGAAAAAGCTAGTCTTTTATAACAAAAATGGGGGTGATAAAGCAATTATTATTCTGAATCAAATGGCTGGTTCAGATTATGAATTTGCCTCATTCACAGAATTAAGAATAAATAGTATTTGAAAAATTATATGGTATTTTCAACACATGTTTGTTATCTAAATATGGCCTGGTCTCTTTAAGTGCTTCATATGCACCTAAAGAAATGGACTGAGATTTACTTCACTTAGGTGATCCCTCGTTGTCCAAGTATGATGGCCTTCCAAGTACAGTGCCCTGGCGGTGGATACATAGGTGACTGTAGAGCCCTATTCTTGACTCGCATGTTTTTTGCACAGTGAGGACATCGGTTTCCAGGTGGAAGGCGGTTCCAGTCATGGTTGGCTTGACGCACCTTCCTCTTGGTACATTTCTCCCTTTCACCCTCCATTCATGCCTTTTCAAATTCCACAGCATTGCTGGCCACAGCTGACCTCCAGTTAGAGCGGTCAAGGGCCACGGCTTCCCAGTTCTCAGTGTCTATGCCACAGTTTTTAAGGTTGGCTTTGAGCCCATCTTTAAATCTCTTCCTGTCTACCAACATTCCATTTTTCATTCTTGAGTTGGAAGTATATAGTAACTGCTTTGGGAGTGGGTGATTGGGCATTTGGACAACAGGGCCAGTCCAGCGGAGTTGATGACGTAGGAGCATCACTTCAATGCTGGTGGTCTTTGCTTCTTCCAGTACGCTGACATTTGTCCGCCTATCTTCCCAAGAGATTTACAGGCTTTTTCGGAGGCAATGCAGATGGAATTGTTCCAGGAGTTGAGTGTGACATCTGTAGAGAGTCCACATTTTGCAGGCGTATAACAGTGTTGGGAGGACAATAGCTTTATAAATAAGCACTTTGATGTCCCTGTCCTGATCCTCAAACGCTCTTTGCTTCATTCAGAAAAATGCTGCACTCGCAGAACTCAGGCAGTGTTGTATTTCAGTGTCAATGTTGATTTTTGTGGAGAGATGGCTGCCAAGGTAGTGGAAATGGTCAACATTTTGTAATATTATACCATTAAAATGTATTTCTGGCTTTGCAGAGGGATTGGCTGGTGACTGCTGGAAGAGCACTTTGGTTTTCTTGATGTTGAATGAGAGACCGAGCTTCTCATATGCTTCTGCAAAGATGTTTAGAGTGGCTTGTAGGTCTTATTCTGAATATGCACAGACTATGTTATCATCGACATATTGGAGTTCTATAGCATATTTTTTGTGAACTTGGTTTTGGCTTTCAGTCTGCTGAGGTTAAATAGCTTGCCATCTGTCTGATAGATGATTTCCACTCCGGTGGGAAGCTTCCCATCAACGATATGAAGTATCATAGCGATGAAGATGGAAAATAAGGTTGGGGCAATAACACATCCCTGTTTGACACCTGATTCCACTTTAAATGGATCACTTTGGGAGCCTTTGCTGTCCAAGATTGTTCCCATCATGTCATCATGGAGGAGCTGCAGAATGTTCACAAATTTGTCAGGGCATCCGATTTTTGGGGGGATGGTCCAGAGAGTACTGCGATTCACTGTGTCAAATGCCTTTGCAAGGTCGATGAATGCCATGTACAGAGGTTGATTTTGTTCCCTGTATTTTTCCCGGAGATGTCGTGCAGTGAAGATCATGTCCACTTTTCCTCTGGAGGGGTGGAAGACATTCTGGGATTCTGGGAGGGTGTCTTCTGAGACAGGTAGAAGTCAATTTGCAAGGATTCTTACGAGAATTTTTCCCATTGGAGGTTAGAAGAGAGATGCCTCGATAGTTACCGCAGTCTGTTCTTTTTCCTTTTTAAAAAGGGTGATGATGGTGGCATCCTTGAAATCTGCTGGTCTGAGATCCATGAAAGCATATTAAATACATAATTTAATCTCAGAGGAGCTTCTTGCATCTTTCACCTTTCTTTTTGCCATTTTATGCTGAAATAGACAAACATAGCTATTTTGAGAATTATCTGGCAGTTATTTCACAAGAACTTGCTGTTTCTCTTCCAGACTTCAGATGAAAACTGGAATCCATGTATACAAGATGCAACAACCAAATTGTTTCATAAGGTAAAATGGGATTCCTGTTAGCACAAGAATCTCCTTGGATTGTCATGCTACAATTTACGCAGTAAGAACAATGTTTTTTTGGTCCATCTGGGATTGCCTAATTGCACTGTTTGGGCCCTGTTCAGGGAGAAAGTCAGTATGCAAATATGTCAAACTAAAAAATACATTTAGTGTTGGGGTAATGACATATTTTCATAAACATCTTTGAGTTTTGATGGGAACAATAGATATCATTCTCTTATTCAGCTAAGGGTTCTAATAAACTTTCCTTCGGAGATTCTTATTAGCAAAATGGGTTTCTGTCCACCCCTTCCTAATATAGCTTGTTCAGCTCGTTGTTATTAAGAGGGAAAATTAGCATGGAATTGAAAGAAGAAATAGAAGTGAGTTACCTGGTTCTTCCTCTCCACCCAGTGGGTGTCCTCTTGGAAATTGTCAACACTAGCCCTGTAGCCCATCTTGGGGAAGAAGTTACTCCTGGATGTTCACATGTCATCCAGGGATTTCCAGTCCACAGCGTGGGGTAAAGCTAGTTAACCAATTTTGACTCCTTGGTATGAAGGACACATCTATACTGACCACGTAATGTGGATTTAAGGCATTTCAAAGATGCTGTGTTTAAATTATGCACAATGCAAACAAGCATAGGAACATGAATTATAGTCCTTAAATCGGAGTAAGCAAAACTTGAAGTTACTCTGAAATAGATCTATAATTCACATCAGATTCCAGGGCTTTACATGTGACCAGGTACCTTTGCTTTACTTCTGACTTTGCCACTTTCATCTCACATTTCATCCCAGTGTTTAACAACTGTTAAGTCTTTAGTTAATTCTGGCTATACTTTTTGATTTCAGCTTGTTCGATTGGACAACTTCTTTGCGTACTGGAATGTGAAGTCTGAAATGTTTCATCACAATAGCTACAAAGAATCTTTGGTGAGTCTCATATCTAATTCATTACATTTAATGTCAAAAATAGTTGTGAAGTATAATTTCCTCAGTTGAGAGTACCTTTTAATGATTTTATTAGCCATGATGCCTGAGTTTTAAACTATTCCCTCTGCTGCATTAAATTTATAGTTCTGTTTTAGGTAACTTGGTGTTAAGCCCCATTAAACCCAATGAAAGCATCTAAAATACATAAACATTTTTTTTCTTTTTGCTTAACATTGCTGTATACCATCTTTCATAATATATATTCCAGAGCAATAGAGGATCATGAGTAAATATATCCCAGTTTTATATTCAGTAATATGAGCAGATATAAAATATGTTAGAGCTCTTGTGCTTTGCATATAGGATTGGCCTGTATGTACCATTTTCTCCATTTTTTTTTCTTTTTTGCACTCTACGCTGAATATGATGATGTGCTTCTAGTGCCTAAGTAAAGCCAAATTTTCCATTAAGATGTGGAGGAATACCAGCCTTGCTGTGAAAGAGAATTGTGCTCATGGAAGCTTGCCAGAAGAAAGATTTTCTTTTAATAGAAGATGTGTGGATGAGGAGCAATCCATCACACATGAGTTCCTCCTGCTTGCTATTGCCAGGTGGCAGAAGACTACATTCTTTATCAGTTGCTACCATTTGTTCTCTTCACTTTTTCTCTCATTTTTAATTATTTTGCCTTGGGAACCCGACAGGAATTCAGAAAATAAGAGTCCAGCAGAAAGATAAAATAGTAATATTTTATTTAAGTTTGTGAGTAGCTGAACTGAGGGACAGAAAAAGAAAAATGCCAGCACAGACAGCCTCCAAGATGACTGATGTCCAGTGTATCTCTCTGGGAGGAAAGAAAGAGAATTAAAAAAAAAGATATGTATGCCCTCAAATGAAAGTGAAGCTGAGGAAATTAAATCTCTGGCTAGTTCTAGATGCAGAGAGGAGAAAAGAAGAAAAAGGCTTGTAACATAGAAATAAAGAATAAGAACACATATAAGGAAAGGGATAGGAGTTGGAGAAAAATGGAGCAATAAGGGCTAAAAACCTTCAGGAGGTGAAATTGAATGATTTCTGCATATCTAGGGATGACTCTCCCTGTTAGTGACAGGGGGCTACCTCTGTTGTTAGATTCATTGTAGCATCTTGATTCCATGCAGTTGGACCTCACTATCCATGGATTCTATATTCATAGATTAAATTGTCTACACCTTGAAAATATTTTAAAAATCCCAAAAGCAACGTTTGATTTTGCCATTTTATATAAGAGATGTGATTTTACTATGCTACTGTATATGATTGGACTTGAACATCCATAGATTTTGGTACACATCATTGATCTTGAAGCCAAACCTCAGTGGATATTAGGGGCCCATTCTATGTATAATTAGTCTACATTAGGCAACATTTGACACATAGTCAACAAAGCCATACACTTACGTAGCTCATTCGTTTTTAGGATTCCTAATCAACACTAAAAAAGAGGTATTCAGTGTACTTTAGGGAACCCAAACAAGAACCCAAACCGGGCAGAAAAGCTCTCAACTGAGAGCAGCTAAGCAAGCGGAGCTGAAGAACACTGGCGGGCCAGTGGCAACCCCTGCAGAGAAAAACACCAAGCCAGGAGCAGAGAGAGAAGCGTCGTCAAGCCGTTCTGAGGTCGGGGTGGGGAGACAGCGTCAAACCGCTACAGAAGCAAAGCCCAAGCCAGGAGTTTAAAGGTGCAGGGTGTAGAAGCGTCGTCAAGCTGGTCTGAAGACGGAGTGGGGAGACAGCGTTAAACCGCTACAGGAGCGCAGATAAAGCCAGGAGCCCAAGGAGCAGAGCGTAGAAGCGTCGTCAAGCCAGTCCGAGGTCGGGATAGGAGACAGTGTCAGGGTCAGGAAACAAGCCAGGAGTCAGGAGCAGAAAGCAGCCACGGAATAGAGAGCGACGCCAAGCAGCGTTTAAGGGCATCGAGGAGAGCCGAGTCAAGTTCCAGTCCAAGGTCCAGGGATTGAAGTCATCAAAAGGAGGTCCACAACATGGAATGGCACATAGAGCCAAAGCAACAAGGGCGAACAGCAGCTAATGCAAAATAGTAATAACAGTGCAGTCCAGGAAAACCCACACAATTCCAGCCCTCTGTTGCAGAATAACCCGGATCAAACTTACATCTGTTGCAAAGTCCCAGTCCAGTCTTCAGTAACACACACAGGAAACCCAATGGTGCCCAGCAACACCTTGCCACATGCAAAGTATAATGGCCAAACATCCCCAATTTATCCAGGTCTCCCTGGGCGTCCAAACCTCTAACGCCCAAGGAACAGGTGTCCCAATTTCTTAATCCGAATCAGAGCTCCACACAGCCAACACCCTTGGGTCAGGCATCCCAAATTCTTCATCAGAGTCTCAATCATCTTGCCCACGCCCAACTCTATCCACACCTGTGGACCCACCCTCATTCCTCCAACAGACCAAGTGGGATCTGCTTCTGAAGGTACCCAAGCCTCTCCAGCATCAGCAGCATCCATGGGCCCCGATTCCTCCCCAAGCACCTCCAGTGCCCGTGCCCAGTCTGTGCCCACTTCCTCCATTACCACCTGTTCCCCAGCATCTATTTCTACTTCAAGATCCCCACATGAATCCCCCTCAGAAGACTTCCCATCAATTTCCCTGATCCTCTTCCTATGCAAATCCTCCAACGAGCCCTCCTCGCAAGGGTTTTTCCTTCCTCTCCTGATCCCACCGCTATCATTCACAGCCTCCGAAGGCTTATTCACAACAGGCTAGCCTTGTAAACAATGTGCAAGCACCTTCTCTGTAATTTGCTTCTGCTTGTTTCTGAAACATGGTATCCTGAAGATTCTGTTTAATTGGAAGCACTATTTTGAAATGCATGTCCCATGTTTATAAAACTAATAATGTTTCAGGTAGGCTTCAGAAAACACTATTATGTTGGAAAACACCAGAATGTGGAATCTTTGGGAGGTCACAAAAGCCTGTAGGTAATATGTTGTGTGTTGTCTACTGCTGATATCGATTTATACACTTTTGTCGATGGGGAAATGTTATTGAAAAGGTAAATGGCACAAGTAAATACATAAACTAGGAAAATAGATTTTCCTGAATTCCAGCGCTGGATGAAAACACCATGTTCCGCTGTCACAGCCAAATGGAGATGAATTTCTCCATACATATTTAAGTTTTATATATAGTTTAGCAAAAGCCTACAATTAAAAGTGTTGAAACCTACAAAATACATTGTTACAGATTTCTTTATTTTAATTGGATGTTGGCCAGTTGAAAAATAATTTCTTAGCATTCTTTTTCTTCAGTGCATTATTCATTATTGTTACTGTTATGAAAATTAAATAAGTATGTTAAAAATAATTTTTATTTCACTCCCCTCAGAATCATTTAAAATTTGGAATTGCAAGCAATGGTGTTATTCCAGATGGCTACAGTTTCAGTAAGTTCTTCATTTTCTTGATTATTATGCCATTACCTAGATCTAGTTTTGATCATTGATCATGGGACGATAAAAATTATACTGATGATCCTTAGGAAAGGCAGGCTGTTAGTTTCATAGCTATCAGTTTGTCTGGCCTGGCTTGCTTGCTGCAGGGGGCAGGTCTCCAGTTGAGGAGGACTCTTTCAGTATTTGGAGCAAGGGGTTAGTCTAACCTCTTCTTCAAGGAAAGCATCACAAGCTTCTGTGATTATCTGTACAGGCTTGCTGAAATGAGCAGCAGATGAAATCTCATGATAAAAGTAATCTGAAAAAGGATAGCTTTTTGGTAGCATATAACATCGTACCATTGTACCTTTATTCTGGATCTTGACTTTGCTGCCCTGGGTAAAAATTCTGGATTCTTGAGCTTTGTTCCTGTAATCCTGTTCCGGACCCTGTTGTATCTTGTTGTATCCTGAATACTTGACTCTGATTTCTGGATTGATTTCCTGGCTTGCTTTATGGACTTGGACTTCAGTTTGTATCCTTAACTATCTGGCTTGACTTCGGAACTTTGATTTCAGTTTGTGCTCTTGGATATTTTGTCTTGTTTATGAACTCTGATAAATGAACAATTGGCATCTGACTATTGAACTGTAACCTTGGCTACTGTTTGTTCTTTTTCCTGATCTAACTCTGTAGTACTGGCTTGCCTGCATTAACTGGACTCTTGACCTTGGCTTGTGTTTATCTGTTCCTTGCAGCCCCGCTCACGCTGGTTGCTAAAGGGAGGAGACTGCTTGGCTGTTGCTAGCTCTGTTGTTAAGGGGAGGAGTCGTTTCCTTCATTGGCAACTAAGGGAGGAGGAAAATGATTGGCCATTGCTAAGGGGTATGGTTTTTCCTGTCTCAGGTGTGACAGGTTTGAGATAGTAGGTATGTGAATACCTTAAAACACTCATCAGTTTGAATGCTTTGTTGTGTCCAAATTTCATAGCAATTGGTGTAGTAGTTTGGGAGATGTGAGGTCCTCACAAACAGACATACATCTTTATTTATATAGATATGGACTTGGTTTACCATGTTTTTGTTTAAATACACCTCAACTCTGATACCGTGAGACCCCCAGAACATGAAAATTAGGCATAATTTGAGCTCATCTACATGGGCAGAATTAGTTGGTGCAGAAGTAAATACATTCCACAGCATCCATAGTGCATGGGTCAATTGCCTAAATCTGGGAGAAGACATCTTAATCATGGGATACTCTGAAGTTTTCCTGAAGCACTCCCATTTGAACTGTCTTCTCAAAGTTCAACTTAATTCAATATGAAATCGACAGAGAAGGCCTCCATGTTTAAAGCCTCCTCTGTTCTGGTCTCAGCCTTGTCCTGTTCTGAAGTGAGATGGCTTCTATCTATACCAGTTGTTCCCAAACTTATTTGGCCTGCTGCCCCCTTTCCAGAAAAAATATGATTCAGCGCCCCCTAGAAAGGGGGGCATGGCTTAGAGTGGTGGGCGTGGCTCCTGCTCAAGAGGGCGGGGCTGAGCCTCTCCCTAGTCCAAGATGCAGGGCTGGGAGAGGAGGGGGAGGTGGGCGGGGCCACAAATGGGCAGCCAGGACTGGGGTGGGCAGAGTTACAAGCTCTAAGGCAGGGCTGAGCTTCTATCCCTGTCCTGTGGTGTCTGCCAGAACACAGGAGGCGGGGGCTAGAGGAGGGGGCGGGGCTTCTTCCCAAGTGCCTGATGGGGCTGAACCTCTATACCCTTCCCCCGTGTTCTAACAAGCACCTCAGGGTAGGTATAGAGGCTCAGCCCTGTCTCACGTTCTTGAGAAGAGGCCCTGCCCCCACCCCTACCCCTGCCCTTTAGTCCTAAAAGGCCTCTCAGGAGAGGTATAGAGGCTCAGCCCTGTCTTGGGCTCTTGGAAGGAGGCCCCGCCCCTTCCCTAGCTCCGCCCTCTGTCCCCAACAAGCGCCTCAGGAGAGGTATAGATTCTCAGCCCTGTCTCGGGCTCTTGGGAAGAAGCCACGCCCACTCCTCTAGCTCCTCCCACTGTCAGGCGCCTCAGGTGCTCAGCCCTGTCTCCAGCACTTGGGAAGAGGCCCCACCCCTACCCTGGCCCCACCCCCATGTCCTAATAGGTGCCATCACCGCCCCCCGGTATCACTGCAGCACCAGGGGGAGGTAGTGCCCACTTTGGGAATCACTGATCTATACTGAGAAAATCTGCATTGTCCATCCCTGTCAAAGTCAGCTTCTGCTCAGCTCTTATTGCTTTCTGTATCCACATAAGACTGTATTTCTTTTTGGTCTGATTCTGATCAGATTAATAGGTTGGCCCAATCATTTAACTTGCAAATGTCTGAGCTAGAGGCACAGGATGATGACCCAGTCTTTAATCAGGTACTTAGTAAAGTGACCATACCTACAGCATTACTCATGCTGCTCTATCTCCTTCACTGTTCAGGATTGAATTTCTTTGGCTTGGTCAACATCCCAAGTCAAATCCAATAATTATGAACACTTCTCAATTGAATTTGTTCAAGAAACTGCACTTTGCACACCAGCAGATAAAAAAGGCATGAAATTTGATGGGCAAAACATTTTACTCATTTGCTGCGCTCATCTTTAAGTGCTCCATCTACCTAGCATGCATTGACAGATTCTTTATCAACAATTCTTCTATTAGAAACTTGACTCCATTCTTTGCTAAATTGGAAGATAAAGACTTCAAGCTTGCATCCCCCATTCCAATCTGAGATCCACAAGTTGGAATGGCACTTCTCACCACTTGTCAGATGGTGATAATTACCATACGTGGTTCTTTGAGAGATCATCTGTGCACTCACTCAACCGGCCCCCTCTTCTTAATGTCTTCTTTTTCCAGGTCTCTCAATGACAGACTTGAAACTGGGAATTCATGGCATATATGCATGTGAATGGAGGAGCGGGGCACACTCTAGAGATTTCTGAACACAAAATGGCCCCATATGTGTACGTTTGCAGATGACCACTCAAAGAATCACAGTTACAGGTGGCTAACCTGTTCATCCTAAAGAATCACTTCATTTTGTCTGTTCCCATTATTGGTTCATCCTGTCTTTTACTATACAGGCAGTCCTCAAGTTACGAACAAGATAGGTTCTGCAAATTTGTTCATAAGCTAAATTTGTATGTAAGTCGGAACAGGTACATTTTTAGTGTAACTCCAGCCAAAAATAAATATTTTATAGCTTTGGACAGCATAGGGAAGGGTGTGCTCCAGTTCAGAGGATTTCAACTCACTTTCCATCCCTGTGAAAATTGGATTTTGAAAATTTTAGCTTATTGTGGAAACAAGAATTGGTGATAAAGCTTTAGTGGAGACACTTTTTCCCCATGGTAACAATTTCAGGAAATTTCCCTTGCTAGGGACAGATTTCTCTCACTTCCTATTGTCTCACCCCCATTCTTAACTATGAGTCATTTGTAAGTTGGATGTTTGTAACTCGGGGACTGTCTTTACACGTTTCAGAACTGGCAGATTTATGAAAAGCATTTATCAAAATTTCAATAACATGATTTCTGCTTTAGGGGGTGTTACATTTAGCCTATAGAGACTACTCATCATTAACAAGCAGTCTTCATGATAACATATCCTGACTCTTCTAGTTTTGTTTCTACCCTCGTTTGAAATGGGCCTGGGGATTCTGTGTGCCAAGTTTGGTCCAGATCCATGACCGATGGGGTTTGCAGGAGTCTCTGGATGTGGGTGAAGGTACTGCAGCTCCCTTCGTCCAGGGTTTATCCACACACACCCCAATACCACCAGGACTTAAAGTGGATCATGGGAGGTCTGTATACCAAGTTTGGTCCAGATAAGTTGTTGGTGGGAGTTACAGTGCTCTTTGAAAGTAGGGCCTATCTTGGAAAATACATACATACATACATATAAACTTTAATTTTTATTATATACTAGCTTGCATACACCGCTGTCCGCTGGATACAAACATTGACTTTTATTATATACTAGCTTGGGGACCCAGCGGTGCCCGGGTTATTTGAGAACGGAATTGTTTGCCTTTGTTCCAAGTTTAGTCTCAATCCAGTGTCAGTTGGCTTTAGTTGGTGTGGGTGAACTACAACTCCCATATGGAAGTCCATGGTCCATCCCCCTGCAAACAGCTCCAGGATGTAAAGTAGGTCATGGGGACTTGATGTGTCAAGTTTGGTCTTGATCAGACATTGGTGGGGGTTGCAGTGGTCTGGGGAAGTGAGTGAAGGTACTGTAAATCCCATCATCCATGGTCCGTTGATCCCTCAAATGATAGGAGGATGTAAAGTGGGCCACATTGCACCTATATGTCAAGTTTGGTACAGTTTCATTATTCATGGGCATCACAGTGGTCTGTGAGAGGTGAATTGGATGAAGGTACTGGAAATCCCATCATCCTTGGTGCATTCTCCTGCAAACCACACCAGGACACAAATTGTGTCACATTGCACCTGTGTGTCAAGTATAGTACAGTTTTGGCTTTCATGGGTATCACAGTGGTCCGTGGGAGGTGAATCGGGTGAGGGTACTGCAAATCCCATCATCCATGGTCCATCCTGCACCAAACCGGATCAGGACATAAAGGGGCCCACATTGCACCTGTGTATCAAGTTTGGTACAGTTTTGTCATTCATGGGAATCACAGTGGCCTGTGGGAGGTGAATTGGATGAAGGTACTGCAAATCCCATCATCCTTGGTCCATCCTCCCCCAAACTGCTGCAACATATAAAGTGTGTCATTTGGGATATATATACCAGATTTGGTTCAGTTCTGTCATTTGTAGCAGTTGCTGTGGTCTCAAGAAGCGAGTGAAGGTACTGCATTTCCCATCTGTGTGCCAAGTTTGGTCCAGTTCCATCACTGGGGGGCATCGCAGTGGCCTGTGGGAATCGTAGTGATTGAAAGTACTACATATCCCATCACCCATGGTCCATCATCCTGCAAACAGCACCAGGACATAAAGCGCATCATGGGGTAGGCTGTCTGGAATTGTGGAAGTTGGAGTGCAAAACACCTGGAGGGCCCAAGTTGGCCCGTGCCTGGTTTAAAGGCTTCCATACAATCCTAGAGTTAGAAGGGGTGCCAAAAGGCCATCTAGTCAAACCCCCTTCTGCCATAGAGGAAGACGCCATCCAAGCCCTCCCGACAGATGGCCATCCAGTCATAAATACAATTGGAAGATAGAGTCCTAGATTTGAAAGGGGTCTCTGAAGATCATCCAGTCCAGCCCCTTCTGCTGTAAAAGAAGACACCATCCAAGCCCTCCCAACAGATGGCCATCCAGTCATAAATACGATTGGGAGATAGAGTCCTAGATTTGAAAGGGGTCTCTGAAGGTCATCCAGTCCAGCCCCTTCTGCTGTAAAAGAAGACACCATCCAAGCCCTCCCAACAGATGGCCATCCAGTCATAAATACGATTGGGAGATAGATAGAGTCCTAGATTTGAAAGGGGTCTCTGAAGGTCATCCAGTCCATCCCCTTCTGCCACAAAGGAAGACACCATCCAAGCCCTCCTGACAGATGACCATCCAGTCATAAATATGATTGGGAGAATTGAAAGGTGGGTGGGTGGGATAAAAGTTTTCATAAAGACAGCCAAAACCATCCTTAAAAGGAAAGATTAAAAAGTCATTTTTTTTCTCTTCAGTCTGTTGCGGAAAGTAGATATAGTAATGTAAATGTAAAGTTTTTTATTACCAGTATGCACAGTTGGCCATGTTGGGTGTATTTGGTCCAGATCCGATGTCAGTGGGTTTATGGGTCCTAGGGTTATGTGTGTCTATTTTGGTCCAGGTCCGGCCTTCCTGGTGGTCCCAGTGGTATTTTTGATTACAAAAGTGTAGGCCGAAGGCTGTTAAGTGTCCCAAAGCTAGCATCGTTCTGAGGAGAGGGAGTAGGCTGAAGCCTGTTTGTGGTAGTTTTTGCCTCAGCGGTCCCAGTGGCCTGTGAAAGTGGCGGCCAATCAGAAAGCTGGCACATATTCCGGCTGGCCAATCAAAACGCTGGCACATATTCTGCCCGGCCAATCAAAACGCTGGCACATACAAACACTGAGTTTTATTATATAGATAGATAGATATAGATACAGATATAGATATAGACAGACTAGCTTACGTATCTGGCGATGCCTGGGTTTGATAATATATAACACTAATTATTGGAAAAATAACGGAGGAGCCATATGCCTGCTTTAAAACTACATTTCCCAGATATCCCAGTTCCTCTCTCCTCTTAACATTCCCCACCCCCTTTTGTCCTCACTCTTTCCTTATTAATAAAATTGTTTCCCCACTCAACCATGGAAACCCACTGGGTGATCTTGGGCAAGTCACACACTCTCAGCCCCAGAAAACCCAATGAAACAGGAAATAACCAGGAACAGATTTCTTTATTCAGAGGCTGATGGCCATCTGTCAGGAATGGTTTGATGGTGTGCTATGATTTCTATTCTTGGTTGATAAATGTCATTTCCTAATTGGTTCTGTCATAAAAACATGGCAAAACTTTATTACACTGCCAAAACATTTTCTTTGCGCAAGCAAGGGACATCGTCCTATAAATAGCACATTATGGTTTGTTGAGTCTCTTACCACAAATTTAACAAAGTTTCAGCCACAAAAACAAAGCTTCTGAAGTAGAACAGTGACTTTTGAAGTAAAGACAACCCAATAAAACAGGAAATAACACTTTCAAACCAGGAACAGATTTTTGTTATCATTAAAAAAATTTTTTTATAAAAACTTTGAAAATTCGCCAGATATCTGAGGATAAGTCATATGTTCTGAAATTTGGTGAGCTAACAGTGGTAAATGTGTTCTTACCACTGTAGCAAGTTTCATCGGGATAGCTCAAAAAATGAGGGAGAGAGAAGCCCCTCAAGTTGACATTGACAGTAAGGTTTTCCTTCATGCGCATACACGTCTGCCATTAACTAGGTACGTACGAAGATTTGGAAGTTCTGGAAAGGTTTGAACTTTTTGCCTTCCAAATTCAGAAATAATTTTAGAAACGAAGCGCCAGTTCCCCCTACTTTCAAACAGAGTTTAGAACCATTTTTTTTCCTGGATCGCACATACCTAATTGTTAGCTGTCGAGTGGTCACTGGAAGTTGGTGAACTATAACTGTGGGCTAGGTTTGGTCCAGATCTGTTGTTGGCAGGAGCTACAGTACTCTCTGAATGTTTGGGCCGTCTTGGAAAATACATACATACAAACAAACACTGACTTTTATTATATAGATAAATATAGATAGATATAGATTAATTTTTCTCTGCTCTACTTTGTTCTAAAATCTTGTTTTTAGTTTGCCGGCCAATTTCAGCTAAAGCAAAGCTCCGTATGAATCCTCGATCTGATGTTGACTTTTCTGCACCAAAGCTAGATCTAGATGTAAATCTTCAGGATATAGCCATGGAACTTGACAAATCACAGGTAACTTTCTGTAAACATTTTAAATGTATAGAACAACTAATATTAGTATTAGTATCGGGCCCTGCCCACAGAGGGGGCACACACTTGACTTGGTTTTCTGCCAGGGATGGGAGGAAGGTGGTGGTGTGGAGGAGCTTACCATTGCTCCATTGCCATGGACCGACCATTACCTGATCAGGTTTAGACTTACTGCGCCCCCTAACCTCTGCAGGGGTGGAGGACCGATTAAGATGGTCCACCCCAGGAGGCTTATGGATCCGGAGGGATTCCTGATGGCTCTTGGGGAGCTTCCCGCCACCTCGGCTGGTGACCCTGTCGATGCTCTGGTCGCCCTCTGGAACGAGGCGGCTAGGGCAATAGACACGATTGCTCAGAAATATCCCCTCTCAAGTACCCAAGCTAAACCATCTCCTTGGTTCAACGAGGAACTGGCAGTGATGAAGCAAAAGAAGAGGGGAGTAGAGGGCGTGTGGCGTTCGAAGCCGAGTGAGCCAAACCGAACACGGCTATGTTCCTACCTTAGGGTATATGCCGCGGCAATAGATGCTGCAAAGAACGTTTTCTTTGCAGCTAATATTGTGTCCACAAAGAACCGTCCGGCAGAGCTGTTTCGAGTTGTCAGAGGTTTGTTATATCCCATCCCTCAAGACGGGATCCCTGACAACTCGGTAGCCTGCTGTGAAGCATTTGCTCAGTTCTTTGTGGACAAAGTCACTTTGATCCATTCTGACTTTGACACCATATTAACGGCAGTCTTCCGAGGATGTAGCACGAGCACCCGCTTGTCCTATTTTGATGGATTTGTTTCAATTGGTTCAGCCTGAGGATGTGGACAAGGTGCTTGGAGAGGTGAGGGCTACCACATGCATCCTAGACCCTGCCCATCCTGGCTGGTGAGGAAGCCAGAGGGGGATTGGCCGAGTGGGTGAAGGTGGTGGTGAATGCCTCCCTTTGGGAAGGCATATTTCCAGCGAGCCTCAAATTGGCTGTAATCAAACCGCTGTTGAAAAAGCCATCACTGGACCCCACTCAATTGGATAACTATCTGCCTATTTCCAATCTCCCCTTTTTTGGGCAAGGTCATGGAACGTGTGGTGGCCACACAACTCCAGGCATTCTTGGTAGATACTGATTTTCTGGCTCCGGCACAGTCTGGCTTCAGGCCGGGGCATGGTACCGAGAGTCAATGATCTATGCCGGGAACTGGACAAGGGGGAGTGTGTCCCTGCTGGTTCTGCTGGACCTCTCAGTGGCCTTCGATACTGTCGATCACAGTATCCTTCTGGGGCGCCTTGCCAGAATGGGACTCGGGGTACTGGTTTGCAGTGGCTCTTGTCCTTTCTGGAGGATCGTTCCCAGATGGTGTCACTGGAGGACACCTGCTCGGCCCCACAACCATTGACTTGTGGGGTCCCGCAGGGTTCAGTACTGTCCCCCATGTTGTTCAACATATACATGAAGCTGCTGGGAGAGATCATCCAGAGTTTCGGGGTGCGGTGTCATCTGTATGCAGATGATGTCCAGCTCTGTCACTCCTTTCCACCTGTCACTAAGGAGGCTATTCAGGTCCTGAACCGGTGTCTGGCCGCTGTGTCGGACTGGATGAGGATGAACAAATTGAAACTGAATCCAGACAAGACGGAGGTCCTCCTGGTCAGTCGTAGGGTTGAATAGGGTTACAGCCTGTATTGGATGGGGTCGTGCTCCCCCTGAAGACACAGGTCATCGCTGAGTCTAGAACCCCAGGTTTCGGCGGTGGCCAGGGGAGCCTTCGCACAACTCAGACTTGTGCGCCAGCTGCGCCCGTTCCTTGGGAAGTCTGCCTTGGCCATGGTGGTCCATGGTTACATCCTGTTTGGACTACTGCAGCGCTCTCTACGTGGAGCTGCCTTTGAAGACGGCCCGGAAGCTTCAACTAGTACAATGAGCAGCAGCTAGATTAATAACTGGGGCAGCTTATAAGGAGCGTACCACCCCCCCCCCTACTAAGCCAGCTCCACTGGCTGCCGATATGCTACCGAGCCCAATTCAAAGTGCTGGTTTTGACCTATAAAGCCCTAAATGGTTCTGGCCCAATTTACTTGTCTGAACATATCTCCTCCTATGAGCCAGGAAGATCCCTAAGGTCATCTGGTGAGGCCCTGCTCTCGGTCCCACCTGCCTCTCAAGCACGGCTGGTGGGAACGAGGGACCCCTTTTGGTCGTGGCCCCTTGGCTGTGGAACACACTCCCCAGAGATATATGGCAAGCCCCAACCCTTCTGAGTTTTAGAAAATCCCTGAAAACACTTCTATGTGCCCAGGCTTTCGATGATTAAATGATAAAGACGACCCGGACTGACTTACGGCCACAGTACGAGGATATTGGATGAATGGACTTTAACTATATGTTTTATATTTTTATATTGTTAAGTGTTGTAATTGGATTTTATTTATTGCTTTATTTTAAATGTGTGTAGACATCGAATTGTTGCTAATTGTGTACGCTGCCCTGAGTCCCCTCGGGTGAGAAGGGTGGGATATAAATGGTGTAAATAAATAAATAAATATTCAAACATCTTTTCTCTGTTGCCAGAATACTGGGCAGCTGAAAATTATGCAATCCACATTAAGGGGGTGTTAACTAATAATTGCCAAAGGCCTGTTTGAACAGCCAGGTCTTCAAATCCTTAAAGGTCATGAGGGTGATTGCTCATCTAATATCCCTGGGGAGGGCATCCCAGAGTTGGGGGGCCACTATTGAAAAAGCCCTCTGCCTCATCCCCACCAGCCTCATTTGTGATGGGGGCATAATTAAGAGGAGAGGCCTCCCCAGCTGATCTTAAAGCCCGAACAGGTTCATAGGAGATGCTTATTTTATTTTAGTGATGGTTTGTTTTAACAGATTGTTTGCTGTTTGCTTTTATGTCTGTTGGACTTTCTGTCCACGTGTAAGCCTCCCTGAGTCCCTTCGGGGAGATGGTAGTGGGGTACAACAACAACAACAACAATTGCTTGCCTGCTACCCAAGCTCCAATTAGTAAAGGTGTTCTCACATCCATTCAAGGAGGACATAATGATTATTAACTTTCCTTAAAAATCCATCCTGTCCACATCCTTTAGGCATCACCTGATTACCAAAAATATAGTTGAATAGTAATGAAAAAGATACAATGTAAGTACAGTAGAGTCTCACTAATCCAAGCCTCGCTTATCCAAGCCTCTGGATAATCCAAGCCATTTTTGTAGTCAATGTTTTCAATATATCGTGATATTTTGGTGCTAAATTCGTAAATACAGTCATTACAACATAACATTACTGCTTATTGAACTACTTTTTCTGTCAAATTTGTTGTATAACATGAAGTTTTGGTGCTTAATTTGTAAAATCATAACCTAATTTGATGTTTAATAGGCTTTTCTTTACTCCTTATTATCCAAGTTATTCGCTTATCCAAGCTTCTGCCGGCCCGTTTAGCTTGGATAAGTGAGACTCTACTGTACTGTTCAGCAGAATAAGACACAGGGGTGTGTTGGAGGGGAATGCTAAACAGAAAGGAGGAAGCTGTTTCTTTCCTCACTTGCTTTTTCTTCATTGGAAAGCATTAGTGAGGGTGGCGGGAAGGTCTTGGTTCACATTTCTCTCTCTTTCTTGTCACATATGCATAAATTAAAAGTTTATTTTAATTTGTTTGGTCCTTTTGGCATAATTTTTATTTCTGTCTAAGTATGCATCTCATTTTTGTTGTTGTATGAGTTACCTTGTATTAATTATAAGCAATTTTTTCAATTGCAGTATTTTAGTATAATGGAGCTCCTTGAGTCCATTGATATGATGACCCGGAATCTACCATACAGGAAGTTTAGACCAGATGTTCCTGTTCACGGTCATGCCATGGAATGGTAACCCACCTCATTATTTTTGAAGACATATTTCTGGTAGAATCTCTATAAAAAATTTTGAGGAAGCATTGACATGGTTTCCTTCAGAAGCACTGTATATTGCCAACCGTCTTCTAGCATCTGTTTTGCTTATTAGCCTCATATGCAGCAACAATTTGAACCTGTTGAAGTGTTCATTGCATTGTTTGTATAGATATATACCTATAGCCTTCTAAAATATGGGTGAGGAAAATGTGCTCATCCTGGTCATTTTCAGGTCCTCTCAAGACCAACTATTTGTACATAAGGCTTACTCTAAAGGTTTGTGAAATGGCCCCCAGATGGACAGGTATTTCCCAAAATTTGGAGAGAATGTTAGCGGCCTTTTTATAGTTAAAAAAAATGAAAATGAACAGAAATTATGGCAGTTGTGGGCAAATACTTGACAGTTGGATACTGCCTCTTAAGACATTTCTGTGCAAGTGACTGTATTATTTACTGTAGCATTGAAGAGTGCTTGGGTCATTGTCTTGATATTCACATTGAGTGCTTCTTTGTTGCGGCCAACAATAAGTATTGGAGTAAAAGAAACGTTGTAGATTTTTTTTCAGTCAAAAGTTTGTCCTTGTAACATGACACATGATTTGGTTACAAAATCTGTGTGACATCAAAATGACTGAGGAGAACTGAATATTAAGATGGAAATCCTCTGATGAAAACCTAATAATCTGTAACTCTAAAATATAGGAAGAGAATCAGTGTTACATGTGTGTTGGGGAAAAATCTGTAATCATCTTTATTATAAAATATTAAACTTTTAATGCTTTGGAGGAAAGTTCAGAACTTGATATTTTACCTAAGGTAAATTGTCTAATAAGTATTTTAAGGGGAAACTCCTGAATACTTTTCAAGTACTTATTCAATTTTTAATTTCTCCCCTACTAGGTGGTTCTATATTGTAAATGGCCTTATTGAAGTCAATGTCCAACCCAAACTACAGATGTGGTCTTGGGAACATATTCGTTACCACAGGAATCAAGTGAGGAGCTATAAGGACCTATATAAAACAAAAATAACATCAAAGAAGCCTCTTGAAATCACTTTGATTATGCTAGAGGTTTGTGGTTTCAAATTACTGTGTCTATGTTAACATTTATCAGAAGTAACTATATTTTCTCAGGTACTATTTTAATATACTGCTGCATGTGTATTTGGTATGTTGCACTCACATTTTAATTGATACTGCTTTTAAATTCAATAGTAAGAGTATTCACTATCTGAAATTGGAAAATTAGTGACTGTACACAAAGGCTGGATCAATAATATGGTAGGTTCTCCAGTTAAATAATTATCATCATAATCATCATCATCATCATCATCACTATTATGGTATGACCACCCCCCAAAACTATATGTTCCCAGATTTTTCATGGACTTGCAAACCCCCATAGTCGCATGCTGAAGGATTTTGTCAGATGTGGATGAATGAAACCATGGATTTGTAGTCATGCCATTGAGTGTTAGGTCTAGGCCAGGCTTTAAATTGCTTGCTTTATTTAGAACTGGAGAAAATGTTTTCCTGCTCACATTCTTCTAAACTGCTTTTCGTACTCTATTAGGATAAGAGTGCTTTGTGATGAAAATATATATATATTTATATTTAATTTAAACCCTAGGCCAACACATGTGGGTCAGTGCAAGTACTATCTTTTTAGCAGTATCACTTCTGGCCTTTTAGCACCACTTCTCTCCTTTTTTAATGCCTTAGCCCAATGAGTGTCAGTAGTAGCATGCAGTGTGTGTGTGCAGAGGGGACAAAATCAAAATGATGGCCACTTCTGTATATTCCAGAATTACCCAGCCTGCATGGAACATACCATGTTTTCCCAAATAAGATAATGTTTTATATTAATTTTTGCTCCCAAAAATGTACTAGGTCTTATTTTCAGGGGATGCCTTATTTTTCCATGAAGAAGAATTCACATTTATTGTTGAACAAAAAAAAAAAAAGAATATTCATTATATACTGTGCAGTAGTTGTCATCACAAACCAGCATAACCAGACAAAATGTGAAATCCTATCAAGAATTTCTTGTTCCTACCATTATTTCCATGTACATTAATCTATGGTACATACATTTACCGATCCTGCATGCTCTGGTATTTTGTTTGGCAGGCATGCTTCCAAACAAAATGTTTGCTAGGTCTTACTTTCGGGGGAGGCCTTATATTTAGCAATTCAGCAAAACATCAACTAGGTCTTATTTTCAGGGGATGTCTTATTTCCGGGGAAACAGGGTATATCCCATGGATCGCCTCCTGTGCCACAATCCCTGTCTCACCTTCCCTTTGAGGCTACTCAGAGTTGGGAAAGTTAGTTCCCAATTCAGGCAGAGGGCGATATTGTTGCTTACTGCATGGAGCCACCTGGCTGGCTGGCTGACTAGAAAGAGGGAGACATTGTGAGTAAGGGAAGCTGCTTCTACACAGCCACATAATCCGGATCAGAATGTGGATTAAAGAAATCCAGTTCCACTCTGGGGAGTCTCCAGGAACCATGAAAAAGCTCGCGCAACACTCACAAAGCTCCTTTCCTCACCAACCCAACAGAACAACATATTTTTTTCCTTATGAGTTTATAGAAATGCGCTGAACTGCAGCAACCCACCTGATGCAAATCAACAATTGAGCTCATCTTTCAGCTCAAAAATAAAAAGGGAAAAACAATTTCTTCTCGGGGAGGGAGGGAAAACGTTTTTGGGTTGCTGTGAGTTTTCTGGGCTGTATGGCCATGTTCCAGAAGCATTCTCTCCTGACATTTCACCCACATCTATGGCAGGCATCCTCAGAAGTTGTGAGGTCTGTTAGAAACTAGGCAAGTGGGGTTTATATATCTGTGGACTGTCCAGGGTGGGAGAAAGAACGTGTTTGTTTACCTTCCTGAGATCATCATGTCTGGTTCCTGTACCTGAATTTTCCAGAGGTGGTGCTACAGCATCCATATACTAATCAGATGGAGTAGATTAGATTTTCTTCTAACTTTTTTTAAACACATATTTTCCATGTAGAAATGCATTGCAGCACATCTTAGATCTTCTAGTTTCCCCCCTCTCTTATAATCCACATAATTATGGATTTTACAGCATGTATAGATGGGGGTCTAAGGAAAGGGAACAACAGATAGACTTACCAGCCTGCAGTGTTGGGAGCTCCTTTTCTCATCCACTTTTAAGTCTCCTGTGTTTGTTTCACCTCTGCTGCCTCCCTCATGGCTCTTCAGTCCTTCCTTCCCCACATCCCTGGTCTTACTACTCTCTTCCATCTTTTCATGTTTCTCCTGCTCTGGCAATTTGTACAGAGCACCTTTGAATCCCTGCTGAACCATCACATCATCCTTTGTGCCTCCCCTCCTTGCCAGCCACATAATTCCATGTGAGCTCCTGGCTCATCAGGTGTCACATATCTGATGTCATAACGGGGACCCTCATGACCTGCAAGGAGGGGATAGATTGATAAAGTATTCAGGTTTGAATCTGACAGCATTACAGATGTGAGCCCTTTATACGAGGGTTATCCAGAAAGTTCATTACGTTTTGGAATTAAAAATAAACAAAGTATAGGAGAAAACATTTACCATATTCAGTTGAAAGCCAGACCCAAATACTAGTTCTCACCATAGTCCCCACTTAAATCTAGGTAGTTATCATAGCGATAAAAGTGTTTGAAAAGCCCCCCCCCCCTCAAGATTCCCGCCTGGCTTGCGTCCTGAACCAGGCTGGCTTCCCTTCCCTCAGCTGTCAAGTGGTGCGCTCAGCTTTCCGCACAATCTTCCTCGATCACTCTTTTGTTTTGCAGATGCTTGCAAGGAAGGTGCTCTTCTAAGGTTTTGCAAGAAGCACACCTTTCCTGTCCCAAAAAACCTTCCTTGCAAGCAACTGCAAAACAAAAGAGCGATCGAGGAAGATCCTGCAGAAAGCTGAGCACACCACTTGACAGCTGAGGGAAGGGAAGCCAGCCTGGTTCAGGACGCAAGCCAGGCAGGAATCTTGGGGGGGGGGGGGGAGAGGGCTTTTCAAACACTCTTATCGCTATGATAACTACCTAGATTTCAGTGGGGACTATGGTGAGAACTAGTATTTGGGTCTGGCTTTCAACTGAATATGGTAAATGTTTTCTCCTATACTTTGTTTATTTTTAATTCCAAAACGTAATGAACTTTCTGGATAACCCTCGTAACACTATTTCCCATTCTCAAAGCAAGAAGGCAGATTGTATGACACAGACTGGCTAAGCCCTGAATGCTAGCATTTTTGTGACAAGTTATAGTTTCTTGTGGGTCATCACTTGTAAGCAGTTGCTGTGAAAATTTTATCTTCTTTTTTATAGGACCTAGAGAAGACATTGGATATATTCAGCATTACTCTGGCAAGACAACAGGCAGAATTTGAGGTATTTATTGATAGTAAACTCTGTTGTAACAGATTTGTTCTTTGAGAAATTATTGAGTTATTGTAGTTCAATAACGGGTTGCTTTGAACTTGAGCAACTGGCCTTGGAGGGAGAAAAGAAGGAGCAGTATCTGCTGAACTTAATCGTGACACACCCTACCATTTTCTTTTCTTTGTTGTTGTTTTACTTGTAAAGCATGATGTACAATGATGATGTTATAAATAATTGATTATTACCAATATTATTTTTATCATCATCACCATCATATTAACAACAAAATTTTCTGTTCTATCCTAGTTTGCATAAGGAAATACATAATAATAATAATAATAATAATAATAATAATAATAATAATAATAATAATCTTTATTTTTAGACCACCCTCTCTCCCCAGAGGGACTCAGCGTGGTTTACATATGTATAAAATGGCAAACATGCAATGCCATAATTACATCACACAATATCAAAAATGAGAAATGATATTAAACAGACTTATTACAATACAAAATTTTGGATTAAAATTATAAAAATAAATTTGAAAAATAACAGTTAAACCAGTAAAACATGAGTGCACAGAGTGTATACCCTGACCAATTAAAACAACCAAACAGAAAATTCTTTACAACAATGAACTTTAATTCAGACCTTAATGTTGTTAAGTTTTTTTGAAGGTGTGGTGAAGTTGTGCTCTTCAGATATTAATGCCCATATTTCTTTAATCCTGGCACCTCCTTTTGGATTTGTTTAAAGGCTTACTATTACAACTGCATTATTAGTATTATATTTAAATATTTCATTCTGTTTTTTAAAGTATGTGTTGCCAATGTAGCAGTCCAAAAATAGATAGGAGGTAAAACTGCATTTTAAGGATATTGTGCATTTAGAGCTTGCAACTTCTGCTGCAGTTCTCTGTACATCTTGCTTGATATTGACATGCTTGCTAATTTGTTTAAGTACTAATGCTGTTTTGCTTAATAGGCAACTAAGGCTGGATTAAAGATTTACAGACTAGGGGCTAAGCAAGACAACGAAGAGTCTAAAGGCTGGTTTGGTTGGATGTGGGACTGGGTTGGAAAGAAAATCCCCGAAAGTATTCAAGAACCAAAAGGTATAACTATGATTGTTTAGATTTAGGAATACTTTAAAAAGTAGCATGAAAGTCTTTTGTCACAAATCTTTAAACCTATGGTTCTTAAATTTATTTGTATTGTCATCTGATTATTAATGAGAAGATGACCTTGTTTATTTTATAAAATATTTATAGTTTGCCTTTCCCTCAATGTGTTGTCGAAGGCTTTCATGGCCGGGATCACAGGGTTGTTGTATGTCTTTCAGGCAGTGTGGCCATGTTCCAGAAGTATTCTCTCCTGACATTTCGCCCACAATCTATGGCAGGCATCCTCAGAGGTTGTGAGGTATGGAGAAACTAAGCAAGGAAGGTTTATATATATCTGTGGAAAGTCCAGGGTGTGGCAAGAGTCCTTTGTCACTGGGAAGCCAGTATTAATGTTTCAGTTAATCACCCTAATTAGCATTGGAAAGGTTTTGTCTCTTGCCTGGGGGCATCCTTTGTTCAGTCATTAGCTGCCCTCTGCCCTCAGAGTGTTGGTTCCCATCTACTGTTTTGATTTTAGAGTTTTTTTTAATACTGGTAGCCAGATTTTGTTCATTTTCATGGTTTCTTCCTTTCTGTTGAAGTTGTCCACATGGTTGTGGATTTCAGTGGCTTCTCTGTGTAGTCTGACATGATAGTTGTTGGAGTGGTCCAGCATTTCTGTGCTCTCAAATAATATACTGTGTCCAGGCTGGTTCATCAAGTGCTCTGCTATGGCTAATTTCTCTGGTTGAATTAGTCTGCAGTGCCTTTCATGTTCTTTGACTCTTGTTTGGGCGCTGCATTTGGTGGTCCCTATGTATACTTGTCCACAGCTGCATGGTATCCGGTAGACTCCTGCAGAGGAGAGAGGATCCCTCTTGTCCTTCGCTGACCGTACGTAGCATTTGTTGGATTTTCTTTGTGGGTCTGTAGATAGTTTGTAGGTTGTGCTTCTTCATCAGTTTGCCTATGCGGTCAGTGGTTCCCTTGATGTATGGTAAGAACACCTTTCCTCTGGGTGGATCCTTGTCTTGACTCTCATGGCTTGTTCTTGGCCTTGCAGCTCTTCTGATGTCTGTGGTGGAGTATCCATTGGCCTTTAGAGCCCAGTTTGGACCACCAAACGCAGCGCCCAAACAAGAGTCAAAGAACATGAAAGGCACTGCAGACTAATTCAACCAGAAAAATCAGGCATAGCAGAGCACTTGATGAACCAGCCTAGACACAGTATATTATTTGAGAACACAGAAATGCTGGACCACTCCAACAACTATCATGTCAGACTACACAGAGAAGCCATTGAAATCCACAAGCATGTGGACAACTTCAACAGAAAGGAAGAAACCATGAAAATGAACAAAATCTGGCTACCAGTATTTAAAAAACTCTAAAATCAAAACAGTAGA
Source organism: Anolis carolinensis (assembly GCF_035594765.1). Taxonomy (NCBI): domain Eukaryota; kingdom Metazoa; phylum Chordata; class Lepidosauria; order Squamata; family Anolidae; genus Anolis; species Anolis carolinensis. Next base: position 247,581,801 of record NC_085842.1, read on the forward strand.
TGGGAACCAACACTCTGAGGGCAGAGGACAGCTAATGACTGAACAAAGGATGCCCCCAGCAAAGAGACAGAACCTTTCCAATGCTAATTAGGGTGACTAACTGAAACATTAATACTGGCTTCCCAGTGACAAAGGACTCTTGCCACACCCTGGACTTTCCACAGATATATGTAAACCTTCCTTGCTTAGTTTCTCCATACCTCACAACCTCTGAGGATGCCTGCCATAGATGTGGGTGAAACGTCAGGAGAGAATACTTCTGGAACATGGCCACAGCCTGAAAGACATACAACAACCCTGCCTTTCCCTCATTTTTACTGTACAGTGCTTCAAAGGGGTACATTCTGAGATCACATAAAGGAGCTATATCTACCCATTGCAGCAGTTAAATTATTCAATAGAACAACTTTTAAACCCTCCTGCTGCAAATTCCCTCTCCCCCTTTTCCTCTTAACCTTTGTACAGAAGAGATGTCTTGGACTCTCCTCAGTCTATTGGTAGCACCATTGCAGTATATGTTACCCCATTTCTTCTGTATAGTTCTCTGCCAACCCCAAGCATCTTTTCTTTAGCACCTATTACTTTATTTCCTTATCCTTCTGTTGTGTTGTGGGAAGGGAAGATATTAGGATTTAAAATTCCATTTTGTGTTTGCGGTAAGTGCTTGTGAATCCAGGTGCAATTGCATATAATTATGTAGCTGTCAGTTAACTTCCCTGCCCACCTTCACTATCTCCAAATGAGTGTGTACTGTTTGAATCCCACTTCTCTTCCTATTCTGCATAATAGGGATTTTAATTACACTGTCTTGAGAAACATGATCTTGTTAAAAGGTTACAGATATCAGATTTTTACTGACAGAAATAGTAAAATACAAGACACCTTTATATCTGGCTTTACTGTTTAAAATGCTATTCTTGATCTGTTTTTGTGTAATTCTCTGGAAGTTACATAATTTGAGGAGGTAATCCTAGAGAAATGATATTAAATTTTAAATAACAGAACATATACTTAACATGCCAGAACTTTGAACATGCATTCCACCTGGATGTTCTATATGGTTCTGATGTGCTATTGCCTGACTGAAATTGTAATCTTGTATTCAATTAGAAATATGCTGCATTGAACTTAGTGAAAGTTCCCTTTGTACTTTCCTGTTAATTTTAGAAATATGTACATATTATAATTTGGTTTTCCCTAAGGTATTGGAAAGACTTTGCACTGTCAGTTCATTTCTTGGCCAATCTATAGGTATTTCTACATAGAGAGAAAATGGATTGTATCAAGTACTATTATAAAGAATGTAATTACATGTCCATATATTTAGTACACAAATTATATTGAATTGCAAGGTTCTCTGCTTTGAACTGAAGACGACTCCATTAGCTCACAGGAAAGAACCCTGGGATCCAAACTGTGTTAGACTACTTCAGGGATAATTTTGCTCAGTTTGGCCACATCCTTCAGGCTTACTGTGTTGTCCATAACCACACCTTTGTTATTTCAACAGGCCTTTCTTTGATCTCCTGCATTGTTACAAAATTTGGTCTGGAAGCTTTTGCAGTTTTACAGAACACATTCTGAGAGTGCCAGGGGGTGGGGTTGGGAAACCTAAGAGATTCCTCCTTCCCAGTTCTTTTGGGAAAACTCATTCCATTAGGATCCTGATCAATTTTGGTTTTACAGACTAGCAAAGTAGTTTTAAGATTTATAAAGCTTTGTTGTGTTTTGATACACTTTAAAAAACTGAATGTATTCATATTGTTTTATGTGACAGGTTTTGAAGATTTGATGAGTCCAGAAGAAAAGGATAAGCTCTATGCAGCAATTGGTTATAGTGAAACAGCTGTTGACCCAACATTGCCCAAAACGGTGTGTTTAAATTAATTGATAGTATAAAGCAACAAGAATTTAACTCTGTCTGAAAAATTGGTATCTTTCAAAAGAAAATGATAGTTGGAACAGTGATTGTCAGTCTTTGAATATCCATGATCACTAAGGTAGTTGGGTAGCTTTCAGAAGTATCATATGTGATATTTTTATCTATGGCATTATTCAGAAATGTTATGCATTTTAACGTGTGCAGCCTGGAAGACCTCCCCCCCCCCCCCCCCACACACACACACCTTCTGGTATTACCTAACCAGAAAAGCAGAAGAAAGTTGCAGGTGGACTCTTAAGCTGTGTTATGCTTTATTTTTGTTTCAAACTAATGAGGGGGAGGGTATATAGAATCTTATGCAAGAATACGGCCAAGTTTGTATGATAAAGCCCAGGGTGAATCAACCAAATTTTACTCTAGCTGTGGTTGCTACTGCCTTCTTCCACTTTACAGTCATAATAAAATTCGACTTTAAAAAATATCCACAATGTTGTTCTTTATCCTGTTGGAAGCAGTCAAATTTTAGGGCAGTTCAGGCAAGCATATTTGCCAATAGTATCATGTATTTTCCTTTGACTGCAGAATTTTGTTTAAATCTAGGCCTGCACTTCATGTTCTATTGCGTTGCCACTTCTATAGGGGCATTCAATCTCCTTTTATTACTTCTATCGTACAGAAGATCCCTGACAGAAGTGATGAATATTATTTAAAATATCTAATAGAGGGTAGGGAATCATGGATTATTTTAATAGTGGCCCAGTTTTGTGCTGCAGCTGTAAAATTGTGGATGATTTTAGTGGATAATGTTTTAACATACACATTTTAATATTTATAGTCATCCATTTTAATCAAGTGTCATTCGTAAACCAGGCTTCGGGCTACATGTTTTAGACTTGTCATGGATATGTTTCCAATATGAAGCTGGTTACAATGGTTTTAATTTTTAAAAACCTCTGATTTTAATGTTTCAACATTTCCTGGTCTGAGACTGTAATAAAATTAATTCAGTCAGACCTGCACTTCAGTCTTAATTTTAATGTTTGAACTAGATCTCTGAGTTAGGTGAGTATTTTTTTTCTTTACTTTCATTAGTGAGTTTCTCTTTTTGTTTGTGCTTGTCTGTTTCCCTGCATGTGAACCTGTTTTTTTAAAAAGATCTCTAGTTGAAAAGATTAGCAGATGTCATTAGTTTGTTAGTCAAAAAGCAGTAAGAAATACCTTATAATTTATATTGTTACATATTAAGGAGAGCTACCTCTGCTCCATTTCATGCTTGGCATAATTTATATGTTCCAAGGCCCTCGTTCAGTGTGAGGAACCAAAGTGTCACAGATAGTTTTGAGAGTGGTGGGGGACTCTTATGTTTAAAATAAATATCCCAGTGCAGCCATGACAGTCTCCCCCACCCTTTGCGCTATAAGTTTAGGAAATATAAACTAATTTTCCCTGTAATGGAGCATAGTTCTGGCCTTTGCCATGCTTCTTACTCACAGAATGTTCATAATTAAATTGCTTAGCTATGCTTTGTAAAAATCCTCTGCTTCTCATGATACTTTCCCCCCCCCCCCCCCCAATTTATACAGTATGAAGCTATGAAACTTTCTGTAAAACTATTAAGCATGACAGCAGTGATAAGGGAAAACAAGGAACAGCCTGAACTGATAAAAATTGCCTTAATTGATCTGCGTACAACAGTAACCCAACGGCCTGGTGCTGAAGCAATAAGGTTAGCTTTTATTGTATTCATGCTTACTTCTTAAAACGTGTAAATAGCAGTACAGTGTTCCCTCACTTTTCGCTGGGGTTATGTTCCAGGACCACCCGCGATAAGTGAAAATCCGTGAAGAAGGGACACTAGGCTTCTCCTTAGGAAGGAAGTAGAAAGGGAAAGAGGGAGGGGGAAAGGAAGGGAAGAATCTGTATTTGATTTCATAGTGAATTGTAGATGACATAATACTTAGAAAATGTCACTGTTTTAGTTGGATACATACAACTCATACACAATCTCAAAAGCTTCCTGCCATATCTAGACAGTCATGCTGATGCACTTCTTACTGGCACTTTATTGCTTATTTGCCTGATTTATTTAGAGTGGTTATACTTTGCCCTTCATCTGAAAAGCTCCTAAGGTGACTTACAGATGTGTGTCTGCTACCACATGTGTTAATCTTTGATTATTGTCTCTCTGAGACTAGTTGAAACTATTTCAAGTCCTGATACTAAGAAACGAATTAGTCATGGAATGAAATATGGGGTTATATTTTGTGTTTCTAGCTTTTCTTTCTTAATTAACAAGTGCCCAGTGCTTTAATATGCATCCCAAACTTCAGAAGGCTGGGTTTTTAATGAAGTAGTTGTCCATTGATGAATGACATTCCCTGCTAAGTTTCCAGAAAAGAAAGAAACAATTGTACTTGGTGGGCACAAATGTGGTAGCAACCCCTGACATGCCTGACAGAAGCCATATCTGGGAACACACTGAAACGTTGGGGGAAACATTATTGGCTGTTCTCACAACAGATAGACTGAGAAGCGCTGGAATACAATCAAAGCCACTGGTCAGGGTGCCTCCTGCTTTAGTATGGACATTGTAACTGTCTATACCAGTGATTTTTATAATGATTGCAGTATCAAACTTCATTGTTCTGCATTTCATAGCCATGCTTTTCATCTTTATGCCTGCTGTTATATTTCTGCTGGATCACCCTAAATAGCATCAGCCAACACCATGGTAACATCCTGCAGTGTTTTTAGTATGATTTTTTATTCTGATTGTACATCAAATGTTTCTGCTACACTTGATATATTTTATGTAGATTCAAATTTGAAATATCAGACATCAGCGTCTTCAGCAGAGGGTATTAAGATCTGATTTTTTGAACTGCTTCATCCACACATCTCAGTAGCAGCAGGAAGCAAAAATCTGCATTTGCCTTAATCTACAAAGAAAGTCAAGAAAAAAGGAAATATACACAAATAAATATAAACATCAGTATGTAGGTCAAATTTTAAGGCTGGACAGAAATCATTTTCAGTAAATAGTATTAATACCACTGATTAAACAAGATATGGACATATTCAGTTAACATAGAAGCTTATTTTTATGACAGCCTGGCCTCCCTTCTTCTTTTCCTGGAAGGTCTTTTTAGCGGCATGTAAATAAAGTTAATGGGGCTGGAGAAACACATAAATTTGGTGCCATATTGTAACAGTGTTTGGAAGGGACAGTCCCACTTTGAGATGGGAAACTATGGGATTCCAATCTTGCCAGTCTTACAGCAGGCAAAATAAATAAACTGCCTCCAGATTCCCATGCTAAGCAAACATGAACAGCAAAACAGAGAATGTAAGGAAGGAGATAAACTCTTGTCACCAGCTATGCTCAGTAGACCTTTTTAAAGCATAGATGTTGGGACCATAATAGAAATGGTTAAAAAGTAGGGGCTAGTGAAAGAAAAGGGGGGGGGGGAATCCCTATACATTTTAGAAGAAGCTTTCACTTGGTCTCTGGAAGATTCAAAATATTTTTGCTAACTTATACAAGCCTCACCTGAACTGGTGGTTTCACTTCATTTGTGCATACTGGTGTTTTTTTTTAATAAAAAGTTTTCTGTTGTTCCTTTTTTGTGGTATAAGAATCTATTCTTATTATTTCCATATTATTTCTGCCTCTGGCACCATACTGTATATTTTCTTACTGAAATAATGCCTAGGAATACATCTGCCTTGTTAACTGGGTTTGATACCCTCAAAATCATGTTTGTTTTGGTACTCTAATATCAGCAACTATAATTGGCAAGGTAAATTGAAGCCTGTAATTAGTAAGATAAATGCTTTCATATGCCACCCACTACTCATATTAGTGGAGTTCGAAGTAAAAAATTTAAAACACCAAAAAGTTATTTTTGAACAATAGAATTATATGTTTGTTTATGTTCTTACATAACATTTGTGATTTATATAGATTTGAATTAAGTGTAAGTGCATTTGAAGTTCATGGAGTGGCTCAAGGAAAAACAATACCCTGTTTGCTGTCATCGCACACAGTCCATTCAGGGACCAGCACATCACTCTTTACCATCATGTTTGAGACCAATCCATTAGAGGAGAGTGCCAATCAGAAGCTAAGAATAGAATCACAACCTTTGGAAATAATATATGATGCAGTAAGTAGAAAATTGTGTTGAAGATGTGTGTATGTGTGTATGTATATACATAAAGCTACACCAATGAAATAAAGTTAATACTCACATTTGATTCTGATACACCGCTATGTTATTATGCACTTTTGTCAGATGACTGTAAATAGCTTAGTGGATTTCTTACGACGTCCGGGTGATGTTGATCTTGATCAGCTGGCCATAGCAACTTTAACAAAATTGGAAGAATTGGGGGAAAAGACAGCTACAGGTAAGTTGATGCATTTTTGAAAAAGATTGGATTTCAATTTTTCAGGTATGAAAGTCTTAAGGTAACTTTGGACATCTCAGTGTATGCAGTTTTCTCTGCATAGAGATAATCTTAGCAATAAATATGTGAAAAAGTTACAGGCTTTTAATATATGTTATTTCACATTGGCATGCACCTCTATGTAATGGAATGCCTTTGAACTGTAGCTGTGTTGTGATTCTTAATTGTTTCTCGTGTTTTTCCAGGGCTAGTATATATTATAGAAACGCAGAAAGTTCTAGACTTAAAAATAAATCTAATGCCGTCCTATATCATTGTACCACAAAATGGATTCTATGACTCAACTTCAAATAAATTACTTTTGGATCTTGGTCATTTAAAGGTAAAACACTCAAATTCCAATGAAATCTATAATATTTATTATTGTGTCTAGATTATATTGGTGTATTAAAGGCATGAATGATTAAATATTTTCTCAAATTAATTTTTACCCTTTTGGTTTAATATGTTTTTCTGTTTCTGAATACTTCCATATCATGAAATATTTTGAAAACTGGAAGTATATTTACTTGGAAATGGAGAAACCTTTCATGCAATAAAAACAACAGATATTCACATAGCATCCAGAATTGAATTATATAGTAGCATAATCTTATAAACCAGGGCCCACTTTTGACAAAATTGTTGCTAGATCCTGAAATCTATAGCATGAAAAATGTGTTAGTCTTTTAGATAACAAAGGATGTCTTGTTTTTCTGCAATATATTTAAAATGATTATCCATCTGCAGTTTTTGAGAGTATTTGTTACTTCAGATGAGTAATCAGAAAAATAATGTGTGTAGGCATATTTCTTCATGGTTATTCTTCCCAAACGTTCCATTTGATAGTCTGTGCTGATAAAGATAGAATATTTCATTAGTTCATTTGGAAATCTGGAAAAATCTTTTCATTTTCTTAATATACAATTTCTTTTATGTTTAATGAAGATTGCCTATCCATTTTAATATTCTGTGACAGATTATTACAATAATTTTGTTCTTTTGAAAGATGACTAGTAAAAATCCATCTTCCTTGGAAGAACTCAAAGTTGGTGAAAGTGCTCTTGAAGATATTATATCAAGAGCATATGACAAGTTTGACATTCAACTCAGCAGCATACAGCTTCTTTATAGCAGACATTGTAAGTATTTATACAAATTGATTTTACATAGATTCCCAAAAGTAGGACAATATAAGTTTGTAAAAGTTACCTTCAAACATGCTATTGTGTGTGGGGGTGTGTGAGTGTTCATTTAGTGTTCAAAAGAACAACATGTGTACCCACATAACCCACAAAAGAAAAGTGTGATGATGGGAGGATTTGCTGCCTTAGATATTGGTCAGAAAGGACTATGGAGTTGGTTTTGAATTCCTGCCTTGTCCAACTGTTCACTTCTAAAAGGAGTCATGTTTTTATTTTACTGAAGGATTACTGATACTGACTTCATCTTGGTTTAGAGTGTCCCAGAGTGGTTTCTATGGGGGGTGTGGAGGACATCACCATCATGTTTTTTGGGGAGGAGGTCTAGACCAGTTTAGCCCTAGGAGAGACTTTTTCCTGTTGCTAAAAAAAACTTTCCTTGGTTTAAAATGGCTCAGAAGCCCCAAAAGCATAGCTGAAAAATTCTGAAGCCCTGAAACAAATTTTTGTCCTCCATTATTTGAGACTTCTGGTAGCTCTTGCCATCTTGGCCAACTATCCTGAAGTTCAAAACATCTGGATGGTGAAAGGTTAAGAGCCACTGCTCTGGAGGGTGTTTGGGGACATTCATGGCAATTTATTTGTGTAGGGGAGCTGATATGATGGGAGTGTGGCTCTCAAAGCCCTCCTGTGAGGCTAATGTGACCCCCAGACTTCCACTGATGCCCACTGCTCCTCTAAATGTGTGTGTGCCATTGGAGCTCAGGGTAGGATTATGGAGTCCACCATGAAGCAGTATAGATTTCTATGCTTGGAAGTTCAATAAAAAATATGAGACATTTATTTGTTTATTACAGTACTTGTATCTTGCCCTTCTCACTCAATTGTAAGCCGCCCTGAGTCCCTACAGGTGAGGGGTGGGGTAAAAGGGATGTTAAATAAATAAATAAATAAATAAATAAATAAATAAATAGGGGACTCAGGGCGGCTTGAAAGGTGTGCATAAGTCTTCTTTGTATAATATGTAGTTAATACTTTTTAAATTGTTTCTCATAACTCAAAAAAGTAAACAAAACACCATACTTTCTTGTGTTTAGATGAAAGCTGGGAGAACGCTCGTAGTCTGCGATCATCATCTCAACATATTTTGCAGCCTTTGGATGTTAAAATGGAATTTAGCAGAGCAATGGTTGTAACAGATACAAGAATGCCCAAGTAAGATACTTTTAGGTGAATTTTTACAAAGCTGTTTTAGTAAGCATCACAATGATGGCTTCCTGTCATACTAACTCTCACCCACTTTTGATTGGATTTGAGTAGCATGACTAATCAATAAGTTTCACGTGTCACCTTTTTTGCTCCACAGCTGTACCCTCCTCACAATCTATTTTGTTTCTACTGTCACAAACTATTAATCTCTACTTTAAATCATGTATGAATATTAAATAATCACAGTCAAATTCCAGAGGGGATTCTAACTTTTTTTTGCTCTGTAACTAATTAACTGATTATCTAGCCATGGAAACTTCCTTCTTAATTCCTTCATTTACTTAACAAATGGATGAGAATTGTCCTTGTCAAAATGAGAAATGATTTACCTTTGATAAGTTGTTAGCCTACTGTTTTTATTGTGCTTTTTATTTATTTTTTATTTTATTTATATTTGATATTTAGTGGAAACCAGAGAAATCTTGTGTTGGAGTATCAATTTATGTGCTAAATAATAAGTAAAGCTCCTAGTTAACAGTTGTAGTTATATTTTATGGATTCCTTTCTCCTATAATAGGTACAAAGTATTTGGTGAACTACCACTACTGTCTTTTAACATCTCGGATGAGAAATTGAAATGTATTATGGATCTTATTGATAGCATTCCTAAACCTGAAACTGCTCAAGGCACTGCCAATACACAACCTTCCAAGGCACGTATGATTGAATTGGGAAAAACCTATTCCTTTACTTTACTATCACGTCAATACTGATTATTGACGTGCAACCTCATTAAAATAATATTTTGGACAAAATGGGTTACAAAAGAAAATCTATCTACAAAAGTAATACATGCATTTTTCTATAACATTTGCATCTGGGAAATTATTACAAAATTTGAGAATTGGGACCATAAAATCTGAAGGATGACCTTCTCCAGTATGAATCTAAAGGTTCTCTAAACCTTCATGTCTGTCCTATTTTTTCTTGCTATTTGTACGTGTGAGATGAAATTACTGGAATTAATGGCTGCAGTGGTTGTAGGATATAGAGAGAAGCTTATCTTGATCACTTTTGATTAGCAGTTCATGTAATGGTGATAAAGTTTATATTTAGTCTATATCTTGGCTTTTGGCTTTATATCAGTTTGTTTTCTTCCTCTGGTTTCATTGAATTTGTTTTTTTTATTGTTTTTATTTTTGTTATTTCTTAATTACTGTTTTTACCAAGGACATTCATATTTTTAGTTTCTTTGAACTAATTGTTTTTATGGTTCAGATTGAATTGTCAAGAATGATTGGTGGTATTTGTTAAACAAATGAAATATATTAGTCAGAGTCAGATATACTTCAATTAAAAAACAGTTACGTATTGCCCCCCTTTTTTTGGACAGGTACAAATATCTCCATTTCTAGCAACACCATACATGTCAACCTCTGTGCTTCCACTTCTAGAACTCCATTCAACAGCTGGATCAAGTGGTAAATATTTTCTTCTTATTTAAGTGATTTCAGGCTTAAAATGATGTTGGATCCCCTAGGCTAGGGGCTGTCATGAACTTTGCGCAGATAGTACTTCATTTCTGACATCCACAAGTATTGATACAGAATGTTCTACAGTTGACCCTCCACATTCGTAGGGGTTAGGGATGCAGGAACCCCATGAAAGTAGAAAAACTGCAAATAACTCTGGAGACAGGGTGGGGCTTGATATTCTTTCAGCTCACCTTAAGACACAGGGAGGGGGGGGGGAGCATAGAGCAGTATCAATCTCCTTTGCCAACCTAGCCACATCTACTATATTGTCGGGATGGCAAGGAGGAGCAATCCAGTGCATTAGCCCCCCCCCCCCCCCCATGCTCCAACTGGAATGGCAAGATCCAAGATTTATTTCTATTCTTCCTAACTAACAGTTATGTTTGCCCTTTTCTGACAAACTTATAAGGCAAGGATGTTAGTAAAGATTAATAACAAGAATAAAATAAGGAAGGAATGTAATGATATATCTCCTAGTAAGCTGCAACTGCCATTTTGAAAATGGGCTCTGAGGCAATGGCTCCCATGTGGAGAAGAACATTGCGGTAGCAATGATATATCTCTCAGTAAATTGCAAGTGTAATTTTGAAAACAGCAGCCATTGTGAAAACCAGAACTCTAAGGTAATTGTTCCAAAGTTGAGAAGAACATTGCTTTAACAATGATCTCTCTCCTAGTAAGCACCAACTGCTATTTTGAAAACAACAGCTTGAAGGCAATGCCTCCAAAGTGGAGAATAACGTAGCAGTAGCAATGATACCTCTCCTGGTTTCGCTGCAACTGCCATTTTAAAACCATAGCCTTAACAAGCTGCAGAAATGTTTTAAAGATGTAGGCAGCAAATATTTACATAGCAAGTGTATGATGCCAGAACTTATGAACCATTTAAAAACAATTTTCAAGATGTCTCAGCAATAAGTGAAACAATTATTATTATTAGGTAATCAGGAAACAAGCATAGTTGCAAAAACATAACTTCAGAAGACTAGATTGACTTAAAGAAAGAATTTCAGTTCCGATACTTCTGAAATAAATTTGAAACTAGAGAATGAACCATTAGATTTACAAAATGTTAGTACATAAGCTGTAGCAAATGAAACAAAATTCAAAACATTTCTAAAATGAAGGAGGAACAATCCATGCCCTCCCTGCAAACAACAACAAACAAACAAAAAATACTTGATAAGTGGAAGCTGTTCTCAGAATTTAAGTTAGTTAAGGCTTGATAATAGAACTGTTGGAGAAGGGGTCAGTATCTTAACGGCTTGACCAAAAAATAATCTTGGATTCTACCTTGCCGGTTGGAGTGTAGGGATGAAACTCTAATCATAGTGGATTGCTCCTCCTACCATCTCAGAATGAACCTTCACGGTAAGTGCAATTTTTCATTCCATCGCACAATAATCACCACCACATAATAGTCACACTCCTATTTTTTGGGTGGAAAAATTAGTATTTTTATTTTCCTCACTTAATATTCGTAGACCCATTTGAGGCTGATTTCCCCTTCCTTCCATCTTTCTCCAAAGGCAAGGCAGTTTAAAAACTATGAAATGGGGAGCTCTGGAGCTCTGTTCCTTTCTCCTTCCTCCTTTCCCCAAAAACCTCTATTTCAGATTTTGTAAATGGCCTTGCCTCCAGAAAAAAGCAAAGGAGGTGAAATCTTCTTTCCTCCTTTCTTTGAGGCAAGGCAGTTTGAAAAACAAATGAAGAGAAATGTAGCTCCTTGTTTGAGGCTTGATCATCCCTTCTCCTTCTCTCCTTTTGGAGATCAGGCAGTTTATTTTAAGGTGTTTTTTTTTCAAAAAAAAAGAAAAAAGAAAAGGAAAGAAACCAGAGAATCAAAGGCAGATTTTTTTTTCATCACATAATAGTCACACATAAAAAGCATGACTATTATGTGATGAAATACGATATTTTATTTGATTTTCTGTTTCTCCTTGGTAGAATAGATTATTTGCTGTTTGTCTGGTCACAGTTCCCAGGCATAAAGAGCACATGCAAATTAATTGGAAGCAAATTTTCAGCGTGCTTTATTATGGAGTTATTTTGCCTGTAAGTGTTTAGTCCAGAATATGGTAATGTGTGTTTGTTTACCTTAGAATAATTTTAGGTGGAGAGAATACAACCTTTTTAAATCAGATATTGATATCAGCATACAAACTTTGAAACAGTTGTGTTTTAAGATACTGCAATAAACTGTTAATTATATGGTGTAAACACACTTATAGTTATGATGATGTAATCATTGGATTCCCAACTTACAAATATTTAGATGAAAATGAAAACATATTATAACAGTCATTATTTGAACTATCATAATTGTTAGAATCTGAAGAAGAATTTTATGATGCCCCAAGTAGTCCTATGGATGATGTGCCATTTTTTGAAGCCCCTCTGGGTTCCTGGAGTAGTATGAGCAATGTTGCACAACAAGCACAAAAAGCAGTAAGACGAGAATCTTTGAAGAATATGGTTGATTTGGAACTACGATTTGAAATATATGAGGTAATATGTGTATTTTATCTTCTTCCATAGAAACTATGTATTTCTTTTCATATTTGATATACCCCCCCCCCATTGCCATCAAACTTGTTACCATTGTAGTTGCTATTATCGCTTTACTCCAATATTAATGTAACTATTTTTGTGTTTGTCTTTACCATTCTCTCCATTGTGTGTGTGACTGCATGCACAGTGTGCAGATTTTTCAAATAATTTCATAGTAATATTTTCCAAAGTAGGCCTTGGTTCTAGAAATTGGTCAGGTGGAAGCCGCTCATGCAATAAAGCTTGCCGCTGAATCCTGGTATCTTTGTGTCCCTTGAAGATTTCTTGTAATTGCTTAATATATTTAATTATCCACTTCTATAAGAGTTTCTTAACAGAACAGCAACATAGAAATTATCTAATGACATTTATATAACGGGACATAACAATAGTTATACTAATAAGAATTGATTGGTTTCATATTTTGAATCTCCTAGTTTTTATGGTGAGTACATGAATTTAGATAGTTTTGATCAATAATCTAATGCTTTACACTCATACACAGATTTTTCTTCTTCTTCTGGTTCAGTATTATTTCTATAGTAGAATCTGTCATTTCAGATACTTTTTCAAACTTGAAACAGAATCAAACATGTTTTCATGTTTGAAATGCCAAAGATTATTCAAAGAAGTTTGTGGAATTAAAAGTGATTAGCACTTCAAATCATTTCCGCAAAAAACACTGGCAGCTGTGCAATTAGAACAGTTATATGCTCTGACTGCAATTGGCAACTCTGTTTCTGTCAGAATTTTCTGACACATTTTTCATACAGCCCTATTTAGATCACATTACAGTGATCTAATGGATGTAACCAGAGCTGTGGCTGACAAAGTCTGTTTTCTCCAGATGGAGATTTATTTTGGCAAAACAACTGAAAGTAATAAAATTCATCATTGGTGATCAAGGTCACCATAGCATTAATAAATAGTGCTCTCCAAGACAACTCCTAAACTATATGCACATCCTTCATAAGTAGTTCTTCTCCATCCCTTGAGGTCCCTTCCCACTCTGTGATTCTCTGAATAACTTTCTTAGGGCAGCTTTCTTCGTAGACTTTTGGCACAATATGTGGACTCTTCATAATGTACTAAACGCTTTAACTCAAACTTTTGAGGTAGAGAGTGCCTATTAGATTCTAGTCCCTCAGAGTTATTGTTTGAAATCGATTTCTTCTGTACAGGGCCATAGCCAGAAAAAAATTTTGTGGAGAGTTTTGAAAATTTGGGGGGGGTTGAACCCCTAACCCCCCCCCCCCCCCGGCTACAGACCAGTTAATATCTGCTTGAGATAGTGCCTGGAGGGACTCTTAATTTTTTGCATCTCATAGACTTAGCATGGGGATTTGGTTAACCAGTTAAAATTCATGAGTAAACCAGGTTTTTTTAAACCTGAAAATTTTCGGGGGGGGGGGGGGTTGAACCCCTAACCCCCCCCCCCCCCCCCGGCTACAGGCCTGCTTCTGTAAGGATGATGGTAGAGCTTGCAGGTCTTATTTATCAATTCATTGCAATTTTGAGTTATAGTGTCTCCCTAGCTTCTTCATTTTCTGTGTAAGGATATTTTAGTTTTCTATAGATAATAATATTATACCATTTTTGTCCTAATCCCACCTTTTTGCCGAGGGAAAAAATGGTGTATAGTCAAGTCTCCACTGTCGTGGATTTCAGTTTTGTGAATTTGACTATTCACAGTTTTTTCATGCAGCATGGTGAGACTGCATGATATGCAATAAGGCCTTTACGTCCCTATTAAAATGTAGAACAACCTCCCCTCCCCTGCCTCGTAACACTGCTAAATGGGCTGCAGAAGTTGCCACTGCTCCACTGGGGCATTGTCTATGTGGCTGATGCCTACATTCAATCTCTACACCCTTGTCTAGAACTGCATCTCCCTTCTTTTTCTTCTTACTGTGCACAAGTGGCAGCACTGAGCGGAGGTGTGTCTATAAAGTTGGTGGCAGAGGGCCATGGCTCCTCAGCCCACAGTCAATATTTTGGGACTACCACCTTAGTCATGTTTGTTTAATGGTTTTAATTTGTATTGTGTCTTATTTTTACTTAAATTGTAGTCTACCTTGGATCCCATATAGAAGAAAGGTGGGCTGTGGTGCAGACTGGAAAGCAAGCCAGCTGCAACAAATCACTCTGACCAAGAGGTCATGAGTTCGAGGCCAGCCCGTGCCTGTGTCTTGTCTCTTTCTCTGTTCTATGTTATGGCATTGAATGTTTGCCTTTATGTGTGCAATGTGATCCGCCCGGAGTCCCCTACGAGGTGAGAAGGGCGGAATATAAATGCTGTAAATAAATAAATATAAATACGATACAGAGCAATGTAGTAAAATAAATAAGTGCCCAATGTATCATTCTCCTATATGTAGAAAATTATTCTTGTGAAGGTTTTCGGCCTGAAAGGCAGTATATGAACTTTTTGTGGGGCTGCCTTTGAAGACTGCTCAATAACTTCTGCTGATTCAAAGCTGGTTAGATTGTTAACTGTGGCTGACGCACAACCCTCCTATTGCAACAGCTCCACTGGCTGCCAGTCTACATACGGGCACAATTAGGTGTGCTGGTTATGATCTATAAAGTCCTATACAGTTCAGTTCCAGGCTGTCTGGCAAATCACATCTTCCTGTACAAGCCTGTCAGGGCCCTTCTTTCAGTTCCACCACCATTACAAATTCAGTTGGTGGGAACGAAAGAGAACCTTCTTGGTGGCTGCTCCTCAACTCTGGAACTCCCTGGCCAGGGAAGCCAGAATGACCCTGTCCCTGATGTCCCTCCAATGGCAAGCTAAAATCTTTCTTTTAGGCAAGGTTTTAAAAAAGAAGAAAAATGTAAGAGCTGGTCAGAGGGTGTTGTGTGGTGCTTTGTGTATTTTAAATTGGTGTAATAGTTTTAATTATTCATTTTAAATAGTACTAGGTTTAATTCTATTTTACTGCTTATAGTCTTTAAATTTTAAACATTGTCTTGTTTTTACCACTGCACACAGTTTTGAGTCTCTTTAAGAGAAAAAATGGGTATATAATAATATAGAATAATATAACAACAATATGATAGTTCAAATAATACACACATGATTGAACAACTGCCTATTGCTGTCATGATTGCAGATGTAGTTGACCATGCCAATTTTGTTTTGTACATAGGCATTTCTTCAAGTGTGCCGTCTTGACGTAGATGTTGAACAGCCAGTCCTTCGCCTAGAGATTTTAAAATTAGGCACTGAGCTTAAGCTAAGGACCTATGATATGTATGCGACGGTTTATCTTAGAGAAGTTTGCTTATTATGTCCAGAATACATGGGTAAGCATTTATTTAAACAATTATATCCCACAATTTAGTTTTAAAAAGCTCCAACCGCTATTTTCAAATAATTAATGTGGAAGTTTCTACCTCTAAGCTTGCAATCTAAGCAAGGTATGATACAAAGGAATACTGGAAATTGGGGTGAAATTAAGTTCAACCATTCTTAGCACAGCAGAAGTGTGTGTGGCTGCTTGTCCTCTTCCATAGAGGCTGGAACACTGAAACCTGGAATGAGAGACGTGATGGGGGGGGGGGGGGGGAGGGTGCACCTGATTGTTCTTACACAGTGCCAGAGCAGATTAACATCTCTTTTAAAACAACAATATATTGATGAGAACCTGCAGCGTATAGGACAGTTAAAGGATTGAAGGAGAATTTCTTTTAGTAGAGTTAGATAACAAAAGAATTTTTTTCAATTACACTGCTAGATTTCTATCAATAGTTTAGCTTTAATGCATACCCAAAATTTGGATGAAGTGCCTCCTGTACAGACTTGATATTCCTCACTGAGGTTTAACTGAGGAACAGCATACCAGTTAATGTAAGATGAGTTCTAGCATTTATCTCTAATTTAAATGTTTTCATTTTTCATCTGAATTTTGACATTATAATCTCTTATTAGTTCCATTGCCTTTGAGTCATTTAATCTGTATACAGTTCAAAGGAGAGGCCACTTGTCTGCCATGCTATTTGTGATACTGGGGTCTATTTGTGATACTCGGGTTGTGACATTTCTGCATATGTTAAGTGCAGTATCTGTCTCACCTTGGATGGAAACTGGATGAAAAGAAAGCACTATGGAATCATGAGTTGTCACCCATTCTCAGCCTGGTTGAAGGATTAATCCAAACCAAATGGGTTGTTCGCTTGCACCAACAGATCAAGGCACGAGACCTCTCCTTCAGTTAATTTTTTTAAAACAAAAATAAATATAAAATTAACATTTGGATAAATCATATGTATTAGACTGTTGCCAAGTTTTCTAAATTCTTATTTTACTTCCTTTTAAGTTTAACAATGGTTACAATATAAATAATACTTTATTGACCTGATATATGTACTTATTGGGAACATGATGGAAATCATGCATCCCTCCAGATGTTACTGGATCAACTTACCATTGGATATTCTGAATACTAGGCTACTAGGACCTAAGGACCAACAACATCTGGATAACTGCATTAAGCCCTCCTCTCAAATAGAATGAAGTAATTATGTTTTGAATAATTTTGTAATGGTATTGTGATGGTAGTGATGAAGAATATAGTCATTATACCTCTGTGGGTACACTATACTGATAGTTGACATTTTCCCAGTTGTGGTGGTAAGTTAAGTTAGACAAAATCTACTGGCTCTGAGCAGCCTTTTTAGTGCTTTTTATGCCTACACATGTTTTTCTTTTATCACTTCTTAAAAATCATTTACAGCCTAGCCACATTTACAGTAGCTTACCCCCTGTTGTGGTTCTGCCTGATAATGAAGAGAGATTTGTGTCAGGGAGGCTGGGAGATGCATTTTCAGAGCTGAGGGGAGTGCTGGATTCAGATACAGCTGGACAGGAGGTGTTATTAGAGCAATTGTGTCCAGTCAGGGCCGTGAATTCTCACCTAGTAACTACAGTCAAAATACCATGAGCTCACCCGAGGAACAGTGGACTTAGATAAACATCCTCGGCTGGCTCTTAGGGAGGAGGGAATCAGGTGCAAACAGAGTGAGAAACTTCGTGGAGAGAGAGGGACAAGTGGGGGGTTCAAAAGAATGCGTTCATGTTTTACAGCCCTTAAAAGTAGACTTCTGTGAGAGGATTTTAGATCTGCCACCGTCACTATACCTAGGAGGGTTTAGCTCTGTTCTCCGTTCAAGTTTGAGACTCATGTTTCATGCTCATGTTTTGTTCCTTGTTCCATGGATGTTTTTGGGATTTCTGTTCCTTGTTATACTCTTGGTTTAGACTTCTATTGACCTCATGCTTCAGTTTTGACTTTTACACTTGGTGTCTTGTTGGGTGCTGTGAGCAAGGTGAAACCCTGCTGAGGTGCAACACTGCCATTGGTTGATGAATGCTGTTTTAATTGAGTTTTAAGTTGTTGTTTAATATGCCTATATGTTTTATTCAACTGTATTTTTAAATTGTATTTTTATTTTATGTTCTGTTTTTGGCACTTTATACTGTGTGTCTCACCCTGAGTCCCTTCGGCGAGATGGTGGCGGGATACAAGAATGAAGTTGTTGTTGTCGTTGTTGTTATTATCATCATCATCATTATTATTATCAGTATTGTCATTATAACCTGTGTAGTGAATCAACAGGATTCCAGGATGTTACAGGGTGCTCCTCTTCTCCTGTGAGAGGAGTTCCAAAAGTTGTGGCTTCCATATTGACAGCATCCCCTTTTGCCATTGGGTCATCCAAACTCAGTTAAATAGTCCATAAACAATGTAGTCAGGCTTATCAATGTGCTTAGAAAAGTTATTTTATTCCATCCTCGTTACAGCAAAGTTTTTCAGGTTTCTCCCTTCCTTCATTTGTTGCTTTCCTTCAGTCTTTTCTTCTTCCCCTCTCTCTCCCAGCACAACCATGTTTTACTCCTCTCCCTTCCAATCTCCCAGCTGCCTGCCATCAATGTGCTTCTAGCCTCAACTTGCATATCTTTCAGTGGAGTTAAAGAGCTGTGCCCTTGACATTCCTCACACTTTTACATAGCAATTATATGTTTATCTCAAGAGCCATTTATATATTTCCAACATAATTTTTAACTGGAATAACTCAAATGAGTGTGTCAACGTAGATGCTAATATTTAGATCTCTTTATTAGATGATGAAAACAAGCCAGTTTACATCATTTCAACCCTGGATAATTTAGTGGAAGATCTTCTATCGGTTGAGTTAATAAAGGTAAAGGAAATGGATTTGAATCCTTGTTGTGAACTACTCTAGGATGGATTTTATGTGATAATATTTATAACAGCCGTATATAATTATCTAAAAAGTAGTAACATAATCTTGTATGGCATTGCTGCAGATAAAAACATCTAATAATATGTATAAATCTGTCGTGCAGCCATGACTGAGCTAATGTGAGTACTTTTGATTACTGTATATAGTTGTGTATAAGTCAAGGGCAGATTTGGGGGCCAAAATTCATGAGTTTGGCAGGACCCATGGATAGGTTGAGAACTTTGGGGATTACCAGAAGTAGGCAAAATCAGGAGTGTCTTGAGCTGTCATGTGGAAGGGGATGTTGAGCCAAATGGTGAGCAAAGAATTATATTGAGAAATATTTAACTCAAGAGGCTGCTGAGAACTCATCTTTTGCCTGCCTGCTCCAGCTTAGCCTTTGGACCACCACCACTTGGTAGTGCTTTCTTTTGTCTGTCATCTCCAGCTCTTCCATCCATAGCCAGCCTGCTGGCCTCAGAGAGGTTGAGGAGGATGAGGATACAAGCAGGCTGGCTGATAACAACTGCAGTCATGGCCAGAGGGGTATCTGGGTGGGCAGGCAAGAGTCCATTGGGGAGAGCCTACCCTAAAAGAAGTACTGCCCCCCCCCCCCAGCTCTTTTTACCAAGGAAGGTTAATGTCAAAGGGCCACCATTGCCACTATTTTCCTTCTCAGGCATTTAGAAAGGTCAGAAGTGGCAGTGGAGCACACACCATTTTAATCCATGTAAAATATGACTCCTGTTTTAGGGGTCAAAATTTTGGTATACATTTTTTTCAACTTAAACATGAGTATATACTGCATGTTTTCTCAAAAAAGGTGATATAGAGGTGGAAAAGTGTAAAAATATAACTTTAAAAAGAAATAATGTGTTATATTACTATCAAAATTCTAGTGAAACTGATATGGAAAACAGAATATACTTCTGAAATACTTCAGAAAACCCATTCTCTTAGATATTGAAAGAGTTAATTTTGGCCACTTTTTTGAAATGGGATTTTAAAACATATGGGAATGACTTCTGTTAATTGGTCTTAAATACAATGTCTAGATCAGGGGAGGGCAAGGTGTGACCCCGGGACCACTTTTATGGCCTCTGAAGTACCTCAATTTCCCCACCCCACCCCCAATTTTTTAAAAAATCAGCATGGTTCTCATGTGAAACATACAAAAAATACCCCACACCACTCCCTGCAAGCATTCCAGAACCCTATAGTACTTCCAATATGTCTGTTTTCTTCTGCAACCGAAAGAGACTCAGTTATTTCCTATCATTGTTTTGAGAAAGTTGGCTGTGAGAATACTTCCTTACTTTCAAATATTTGGATACTTAATGTAGGGAACTGCATGTGTGGAGAAATTGGTTCCTGACCCCTCACCCACAGTTTCCAACCATTGAGCTGTATTGGTCTTCCTCTAGAAGACAAACAGCATGGAAGTATTGCTGCCTTAATACTCTGTTGTAGAACTTCCTGGGGCTGACCAGAGTTGGAGTAGCTTGCCGAACAGGATGTTCTTTAGTCTAGTCCATCAGGGTGAATATTATGCTAGCAAAAGCATACACAGAAACTGGATATAGCTATCCATTAGATTTTAGATATAGTTGTACAGTATGCAATCTTTCTGGGTTTTAACTTGCATTCTTACTTTCTGGTAACAGGCAGATATTAATGCTCCAGACCTGAGTACTACCTATAACAATATCCTACAGCTGACAAAGGTAGTGATTATTTCTCTTTCAATAATGCTATTAGGCTTGTGCATTAATTCATTATGGATGTTTGCCTTCAGCTTGTTTTGTTCATTTGGAACCCCGCAATGACATGGGCTCCGCTGCCATTTTTTTTACTGACCACAACAGAACAGTGGCTGTCAAAAACTGGCTTCTTTCAGTTACACATGGAGTGGTGGGAGGGAGGCAGCCGTTAAAAGTAAAAAGACCACAGGAATCGAGGCTTCTTAAGCCCTCTCTTGATTTGGAAGCAGAAAGGAGATTAAAGCGTGAGGGGGGGGGGGAAGAGGCATGCCAGTTCTCCTTTCCACTCCAGTGCCTCCAAATCAAGAGAGAAGAGAGGGCTTTTTAAAGGACGCCCAAGGTAGGATACCTCCAGGTTGATCCCTCTTCCTTCCCTGGAAATCTCCTTAAAATACCTTGGAAAACTGCCTCCTGTAGGGAAAGAGCGCGTGCATTCAGCTCCTGTAGAGTAGAAATAGCTTTAACAAAGCATTAAACATGGTCTCCTTTATAGACGGAAGGGAAAGGATCACAGAAAGAGGGGTATCTTAACCTTGATGCTTTTAATTCAGATCTTAATGAAGGATATAAGGACAGGCGGCACCTAAAATGACAGGGGAAGGGGAGCCTGTACGAAGTCCCCCCCCCCCCATTGCCACCAGTGGGCTAGATAGAAAATGAATCTTTCCACTTCATCGAAAATGTATTTCTGTCCTCCCCAATTCGGGGAAGACATTGAAATCCGGGACACCCCATTGAAATCCGGGACACCGAAACTGATTGCGATTTACCTGAATTGCAGAAGCCTAATTGCTATGCTCAAGATGGTGTATTTAAAACACATTCTTACTAATTATTTTTTTGTTAGGTGAATTTTTCCTCTATAGATATCCATTTACACACGGAAGCACTTCTGAATAATATGACTTTCTTAAGTAATCTAATTCCCAGCCAGGAAGCAGCTCCAGTAGAGTTTGTCCAGGAAAAAGAAGAGAAGAAGGAAGTTAAGAAATTGAGTAAGGTCTTCTAGTTCTAATCTCAAATTTTTCCTAACTACCTTTCCACCTGATTTTATATCCTAGAATTTCACAAGGTGCATGAACTTAACTTCAGGCTTAATTAGACCAGAATCCAAAAAAGTTCTGGGTGATTATACAAATTCCTTTTCAGTACTGAAAATTTTGGAAAAACATAAACTTGTCCAAAGTACCAGATGAAAATAATTCTGGGGTTTATGGATGGGATTGGAGAAGGAGAACAATATATGTTAACACTGTGGAATATTATGGGGAAATTACTAGTGATGCATATATAACTGACAGAAAATACTAGCTCTTTAGTGAATTCTTGTTTCTTTCTTGTTTCTGTGTGTTACTTACTAGAAGTTAAAGAAATCCCTCAGGTCCCAGACAATGTATTTCCAGAATTCTCCATCATGCACTCACATTCTGCAAGAACGAGCCATTCATTGATACTTTCTTCCTGAATGCAATGCTTGAGAAAGACATTATAGGTGTCCCTCCACAGATTTTGTTTTTGACGTTTATGAATTTGAATATTCATGGATTTTATTTTAAAAATTCTCTAGGAATCTGTTAGGTTCTCCAGTGTGATTTTTTTTGGCCAACTTCCTCTAGTCAGGTAAAACATAGCAATTTCTTTAATCATGGTTTTTTTTACTTTCACTGGGATCTTATGCCCCATGTGAATATTGTACTTCTTTGTATTACTTAGACATAGTATTTTTAAAACTCTTGAGAGTAGTCTCTTTATGAGTGAACTTACAAAAAAATAAACCAGCAAAATCTTTAAAGAAAATCAATCTGTAGATTTTTCTTCTTTCATTGCTTTATTTATGTATTACACTGTGATTTTGTAAAAGTTTCTTCCACATTGGGAAGCCTTCCAGGTATTTTGGATTACAATTCCTATCAGCTGTAGCCAGCATAGGCAACCATATTCAACATAGGCAACAAGAGTTGCAATTCAAAAACATTTGGAGGGCCATAGTTCCCAACCCCATTCTATCACAAATTGAACATCAGATGTCTAATGGGAAGTTTTTCTGTTCTTGTTATAAAATAATATTTCTTTTTTTTTTTACTTGGCATAGCTTCAAACAATTCAAAATACCAAGATGTTTGCGATCTCTATGTTTATGCCGAACTGTCATGTTTACGAATCTTTATCAGAGAACAAAGACGCAGGATAGCTGAAATTTGTGTTGAAGGTAAAACAAAATCCATAAATGGAGTGGATAACTTTTGGAAGTGGGAGGTTTCATTGCCCCCCCTCAGAAAGGATGCCCCACCCCTGAAAGTGGTTTTTAAAAAACATTTTCACTCCAGGCCTTTGAAGTAGTTTTGCCTTATTTAGTATCTCTCTGTGTCTTATAGGTCCAGGAAAGGCCTTTTTCCCATAGGAAGTGACTAACAAGTCAATTCTGTTAGGAAATACTCTACTAGCCAGAAAATGGTTTATAGGGACTCAGAACCTGGTGACATTGCTACCAAGCTGCCATTGGAATTTGGATTGCACTTTATTTTTCTTTCAATTTTTTTTTGGAGAGAATGTGTATTGGCTTTGGGGGGTGGTCTGCATGTATGCATCTTGGGATGATGCCTTTAACATCCCTATCCTAGAGGAAGTGCTTTAAAAATATTGTACCATATTAAATTTGCTGATTGTAACTGTCATATTTAGGTCTTGATAGCGAGGTGATGATGAAGAAGGAAACAACTGAAATATCAGCTAAGTTAAAGAATATAGTCATTGTGGATTGCGATGAGGCTGCTCTGTATAAAAAGGTAGGAGTCATTTTTATAGCATTGATATGTGCTAGATGGAAGTTAAGTATAAGGTCTTGTCTTGACTCCACAGCACATTAAATTCAGTCTTCTTCCTCTTGCTGAGGGTGGATCTAAACTGACCCACTATCCCAGGGCCAATTCAGTGTGGTGTACATTGAATCAGCCCCAGGATGGGTTCAACAGGCACCCTTCAGCCATTGCAGAGGCAGAAGGTAGTCCTGACTGCACAGTTCCATCAAACATACTATTGTACTACCAGACAACCATCCTTACTGTCCCCTCTTATTCTCTGTGTCGTGGCGGTTTCCAGCCGTGGCATGGGTCCTCTTGGTTGGACATTGCCTGCAGTGACATCAGTCAGAGCAACAGGGAAAGGGGGGAAGAGGAGTCGCCCCCTGCTCTCCCCCATGCTATGCACCTTTCCTTTCCCCAATAACCCCAATGTTTCAGCTGATGTTGCTGTGATGGCCAACTGATAGAATCCATGTCACAGCTGGAGACTGACATGATGCAGCACCAACCTGTGTCTTTGGGCTGTCTGAGCCTGGGAGATATGGATGGCAGTGCAAATAGTTGCTTCTGATTATGTCTCAGAACTGGCCCTACTATTTACACAGGTCCAAAATTGTGGGGGGAGGACACTGCTGTTTTGCCAGAGGCAAAGGTTCTTTTTTGGATCCGGAGACAGTAAGTACTCAAGTAGTTTATAAAGAAAATTATTGTAGAAGCAGGTATAATAACAGAATCATAGAAAAGAAATAAAAACCAAGCAAGTTTCCTCAGTCACTTGTTGGGAACTTCTAGAACAGCAATGAGGAAGACTCCAGTTTTGGCCAGCATGCAGAACCTTCCCAGTCATCAGCCTGCATCAAGGTTCAATTTTTAGGCTGTTATGTGAAGGTTTTTTTATCTGGCCAAGCCTAGGTAATACATGCTGCCAGGAAAACATATTAACCAATCAAATCTGTTTTCCCCAGTTGTTTTAACATGATAATATCTTCCCGTTACTCCCAAGATAAGCCAAGGCCATACTGTCCCAATTAGATCTCGGCCTTGAAAGTTTGCAGAGAACAGAAAGGAGACTTTATTCTTTTAGTGAACATAGAAATGAATAGAGCAACTATGCACAGCAAACCTATCTCCTTGATATTACAGTGGTTTTCCGTAAATTTCCCCTACACCGTCAGGTCTGCTAAATCTATAGAAAAAAAAATACTGTCTATGCTAGCTGTGGGATTCTGTGAGTTCTATTGCAAAAAAAGAGAATAGCCAGACTCTGAAAAAGCATAGGATGGCATGAAGAAGAGAGCACCTTACATTTCATATTCATTTTCTTATTGAAAATTTGCTCTAGAGTAGTGTTTCTCAAACTCTGCTCCTCCAGGTGTTTTGGACTTCAGCTCTCAGAAATTCCAGCTTTTAGGAATTGTGGGAGCTGAAGTCTAAAACATCTGGAGGAGCATCATTTGAGAAACTGAATAGATGGGAGAAGGCATGGGGTAAAGAGGAATTAGTAAAAATAATTTCCCTGTCACTTCTACTTGTGGAAGGCTACACTAGAATCAAGGAGTTTTCATGCACACTCTGACTAGGCAGTCACTCTAAACCAGTGGTTCTCAGCCTGTGGGCTCCAAGGTTTTTTGGCCTACAACTCCCAGAAATCCCAACCAGTATACCAGCTGTTAGGATTTCTGGGAGTTGAAGGCCAAAACATCTGGGGACCCACAGGTAGAGAACCACTGCAAAACAGAAGGCTACCTTTGAATCAACCCATAATGTTTGTTGCTGCATATAAATATAAAATTACAGTCTTAATCGTTACACCATTTTGTCTCCAATTCAAGGCTCTCTATATTACTGGGAAAGAAGTCTTCAGTTTCAAGATGGTGACATACATGTTTGCCACAGAGGGTGTTTCTTATGCAAATGTGAACGCTGTTGACAGCCGCATTTATTTAATTTTTGGATGCATTGAAATTGTTTATGTCAACAAATTTGTTTCTGCTATTTTGGTAAGTTTATATTTGTTTTAGAAAACATAGCAAATAATTGACAGAGATAAGCAACATATGGTGCATAAACTGGCAGTGTGGTGCCAAAATTCACTGCCACAGTTACAGTAGTAAAATTCCCCACATTTTCATTCTAAAACAAAGTGGACCAAAAGAGTATGTCTTGTTTAAAGGGAAAAATGTGCTTCCAGGAACATGTTGCTGCTTTAAAACAAAGCTCAGATTTTCCCGTGCATTTTCTTTTGAACCAAATTTATGTTTTTTATTTGTTTCACCACACCATTACATTTCAGCAATCATAGACACACCTTTCAATCCTGCTGAATATCTTTTATATAAAACCATTTCTTGCTTATCCTGTACTGAATGATCTGGGAAAACTTTTCACTAGAAATACCATTTTTCACTAGAGCTATGATGTTTGTTTTTACTGTCACCAGCCCACCCTTTGTCCACATACATTGCTAACCATTAACCCTTTCTTTTCCCTTGTTCTCTTCTACTCTCCACCAGCTTTCCTGCCTTTTCTTTCCCTTCAGCATCATCTGTCCCTCAACAGTTCCCTTTGTCAGGGCAACCCTGTTACACTAACCCATACTCTTGAAATGAAATATAAACAGAATCTTTTCAAAGTTGACTGTAAAATCATACGAGTAAGATTTCAAAATTATGCTTGAAGTCCTGTTGTGTTGGATTGACATCAGCTATCACACCATGACTTCTGAATGCTCTTTTTTCTAGAATTCTGCTGTATTGTAGAATTAAAAATGCACCTTGATCAGAGGAGTGTTTGTGTGTGCAGAATCATGTCTTATTAGTTGAGTATCCCTTATCTGAAATGCTCAAGACCAGAAGTATTTTGGATTGCATTTTTTTCAATTATATTTGCATATACAGGTATAGTTGCCTATACAGGTTGAGCATCCCTTATCCAGAATCCCTTAACCAAAATCTGAAATAGTCTAAAATCTACACTTGTCTACATGAATGGCTGAGATAGTAACAGCTTTACTTTTCTGATGTCCGAATGTATACAAAGTTTGCTTCATGCACAAAATTATTCATTTCAAATATTATACATAAAATTATCATCCAGGGATATATACATATACACATACATATACATATTTTTCCTATGTGATCTACTGGGAAAATCGTTCAGTACTGTTTTACAACAGTTGGAGACACTGAACAAGAAAATTGACCATCTTTTCAAAGGAATTTCCCTAATGGTGAAGAATCCTTCTCCTATAGACATTATACAAACTGTACCAACCAGCTTTATTAATATTAATGAGGAATTAAATGCTCTGGAAAGCCAGGGAAGAAAAAAGCTAGAGGAGCAGAAGGAAGGCAATAGGTCAGGCTTGGAAGGGGCCAGGGATGGGGTGGAGTCTCTATCTGGGGAAGAGAGTCAGAGTCAGGGGAGGGACGGCCGGAAGGAAACTAATAGAGTCTCTCAGAGGACAAACAACACGCTGTCCCCAGAACTGTTTGGACACTCCCTGGACACTTACTGCAATTCCCAACATCTGTTGCGAACTAATAAGGTGGCAGTGGAAGTGCAAGACTCACTATTGAACAGAGGAAGATGGACATCTAAGCGAGCGGTCCGGACGTCTCTCTCACAAATTGTATCTTTAAGCTGGTCGAAAGTGAAGATCAAGACTATCGACTGGCTTCGTAGAGACTTTCAGTCCTGGAACCGCTCCATTTGTCTTCTCATTGGATTGGAAGACAGAACACTGATGGAGGAATTGTTTTTGTATAGGCCCAAACTTCAACAGTGGGGCATTACTCTCAGGAGGGTACTAGTAGACCCATTGATTCGCCCCCTGGACATCAGGCGGAATCTTGGTAGACAAGATCCCCCAGGTTTAGGCCATGTCTATGTTACCTCTCAGTCCCGTTCTCAGACATCATTAGTGCCTAGCCCCCTTCCCACGCTAGATGATGATCTGTTAGATGACTCCTTTCCTCCTACACCAGCGGAGATAGGCCCCTCCTTTAAACAACCAAGTATTGCTGGTGATTTTCTATCTCAGGACAGCTGACTATCCCCTTCAATGGGCAACCTCAATCAGTCATCTCTCCAGGGGGGAGAGGGTTTCCACGGGCAGGGTCTCATTGAGGTGGTTTGGGGGAGAAGGAAGAACGGTCACTTTCGACCCAGGGAGAAGCGCAACAGAGTTTTTGCGACCCTGGAGAGGAATAGGTGTGGTAGTCTTCAGGACAGACCTCCCAGCCTTAAGGTCCTGCTTTTGAACGCCAGATCCGTCAACGGTAAAACAGCTGTTATCCAGGATTTGATCCTGGATGAGGGGGCGGATCTGGCATGCATCACCGAGACGTGGTTGGACGAGCAGGGTGGTGTGAATCTCACTCAGCTGTGCCCACCAGGTTTCGGGGTGCATCAGCAGGCCAGGGCTGGGGGGCGGGGAGGAGGAGTCGCGGTGATTGCTCGGCAGTCCATCGCCCTGATCAGATGCGCCGTTCCGCAGTCTTCGAGGTTTGAGTGTGTCTTCCTGAAGGTGGGAGCCCGAGACAGCTTGGGGATTCTGCTGGTGTACCGTCCACCCCGCGACCCAGCAGTCTCTCTGTCCGAGCTAGCAGAAGTGGTCTCCAATTCGGCCCTGGTCTCCCAACAACTCATAGTTTTGGGGGACTTTAATATTCATGCCGAGACCTCTTTGACAGGTGCAGCTCAGGATTTCATGGTTGCCATGACGACCATGGGGCTGACTCAAGTTATATCTGGGCCCACACATCAGGCGGGACACACGCTGGACCTCGTCTTCATTGTGGACGGTGGGACAGTCAGAGTGGAAGAGCAAAATATTCTTCCATTGTCATGGTCTGACCATCATCTGATCTGTTTGAGTTTCGCCGTGTCTTCTAACCTCCGCAGGGGTGGTGGACCCATTAAGATGGTCCGCCCCAGGAGGCTGATGGATCCGGATGGACTCCTGAGGTCTCTTGGGGATCTTCCTGTTCTGGAGACTGGCGATCCTGTCGATGTCCTGGCTGATCGCTATAATAGTGAGCTGTCAAGGGCACTTGACACGATCGCTCCCGAACGTCCTCTTTCGCTGCGTAGAGTCATGTCGACTCCTTCGTTCACTGAGGAGCTGGCTGTGATGAAGCGTGCGAGGAGGGGACTAGAGTGCATCTGGAGGAAATCTCGGGATGTGTCTGACCAAGCACGGGCTAAAGCCGCTATTAAGGCTTACTCCGTGGCTCTGCGAGCAGCCAGGAAAGCTTTCACGACTGCCCGCATAGCGTCTGCGGCCAACAGGCCATCGGAGTTGTTCCGAGTTGTTGGGGAGCTCCTGCGGCCTCCTGAGACCCAGGGGCTTCCTGATGACTTGGCAACTAGGTGCAGCGATTTTGCACACCACTTTGCAGGCAAAGTTGCTCAGATACGCCATGAGTTGGACTCCAGTTTAATTGTAGTTCCAGCGGAGGTAACCGAGGCACCTGTCTGTCCGATTTTGTGGGATTCTTTCCGGGTTGTTCTTCCGGATGACGTGGAGGGGATTCTTGGGTCTGTGAGGGCGACCACTTGTGCTCTGGATCCTTGTCCCTCTTGGCTGGTTAAGCAGGCCAAAGAGGGGTTGTTGGATTGGTTTGTGGCTATAATAAATGCCTCCCTGGGTCAGGGGTCTTTTCCATCTTGTTTTAAGCAAGCGGTGGTAAAACCGTTACTAAAAAAGACCTCGCTAGACCCATCTGTATGTAACAACTACAGACCAATTTCCAACCTCCCGTTTTTGGGCAAGGTTCTGGAGCGGGTGGTGGCCACGCAGCTCCAGGAGTTCCTCGATGACACTGATTTTCTGAACCGCTCGCAGTCTGGCTTCAGGCCTGGGCACAGCACTGAGACGGCTTTGGTCGCCTTGGTGGATGACCTCCGCAGGGAACTGGACAGGGGGAGTGTGACCCTGCTGGTTCTCCTGGACATCTCTGCGGCTTTCGATACCATCGACCATGGTATCCTTCTGGGGAGGCTCTCCGGGATGGGACTCGGTGGCACTGTTTTGCAGTGGCTCCAGTCCTTCCTGGAGGGCCGTTCCCAGATGGTGAAGCTGGGGGACACCTGCTCGGACCCCTGGCCTTTGACCTGTGGGGTCCCGCAAGGGTCTATTTTATCCCCCATGCTTTTTAACATCTACATGAAACCGCTGGGAGAGGTTATCCGGAGTTTTGGAGGGTGTTGCCATCTCTACGCAGATGACACACAAATCCACTACTCGTTCCCACCTGACTCCAAGGAAGCCCCTCGGGTGCTGAACCAGTGCCTGGCCGCTGTGGCGGACTGGATGAGGAGGAACAAGCTGAGGATCAATCCTGACAAGACAGAGGCCCTCCTGGTCAGTCGCTCGTCGGATCGGGGTATTGGGTGGCAACCTGTGCTGGACGGGGTTGCACTCCCCCTGAAATCACAGGTCCGCAGTTTGGGGGTCCTCCTGGATTCAGCGCTGACGCTTGAAGCGCAGGTGTCGGCGGTGGCCGGGAGGGCTTTTGCACAACTCAAACTTGTGCGCCAACTGCGACCATACCTCGTGAAGTCTGACTTGACCACGGTGGTGCATGCATTAGTTACCTCTAGACTGGACTACTGTAATGCGCTCTACGTGGGGCTTCCCTTGAAGACGGCCCGGAAGTTACAGCTGGTCCAACGTTCGGCAGCCAGACTAATAACGGGGGCGAGTTACAGGGAGAGATCTACTCCCCTGTTTAAGGAGCTCCACTGGCTGCCGTTCATCTTCCGGTCCCAATTCAAGGTGCAGACCATCATTTATAAAGCCCTAAACGGTTTGGGACCCGCCTACCTTCGTGACCGTATCTCCTATCATAAACCTGCCCGACCTCTCCGATCATCGGGGGAGGCCCTCCTGTCGCCACTACCTATATCTCAGGCTCGCCTTGTAGGAACAAGGGAAAGGGCCTTTTCTGCGGTGGCCCCTCGCTTGTGGAACTCGCTGCCCATTGAAATCAGGCAAGCCCCCACCCTTTTAGCCTTCAGGAAAGATTTAAAAACATGGCTCTTCCAGTGTGCTTTCGGAGAGTAAATGTTCTATGCTACTCCCCCCCGATATTTATCCTCTAGACTGGTTCACTATCTGATGTCCCGTCCCTCGAGGTTTTATTCTGATCCCTTTCTCACCCAGAGTTTTAATTTTTAATCTAGTTTTTAAATGTAGTATTCATGCGGCCCGCTCGTGTTATATTGCTGTTTTGATCTTATGTTGTACTGTTTATTTTATGTAATGTATTATTTAATTGTATTATGTTATGGTTTATTGTATTGTCTTGGGCATGGCCCCATGTAAGCCGCCCCGAGTCCCCGTTGGGGAGATGGTGGCGGGGTATAAATAAAGTTTTATTATTATTATTATTATTATTTATTTATTTATTTATTTATTACAATATTTATATCCCGCCGTTCTTACCTAATAGGGGACTCAGGGCGGCTTACAATAAAACAAATATATAAAATTGTTCAATACATTGTGAATCAATTAAAAAGATATTAAATTACATCAGACATTCATAAAAACCCTTATAAAATACAGCTGGGCATGTTCGAGTCTAAAAGACTGGGTCTGTCAATTGAGTTCCAGCATACATAATAATAATTAGTGCTGCTAATTGTTATTCGAAAGCCTGGCCCCACAACCAAGTTTTGACTTTCCTACGGAAAGATAGGAGGGAGGGAGCCTGCCTGACTTCACTGGGGAGGGCATTCCATAGGCGGGGAGCCACTACTGAAAAGGCCCTGTCTCTCGTCCCTGCCAGCCACACCTGTGAGGCTGACGGGACCGCGAACAGGGCCTCACCTGACGATCTTAAGCTTCGAGGTGGGTTGTAGCGGGAGACACGTTCGGACAGATAAGCTGGGCCGGAACTGTTTAGAGCTTTATAAGCTAAAGCCAGCACCTTGAATTGTGCTCGGTAGCTAATTGGCAACCAGTGGAGCTGGCGTAACAGAGGAGTGGTACGCTTCCTGTACGCCGCTCCAGTTATTAACCTGGCAGCCTCCCGTTGGACTGACATATACATACACACATGCAAACTATATATATATGTATGTGAATGAAACATAAATGAATTTTCTATTTATACTTGTGTTCCATTTCTGAGGGATATCACAATGTCATGATGATATATATGTAAATGCATGTATTCCAAAATCCAAACCAATCCAAAATGCAAAACTCCCCCCAAGCATTTCAGATAAGAGATACTAAACCTATATATTTGCACATGAGATAATTTTATACAATATGTGAAAAAAACATTTTTGGCATTGAACCATCAGAAATCAAATATGTCACTATCTTAGCCACCTCCGAGTATTTCAGATTTTGGAATTTTGGATGAGGAATGTGCTATACAGGCAGTCCCCAAGTTACACGCAAGATAGGTTTTGTAGGTTTGTTCTTAAGTTGAATTTGTATTTTAAGTCTAACTCTAGTCACACACACACACACACACACACACACACACACACAAAAGCTTTGGATAGCTTAGGGAAGGCTGTCTGTGCTCCTGTTCAGAAGATTTCACCTGATTTTCTGTCCTTGTGATAATAGGATTTTGAAATAAATGGCTTCTTGTGGAAACAAGGATTGACAATCAAGCTTCAGTGGACACACTTTTTCCCATGATAACTCTTTCAGGAGTGAGTTTCCCTTCCTAGGGGTAGATTTCTCTCCCTTCCTGAAACATCAGAGGGAAATTATTCTACCCAGATTTAATTGCTTTGGGACATGACCAGATAAAAGCATTGGCCGATTTCTTATCTCGGTTTTATCCCTTTATCCCTTTAACTCTCACTTCTAGTAACAGTTTCAAAACTGAGAACTTTGTTGCCATTAGACAGATTGAGTCAGGCCTTCTGGTTTGGAAATGTGAAAGTGAGCACACATTAACCAGCAGTGTTGTTTCATATTCTCAATTTTTTGGGAGCATCTGCACTGGCCTGCTAACCATGCAGTTCTGTCTTGAAACCAACCTCAAATGTTTAACCGACCCAAAGTTGGGGGGATATTCTGAATTCTGGGCAAGAATTTGGTTAAGGTGGGGCAAAGGCCATGTTAAGATGGCCTTATCCTGCATTATCGCAGGTCAACTCTGTGTGGTGTTTGGCTGCCATGGCGCTGATCCAGGGCCCTTCCACATCAGTGTAGATGTGTCCATTGTTTCTTGCTGTGAAGATTAGGTAGTACAAATAAACAAATCAGGGCTATGGCTGGAATCTGGGGTTATATGTGACAATTATCCATGGTTAAAACAAACTGAAGTCCATGGCTTTAAAATTTGGTTTGTTCATGGGTAGTTTTTTTTTTCTTGCGGGGGAGAGATTTTTAGGTTTTAAAAATTTGGTACGCCATAATTAATGTTGCATGAAAGTATAGCTATTGTTTAAATAGATATACTTTCTATTTTTAATTCATCTAATTGCTTACACATGGCAGCCTTTTTCTTTCGTATCTGCATACTTTTTCCAGCTTACAAATTGCTTATTACTGATGTACAAGAGTGTGAAACAGAAAAGAAGAGTACGAACAATGTGAATGCATGAATCATTAATGTTGGTGTAGCATTAAAATACTTCTAAGATACTCATTTATTGCTGAAGTATTTTTATAACTTTTTTAGGCTTTCGTAAACAATTTTCAAACAGCAAAAGAGGCAATTACTGAAGCCACTGTTCAAGCTGCAGAGAAAGCAGCTACTGGTGTAAAGGAATTGGCTGAACAGAGTTCCCGAATGGCACTGGATATTAAAATTAAAGCACCTGTTCTAATAATCCCACAATCGTCAGTATCTCCTGATGTCCTGGTGGCGGATTTTGGTTTGATCACCATAAAGAATGACTTTTTGTTTGTTAAAACAAAACTTCGATGTAGTATCCCACCAATTCTTGACGCTATACATGTGAAATTGAGTGAACTAAAGGTATACAGGTAATATTAAGATAAATTTGTAGGTTTTTTTCTAAACTAAATTGTTAAATAAATACAATAGTGAAAGGGTTTTATAGAAACTATAGCACATTTATATCATGTTCTCTATACACAAATTCGAAGTTATATTTTTCTATCTAGTGGTCAGGGTGCGGGGTTACTTGTTAATTCCCTTGTCATAGTAAAACAATTATTTCTGTCATTTACAGTAACTACACTTTTCCTCTGTAAGAATGTGAGATTTAGTAGGGAGCTTATGAAATCTTCCAGCCCTTTTGAAGTTTGCAGCTGATATGACTGCGATTCTGTTGACCTTAATCAATATGTGGGATGTAGATTTACTTGGATGGTGAATCACTGTATTCTTTGTATGCTGAAGAGCTGAAGCTGAGAGAGAGGCAGATGAAACATAGGAAATACCATTTCACAATGGCTTTTGAGTAGACATTATTAAGAGTCTGTTGTGATTAAATAGATATTAAGCAAATCATATCCAATAAACTCTTGGTAATATTATATTTCTGTGTATTAAAATGCAAAGTTATTCTCTGCTTAGTGGAATATTTCTATTAAAGCACTAGTTGTCAGGAGAGCTGTGGATGCCTTGTAATCCTATGTTCAGCAAGTGAGATGTAATTGGATTGTGACTATTTTCCAATTTTATTTAACAGATCACGTGTTGTGAATGACGTATTACAAAATGAAATACCACTGCTACAACCATTAAATCTTGAAGTTACTGTAG
This sequence comes from Anolis carolinensis, assembly GCF_035594765.1. Lineage (NCBI taxonomy): Eukaryota > Metazoa > Chordata > Lepidosauria > Squamata > Anolidae > Anolis > Anolis carolinensis. The sequence goes on from NC_085842.1 coordinate 247,616,096, forward strand.
AACGCAATTTAGCTGCCCTTTGGTATAATGAAATTCCTGACATTAAAATATCTGGACGCCTCAAGCCAATGAATGTAAGTTTTTAGGATGTTAGGATGTTTCAGAAATTCAGACATTTTTGTTTCATTAAATCCAATACCTTTAGTTCTAATTGTTGGAAGGCTGCATTTACCGTATATGCTCGAGTATAAGCCAAGCCGAATATAAGCCGAAGCACCTAATTTTACCACAAAAAACTGGGATAACTTATTGACTCGAGTATAAGCCGAAGGTGGGAAATGCAGCAACTACGGGTAAATTTCAAAATAAAAATAGATACCAATAAAATTTCATTGATTGAGGCATCAGTAGGTTAAATGTTTTTGAATATTTACCGCATTTCAAAGAAAAACAATAAACTAGCTGTCAAGAGTTAGACGCCAGTTAACAAACAAAACAGAGTTTATTCTGAAGATAAGCCAAAAATAACACAAAAACAAGCCATGCTATTTTCCCATGCTGGCATTCAATAAAAACTAAGGACGCTTCAATTCAGCTTAGAAGAAACAAATAGAGTTGACTGCAATAACATGCAAAATAAACGAAGGCTTGCAACCTTCCAAAAGCTGCAGAGTTAAAGGGACAGTTCCCAAAAGAAAAACAGCAAACTGGCTTAAAAACAAACAAACTAGAAGAGCAGTAAAACTGCTTCCACGGTGCAGATAAAGCCGAGAGCTTCAAAGGGATGATGAATAGCCGTCGTCAGAAGAATCCAAGGTCAGGTCAGGAGGCAGCAGCAAATTCCAGAAGCCAGAAGCCGGGAGTAGTCGTCAGTCAGGGAGCGTAGACAGAAGCCAGGTCAAATTCAATCCAAAGTCCGAAGAGGGTGCAGTCATCCAAACCAGGTCCACGATAAGACACAGCGAGAGCCAAGCCAGATGGTATCAGCAGATCCGAATCACAGTCCAAGTCCAGTCTTCACGGAAACACAGAGATCCCAATGGCGCCTCAGCAACACCTTGCCACACGCAAAGTGCATTGGCCAAACATTCCCATTTTATTCCCCTTCCTCCTGGGTGACCAAACACTCACACCCAAACACCAAGTGTCCCAAATCTACTCAGAGTCCGAACTCCACACAGCTAGAGCTCGTGGATCTGGAGTACCTAGCAATTCATCGGAGTCCCAATCATCCTGCCCATACTTAGCCCCATGAACACTTAAAGAACCATCCTCCCTTCTCCAAGCATCCCAAGTGGGATCAGCTCCTGCAGAAACCCCAGGTTCAGTAGTATCCATAGGCCCCAAATCCCCAGACATCTCTGGTGGCTGTGCCCATTCAGTGCCCACTTCCCCAGCCACCACCTGTTCCTCAGCATCCATTTCCCCAAACTCCCCATCTGAATCTTCCTCAGAAGATCCCCCATATAGCTCTCTAAGTAGCTTCCTGCGCAACTCCTCCAGTGAATGAGGGTTTTTTCTTCCTCTTCGGATCCCATCACCATCAACCATAATCCCCGAAGGCGCAGTCACAACACTAGCTCTATAAGTGGAAAAGTAGGGGCAACAAAAACAATATGGTATCATATCTCCCCATGGGGACTCAGGCCAGCTTCCAACATAGTAACAGGCAAATATTCAATGCTTATATATTTTCCCCTGAAATGTTTGGAAATCCACCCCTCTCTCTACGTATGTGTGTGTGCATTTCCCCTACAGTATTTTAAGCCATATATATATATATATATATATATATATATATATATATATATATAGACATGTTTATATATATTTGTGTGTTCATTTCCCCCTGTAATATTTCCAAGCCCTATATATAGGTAGGTAATAATATATTCATATCTATCCAGACATCTCTCTTTATATAGATTTTGCAGAGACTTGCAAACATATGAGGGTAAATTCATATATAAAATTAATGTATATAGATAGATACACATATAAGGGTACTTAGAGATTGCAAAAGCTTGCAAAGGGTTAATGTCTATATATCTGTAGGAGAGTTTAACAAATATTTCAGGGGAAAATGCTTTCATAAGATTAATGAATATATATTTTTCTTCTTCCTGACTTGCAAGGGTGTCTTTTGCTTTTGAAAACATTCCCTTGATTAAGAGAGAGGGAGGCTTTGCAAAAGAAAACACTGATAAGGGGAGAAGAGAGAAATAGATCACATATTGCAATCAATAGCCTGCAGGCTCCATTGCCGGCCTTGACCTTGACCCGATTATAAGCTGAGGAAGGCTTTTTCAGCTCATAAATAAGGGCTGAGAAACTCGGCTAATCTTCGAGTATATACGGTAATTATGCTATTACTGTTCACACATGCCAACATTGCAATAAGTATGGGCTCATTTTACAATATTAATAATAAGTACAACTGCATTCAGATTACTGTCATGTGGAGAAATATGTGAGGCAGCAGGAAAAAAAGACACATCAACATTTATCAAAAATTATATGGTGGACCAATGTAAGTCAGGACTCACAGCCTTTGGATACATACATCCCCTGCCCTTCAATATGTCCCGAGGGTTCTAAATTGTTTGTTCAATAGCAGTTCACCTCCACTCATGATTGTGTTTTAAAAAGCTACCCATTTTCTCTCCGCTTTATATTTTTATCTGAATAATGTTCAAAGCTGGCAGCTTTTATCAGCTGACAAGAGGCAATATTACAGTTGTTATGGATTGCTCCTTCAACTTTAAAGGTAAAGGTTTCCCCTTAAGTCCAGTCATGTCTGACTCTGGGGGTTGGTGCTCATCTCCATTTCTAAGATGAAGAGCCGGCGTTGTCCATAGACACCTCCAAGGTCACGTGGCTGGCTATTGATTTACTCACATTGGCATGTTTTCGAACTGCTAGGTTAGCAGAAGCTGGAGCTAACAGCGGCCGCTCCCGGAGTTTGACCCTGGGACCTTTCGGTCTGCAAGTTCATCAGCTCAGTGCTTTAACACACTTTGCCACTGGGGCTCCTTTCCTTCAACTTTGCTAGAATGGTTATTTATGGTGGGTATCACCTCTCATTCTTCTGTGTAAGGTTCAGGTAAAGGTTTCCCCAGACATTAAGTCTAGTCGTGTCCAACTCTGGGGGTTGGTGCTCATCTCCATTTCTAAGCCAAAGAGCCGGCATTGTCCGTAGGTCATGTGACCAGCATGACTGCATGGAACACCATTACCTTCCCACAAAAGTGGTACCTATTGATCTACTCACATTTGCATGTTTTTGAACTGCTAGGTTGACAGAAGCTGGGGCTAAGTAGTGGGAGCTCACACCGCTCCCCGGATTCAAACTGCCAGCCTTTTGGTCAGCAAGTTCAGCAGCCCTGCGGTTTAATCCGCTGCGCCACTGGAGGCTCCTCATTCTTCTGTGTAGCAGATAACTAAAAAACAAAAGCATACATCTGCTTGTTAGTTCTAAGTAAAACAGAATCAGTAGAACTTATGCTAAAATTTGACTTAACAAATGTTTTTTGATACAGGGGTGATGCAAGGGGAGGGTATATGTTAACTCTGGTTGGTACTTATAATTGAATTTTAGCTAGTGAGTCCCATGGCATCTGAAAGATGTCTGCATCTACTATAAGGTTTGGTGTCCTAGAGTGTTTCATGAAATACTGTAAGTACTTTTCTTGAGCTGTAGGTAGGTGTGTCCCTATATTAGAATATTAGAGAAAAGAAATGTGGAAAGATTTATTTCTTTTTTTACATGCATTACATAGTAAAATAACATAATATATTTTATAAACAGATACTTTGCTTTTCAGTGGACTATATGTTATCTCAAATTCAAATGATGTTTACTGTTATGCACTAAGTGTAATACCCATTTTTATTTCTTTTCCCCTGAAAGCTGATCCTCAGTCAAAGTGACATTACTACTATCTTGAGGACCTTGAATGAAAATTTGGGAGATACTGGTTCTTTACCACCCGAACCAGAGAAAAATGATGTTTCAAGCAATGGAACTGCAAGTGCTTCTCAGCAGTCTGGTGGTATGTGTTTTCTAAACCTTAAATAAAATATTTTTACAGTAGGTGCAGTAGGAGAAGGAATAATGTTAAATATTTTATAAAATACTATTGTACAGTTATGTAGTTGTATGTGTTCTTCTTTGTCATATCTGAACTCAAGTATACGAGTCTGGTTCCTCTACATAGCCACATCCTGATATTCTATAGCTGAGTATCTTTAGTAGGAACAAACCCATCCCTCCTGTTCTCTAATTCACATACTACAACCACTACTCAGTTTCTTTTTATCTGCTGTGAGAGCAAAAAGGTCTAGAAAATTATTTGTGCTTCCAGTCTCTAGTTCTTGCCAAGTAGCACTTCATCTCATCTGTTTTCTTTTTACACTTTGTTCGTTGTTCTCTCACTATATTAAAAACTTAAATCCCTTTCCTTCAAATTCTTCAGATTTCAGATCCATTTCATATAAAAACATAGAGCTGGAAGAGACCACAAGACACAGGAATACTTAGCAGTGTTAGAATCTCAGAAGCTCATTTTAAGCAATATACTTCATTTTGGTAATTTACTACTCAAGAACATTAAAACTGCTCACTTCACCCCATCCCTATATGTATTTCTAGGAAAGTTTATTAAAAGTTGCTGACCAAACTGCTCTAAACTGGCCATCCAGTATCTTCCATTACCTTCATTGTCTGAGGTTCTGTTGAAAGATCGTCAATATGGCACATTCTGGAATAAACAGCAGTGATAGGATCTGTGAATACAGAAGGATTAATGAAACATCTTTTAAAAGAATCACCCAAGAGGAATTTGCATGTGTGAATAGTTCTTCAAATTAGGTGCTCTGTATTGGATCCTGTCCAATTGGAGATGTGTTTGAAATCTATACCCAGGCTCTTGCTCTGAGTCGACACTGTCCTGCTCGTATTCACATCAACTCCTCACAAATGTTTTCATTTGTTTCTTACTATAAGTGAGGCATCCTTATTAACTTTCAATAATCTTCATAGCAGATATACTTTTATAGGAAGGGCTCTTATTCCACTATTTCAATATTGTTGTTTTGAATCAGGAGATTAGCACAAAATAAACAGTTATGGACAATAAGACATACCATATTTCACTGCATAATAGTTGCACTTTCCCCCTTGTTTTCCCCTTCAAAAAAGGGGGATGTGCAACTATTATGCACGCGCAGGTGAGCGAGGCCTACAAGACTTCCTTTGGTTACCAACTGCATAGGCCTCACTCACCCGCATGTGGTGGTAAGTGGAGCCTAAGGGGTTTCCTTTGCCCCCGCACGCTGGAAGACTAGGTCTCCCTTGGCTGCCAGCAGCCAAAGGATGCCCTATAGGCCTTGCTCGTTCACCAGTGGGAGAGAGAGACAAGGCCTCCCTCGGCCAGGGAAGGCCCCATAGCTCTCCCCACCTCCCATGCGCATATAGGGGTGAGCCTTCATCTCTGTGTGTGTCTGTCAGGGATTTCTGGGAGGATTATCTCATCTTGCCACGGCTGCAGCTAGCTAATTAGCTGGCTGCAGCTGTGGGAGGCCCCATAGCTCTCTGTAGCAGGCATGTGCAGTGGTGAGCTTTCACCCCTGCAGGTCCATGCAGAGGAGTGCTGGGAGGCTTCTCTTGCTTCCCTTGCTGCCACAAGCCTCCCAACCCACACGCCTTTCCCCTCCCACATGCCTGCCCCTCCCAGCTACAGGGACTGCTCCAAGGGGCAGGTGCACAGGCAGGGGATGTGACCGTTATGAAGAAAAAGACAAAAGTCCCACTTTGCCATCACCAAAGGGGGGGTGTCACTATCACGTGGGGGCAGCTATATTGCATTGAAATACAGTATAAACATTGAATGTACTGTGAAGTTTCATTTTTGGATCGTGGAAGGAGCAATCCATGCTCTCCCTGGAAAAAACAAGAAAAATAAACAAAGCAAAACCAATTGGTTACTAGGTGCAAGTTATTATTCGGATAATTTAGGTTAGTTAAGTCTTGATAATAAAACTGCTGGAGAAGGGGAAGGGCTTTAGTTGCTTAGCAGACAAAAACTGGAATTATGTTTCTCAACATGGCATAGAAGAGCAATCCACAATGATTGGAATTTATCCAAGTCTTCTGTATGAAAGTCTTTCCAAAAGGTGCACATGCTGATTTTTATTGGTCCAACTTCTAGTTTCTCACAAACATTGAAGTCTTTGTGAGAAAAAATGGAAATCAAAGATACAGAATGGGGGACGCCTGGCTTGACAGCAGTGTGTGCAAAAAAGACCTTGGAGTCCTCGTGGACAACAAGTTAAACATGAGCCAACAATGTGATGCGGCTGCTAAAAAAGCCAATGGGATTCTGGCCTGCATCAATAGGGGAATAGCGTCTAGATCCAGGGAAGTTATCCTCCCCCTCTATTCTGCCTTGGTCAGACCACACCTGGAATACTGTGTCCAATTTTGGGCACCACAGTTGAAGGGAGATGTTGACAAGCTGGATAGCGTCCAGAGGAGGGCGACTAAAATGATTAAGGGTCTGGAGAACAAGCCCTATGACGAGCGGCTTAAAGAGCTGGGCATGTTTAGCCTGCAGAAGAGAAGGCTGAGAGGAGACATGATAGCCATGTACAAATACGTGAAGGGAAGTCATAGGGAGGAGGGAGCAAGATTGTTTTCTGCTGCCCTGCAGACTAGGACACGGAACAATGGCTTCAAACTACAGGAAAGGAGATTCCACCTGAACATCAGGAAGAACTTCCTCACTGTGAGGGCTGTTCGGCAGTGGAACTCTCTCCCCGGGGCCGTGGTGGAGGCTCCTTCTTTGGAGGCTTTTAAGCAGAGGCTGGATGGCCATCTGTTGGGGGTGCTTTGAATGCGATTTCCTGCTTCTTAGCAGGGGGTTGGACTGGATGGCCCATGTGGTCTCTTCCAACTCTACTATTCTATGATTCTATGATTCTATGATTCAACCTATCCTGCAGAATTGCAGATAGTCTGCAAGGACATACTGCAGGTGAAAAAGCATTTGAAGATTCCTATGATCTTGTTGAATGAGGCCTAATACATTTTTGGTCATGGCATATCCTCATAGTTATAATATTGCGATAGGTATGCCTCAAACCATCTCCTAGTCACCACTCTAGATATCCTTTGCCTCAAGGTTCTAGTATTGTATAATATAAACAAAGTTCCCATGAAATATTCTCTTCCATTTTCATCATTATTTGGGGGACATTTTGGTAGCTACTGCCTCCCTAAAGTCTGAAACAACCTTGGTTCACCTTTCTTCTGGCATGCAACAATTATGTGTAAACTCATAACACATTTGGAAAGTAAATATCACCTCACAATCTTCCAGTCTCTTTACTTCATGATTTTTAGGTTTTAGGCTCATTAGATTAGAATATTGCTTGCATCTTTATAGCAGCTTGCAAACCATTAACTATTATGAAAATAAATAGAGGGTTTTTTGTGGATTTACCTCTCTGGGAGGGCAGTCCACCTTATAGAGATTTCTATGCCAAAGAACTTTGAACTCCTTGCCTGTGTGGACATTAGGCTACTAACATTTAAAGTAGTGCTTCTGACAGTGGTCATGTCAGCACTAAAAAGAATAGATTGTTTAGTTGTTACTTCTTTTTGAGTTCTCATCTGAAAACTCAAACAACCCACTCCCTTTCCTTCTTTCTTGTGTCTAGCTGTGTATTGTTTGACAGATGACAGAACCAAACAAGCATATCTTTGACTCTTCCAGGAGCTTGCATTCTGGAAAAGATGAGGGGGTAGCTCCTGAACATTATGAGTGTGACTTTTTGCAGGTATCAGACCCATGTACTCACAGATGAGTACGTAAAGAATTACAATTTTAGATCAGTAATTCTTCCTTTCCTCCAATGAGCTTAAGATGGCATACCTTTTCTCTCCACAATAGTCCTGGAAGTCTGAGTATGAGGCAGAATATATGACTGGCTCAAGGTCACCCAGATGTTTCACAATGCTCTGAGGAATCAAACCTTAATTTTTGAAATCCCAGCCCAACAATATAATTAGTTATGACTAGTTTATAATAATAAACAAACATTTCACATGAATTACAGTCTGTGGGAGGAAAACAATTTTAATGAGTATCTTAGAATATAACTGATACACAGAGATCAGTCTTGATCAGCATTGTTTTGCTGTATAGACTTCACAATGATTATAGTCAGTTCCTTTTTAGATCACATGGTTCTATATGTTGGTGTCAAGAGTCAGACGCCAGTTACAAAACAGAGTTTATTCCGAAGATAAGCCAAAAAATAACATAAACACAGGAAATATCCTTGAAACACTTCACTTATCAGTGTTTCGAGAGTAGATTGGACAATAGTAACTCAAAAACGAGCCACGCTAATTTCTCATGCTGGCATTCAATAAAAAACTAAATAACGCTTCAATTCAGCTTTGGAAAACAAATAGAGTTAATTGCTGGAAAATAAACAAACTAGAAAAGCAGTAAAACTGCTTCCACGGTGCAGCTAAGCTGAGAGCCTCAAAGGGATAATGAATAGCCGTCGTCAGAAGAATCCAAGGTCAGGTCAGGAGGCAGCAGAAATTCCGAAAGACAAACCAGTAGTCAGAAGCCGGGAAAAGTAGTCAGTCAGAGGGTGAAGACAGAAGCCAGGTCAAATACCAATCCAGAGTCCGAAGAGGGTGCAGTCATCCAAACCAGGTCCACGAAAAGGCACAAAGATGGTATCAGCAGATCCGAATCACAGTCCAAGTCCAGTCTTCACGAAAGCACAGAGATCCCAATGGCGCCTCAGCAACACCTTGCCACACGCAAAGTGCAGTGGCCAAACATTCCCATTTTATTCCCCTTCCTCCTGGGTGACCAAACACTCACACCCAAACTCCAGGTGTCCCAAATCTACTCAGAGTCTGAACTCCACACAGCTAGAGCTCGTGGATCTGGAGTACCTAGCAATTCGTCGGAGTCCCAATCATCCTGCCCACACTTAGCCCCATGAACAGTTAAAGAACCATCCTCCCTTCTCCAAGCATCCCAATTGGGATTAGCTCCTGCAGAAACCCCAGGTTCAGAAGTATCCATAGACCCCAAATCCCCAGACATCTCCGGTGGCTGTGCCCATTCAGTGCCCGCTTCCCCAGCCACCACCTGTTCTTCAGCATCCATCTCCCCATCTGAATCTTCCTCAGAAGATCCCCCATATAGCTCTCTAAGTCGCTTCCTGCGCAACTCCTCCAGTGAACCCTCATCACGAGGGTTTTTTCTTCCTCTTCGAATTCCATCACCATCAACCATAATCCCCGAAGGCGCAGTCACAACAGTTGGTGAATAATAAAAAGTAAAGATTTTTATACAATGGGAAAACTCTGCTTGCTTTGCTCATTCTCAGTACAAATAAACTTTTGTTTCTCTTGAATTAGCAAAATTTTCATTACTTTTACAATTATCAAATCATTATTTTCCACGAAGAAAACCATCTCAAAAACTAAATGCTTGAATATCCAGAAGTAGTTACATCTCAGTCTTTCATATGACAGGCTACATGCTCTTGCCCTTAATGGCAAATCTACTTACATTTATTTAGTGGGAAAATATCTGTTCAGAATGTAGTAACTGAAGTTTATGATGATGGAAGACAACGATGGTGATAAGGATTAAGTTCACTTATATTATCTCTTGTTCCCATGGCTGTGAGTCAAAGTGGCTTACACATTGAAAGGGTTACTGTTAAAAACATACAAAAAGTCTTTACTTGCCAATTGAAGGATAACAATGGGGTTATTCTAAGGGAGGGAGTTCCAAAGCATAGAGGCAACAATTAAGAAAGCCCTCTTTTGTTTACCCACCATCTTTGCCTGTGTAGGTCATGGGAATAACAAGTCAAACTAGAAACTGTAATTTTATGTTCATTTTTAAAGTGTAATATTTCTTACTTCATTTTTTAAAGGTGGAACAACAGTGTTTACATCTGCTGTAGTGGAAATGCATTCCTCTGTTAAAGTTAAAACCAGTCTAAAATTGGATTTCCAGGTCGATTCCCTGACTCTAGTTTTGTATGGCCCAAATTCCAACCAGGTAAGAAAAAGGGATACTTTTCTAAGTGAATATAATTTGACTTAGCTGTTATTCTTGAATCTTTCATTGTGAATAGCCAGATAACAAAGGAGACCATATGTTCAAATCTTGTCCATGCCTGAAAAAAACATTTTTCCATTATTATTTTTCTATGAAGAGGGAATAGATTGTGGGCCTAGGATAATTACATTTTCATTTCATTATTACTTAGCAAGACAGTCTGATCAACTTATTAGTTAAATGTTAGGAATATAGAAGGTTTTCATGGCATTCTTATGAGAAAATACACATTGGTTTCCCTAGTCTCTGGATAATTGAAGGAGCAATCTTAAACATATGGTCTCATCCCCATGTGCCAGAAGTCTAAAATAAGCAGCATTGTCTCCTCTCTGCTCCAATTCAGATTTTAATTTCCTTTCTTGCCAATACCTTTTCTGCTTTCTTTCCTCCTTTCATTCTCATTTAGACAGAAGGAGAAATCCACAAGTTGTGGGTTAATTCCTCATGCCAACCTGATAGAAGCAGTAGTCCTCAAAATTCTAATCCGTTAAAATCAGACTCCTCTCAGTTTTCTTCTCCTGTCTAGCTAACTGGTTAAACTTTTAATTTCTTTCTCCTTCTCTCCCACTGCTACTTCATTCAACTTACATTATAAACGATGACTTTGGTAGTTAGTGAGTTAGTGAAAAAGAAGCATAAACAAGGTGATCCTAAAGAACAAAATAATATGGTAGAAGGTGGAAAGGTTTCTAAGTATCAATCTATTGGAAACGAGGATTATCAGTCTGCCTTTTTTGTCTTTTGCTCCAATGATTCAAAACCAACATGCACAGATTTGCACAGATAACCTATCAATGAAGGCATATTTGTCAAACCAAAGGGAGGGGTTCTTGGTTGCAGCAACTAATAATGGAATCCAACAAAATATTGACATAGTTCAAGAGATCTACGGACCTTGATGGCAATTTATTTAAAAGGTCATTGACCCTAAAAGCAGGTATAGAATACTGGGGCTTAAACCAGCAGATATTTATTGTTTTGAAAACAAGGTTTGGAAGCTTTGTGTTTGACATATTCACTTTTTTCCTGTACATGGAAGTTTATGTGCTGAGAATCATGATGCCTTATCAATGCCATGTCTGAAAAACCTGTTGTATGCAAAAGGTCCTAGCCAAATCAAGCAGGAAAAAATGCAAGCAGTTTCGATCATCCCTAATTTGCCTTGCAGTCCATGCTTTCCAATACTGAGTCATTTGGCATCTATTACACATGGAGGATTTATTGCATCAAATTCTGATAATTTGAGTCCCCACGGGGGGAAAGGCTGGGTATAAATAAAGATAATAATAATAATTTGAAGTGGTTGCAATTAATTGCTTGGAGATTGAACAGAGAAATGTGTTAAATCAAGGTTATTCTGACACAGTTGCGAGTACTGTTAGCTTCTAGAAGACAATCCAGACAGTATATGTATGAGAATACTTGGAAAGCAGCCAGAAAGTAGTGTGTGGACAATTATGTGATGTATGAATTAGCTTCAGTCAAGGATGTACTGTGTAGTCAGGTCTATTGAAACAATTGAAGTCTAACATACTATTTCTTCATAAAATTTCTTCAAGGGTGAACTTGTGGACACCACCAAGAGTTCATAAATTCTCTTCATGGGATTTATATCTGATGTTAAATATGTTGACTAATTCACCATTTGGACACTGAAGGAGACTTCATTGCATTTTTTTCCTTTGAAAAGCAGGAGCAATAACATTGCTCCAAATTTCCCCAAGTTTAATAGTGAAAAGTTATAGTTGACTGTAAGTCTTTTATTTATGACAAAGCCATTATGACAGAGATCTGGGCTGCACATTTTTGTATTGTCCACATTCTGTCCAAATCTAATTCACTCATTTGAGAAAAGGGATTTAGATGATCAGAAATCCTGTTTGTATCTTTTAATCCTAGAACAATGGGTAATAAAGCATTTAAACAAATGATATCAAGGTGGACAAAAAAGTTGTGAGCTGCAGCCTTGCTAATGTACTACAACTATGACAACTACTATGGCTTATAGGGTGACAGCTTCTCAGTGAGATGTTTGCAGAGCAGCAGAATGGAAGGAGCCACCCATGTTTGTCTGCCATTATAAAGTTAACAAATAAAAATGGGGACAGGCATCTTTTGGAATGACAGTTCTTCAGGAAGTATTGCCTGCCAAAGAGGTATATCACTCAGGTTGTGGAGTGCTCCCTTAGCCAACCTGAGAATGAAAAGTTGATAGCTACTGTAAACAGCCATCCTAGAGAGCAATTCATCCTTCGCAGGGAATATAATTATAACAAAAAAAAACCAAATAAAGGCAGTCTGTGAGTTACAAATATCCAGCTTACAAATGACTCATAGTTAAGAACGGAGGTGTGAGTAATGAAAAACGTGTCTTAGATAACGCTTTCTCACCAATCCATGTTTCCACAACAAGCCACATTTTTGGAAATCCAATTATCAAAGAGATAGAAAGTGAGATTGAATCTTCTGAACAGGGGCACAGACAGTAAAACAAACTACAGGGGTGTTAAGCCTTCCCTATACTATCCAAAAACCCACACTCACACTCTCCCTCTTCCTCCTCCCCCCCTCTCTCTCTCTCTCGTGTGTGTGTGTGTGTGTGTTTGGGTGTACACACACACACACACATACATACATACTAGGCATGTCTGATTGATGAAAAAAAATTCAATTCTCGTTTCTAAAGTAGGGAGTGCTGTATATTTCCAAAAATTCGTAATGTTTCTAAATGTTTCTAAAATGGCGGGCGTGCATGCGCAATCGCCAAAAAAACCAGCACCTGGGGGGTGTCTTTTACAGGGCTCTCCTGCCCTCATTTCTTGAGTTATCCTGATCAAATTTGGTACAGTGGGAGAACACATTCAACCCTCCTAGCTCACCAATTTTCAGAACGTTTCCTGTATCCTCTGATTTTTGGCGAATTTTCATAGCTTTCATAATAAAATATTTTTTAATAATTGATGTGAAAGTTCTTCTTCTACTTGCGTAACTTTGTTTCTGTGTCCGATTTTCCCTTTGTAATATTTTTAAGGAAAAAGGACACTGGAAATCAATGGTATGTCTTGCTATGCACTCCCGAAGCCCCAAACCCAATGCCTTCATTAGGAAATGTACCTGTGACCAAGCCAGGCAATGCTCAGACACTGTGTGCAAAGGAACTTTGGAAACTAGAGATTCCCTTTGTAAATTTTTTTAGGCAAAAGGACACTGGAATTCAATGCTATGTCTTTCTATGTGTTCCCACAAGCCCCAAACTCAATGCCTTCCTTTGTTAATGTACCAGTGACCAACCTGGCCAATGCTCTGGCAAAGTGTGCAAAGAAACTTTGAAAACTAGAAATAATTGCCTTTCACTCTTTAAATCAATGGTGCCTGCCTCTGGCTACCTTGTGATCCCACAAAAACACTCAGGACAATGCCTTTTGATTTAAAACGGAGCAGATTGCCAAGCAATGCCTTGACCAAGACTTCCAATGTACTTTGAAAACTAGAAATTGCCTTGCTATCTTTGCAGGCAAGGGCTCTGGAGTGGAAATCAATGGTGCAAGATCCCACAAGCCCCAAGCCAATGCCTTCAATTACCCAAAATTTACACACTCACTCCCAAGAGAAGGAACCAGCCAGCCACAAAAGCATGAGCCAAACCCTAACCCAAACCCCTCTGTCGCAACAGCCAGAACGGACCCCTTCCCCCTCTCTCCCTCAAGACTCTCCGCTTGAACTTCACCACCCTCTCCAAACGGAGCCCATCCCAGAATGGCTCGCCCAGGCTACGCCACGGGCTTTTATGCCAATCTTCCACGTGGATGCAGAGAACACTAGCCCCCACCTTTGCATCCACTGTGGAAGCTTCTGATTGGCCGGGGAGCGGCAGCCATGTTGGGGAGCGGCAGCCATGTTAGGCTGCGCTAGGCTCCCATTCAAGCTAGGTTGCAGAAACTCTCTCTCTCTCTCTCTCTCTCTCTCTCTCTCTATATATATATATATATATATATATATATATATACATATATAAATATATATAATCTATTTTAAAAAATATTTTTTTTAAAAAAATGGGGGGGGGGATAACAAAATATTAAGAGATAATTAGAGAATGGGCCAACGATGGTTCAAATTACATTGCCGGTTGTGCCGTGAGACAATGTCTCAGAATGCGATTCAAAAAGTGAGAACAATCCGATATAAATCCGATTTAAGACTCAAAACGATTTTTGGACATCCCTAATACATACATATTTGGCTGAAGTTACACTTAAAAATGTACCTGTTCCAACTTACATACAAATTCAACTTAAGGACAAACCTATAGAACCTATCCTGTTCATAACTGGAGAACTGCCTGTAGTACAAAAACTTCATATTCTGTCTATTCTTTCTGTACTGAATGTTTCTCTCTGGTTAACAAGGCTATGAAATTAAACTGAGGGGAAAGAGAGGAGTCAACCGTCTTAACTGATTGGAATTTTGGGGACTCCTGCCTTGATCAGGTTTGCACAAGGGATTAACTCACAAGTTGTGGATTGCTTCTTCAGATTCCCTAGATTGGCTGCCCATGGTAGGTATCAACATTACCTCTACCATATCAATATTTAAAGAAGTGGCAAATGAAATTCTAAAGTGTCCATTGCATTCATTTTAGTGAGTGTTGCTATAATTTTGAATGCCCAGATTCCCTCTATGCTGTCTCTTAATGATGCAATAATTATTGGTTACTTACTATGTGTAAAGTAGCATCCTCCAGGCTTCAGGCTACTTGAGAAGGTAAAATAAACTAAACCAGATTATTTTGATTTTTAAATCAGTACTGAAATGGTAGTGGTTTAACTCCAAAGGTTTTAAATATCATGGCTTTTCAGTCAGTCAATTTTCCAGTTGTGGAAGAGGTTTTTCTCACTGAACAGAAGAGCTTTTATAATATTGGGAATAACAGGCTTTAATGTATGGACTACAAACAATCCCCAGTTGGAAAGCAATGAAACCTTCTTACTTACTTGGGGATTTATTAATTATTGTATTTATATCTTACCTTTCTGGGCTTCAATAATTCATTTGAACAAACATGTAGTCATGATTTAGCAATAGATATTTTGTTATGAAATATTTTGAAAGTTAAGTATTAAGTAACTTCAGTTCAAGATTCCTGGGCTTCAACTTACAACTTTCTAATCAACTCTGAAAACTGATCATAATACTAGAACTTGTATGTAGCAGAGATATCTTCCTTATTTTATTAATCACAATTAATTGAAACTGTACAATTTCTTTTCAATACAGCTTCCTGTTCAGGATGAAAGAGATGATCATTTGAAACTTGCAGAATGTAAATTGTTGCTAATATCAGCTGCTGTCAAAATGTTATCAGATGATTCAATGATTGCCTCAGTCAGGTTAAACAACTGCACTTTAGATGATAAACGGCAGACAGTCCAAAAAGCTACACCCAGGTGGTTATTTCATTTTAAATTCTAAATTAGTTTGGTTGTAAATACAGGGTAGAATCCTTAGTTGCTGATTTTTAATCATCTGTAAATGATCTTTGTGTGCGTGCAAAAGATCATATACAGGCTTCATAGCTGCAGATCCAAAGGTAGATTGGACAAGTTGCTGTTTAGCTTTAAAAGTGGCTTAGTATATTGATGTTACTACTGAAAACTTTAGAGGAAATCATAACTACATATTTGATTCTGTTAAGATGCATGCAAGGTTCTGTTTTTGATTGAAAAACAGTTTATTAATACTATTATGTGCACATTCAAGTTTAAATGAAAGAATCCAGATCTACACAATTTTTAAAAAAAATACTGTGGAGTTTTCCAGAGAAACTGTGAACCCCACCGACGATGGACCTGGATCAAACATGGCACACAGAACCACCATGACCAACTGAGCCTACTGAAGTGAGGTGAACTGACCCACCTTGGTGGGAGCTATAGTTCATCCTGCAGCCAGAGACCACATAGACTCCACCAATGAGGCATCTAGAGAGCAAACTTGCCAAACGTGATAAACTTTAACTACTGATGGAGTTTCATGGGGTTAACGTGGCATTATGTGAGTTGTAGTTCTCCCACAACCTTATGCATTTTGTAAAATAAAAAATGGCCTTCTTTGTGTTCTCTGTGAATGCACACTGGTGGAGAATACTGCGCTTGCACAGGCTCTAACAGAAGCTTCCCAAGCTGTTTACATTAAATTTTGGTGGTAGCCCTGCCCATTCCACCGGGGGCATAAACGGCACCCTGGTTCCTTGCTCCCTGATTCTTTTTCTTCCACCACAGCAGCTCTTCGGAACTCTACTCGTTGTGTCGACCATGAGGTTCAAGAAATGTATCCAGTGCATGTCGAAGATACCAGACTCACGCGAAGTGCCTCCTTTGGGAGAAGCACAAGTCATGAGCAGTTGTCCGCATTGCAAGCCTTTACAGGGCAGGTGAGGAAGAATAGAGCCTCTCGCCTTCGGGCGATGCTCTACGAGCAGGCCTTGGCCCCTTCCATGGCAACACAGCCATCAACTTTGGACTCAACAAAGGCGTCGGTGAAGTCCTCCACATCAGGCCGACGAAAGCTCCATCAACGGCCTCCATGGTGTCAAGAGCATTAAAGGCCTCGAGGACCTCCAAGGCCATGAAACATCCGGCCCGACCCACATCGACATCGAGTTTGATGGCCTTGGTGAAATCCTCTCAATCGATCACGGCAACACTCAAGAGGACTCAGGAGGAGGTGAAGAGGGCACAGACGAAGGCAACAATCCAGCCCCTCCTATCGCCAATCCCTCCAAAACGGGGAAGGCCTTCTAGTCTCTGTACAAGGTACAGAAGCAAGGCGTCACAAAGAGAAAGAGGCCTGCTCCGTCCCTGTCGCCAGTACCAGCAAAACAGCCACTGCTGACCTCCTTGGAAGCCATACAGATCTTCACCTGTCCTACCAGCGCAGGCCCAGCAGATGCCGTCCTGGTCAGCGTCCCATTGTGAGATGATGTCAGATGGGGAGATACCAGATTTGCCACCAAGGTTGATACATATGGTTGTCCAAGTCCTCCTGCACTCTCCATCTCCAACCCCATTGGGCATGGCAAGACAACAACTCTTCCCGCCTCTGAAAGAATCACCTGCAAACGGGAAGCAGACAACACATCTGGCAAGAGTGGCGGCCGCCATAATACCAAAACTACCTTCCCAACTGCCCCAGACGGACAGCACTCTCCACCCCTCACGACCTCAGAGCAAGACAACATTGAAGCAGATAGTGTCAGATCACTCCGGTTGGAGTCAGTCCTCTTCCTCGACCTTGACTTTTCAACGGATCCAGAAAATTACCTAGTGGATCCTCCCTTTCCTACGGACAATATTTGATGGCATTCCAAAGCTGTATCTTTCATCAGTAAATGTCTTATTGTATGTTGTTGTTTTAATCTTTGTGTAGTCACACAAATGTAGTTTCACATCAGTGAAAACTAATGCAAGCCTGTCTGGTGAGAGAGGGGCAGGCTCATTGTCACAATTTGACTGCTCAAGGAGTTTGAAGCATAATATCTCTTCAGATCATGGTCAAAGTGTTTGAAATTTGGTTTTGTTTAAGGAAAAATAAAATACAAGAGATTTGGAAACTATTATAGAAAATTTTAAATTTTAAAAGGGGACAGGACACTACAGTTTTTATTTTGACACTTTTGGAATATTAGTCTTTTTTTGATTTAATGATTAAAATTAGCTAGTACATAAAGGTACTAATAGATTATGTGATACTTTGAATTCTGTTATTTATTCAGCCAACTTGTCTTTCAGAATGATAGAAATGAAACAGGGATCTGAAAAAAAGATTATGGTGGAGATAAGTTACAAGCAGGGAAGAGATGGCACCACTGTTCTTGACACAGTTGTTCAGGATACATATCTTTGTGCTAGCATAGAGTTTCTACTTACTATAGCAGATGTATTTCTGAAAGCTACTGCTGAAAGTGCTGCTGCCCAGCAAAACTTTTTTCAGACTTCAGCTGTAAAGGAACAAGGTCAGTTATTGGTTTTGGTATGTAGTGTTTTACATCACCTTCTATTCTATTTTTTTTTCTTTTTAGCTATAATTTTATCATTTAAATTATTTAATTGATTTAATTCATACTAGATTTTGTTTAATGAAGAGTGAATGTCAGTCTTGTGTGCTACTCACAACTCCTTATTTTAATGTGTACATTTTGCATTAAGTACATCGGTCTGAAGTGAAGTGAAGTGAAGTATATTTATTGAAGGAAATATAATTTTTTATTTAAAGCTACCTTTAGGCTTGTGTGATTAAATACAATGTGAAACATGGGATATTAATTTTACTAGAAAGGATGATCCAAGGGATAGGTTGTTTTGCTTTCCCATTGACAAGGAAAAAATGCTATAAAATAATGTCATTGAAATTGGTCATAATGTCTATGGGTTTACATTTGATTGTTAGTATGCTGTTAAGCAACTTGAGTTTAATTGTTTCTTTTGCCATTACATTAAATAAGTTTAAACCAGCATTTTTTCAGATACTGCAAAAATTTATTGCTACTGCAGCAATGAAAATTTGAGTAAAAATAAGACATATTCATTTTGTATACTTCATTTTGAAGTTTTCTCCCTTCGCCTGGCGCTTGGACCCAGGGAAGCAGGCCACAATCGCAGGCTGCTTCCTCTTTCTCCTCCTCTTGCGCGAAGGAGCTCCTTCTTGCGAGAGGAGAGGAGAGGGAAGTGCCCCGCCTCTTTCTCCTCTCATGCGAAGGAGCTCCTTCTTGCAAGAGGAGAGGGAGAGGCTGGAGGAAGCAGCCCTAGATCGCTGCTGCAGCAGCGTTCGTGGCCTACTTCCCTGGGCCGAGTCCTCGCCTCTTGGAAAGCAGCCCACGAGCGCTGCTAGGCAGTGGCACTTGTAGGCTCCTTCCAAGGGGTGAGGGCTCCTTTGAGAGGGGGAGGGGGCCCCGCGGCCCCTCGGATAATCCAGCGGATCGGTTCACCAGGGCTCAGTTTACCAAGCTTTTACTGTATTGTCAGTAAGCACAGTATATCAATTTTCCCCTATACTAGAGATCTTTGAATTTTGAAAAATTCTTACAATGAAGCAATTTGATCAGTTTTGGGGATAATTTACAGCTATTAACATAATGATCAAAAATGGTAAATAAATCTTCTGAGGTGAAAATTACATAAATCAAACTTTCACTCTCCAGGCGTTTTGGACTTCAACTCCCAAATGTTACAGCCAACTTTGCTTACAGTTCAACATTCTGAGAGTCGAAGTCCAAAACACCCAGAGAACCAAACTGACAAAAACAAAGCATCACCATATGTACAGTATATGGGTCTACCTTTAAAAAACCAAGATCCATATTGTAGTGATACCTTTACCTTTCTGGTATAAAAATTTCTGCATCCTTTTGAAGTGTCAGGTTATTGAAAAAGATGTTGCAAAACCAGGTAGTGTAGCGGGTGATGAGTTTATAATCATATTATCTTTATATTGTTTTGAGATGACATGTAAATTCATTTCTGCAGATTATGTATACATCAGTTCTAAAAATTTTTTTGTGGAGACAGTATTTTTTTAATGGAAGATCTGAAGGCATAAAAAGGGAACACATTATATGTAGTAGACATTAGAAGGAGAACTACCTATATCTCAAACAACGGGCCAGAATTTACTTCTAATCCTTTGAAAGGTTTTATTAAAGCCTGTCTTTTTTGCCTGTCTTTTTTTTTTTTTTTTGGCTTGTTCATAACATTCTCCTCCTATGATGCTACTGAAATATATGTATTTTACTTGAATCGAAATCTCGAGATAAAGATACATCTTTTAATAATATCATGGGATTGTGCATAAAATATGTACTAAATATAAAAATTTCACTTTCAGTTCCTGTACAGGCAGAATCCACTATGGGGATAAATGTTGTAGTTAAAAATTCCGAGATTGTATTTGTGGCAGATTTGACAAGAAGTGATGCTCCTTCATTGGTGACAACAGCACAATGTGAGATCTCCATGAAGTATGGCCCCAACCTGTATAAAATGACAGCCGCTGTTAAAGATATATATGCGAAAGCCTGCCCATTTCTTCCAGATATGAGAAAAGGCAATATTACTACGGTAAATATTTAAAATACCTAATCTAAAACTGTAATCATGCAAAGTATTATGCAAGTAAAAATAAAACTGGTGGGATTTGTAAAAAGGGGCAACTTAAATGAAGAATATAAGCAGCCCTAAACATGATCACATGTAGCAACTGTGTAATCTATCTTGCACTTGAGATGTATCGGATAAAATGTCATGTAGTCCTAATCACTGTAGATCACTGATCAGATTATATTTATCTAGATAGTGATCTGAATCACTTGAGTTTCTAATTTGTTTCAGCATGCAAAACATTTGATCTAATATCATGCACAGAAACTGGATAGCTATCTGGTTGGGATTTTTTAAAAAGTGTGTTAGCATGAATGTATCCTTCTTGCTTCCAGCATGTTTTTCCCAAGCAAATCAAGCAGTCTTAATTGCATGGGTCACAGTGTGGATGGCTTTTATTTGTTTTTTAGGAAAACTACCTTTTTAAAAATTCTGTTGTAAGTTCATGGGTTTTCATATTGTTTTAAAAGGCTTTTTAACAGGCTGATTCATATGTGTATGCAGTTAATTTTTTTTATTTCTACCCAGGTATTGCAGCCATGTGACTTTTTTTTTGAGATGATACAAGAAGGAAATCAACCCCTGAAAGCTGATCTCTCTGTTAAATCCATAACAATTAAGGTATGTGAAATGTTTGCATGTCTGTATTAGCCTTAAGAATAAAGGTAGCAATGTATTATTTAAGCACAACATGTGCATCTATATTATGCCATTAATCATTCTGTTCTCTAAGTCTTAAGAAACAGTTAATGGCAATATGCAAGAGCCTTTTCTCTGTGGCAGTAATAAATATGGAGTTCTCCTCCTGCCTATATTCTATTGCCATTTGAAGACTTTTTTTTAAAGATCAAGGTTTTGATTGTGCTGCTCCTTATTTTATTATCTCTTGCTCTCTCTAGGCTTTTCTTTGTGTGCTTTTAGTCTTAGGTTTTTTATTTGTCAACTTGAATACCATCTTTAGAGGGGAAAAGTAGGATATGCCATAATATTTATTTATTTCATTTAGCTGCTAGCCTTTTCCCAGAGTAGAGCCCAAGATAGTCTGCAGAAATCATCAATTAAAAATGTTTAAAATACAATTTTAAAATCACCTCATAAAACACTTGAAATCATTTTATCAGCAAAGTTTTAAAATATAAACAAAGCATTTCCAATAAAAGCTCCTTGTTTAAAAAAAAAAATCTTTGCTTGCCAGCAAAAAAAAACCAAAAAAAAAAACCTGAAAGGGACTTCCTGTGGGAGGACATTCCAGGAGGTGGAAGGAGTAACTGAGAAGGCTCTCTCTTTTTTCCTCACCAAGATAGCCTGTGACTGTGGCAAAACTGAAATAAAGCCTTCTCCTTTGGCAGATTCATATGGAGAGACACTGTCTTTCAGAAAGACAGATATATAGATATAGATATTGTATAAGTAAACCCATTTTAAAAATAAACTCAGAGAGCACCATCTATTGTTTTATAGTATTTGAAATGTTGAGGTGTTTTAAAGTGTAATGTAATTTCAAGAAAATAATCATAAATGTATTTCACTTGATCTCCACTTCTAATGTGCACTAATTCTTATTAGTAATGCACAGTTTCAATTAAAAGTAATCTTCTTTAACACAGGTGTCACCTATTATCTTGAATACAGTCATGACCATTACATCAGCATTTTTCCCAGCAGCAGAGACTGCAGAGAAGGATATTAGCCCAGTTCCACCAAATCTTTGGGAGAAGAAGGATATTAAAAATTTTAATTTGTGGTTTCTGGAAGAATCAAGTGAAAATAAAGATCTTGTTTCTGAAACTGAATTGATTCCTAATGGAGAGACACTGAAAATGAAAATTGAGACTTTGGTTGTAACTCTTGAAGCTGGAGTTGGTCACAGAACTGTGCCAATGCTCTTAGCAAAGTCTTCATTTTCTGGAGATGTCAAAAATTGGAGTAGTCTAATTAATCTCTCATCTCGTCTTGAACTAGAGGTAAGTAGAACAGAGTTCTGTTACTCCAAGAGAATATTGTAGATCTTTTACAATAAATAAATAAATAAATATTTTTTAAAAAATCATTTTTGTTTAATTAGCATTTTATTTATTTATTGTTGCATCAACATAGTTGCCTGATGGAGCTGTCTCAATTGTAGCAGTGTCTTTTCCTGAGCTTATGAAAGCAATCAAGGGTGGTTGGGGGGCATAGGGAGCAGTTTCCGCTGCAGAGCAGAGTTCCACATTTCTTAAAAGAGACTGTGTTGAGCCCTTTATTTGGGGAAAACCTCTTCCCTAAACACTGCTAGTAGGTAATTACTGGCAAGGTTCTTGTGTATTTAGTAACCTCTTAGTTCCAGAGATTGCTGGATGAAATTTAATATTTCAGTCATTTCAGTCTATCTTCAAACCTAGCTATGCAACGTTTTTGCTCACTAAGGAGGCATCTTGACTATCAATTTATGAGGCAGGGGTGCCGGACCAGCTTCATGGCCTAACACAACACGCGGAGCTGATCTAGCATAACACAACCTTGATCCACATTTCCTAAAGTCACTGGATGCTCCAGAGCTCCAGATTATCCAGATACTGCAGCCCCTTGAAATGAATTGATTTTTATATGCCGCCCCACTTTCCCTGGGCTCAGGCAGCCCAAGGAGAGGGGATGGCATATATCTTGTTAACACCAAAATGGAGCAAATACTCTTCGGGACTTGGCATTGAGGAGGGGGGATCAATTCCTCTTCTGCCTCCTTCTTTGTTTCCTCAGTGTGTTTGATATCATCATTCCAGGTGCCAAAGAATGTCTGTTGCCATTTTGATGGCTCGGGGCAATGCTTAGATAAGTTAGAGAGGGGCAAGGTATGGGTAGCAAGTGAATAGTGCTGAAGCTGTTTCAGTGCTGCTTGCCATGCAGCTGCTGAGCTAGTTCAGTGGCTGGCTGTGTAACCTCCATGCAGCTCCAAACCAGCTCAGGGGCTGATAGTGCAGCTGCTATCAATGTTTATCTGGAAAAGCCCACTCTAAATCAGCACCCTATGATGGATGGCTTGTGTTCATATACCTGTACAGTATATCCTTATCCTCTTGAAAGTACTGTATACACAAGGACCAGGTTGCAGTTAAAAACCGTCATTCAAAATGTTTTCCTGAAACATGTTACATGTAGCATTGGTGGGAACCTATGGCACATCATCACAGCTATTTAGTAACCATGGCCAAATTTTGTTGACCTCTTTAGAATGTATGCATTATCTGGATACTTTGAAAGACTGAGGTGAAATTTAAATCTAGCCATACTGAACATTTTAAAAACATTAATATAAACCACTGTTTTCTACTTTAAAATGCTTTCCACATAGACTAATAAGATAGTAAGAGTGATAGGCTTCTGCTTCATCTTAATAATATTAGTTTTACGTGTTCTTCATTTTATTATATCATGCAGATAGTTATCACACAGACTGTACTTTTAACTGAATTTTGTATTTTAGGTACATTATTATAATGAAATATTTGGAGTTTGGGAGCCATTACTTGAACCACTGGAAATTGATAACAGTGACGAATTCAGACCATGGGTTCTAGAACTGAAGGTATAGTTTTAGTAGTATAAATAAACCTAGGTCCAGGAGAGAACTACTTAATGAATGTATAATACATTAATTACACTATGTAACAAAATTTGGGGAAAAAATCTGTTCCTGGTTTGAAAGTGTTATTCCTGTTTAATTGTGTAGTACTGGTGGTGCAGCGGGTTAAACCGCTGAGCTGCTGAACTTGCTGACGGAAAGGGAGCAGGGCAAGCTTCCTCTGTTAGCCTCAGCTTCTGCCACCCTAGCAGTTCGAAAACATGCAAATGTGAGTAGTTCAATAGAGTCGGACATGACTAGACTTAATATCAGGGGGAAACATATACATAACCTACTTACTGTGAAAAGTAGTTGTTATACTCCAGAAACTTCATTTTTGTGGCTGCCACAAACTATGTTGAATTGGTTGAGACTCGATGAGATATTCATTGAAAAACTATGTGCTGCAAAATGTGCTGCAGGATGTCCTGCAGAAACAATTTTTTTGCAGTTTAATAAACTTCTATGCCTTTATGATAGAACCGGGCCATTAAAATGCTAATCAAGGTAGCAAATTGCAATATCCACACATGCCTCAGGTAGACAAGAGTTCTTTCCCCCACCCTGGACATTCCACAGATATATAAACCTCACTGTAAATGAAGATGGACTGAGGCAGGGAAATTGTAAATGCTGTTTCCACTGCTGAGGGGATTTTTGAGTCTTTTAATCCCTCTATATTATATGTATATCACCTTTATATGTGGGGAAGGATTACAGGGGGTGATCTTTATTCCAAGATCCCAGCCTCTGTCTCTGTAGTTAGGGATTTCTGTGTTGTTGTTCCCTTTCTGAGGTAAATGTGACTATTATTCT
Organism: Anolis carolinensis; assembly: GCF_035594765.1. Classification (NCBI taxonomy): domain Eukaryota; kingdom Metazoa; phylum Chordata; class Lepidosauria; order Squamata; family Anolidae; genus Anolis; species Anolis carolinensis. The sequence goes on from NC_085842.1 coordinate 247,640,770, forward strand.
TCCCCAATTAGGTGATTTATTCAGGTAACTGCCACCAACGTGAGGCTCTTGAATTATTACCGATGAAATTTGGCTCCACAGACGCAGATGAAATGAAATGAGGCAGTTGTTAACAAAGAACAACAAGTTTATTGCGTACAAAGCTTATGGTTGCAGGTTGATTGATTAACTTATGGAACTTTAAATAAACAAGTGGTTTAATAACTCCTATAACCATCCAACAGTAGTCTTTGGTGTAAATCCACTCTCATACCCCTACTGATGTTATAAATTGTAGCGAACTCTAACATCAGCTGAGCTCCTTAGTGGACAATGTCCCAACTACAATAAAACTTGTAATTTGATCCAATACTGATCAAATCCCTGATCACTAGTCTTTTCTCAACTAGTGATCTTAACTAGGCTCCCTTTAGTCTGCCCTGACTAAAGATTCTTGGCCAGGCCTGTCTCCTCAGCCCTTCCTGATTGAAAAGCCTCCAGCCACGCTCACACACACTCATTCACTCACTCACTCTGGCTTCTCTTTTTAAAACAGCTCTTTTTTCCTTTCCTTGGCTCTGCCCACTTCTCCCTCTCATGAGCTAGCCAGCTTCGTCTCCATGGTAACCGCACCACTGTGGAATGAAACAAAATGGCTTCTGTTTCAGCTACTGTCAACTAAAACACAAATACATACTCCAACAGACAAAATTAAACACAATAACTATGACTTCTCCACACTCACTTACTTAATTTCCAACAGACCCCTCAAGCTCTGAGGATGCCTGCCATATGTCAGGATAGAATGCTGCTGGAGCATGGCCATACAGCCTAGAAAACACAACAATCTGTGTTACATAGTGTTATTTCTGTTTTACCATACAAATATTCATTTTGCCAACACATCCAATACTCCATGATTTGAGAATAGTTTCACAGCTATTGTATATCTTCCTCACTGAATAAAGAGAGCATAACAGATATAATATTTGTTTCCATTCACTTTAATGAGGGAAAGTACTGCTATTGGGAGCAGACTAGTGAGGGAAGTATCTGCTCTCTATGTCAACATTGCAAAGTCTTCAGTGTAGAACTTACAATATTCTAGCTCTCTGTTCCAAATGCACCTCACCATTTATAATGATACTATCTTTGCCCGGCCACGCATTGCTGTGGCTTATGGGAATCATTTGTTGGCCAGGTGGAATAGCAGTGAATAGCCTTGCAGCCTCAATGCCTGGCTGTTTTCTGGAGTAGCTGGAGTAGCAACCTCAATCAAAGAGCCACTTTGAAGCCTGGCTACTTTCTTTGTAGAGGAATCATTGTTTGGCCAGATCGAATTGCACCTAATAGTCTTGCAGCTTAAAAGCCTGGCTGTGTTCTACATAGGGCATCCTTGCTAGGCCAGGTTGAATGGGATGGAGATCTTGGTTGGCCAGGTTGAAAAGCACTTAATAATCTTGCTGCTTGCAAGTCTAGCTGCTTTCTACCTTGCTGAATCCTTGGTTGGCCAGTTTGAATAGCAATTAATAGTCTCGGTGTGGCAGGTATGAATGCTGCAATTAGACACCTTGATTAGCATTTAATGGCCTTGCGGCTTCAAAGCCTATTTGCTTCCTGCCTGGGGGAATCCTTTGTTGGGAAGTGTTAGCTGGCCCTGATTGTTTCCTTTCTAGAATTCCTAATTTCCCTGCGTTCAGCGTATTGCGCTTTATTGACTGTCCTGGCTTTGGAGATTATATTGTTCTGTATTATTATACCACAGTACTTATTTCATATTGTATGTATAATCTTATATTATCTGCTTAGAAGTGGATTATATGGCAGTGTGGACTCAAGATAATCCAGTTCAAATCAGATAATATAAGATTATAAATGGGAAATATAGCTGTGTGGAAGGACCTTGAGTCTACACTGCCATATAATCCAGTTCAAATCAAATAATCTGTATTTTATAGGCAGTGTGAATCAGGCCTAAGTGCACCCTGCCTGTGCCCTGGGTGCCATTTTGATTGAGGGAGTTGCTAGGATACGAAGGGGTGGGGCCTAAAGGCAGCGGGGGGGGGGGGGGCTCAAGGCAGCAGAACCTACCTTTCTAGCTGGCAGTTAGGGGGAGAAAGGCTTTTCCTCATCCTCTGTAATTTGGACTATTTTTCTGGGTTTTTTTTTAATTGAAAGACATATTTTGGATGACTATGTCTTTTGTGGCCAAATTTGGTGTGATTTGATTCATTGGTTTTGTTGTTTACTCCATAGTGAAATGAACATTACATTAATATATATATATAGATGTTTGTTTTTAGTAAAATAAACTAGCTGAAGCAGAAATCACGAGATTATTGTGTTATTTATTGTGGGTTTTCTTCCATTGTAAAGATGTCCTTTCACTGTCTTCTAAGTAGATTACTTCAAAGACTTCAATGATACAGTGATACTTAAATTCACTTTTGAAAGGTTATATTAAACTTGAAGTACTAGAAAGAGCAACAGACATTTGTTAGCGTTTTTTTCTCAACCACCTTTTTTTTCCTTCTTAGATGAAAAACAAAGCCAAAAAAACTTTAGTTGATTCAGTTGCTGAAGAGGAACACTACAAAGTGCCAGAATACAATACAGTAATAACGATTTACTCTCAAGATCAGTTAAACCTTACACTGTCCAAATGTGGGCTACTAATGTTGAGTAACTTGGGCACGGTAAGTACAATATTGATTTGATTCAGTGTCCTAAATGAATGAAAATTTCATTTAAAATATTTTTCATTAGGAAAAAAACCCATAATATCAGTTAATTAAATAGTCTTGTATTTTGATTTTGTAGGCATTTGCAGAGGCAGCAACACAGATCTTCAAAAAAGATCAGGTCCCCTTTGTATTAAAGAATTCCTTAGGGGTACCCATCATTGTCTTACCAAGTGATTCCTTTAGTGTCCTAAATGATAAACCAAAGGGGAATTCATTTTATCTTGAAGATGGACAAAATCTAAGTATGGAGTATATCAGAACTAAAAGTGATCAAGACCAGTTCACAGCGATGACTACCCTGAGCGGCAAACTATTTTACATTTGGCTCAGTAAGTAGACATATTTTAATATATTATTTCAGGAATCAAACTCTTTTTTGTTTTATTAGGCTATCTTTATCTATGGTACCATATATAATTACTGTAACCCAATGGATTGTACTGTGTTTCTAATTGTGCTTATTTTTTCAGACCTCTATTTAATTTTTAATCAATAAATATACAAGTTAGCATTCAAATGTGTTTATGTCAAGGTCAAACTATGCATTAAGCAGAAGATCTGTGTTTGGAGCAAGATGGGGAAACAGTGTACACCCCTCATACACAAATGTATTCCTTGACTTATTGAGAGCTGCTGGTTGCAGGTTGAAACTGGATGGAATATGCAGATCCTGTCTTTTTTCTTTTTTCTTTTGGTGTGGCAAACCTTCCCCTTCCTTGTAGATCATACAATTTTCTTAAGCTTGGAAAGTGTAAGGAAAATTAGCTAAACTTGGTACAGTCTGGTTGGCTAATGGGTGGGACATGTAAAGTCAAGGTGCAGGCTTCAATCAGGTATGGGGTCACACTATCTAAGCTTGCCCATGTGCTTACTCTGTTAGTCTTCTCTAGAGCTTTGTCATCACCCTTCCGCTTTCTGGCATGCTTATAGTTCATCAGGTTTGTCAGTCATGTTGTATAAAGCTGATATCTATATATATATAAAAAGGTAATGGAATCTCGGTCTAGGAGTAAACGACAAAACTGCAAGTCCCAGAAACACGAAACTTGGCAACACAACCTACCATCCTTGCCCCTAGGTTCCGAAAACAAAAAGAAAAGAAAAATAAAGTACTAATTAGAGGGATAAGAATAACACCACTTTCAAAACAAGGGAATTCCAAACAGGAAACAATCAGGGCCAGCTAACACCTCCCAACAAAAAATTCCCTCAGGGAGGAAGCAGCCAGGCTTTAAAGCTGCAAGGCCATTACATGCTAATCATTTTGCCTAATTGCAGCATTCGTACTTGCTTCCAACAGACAATAAACAACAATAAAAATATTGTATATTCACCAGCTTTAGGAAATAATATCCCCTGATGGAGCAGCGCGTTAAAGTGCTGAGCTGCTGAACTTGTGGACCAAAAGGTTGCAGGTTTGAATTGGGGGAGCGGAGTGAGCCCTCACTGATAGCCCCAGCTTCTGCCAACTCAGAAGTTCGGAAACATGCAAATGTGAGTAAATGAATAGGTACTGCTCCGGCAGGAAGGTAACGGCACTCCATGCAGTTATCCCACATGACCTTGGAGGAGTCTATGTACAACGCCACCTCTTCAGCTTAGAAATGGAGATAAGCACCAACCCCCAGAGTCAGAAACGACTAGACTTAATGTCAGGGGAAAACCTTTACTCTTTACCTTAACTACCAACAATTCCTCAATACTTTATTTCCCATATCACCATACTTCGCCACAGCAACGTGTGGCCGGGCACAGCTAGTTTCATCATAAGTTTAGTGGAGATTTTAAAATGGAAACCAAATCTAGTTAAGAGATGAGGAGTGTGTGCCCATCAAGAGTGGTGTGGAAAAATCTACTTATGGGACAGTGGAAGTGTCCACACTTCTTTGCTGGGGACAGTGAGTTTTGCCCTGTTCACAGGTGGCAGTGTTGTGACTGCGCCTTCGGGGATTATGGTTGATGGTGATGGGATCCGAAGAGGAAGAAAAAACCCTCATTCACTGGAGGAGTTGCGCAGGAAGCGACTTAGAGAGCTATATGGGGGATCTTCTGAGGAAGATTCAGATGGGGAGTTTGGGGAAATGGATGCTGAGGAACAGGTGGTGGCTGGGGAAGCGGGCACTGAATGGGCACAGCCACCGGAGATGTCTGGGGATTTGGGGCCTATGGATACTACTGAACCTGGGGTTTCTGCAGGAGCTGATCCCACTTGGGATGCTTGGAGAAGGGAGGATGGTTCTTTAAGTGTTCATGGGGCTAAGTGTGGGCAGGATGATTGGGACTCCGACGAATTGCTAGGTACTCCGGATCCACGAGCTCTAGCTGTGTGGAGTTCGGACTCTGAGTAGATTTGGGACACCTGGTGTTTGGGTGTGAGTGTTTGGTCACCCAGGAGGAAGGGGAATAAAATGGGAATGTTTGGCCACTGCACTTTGCGTGTGGCAAGGTGTTGCTGAGGCGCCATTGGCATCTCTGTGTTTCTGTGAAGACTGGACTTGGACTGTGATTCGGATCTGCTGATACCATCTGGCTTGGCTCTCGCTGTGTCTTATTGTGGACCTGGTTTGGATGACTCCACCCTCTTCGGACTTTGGATTGAATTTGACCTGGCTTCTGTCTACGCCTTCTGACTGACGACTACTCCCGGCTTCTGACTACTGGTTTGCCTTTCGGAATTTGCTGCTGCCTCCTGACCTGACCTTGGATTCTTCTGACGACGGCTATTCATCATCCCTTTGAAGCTCTCGGCTTTATCTGCACCGTGGAAGCAGTTTTACTTCTCTTCTAGTTTGTTTGTTTTCAAGCCAGTTTGCTGTTTTTCTTTTGGGAACTGTCCCTTTAAATCCGCAGAGCCGGCTGTCTTTTTTCAGAAACGGTTTGAAGCCAAGAGAGGCTTTTGCACTTTCAGTTATACTCTGCAGCTTCTGGAAGGTTTCTAGCCTTCGTTTATTTTGCATATTTTCTAGAGTCAACTCTATTTGTTCTCCATTTGTTCTTTTAGTTTTTATTGAATGCCAGCATGGGAAAATAGCATGGCTTGTTTTTGAGTTATTTTTGTCCAAACTACTCTTGAAACACTGATAAGTGAAGTGTTTCAAGGATACTTTCTGTGTTTATGTTATTTTTGGCTTATCTTCGGAATAAACTCTGTTTTGTTTGTTAAGTGGCGTCTGACTCTTGACAGCAGGGGTACCACACAGTGACATGTCTTATGTCTATCATCCTGCACAGATATTGAGGAGATAGTAATTTAGTTGTACTACCTGTCAGCCAGTGCCTGGAGCAGGACCCATGCTGGGAACCAAGCCTTATACAGATGTAACAAATAACCGTGTGGCTTCTTTTATTCTAATACAGTAGTTTTATTCTACCAGCTGGTAAACCGGCTGGGATTTCTGGGAGTTGTAGGCCAAAACACCTGGGAACCCACAGATTGAGAACCGCTGTTCTAATACATGCTGTATGTGTTTGTTGGTTGGTAATTGGGATTGTGTTGCTGCTGAATCTGCAAATGGGAATCTAGCAGAGCTAGCCCCTTTTCAGTGACAAAGATAATTCATAATAAGTGTATTGAACGAACACTGGTGATACTGTGTTGTTAGGAAATAAAAGTAATTTATACAGAGCAAGTAATCAGTTTCTTTTCTTTAAATTCAATGTATTTAATTCCTAGCTCCCCAGAATCATTCTACAACTGACAAGATTCCACTGACAAAAGTGGGGCGAAGTCTTTACAGAGTAAGACACAATGATTCTGGTGTTGTACGGTCGATTGTTTGTCAAATTGATACCACTGAAGGGAGCAAGATGATAACAGTACGCTCACCCATTCAAGTAAGATATTTTAATGGTTGGTAAATAGATTTTAAAATATTTCATTCTCTCCTAACTTAATCATTTGAGAAATCACCATTGTTTCCCAGAAGCTGTAGCCAGCTTGTCCAATGGGAGTTGAAATCCAAAATACCTGGAGGGACACAGGTTGTGCAGGCCTCTTGTTGTATATTGTGTTTAAACATCTGGTAAATGAGTAGATTTGACATAGTAAATTTACTATTCTGAAAATAATTACAAAATAATGTTTTCTTGTTATGTGTCTGCAAACTGGCTTCACATTATTGGTTTCCCTCCAAATGAGAAACTTCCAAGAGGTTTTTGACTGCCCTGGCTAAGTCTTCTATTTTTAAGGACTGAATTTAAACCCTGATTTGTTTCTGTCCACCTGTACGGTGATCTACCTTTTTCCTACTGTTATTTTACTAAGAATTATTGGAGTTCTTGGTTTCTGCTGGATCTGGTTCCAGAATCTCATGAATGCCAAAATCTGTGGATACTGAGCTTTCATTATATACAGTGGCATAATAAAATGGTGTCCCTCATATAAAATCACTAATTCAAGGTTTGCTATTGGGATTTATTTTTAAAAAATCAAGCAGTAGATGGTAGAATCTGTGGAGAAAGAAACTGGATACAGAGAACCACATTTATTGTCTTTTTCACTGTAGGGGACTGGACCACATTGTAAAGGTCTACATGCCCAGCTGCTGAGCTGACTCAGGAGCTCACAAGTGTCCTGAGCCATCTCAATAGCTGAACGGTGCCTGCATGGCCCGGCAGTGCTGGAAGTGGTTCTGTGCTGCTGGATTGCAACCCTTACCTTGCTCCTGTCATCCTGGCTTTAACACTACCAGGCACAAAAAAGGCAATGGTTGCCATTTGGCACCTGTAGTGACACTAGCCAGAGTGATGAACCAATACAATAGAGGAGAGGAAAGAAAGTAGGAATCACTTCAGTAGACTTTGGAAGGATAGTTCTTTAAACAGTTTTGAAACAGGATAGTGGTAGTTAGGTCCACCCAGAAAGTGGAGATTTAGGTATATCCCACAAGTGGCGGGTTACTCCTTCAGCTTCCTTGAGATTGTGATATTGACTTGATACTTAACATGAATGGCCATTCTACAGAAGCTGAAAGACCAATTCATGCTCACCTGGGGATGAAAAAATACCTCACTTTCCTTGTCTATTCTTTCTGTGCTCAGTGTTTTTCTGTCCAGTTAACAAGGCTATGAAATCAAACTGAAGGGGGCAAGGGGACTTAATGGTTGGATTGAAATGGAATGGAATTTTTGAGAGCTCCTGTCTTGATCAGATAGGTGCAAGGGGATAAACTCACATATGGTTGATTCTTCCTTCAGCCTATCTAGAATGACCATTTATCTGCAAACCTCTCATCTTAACTCCCTGGATCCATAATGATCAGCTGCTGTCATCTTATAGTTTCATTCGACATGTAGTGAAAATGATCTCATAGTTTCATCAGATGGCTAGCATACTACATACTACATACATTTGAAACTATTCCACAAGAATTGTAACTACTTCAACAGCCTTCCTTAGAGGTATGGCTCTACCAGAACTTATCAAGTGATGACATGGTCCCAGCCATCCACCTTCCATCAAGCACAACTATTTTGATGCTCATGTCAGAGCTGATGTGGTTTTTGGCCTAACCATGTGGTTCTGTCCGACCTGTGTAGCCTGGTAAAATTACTAATACTTATCTACATATATGATGAAAAAAGAGACCTCAGCAAAGAAAGCAGATTGCTTGCTTGTGCTTTCTATATTCGTTGTGTGTCATCTGTTCACCTAGAAACCCTACACCTTCTCTCTTTATCAGACATTTATCTCATCTTTCTATAACTGTGTCTGCTGGCTATAAACTGAAAATCAGACAGTTGAGAGATGTGCACAAGAAAATAGAAAGAGGCTTCTATCAGACCTCTAGATCCAGGATGTCTAGACATACTGCTCTGCACAGGTGCAGAACCGAATGCACACATGTCCATAAAAAGTAACACAAGTTACATGTTCACAACTTGTGTTTGTATTTTCATTCTGCTTCCAGGATGGATGGAATATCTGTGCTAAAAGCACAGATTGATGTAACCTCACTTTCAGTGAAGCAAATTTAAGTGTACATAAATTGAGAGAGTTGTAACCTGTGCTTTCTCCAAAATTGAACAGGGGTTATGACATCTTGTTGGTGTTTGGATTGGTAGTCTTTGTTTCCTTATGCTGATGTGTGTGTGTACACACAAACACATATAATCCTTTCCCATTTTATTACATTGTATATTTAGTCTTCAATTTCTCCATCTAGATAAAGAATCATTTTTCAATTCCCTTGAGTGTTTTTGAAGATGGAAAATGTTTAGGAGTGGCTTTACCAGAAGATGAATTCAGCATACCATTGACCTCTTACAGGTAATTCTTCCTTTCCTTTTCCTTTTCTCTCATTTTTTCTTTTTGGTTTACCTATATTTCATACAAAACTTACAATAAGCATATTTTAAAGTCAATTTTCTGTTATATATATATGTGTGTGTGTGTGTGTGTGTGTATGTATGTGTGGTTTCAGTTAAAATTGTTTCAGTTAAAATTGTTCTTTCCAATTAGAAAGGATTGAACTGTCTGGTCTTATATTTTACACTCATAGATGTCATGACTTCTAAAGTCTGTAGAATTGAAAAATTGGAATGGGTTACCCACTTAATTTATTGTGGAATAATAATAATAATAATAATAATATTATTATTATTATTATTATTATTATTATTATTTTATTTCTTACCCGCCTCTCCTCACGGCTTGAGGCGGGTTAAAACATTATTAAAACACAAAATCAAAACACATAGTCATTTAAAAGCACTCTAAAATACACATATTAAAACATATTTATATACAGTACATATTAAAATACACAAGAATTAGATATTAAATTAAAGTTTAAAATTTGTCAATAAAGCTATGGCCTGCCAGAAGAGACAGGTCTTCCCTTGTGTCTTAAATTCTGACAGTTGATTTAGCTGTCAGAGCCCTGCTGGCACATCATTCCACTGTCTTGGGGCAGTTAATAAAAGGTCCTCTGGGTGACAGTTGCCGGTTGGGTTCTGGTAGGCTGGAAGAGGCAGCCCACAGAGGACCTCAGTGTTCAGGGTGAGTTATAAGTTTGAATCCAGGTTGGTTATATTTGTACAATCTGTCTAATAGAAAAGGGATTCTTTTTCGTGGTCTCTGTGAATACACACAGATAGGTTTCACTGTGCCTGCGTAGGACCTAACAGAAAGCTTCTCCAAGCTCTAGCTTCAGATTTTGGTGGTAATCCCACCCACACCTCACCTGGGCATAAAAGGTGTCCTGGCCGACGGTGCCTCAGTTCCTTTTTTCCCTCCGCCTCAGAGTTTTGCTATTCATCAGAATATCGACAACAAGATTCATATGCTGCACAACTTGCTCAGTGAAGATCCCAGACTCCAGTGGCCATTTGTTCTGCCTTCTCTGCCAAAGCGAAGGCCATGTTGTCAGAGCATGCCAGCACTGCCAGATGTTTACATCACAGGCCAGGAAGAACAGGGAAGCAAGGCACTTCACTTCCTTTTTTCCTCTGCCTCAGCTATTTTGGAGCTTCGCTCTCCATCAGAATGTCTACGACAAGATTCATATGCTGCACAATTTGCTTAGTGAGGATCCCGGACTCCAACAGCCATTTGTTCTTACCTGTGAATTATAAATCTTGAAACTTTTTGCACTATGATGAAATTGGTCTAGATATTATGTGTTACTGTTAATGACTATGCAGCCCAGCCACCTTGAGTACCTTAGTACCTGTTCTCTCATTATTTGCACTAGGTGTTGCCTAGATGGGTTCACACCTTTAATTTTTTTGTAATTCATGCTATCAGCAAGCCCTCTGGGTCCATTCTTACTCAGTAAAACTACCTCATTCAACTGTTTTGACCACATGGGGTCGCTCTATAATGTTATTGCTATGCACATTTCTGACCAGGCTGTTATCTGGTCAATGACTGATTTACTTGCTCAATAAACTGAGTTCTGTTTTTGCACTACCTTGGTGTCAGTTTGACATGTGTCCTGCCTTCCTATACCTCAGCTTGCTAGTCTCTGTCTATGTGTATTCACAGAGACCACAAAGAAGAAGGGCAGATTGCTCACCTGTAACTGTGTTTCTTCAAGTGGGCTTCTGTGAATTCACACAATCCCGCCCATTCCTCCCCTCACTCATGCAAGCCTCCTCCTTTCTAGCTGCTTGTGGCTTAGAAATTGAGGAGCCACCAGCCAGGGCACCTTTTATATTCTGGGGAGGAGTGGGTGGGGTTACCGCCACTTGGAGAAGCTTTCTGTTAGGTCCTATGCAGGTGCATTTAGACCCATCTGTGTGAATTCACAGAGGACCACTCAATGAAATATAGTTACAGGTATGCAACCTGTCCTTATTTTAAAAAGTGCGTAAAGTGAATGTTAGTGTCTCATAAGTCACATTGCTAAACACTCCTCTGCTTTATTTTAGTTTTTAAGTTATCTGGTGAAGAACTTTCTGATTTAATAAACATTAATAAACAGTATGCTGTTATTCTGGATGCCTGTGGGTTACTGCTTTATAATTTATAAATTTAAAATGTTTTATGTTTTTTCAATGCTTCCCTTTTAATATGGTATTATTTCTTATTATATATTGTTTGGTTTAGATTTCTTCCTTGTGTATTTGAATCTGCATTTAATCCTTTCTGTGTATTTTAATATATTTTATTTTATCTCTGTGTTTTAACTATGTTGTACCCCAACTTGAGCCGCAAAAAGAGGTGGGTAACAAACAAAATGTGGTGTTGTTGTTGTAGAACATACTGCAAAACAGCCTAAAGTTAATAGTGACTGGTGTGTTTATTTACAGATCATTATTGTTTTTCAAACCAATGGTGGATGAACATGACGTTTCTGAAGAGTACTCCTCAAGTGAAGGAATTAGTTTTGATGAAATGGTTAAGAATTTTGGCAAATCGTTGCAGAAAAAATGTCTGCCTGTAAAATCCTCTGATCATCCACTCCTCATCAATATTGTTCCAATGCAAGATACTTTGACATGTTCTGCTTGTACAGGAGATCAGTGGGATTTACCATATGTTGTTCATTTATGGCCTTCTGTTCTGCTCCGCAATCTTCTTCCTTATCATATTAGTTATTCCTTAGAGGTAGTGTATATTTTTGGTTTTCTATTACCATTCTAGTGAACATATCAAAATATTTTTATACTTTGGAGTTTGTCTTCATTGTGTATTCCATAAATATGGAGCTTACTGCCAATCTAACAAAACATCCTTAATCATGTCCACAGTTCAATCACTGTATTCCTTGAATACCAAGTGCATATGTCACGAAACTGAAATGGTGTCTAGTCTCTCAACTTTCTTACCACCTTCTGACCATTCTGTCATCAGATCTTAATTAGGATTTCAGTTATTATTAGCCTTTGGTATATCATTCTGTTATCTGACTATGCATCATCTGTTCTCCTTCAAGTGGAGTTACAAACCTAACTCCAGAAAATATTATCTCCTACTTCTCAAACACTTTTTGTTGCATTTTTTCCAAATACTACAATTCAGCAAAATTAATTTTACAAATAAAAGGAAATTCTAGGTTTTACAATATCTTACATGGGGTTCATATATACTGAGCTATGTTTGTATGAACATATTGCAGCCTTTTGCATTTTAATTGTACTTCAAAATAACAGGGAAGAATTACTTCAGACTTAATTTACTATACTATCAGACAAATGATTGTGGACCCATTAGATGTGTATCGTGTAAAATAAGTGTTGTAATGAGTGATTCAAACTCAAGTCTCCATAGAACTATGAAACTCATGGGATGACCTTGAGCTAATTCTTATCTTCCAGTTTGAGCTACCATCCTGTGGTGGTTACAAGGATAAAGTGAGGGGAGAGCAGTGTATGCCAGCTTATGCTCATTGGAGAATAGATGGGGTGAAAAAAATAAAATAAATATATTCAAATAGAAATTTTCCTTCTTTGACATTCTCTGTATAGCAATTGAAACAGTCTTTCAGCGCAGTGTTTATTGTACATATAATCCACAAATGGATTCATTAAAGAAATCACACATGCATGGGTTCATAATTATTAATTCATCAATAGTGTTTAATTAGTGCTTGTAAGGTTTTTTAATTTAAATTAAATTATTCCAGAATTTTTTAAAAATAAATTCTATAGGTTGTGGTATTCCATGTATCCATATGACCCTCTTTTGTTCTACTCTGGAATAAGAATCCTAATCTGTTCCAGGAAATTGAATTTTGAAGCTCTTAATCCTAGCACATTTGCTGAGAACCATGTGAGAGTCATTAAACCACAGAAATAGGAATATTAATGGGATGAGATTGTTTTTGGTGCAATTGATAAAAATATATTTTCAAAACTTCATGCAGTTTTATACTTTTTTGTAAAGCTCAGATAAAGTATGTGAAGGGTAAAATATTGGGGTTTTTTACCATCATACTGGAAATATATTTAATGGAATAAAATAATGGAAATTCAAATACCAGTCTTGCCCTTTCAACTTGCAATTGTATTTATTTTTAGGTTATTAACGTTTAAATCAAAGCAATCTCTTTTGTGTTAACTTTTCAGTCTATTGGATAGTTCTCTTAATATGTAATTGATCATTTCCACATTTACTTGAATTTCATATACAGTTCTTACTGAATTGATCAGATTATTAACCATACATATATTTTGAACATGTTATAACTTGAATCCCACATTTTTTCCAAAGGGGGATAATATGTCATACAACATTCTGGAAGATGGATGTTCAGCTCAGATTCATAATGCAGTGTTAGATGAGACCAAGCTGGACTTGCAATTACTGAATTATCTCAATAAAAATTGGACTGCAGAATACCCCATCCAAACGGATCAGGAAGAAATTGGTTTCATCACATTCTCCTGCATTACGGACCTTGATAACTTAGAACTAGATATTGCTATGCATGTAACATATGCCACAGGACAAATGATTGTTGCAATTCACAGTCCATATTGGATGGTAAATAAGACTGGTCGAATGCTACAGTACAAAGCGGATGGTATTCACCGAAAACATCCACCTGAATATAAAATGCCACTTCTTTTTTCTTTCCAACCTAAATATTTTTACAATGAAAACAAGGTAATTTCAGACAATTAATTATGTGTGTAAGTATAGAATTATGTTAATTAGCCTGTGCATCCACTAGTAGTGTGTGTGTGTAAGAGAGAGAGGGAGGGAGAGGGAGAGAGAATGAATGTTTTTGTCTTGGACTTTTCAATAAATGTAACAGGGTATTGCATGTAATGTTGTACATTCCCTGATGATAATGATAGATTGGATTTTGGTAAGTTATTGATAATGCTGATGCTGTTTTATATCACAAGTTAATGCATTATTTTCCTGCCTCATGTGATTTTGAGTAAAGGAAAGGGTATTCTGTGTAACACAATGCTTAAGACTTAATTTTATTTTGAATAGTTTTTGTATTTCGTAGACTAGCTTTCACACATTACACTAAGGTTCTCAGTTATGACAACAAAAACAGAGCTTCTGGGAAACAAGAGAAAGTACAAATATAAGTTACTGAATGCTAAAGTTTCCAAAAGTACAAAAAATATGTAGGCAAAAAATTGCAACCCAAGGAGGATTGAACATGTCCAGTACCTATTGAGATCTGAACATCTGTACGTATGAAGAGAGAATGAAAACTCTTATCTTCCAAATGACAGCCAATTTTATTTTCCAATTTTTAACAATAATGAAGACAGTATAATAGATGTTCTCCTTTTACAGGTTCAACTCATGGTGACAGATAGTGATCTTTCTGATCACTTTTCTCTGGATACAGTTGGCAGTCATGGCTTTGTTAAATGTAAAGGACCCAAGAAGGACTACCAAGTGAGTAGTTTCATCAAATACATTTATATTTGTAGCAAGCATAATACACATGTGTATGTAAAGCATAGTCCTATCTAATTCTTTGAGAGGTGTCTATGAATAAATATGTAAACTAGACTAGCGTAGTAAGTTTGAGTATTGGACCCCAACTGGTGAGACAGGGTTTAGATCCCCAGTCAACAGTGGAAACCCACTTGGTGACCTTGAGCAAGTCACACTCTCTTAGCCTTATTGGAAAGCAAAGGCAAACTCCCTTTGAAGTAGTTTTGACCACCACCACCCCTTTTTTGGTAGGTTTACCTCAGGGTTGCCATAACTCACAAACAACTTGAAGGCACACAACAACAAAAATTAAGATTGTAGGATTAAGGATCAGATAATTCTTTGCTTTTTCTTTCAATCCTCTTCTTCAGTCTCCCAGAACAAAACTTATATTTTAAAAAGCCATTTTCCAACAGCATTTTTATTTTGTTTTTCCCAATAAATAACACTAAATCATTACTCAGTGGATTCTAAGAAAGTGTAGCTTTGGTGTACATTCACTAGCCAACACATTAGCATACTAAATTAACAACATTTATATATGAATGGTGGCACAATTTCAAAAATGTTAAAATAGCACAATATGAAAAAGGAATAGCAAAAATATTGTATATACTACTCACAAATATTCTTTAATAAAATAGAAAGTTGATGTTTAGACATTTAAACTATTTTTGTTGCTGCTGTTGTGTGAGCTCCTATGGCAAAAATTCAAAGAACTCCTTTGGCATGGCAATGTCATAGTACTGTAGCAGAATATACTCTGAAAGTAAAAAGTCCTAAATGCATATACAGTAGAGTCTCACTTATCCAAGCTAAACGGGCCGGCAGAAGCTTGGATAAGCGAATATCTTGGATAATAAGGAGGGATTAAGGAAAAGCCTATTAAACATCAAAGTAGGTTGTGATTTTACAAATTAAGCACTAAAACATCATGTTATAAACAAATTTGACAGAAAAAGTAGTTCAATACGCAGTAATGTTATGTTGTAATTACTGTATTTCAAATTTAGCATCAAAATATCACAATGTATTGAAAACATTGACTACAAAAATGGCTTGGATAATCCAGAACCTTGGATAAGTGAGACTCTACTGTACATCCTTTATATGTAGAGATCCAACTAGCAGAAAACAGTGAAGACATAACAATTATTTTAGAATGTTAAGGAAGCAAGTGCAAAGGCAGAGAAAAGGTAGGAAAAAAGGACAACCACATTATAAGTGAATAGACTCTATCAAAGAAGCTAAGGCCTTGGGTCTTCCAAAACTAAGCAGAGCTGTTGATGTCATTGTGACTATCGCATTCATAAGATCACCAAAGATAGGAAGGATTGGAAAACACTATTTTTTGAATCCTTGAGCGTTTATACATAATACGGTGCCAGATGGACCAATAATCCAGTGTAGTATAAGGAAACATTGTATGTTTGTAAATATGTTCATGTGAGAACAGGAGGAGTGATGAGCTGACAATGTTATATGTGATACAGTGTGCACTTTATTTTCTTTGTCTTCTTCAAAATATGCTAGCACATTATGCAAAAACTGCCAGTCTGTAGATACCACAAGAGCAAGACAGATGAGATATAACAACTTTTTTTTCCTTTCCAGGTTGGTGTCACTATAAATAACAGCAGCTTTAATCTCACTAGAATAGTGAGCTTCACTCCTTTTTTTATGGTCACAAACAGAAGCACACTTACATTAGAAATAGCTGAAGAAAGCAATGAAACATGGATACCAGTACATTTACAGCAGGTAAAACTTTTACATAACATATATATTAATTTATTCAAAATATTTCCTGTTGTATCTCCATCCACAAATAATAGTCGTTGCATGTGAAATGTTTCTTTGTGTGTTGTCGAAGGCTTTCATGGCCGGGTTGTTGTGTGTTTTCCAGGCTGTATGGCCATGTTCCAGAAGTATTCTCTCCTGACATTTTACCCACATATATGGCAGGCATCCTCAGAGGTTCTTCCAGAATACTTCTGGAACATGGCCATACAGCCCGGAAAACACACAACAGCCCGATTTCTTCATGTTTCATTAATTGGCTCTTAGTTGTTGCATTAGTTTTCTGGGCAATATTTTATTTTGCAAACCTGCTTTCTCAGTTAATTCTTAAATTTATCTTTTCTTCAATAATATTCAGTTTGTTCATTATACTTGAGGTTTTTCTTTTTAAATAGCTGTGATTTGGAACAAAAATGTAATAGCATTAGTCCTTGAAGCATGCCATTAGCATATTCTTTTTGGTTAGAAATTACTAAGGGATGAATTAACCCATTGGTTGTCCTTGCATGCTGTGCTCCTAAACACATCATGAATATGTACTTGGGCAAAAATAAGACGTGGAAATAGAACGTGACTTGAGTGGTTGCTAATTGTTTTGGGGATTGCAGTGACGAAAAAGGTCTATGATAATTATGCTTATATTAAACAACAAAGTAAAGCTTCTCAAAATACCTTTAAATTCCACTGATTCTAAGTTTGACATTTAATACTGTTTCATAACATTGTTTCACTTTGGTTTGATCATTGTTGTGATTTCACAGTTCACATATCGCAGTTCAAATACTGCATAGAGAGCTGGACCAGAACTAACAAAATGAATTTCCATAAGGATAAATATACAGTACCATACTTAGGCAATAAAAATGAAATGCACAGTTATAGGATGGGAAACACCTAGCTTGAAGACAGTCCATGTGAAAGGGATCTAGGAATCTTGTTAGACCACAAGTTGAACATGAGTTAACAGTATGATGCAGCAACTAAAAAAGCCAGTGTGATTCTAGGCTTCCTCAATAGGAGTATAGTGTCTAGATCAGGGGAAGTCATAGTTCCACTCTATTCTGCATTGTATCCAGTGTTGGGCACTGCAGTTCAAAGATATTGACAAGCTTGAACATGTCCTGATAAGGGCGGCCAAAATGAAACCGAGCCCTATGAGGAATTGCTGAGGGACTGGGTAAGTTTAGCTAAGAAAAAAGAAAACTGATAACCATGTTTAAATATTTGAAAGGATACCATGGGGGAAGCTTATTCTTTGCTGCTCTGGAGACTAGGACTTAGAGTAATGGATTCAAATTGCAGGGAAATGATTCCACCTATACATTAGGAAGAACTTCCTGACAGTAAGATCTGTTTGGCAATGGAATATGCTGCCTCCAAGTGTGGTGGAGTCTCCTTCTCTGGAGGGTTTTAAGCCGAGGCAGGATGATGATGATGATGATGATGATGATGATGATGATGATGATGATGATGATGATGATGATACTTTATTTGTACCCTACCCTATCTCACTGAGGGGACTCAGGGTGATTTCCAACAAAAGTAACAAAATGGCCAACATTCAGTGCTGAAAACAAACTAATAAAACAAATCAAAACAATGGATAAAATAATCTCAAAATAAACATATACAACTAAATAAAAACAATACATAATTAAACTTAAATAAACATAATATAACCCATGACACACAATTTCCACAGGCTGAAGTAGGTCCAATATCTAGGCGAGGATATATATAAAGGTGTACTAGTCTTCCTCCATATGTTAAGATGCATAAATGAGTTTTTAAAAGCTTTACAAAGGATAAGAGGGTGGGAACTGTTTTTATTTATTTAAGGAAGGAGTTCCAAAGGAGTGGGACGACCACAGAGGCCATCCCTCTCATCCCCATTAACCGTGCTTGAGACGGGGGTGGAGCTGGTTTGTAGTCAGAGATGCGGTTTTTCAAATTGTCTGGGCCCAAACCATTTAGGGCTTTATAGATAATAACCAATACTTTGTATTTAGCCCGGAAGCAGACAGGCAGCCAGTGCAGCTACCACAACATGGGAGTGGTTCTCTCCCTGTACGGCACTCTTAATTAGTAACCTGGCTGCCGGTCTTTGGACCATTTGCGGCTTCTGAACTGTCTTCAAAGGCAGCCCCACATAGGGAGTGTTGCAGTAGTCCAAATGGGATGTGAATAAAGCACTACTGTGGCCAGATCAGGTGACTCAAGGTATGGACGCAGCTGGTGCACAAGTTTTAACTGTGCAAAGGCACTCCTGGCCACCGCTGACACCTGGCATTCCAGGGTCGGTGAAGAGTCCAGGATCACCCCCAGACTGCGAACCTGTGTCTTCAGGGAGAGTGTGACCCCATCCAACACAGGCTCTAACCCCACACCCTGATCCGCCTCCCGACTGACCAGGAGCACCTCTGTTTTGTCTGGATTTAATTTCAATTTATTAGCCCTCATGCAGTCCATTACTGGAGCCCCCAGATGGCGTAGTGGACTAAGTGACTTGTCGGTTGGGTTGCTGACCTGAAAGCTGCCAGGTTCGAATCCCACCTGGGGAGAGTGTGGATGAGCTCCCTCTATCAGCTCCAGCTCCAGCTCCATGCGGGGACATGAGAGAAGCCTCCCACAAGGATGGTAAAAACATCAAAACATCCGGGCGTCCCCTGGGCAATGTCCTTGCAGACGGCCAATTCTCTCACTCCAGAAGCAACTCCGGTTGCTCCTGACCCGAAAAAAAAAAGTCCATTACTGATGACAAGCACTGATTTAGGGGCAGGAGTACTAGAGTTGGGTGTTGTCAGCATAAATTTGACACCGAACTCCAGAATTCCGGATGATGTCTCCCAGTGGTTTCATGTAAATGTTAAATAGCATTAGGGATAGAACTGAACTCTATGAGAATCCACAGGTCACCAGCCAGGGAATCGAACAGGAGACCTCCAGCTCCACCAACTGCATATGGTTCTCCAGGAAGTACCAGAGCCACTTTAAAACAATGCCTCCCAGTCCCATCTTGGAAAGATGACCCAGAACGATACCATTATTGATGGTATCAAATGCCGCTGAGAGGTCTAGAAGAACTAGCAGGGACACATTCTCCCTGTCTAGCTCTCTTCATAGATCATCTACCAAGGCAACCGATTCCATCCCTGTTTCATAGCCAGCTCTGAAATCAGATTGAAATAGATCCAGATAATTTGTTTCATCAAAGAAACTTTGGAGTTGTGAGACCACCGCCTTCTCTAGAACTTTGCCTAGGAAGGGGGAGATTTTGTTTCTTTAATAAAGTCTTACTACTGTTTCCACGGTTGTCATAGAAGCCATGAAGTCCTGAGCCACTCCTGACAGGGAGGTCTTAGCATGGATGTTGAAGTCCTCCAGCATTACTAGCCGTTGGGACTCCAACATTAGGCCCAAGATCACCCCAGCTAGATCAGGCAGGGAGACTGTTGTGTAGTGGGGTTGACAGTACACCAACAGAATCCCTGTTCTGTTTTGGCCACTCACTCTTAGATAGACACTCGCAAATGTGGTTGACTGTGTGACAGGGCACCTGACCAGGTGGGTGTAATCTTGATATACCACTGCAATTCCTCCCCCCCCGTCCCTCGGGTCCCTCAGGTCTTGCACATTGAAACCTGGTGGGCATAGATGGGAGAGATTCACTGCCCCCCTTGGTCCAACCATGTCACGACCCAGGCTGCAGAGCACCAATAACCATACGCAGAGGCCAGAATCTATCTAATATCTTTATTAATAAAAACAAGTATAGGAAATAGTCCAGAAGTAGACCTTTCAGGAAAGGTCAAAATTAGTCCAAAAAAGCAATGTCCAATATGAAATATTAAGGTCCAAAGTTGTAATCCAATAACCGAAACACTCACTTGCCAAGCAAGTGAGGGGAGATGACAAGGTCCTTTAGTCCATGAACTTGAGCAAGGCTATGAAATAACTTGATTCTTGGCACACAAAGCTTGATTCAAGGCAACAAGGAAACGAGGAGCAAGAACAAGATCCGTGGTAATTACTTGGCGAGGTCCGGAAAACAAGGCAAGATCCGGGGAGAAAACAAGGCTGAGAACGAAGGCTTGGAACAGGAACAAAGGCTTGAAAACAGGAGTAGCTGTCCACACACGCTGCTCCGGTAGCTGACGAATTGACTCCGCAAGATTCCTTCGGGAGCAAGGAACCTAAATAGGCCTCGTTTTCCCACCAGAGAACACTTCTCTGGGGAATCAGAAACGAAAGTCAATCTCTGTGTCCAGATGTATGACTCCCTAAAATTTCTCATGGCAGCAGGCTTAATCATCTGAATGCTTTGCTGCAATTCTCAAACTCCTGCGATTAGCTTGTTGCACTCCTTTTTGCTGGAGATAATAATTACGGCGCGAAAAAGGGGGAGAACTCGACTCAGGGCTTGTTTGGCAGATTTCTGGAAGACAAGCCTCCTGCAGGTGCAAAGGCTCAATTTCTGGCTGGGATAGTTCCTTTTCTGGCTGAAATGGTGGAAAACCCAAGTTTTCCTCTTCATCATTCACAACAGCACTAGGAACGGGACTACATGGCCCATGAGTCATCACACTATCCCCCTCCTCAAGCCCCCTCTCAAACTGGGACTCTCTCCCCGAGGCGCGAGGCCGCGGCTTGGCGGGATAGGTCAGATGGAAGCGGCGGGTTAAATCGGGGGCATGGACTGTGGAAGCGTCTTCCCAAGAACGTTCCTCGGGGCCAAAACCCACCCAGTCAATGAGATATTGTAGGCGGCGGCGGTGAAAGCGAGAATCCAAAATGTCCTGAACCTCGAATTCCTCCTCCCCATCCACCAAAATAGGAGTGGGGGCCGGCCGGTCTGCATCAGGGCGCACACCTTCCGCCGGAAGGAGCAGAGAGCGATGAAACACTGGATGAATGCGCATAGAGCGCGGAAGTTGGAGTTTGAAAGTCACGGGGTTAAGTTGCGCCACCACTGGGTAGGGCCCAATGAAACGGGCATCTAATTTCCGGCAAGGGCGATGGGAGGGCAAAAAGCGAGTGGACAGAAGAACCCGGTCTCCTACCTTGATTTCGGGGCCCGGCTGGCGATGTTTATCAGCGTGGCGTTTATAGTCCTCCTTAGCTTGGTCCAGTTGCTGGAGCAAAAGTTGTTGCACCGCTGTGAGTTCCTGCAGCCAGTCCTCTGCTGCGGGAACTTCTGAGGTTTCAATGACAGGAGGAAAGAAACGTGGATGGAAGCCGTAGTTTGCAAAGAACGGGGTTTCTTTAGTTGAAGCCTGGACCCCATTGTTGTAGGCAAACTCTGACAGCGGTAACAGGGAAACCCAATTGTCCTGCTGGTAGTTCACATAACAGCGAAGGTATTGTTCCAAAGTGGCATTGGTGCGCTCAGTTTGCCCATCCGTTTGGGGATGGTGAGCCGAAGATAAACGAGAGTCTATGCCCAATAGTTTTTGTAGTGCTTTCCAGAACCGAGAGGTGAATTGGGACCCACGGTCTGTGACCAAACTCTTGGGCAATCCATGTAATCTGAAAACATGTTGAAGGAATAGATCTGCAGTCTCTTTGGCCGTGGGAAGGCCATCACAGGGAATGAAATGGGCTAACTTGGTAAAAAGGTCCACCACCACTAGGATCGTGGTGAATCCGCAGGAAGGTGGTAGATCAGTGATAAAATCCGCAGAGATTATTTCCCATGGGTGGGATGGGGTAGGGAGGGGATGCAGAAGCCCTGAGGGTCTTTCCCTTCTTGTCTTGGAGCGCTGGCATACTGGGCAGGTGTTGACATATTTCTCCACATCCTTGCGGATCTTGGGCCACCAGAAGTCTCTTAGGATCGAATGCATGGTTTTGAATAGTCCGAAATGCCCTGCTGGCTTGCAGTCATGACACAGACGAAGTGTTTTTTTCCCTGCCCGGTCCTGGGGGGATGTAAACATGATTTCTATAGCAAAGTAGCCCATCCTTGAGCGAAAAGGGAAAACGTAGCCCTTGGCGAAGTTGGTCTTGTGCCCAAGCATCTGCTTGCTGACTAGCCCTGATTTCCTGAGCACAAAGGGGGCCTGGAGTAGAGGGAGTTGATTCAATGGGAGTGGATTTGGTGTTTCCCACTGTGAGCGTGGCAAAGTTCTCGGGTTGTAGCAGCTGGGACTCAAAGGTCTCCTTGCGCCCTGCAGCGTATTCCGGTTTCCGTGACAGGGCATCTGCTTGCTTGGTCTGGGCTGGGGTTACATAATGAATTTGGAAGTTAAACCGTTCAAAGAATAAAGCCCAGCGTTGTTGCCTCTGATTTAGCTTGCGGGCAGTTCTTAGATGCTCTAGATTCCGATGATCAGTATGGACTTCAATGGGATATTTGGCCCCTTCTAACCAATGTCTCCAAGTTTCAAAGGCTGCCTTTATGGCCAAAAGTTCTTTTTCCCAAATAGTGTAATTTCTCTCTGGTGCAGTCAAATTGACGGGAATAAAAGGCACAAGGATGGAGATGATCTCCCACTGGTTGTAGGAGTACAGCCCCAATCGCCACATCGGAGGCGTCCGCCTGCACGACAAAAGGGGTTTCAGGGTCTGGATGCTGAAGGATTGGCTGGGACGTGAATAATTTCTTTAGTTGCTGGAAACCTTTCTCTGCTTGATCTGTCCAGCGGAAAGGCTGTTTCCCACGGATGCAGCTGGTGATTGGGTCAGACCAGCGGGCAAAGTCTGGAATGAACTTGCGGTAGTAGTTCGCGAACCCCAAGAATCGTTGCACCTCTTTCTTGTTGGTTGGCGCCCGCCATTCCAATACTGCTGTGACCTTTGCCGGGTCCATGGTGAGCCCTAGTGGCGAGACACGATATCCCAGGAAATCTACCTCTTGTAGATCAAAAGCGCATTTTTCCAACTTGGCATAAAGTCCGTGGTCTCGCAATCGTTGTAACACCATTCTGACGTGATTCTCATGTTCTGATTGTGATCTAGAAAACACCAAAAAATCGTCCAGGTAGATAATCAGGAACCGATCTAGATAATCCTGAAAGATATCGTTGACAAAATGCTGGAACGTTGCGGGAGCTCCACATAAACCGAAATTCATAACCAGGGTTTCGAATAAACCGAATTTTGTCTGGAAGGCAGTCTTCCACTCGTCCCCTTCCCTGATGCGAACTAGATTATAAGCTCCTCGAAGATCCAGTTTGGTGTAAACTTTAGCCCCTCGAAGCCGGTCTAAGAGGTCTGAGATCAAAGGCAGGGGATACCGGTTTCGTTTAGTGATATTGTTCAATGCTCTATAGTCCACCACCAAGCGTAGGTCCCCTGACTTCTTTTTCACAAACATCACTGGAGAAGCGGCTGGGGATTGAGAGGGTCTGATAAACCCCTTGCGGAGGTTTGTCTCTAAGAACTCCCTGAGAGCTTCTTGCTCTGGTTCAGTCAGGGAGTAGAGGTGTCCTCGCGGAATCGGGGCCCCCTCCACCAAGTCAATGGCACAGTCATAAGGTCTATGTGGGGGTAGTCTCTCGGCTTCTTTTTCATTGAATACATCCCAATATTCTGAGTACTTCTTGGGCAAGGTGATGATGGGTTCAGCGTCTGTGGCATGGCATACCTTGGCTACAAGGCAATGGTTTTGGCAATATTTTGAAGCAAACTGCAGTTCTCTGTTGGACCAGGAGATGCTTGGGTCGTGGAGTGTCAGCCATGGAATTCCCAAAATCACAGGGAAGTGGGGAACCTCGGTAACAAAGAAGGAAATCTCTTCCATGTGTTCCCTTATCCACATTCTGGTGGGTTCCGACCACTGGCTTACTGGACCTGTCTTGAGGGGGCGGCCATCGATGGCTTGCACCACACGGGCGTTCTCGAAGTCGTGATATTGTAATCCCAGAGAGTCGGCATACTCTCTGTCAATGAAGTTGTTTGTGGCTCCTGAGTCTATCATGGCATGGACCATGACGGGTCCTTTTTTTGCTGACCACAAGGTGACCACTAGAAGAAATAGGACCCCGGTTGGCGGCTCTTGAGTGGGTTTTTTGACCGGGTTGGCGAGCCTCTCTACGCCCGGTCGCTGGCTTCCCCCGCCGGCTGTGCGCCAGCCGCCTCAGACGTCTTCGTCTCCGTGGAGGACGCCGCCGCCAGACGAGCGGCGGGCTTCCCTTTGGCTGGACACTCTCTGGCAAAGTGGCCCCCGTTTCCGCAGTACCAACAGAGATTTAGGCGTTGGCGACGGGCCTTCTCGGCGGCATCTAATCTGGGACGCACATTGCCCAACTGCATCGGCACCTCCTCGCTTCCTCTGGGGTATGGGGCTGGTGGCGGGGGTCTCCACGCTGGGCGCGGCTGGACGCCGGTGGGAGCGGGAGGTCTCGCTCCGGTCCTACCGCTCTGGCCTCGGATCCATTGTCTTCTGTTGGCAATCATGACTTCAGCTCGTAAACATTGATCAATGAGTGCTTCAAGAGAGTGTGGAGGATCCACCTTGGAGATTTCCTCCAGCATCTCGATGTTGAGACCCTCCCGAAATTGTCCTCTGAGGGCTATATCGTTCCATCCGGTGTTATGGGCCAGCACTCGGAACTCGGCTATGTACTGGGACATGGGTCTGTCCCCTTGGGAGAGGCGCCGGAGTTTGTGGCCGGCTGCCTCCAAATTGTCCTCAATCCCCCAAGTCGCCTTAATGTGATCCAAGAATTGTTGCGCTGATCTTAGATGTGGGGAGTCTTGGTCGAACAGTGCCGTCGCCCAGTTGGCCGCTGGCCCGTCTAGGAGACTGTAGATCCACGCCACCTTGATGTCTTCTTGGGGAAACTCGGCATTACGGGCCTCTAGATAAGCCTGGCATTGGCGACGGAAAACATGAACCTTAGAAGCTTCTCCAGTAAACTTGGTTGGCAGCGCCAGGGCCGGGAGACGGATTCCGCGTTCCTTCAATCCTCTTATTTCTCCCTCCTGCGCATTGAGCTTATCACGGATGCGGTCCACTTCATCCTTGTCGATGGTGTAACTGAGTGGTTGGGCCCCCGGTCCGGCTCCGGTAGACATTCTGGCCTAGGTTAATTGGTGCTTAGGGAGGCGGAGTCAAACTGTCACGACCCAGGCTGCAGAGCACCAATAACCATACACAGAGGCCAGAATCTATCTAATATCTTTATTAAGGAAATATATAAAGTTAATAAAAACAAATATAGGAAATAGTCCAGAAGTAGACCTTTCAGGAAAGGTCAAAATTAGTCCAAAAAAGCAATGTCCAATATGAAATATTAAGGTCCAAAGTTGTAATCCAATAACCGAAACACTCACTTGCCAAGCAAGTGAGGGGAGATGACAAGGTCCTTTAGTCCATGAACTTGAGCAAGGCTATGAAATAACTTGATTCTTGGCACACAAAGCTTGATTCAAGGCAACAAGGAAACGAGGAGCAAGAACAAGATCCGTGGTAATTACTTGGCGAGGTCCGGAAAACAAGGCAAGATCCGGGGAGAAAACAAGGCTGAGAACGAAGGCTTGGAACAGGAACAAAGGCTTGAAAACAGGAGTAGCTGTCCACACACGCTGCTCCGGTAGCTGACGAATTGACTCCGCAAGATTCCTTCGGGAGCAAGGAACCTAAATAGGCCTCGTTTTCCCACCAGAGAACACTTCTCTGGGGAATCAGAAACGAAAGTCAATCTCTGTGTCCAGATGTATGACTCCCTAAAATTTCTCATGGCAGCAGGCTTAATCATCTGAATGCTTTGCTGCAATTCTCAAACTCCTGCGATTAGCTTGTTGCACTCCTTTTTGCTGGAGATAATAATTACGGCGCGAAAAAGGGGGAGAACTCGACTCAGGGCTTGTTTGGCAGATTTCTGGAAGACAAGCCTCCTGCAGGTGCAAAGGCTCAATTTCTGGCTGGGATAGTTCCTTTTCTGGCTGAAATGGTGGAAAACCCAAGTTTTCCTCTTCATCATTCACAACAGCACTAGGAACGGGACTACATGGCCCATGAGTCATCACAAACCAGGTCTCAGTAATGCAATCCACATTGGCGTGCTCATCCAAGATTAAATCCTGGGTGGCTGTTGTTTTGTCCTTTCACCAATCTGGCATTAAAGCAGCAAGACTTTCAGCCCGGGGGGACTGTCATCTTGGATACCTAGACTATTTGTATATGGGAGTGAACCAGGGGCCATGAGAATTCTCTTGCAGTCCCTGGGCCGCTTCCTCCCTACTGCCCTACTTCATACCTCGCCATACCTTATGGTGCTGCTATAAAAGCTGTGATATATCATTGTATTGTCACTGTGTCAGCTATCACCGCTGAATTTCACTTTCAGCCTGGATCCTTCTCCCAGCTCTTAAGATGATGACAAATGATATACCAGATTACAAAGTACAGTAATGCCAAGAATCGTTATAAGAAGACACTGTTAAGGTGCTAATATAAATAAAGGCCACATCATAAAATGCTAATAAAATAAAGGTAAAGGTTTTCCCCTGACGTTAAGTCCAGTCATGTCTGACTCTGGGGGTTGGTGCTCATCTCCATTTCTAAGCCGAAGAGCCGGCACTGTCCGTAGACACCTCCAAGGTCATGTGGCCGGCATGACTGCATGGAGCGCTGTTACCTTCCCGCCGGAGCGGTACCTATTGATCTACTCACATTGGCATATTTTCGAACTACTAGGTTGGCAGGAGCTGGAGCTAACAGCGGCCACTCACGCCGCTCCTGGGGCTTGAACCTGGGACCTTTCGGTCTGCAGCTCAGTGCTTTAACGCACTTTGCCACCGGGGCTCCGCTAATAAAATATAGGACCCAATTATAAGGAATTTTATAACTCGTCTCTGAGGCAAGAACAGTTGTAAAATGCTAGTGTATGAGTGGTAAGATATTATAATGCACACTGTTAACCATCAGTTCAAACCTAGCCTAATCAAACACCCACCCACCCCCATCAACACTCTGGAGGCATAAATAGTATATGCTAACAGCTTAAAACAAAACAACCCCCTCCCACCACTACAAGGGCATAAAAATGGTATCCGCTGGCAGATTAGATAGAACAAAACAAACCAACCCCCCCCCCCCCCCATCTGTTGGGGGTTCTTTGATAATGTTTTCCTCTATGATTCTATGATTTGTCCATCTAGGAGACTATGTCTTATTATCACACCATACATACCCATTAGGTGTGGGGGAGATGTAACCCACTAGCTGCATGCAGTCCCAGACCCATGTGGCCCCACTTCTCTTGAAGTTGCCACTAACATTTGTTAGTGTGACTAGGAAAATATGCAGTTTGCTAGCAAACTGCAGCAGTAAATTGCCACTCATACTCAATCCCACACTGCTGGAACTCTTCACTCTCCTCCCACCCTCCATCCCTACTACCGTCACAGTCACATTCAGTCTTTCTTTTTGTGGTCTCTGTGAAGTTGCATATATGGGTTTTCTGTGCATGCGCAAAACAGTTCGGAATCTTCTAGCTATTATGAATTGAAACATTTTGGCAGTAACCCTGCCCATTTCCCCAGATAGTATATATATCCAAGACAGTACTTAAGCTTCAGTTCCTTTTGTCTGCCACAAAAGCAGCAGGTTTAGGAACCTATCTATCTTTAGTTCATAGTTTTAAACAAATTTTTGGACTTAAGACATGGTTTTTGACTACTCCTTTTGATACTACCTTGGCTTGATGCTTTGGTTTAGTGTTTTCCTGGCTATGACTCGGTTGTCTAACATAGTCTGCTTACCCTCAACAGACAGGCTAGTTCTTCCTTGGCCACGCAATGTGCCTTATGAGTTTGGGAGAGACCCATGCAGTTCAAACCTGCCACATCTGCCAAGTTTTACCCCCCAGACACATAAAAATTAGGATTGGCGCCTCAAGATGTTCCATGATGTTCAAAAAGGGCATGTCATTAATCATAAAGGCCACTAGGATTGTCTACCAGGCAATCCTACACGTACAAATGGCACCTGTTTTCTGCATTTTTCAGATCTATTGCTATAGGCTCACTTGTTGCCCCAACCACAGCCCTTCTGGACTTCCTTGTCCATCTCTCTGGGATCCCTTTGACACCACTAGAGAAGAATTTACTTTCCCTGAGTGTTAGACAATCCCTCGTCTTTCATATATGCATGACTCCAACATATGGGAAACCCACAAGGCTTTTTCTTAAGTACAGGCAGGATGAGCTGGGCCTCCCAGTGTAGCCATAGCAAAATTCATCCTGGGTTACCCCCAAATTCCGCCTTGCTTACCAACTCCTAAGTCAGGATCTCCTCCGTTGCATCAAAGGTCAATCGCTCAGAGCTGTCTCTACATCTAAAGCCTTTCTATATCGTGTGCCTCTGGAAGATATTTGGCAGGCAGCGATGTGGTCCACGCCACTTATGTTTGTTGCCCACTATAAGCTAGACGTCACCAGGAAGGATGCCACCTTTCAGAAGGCTGTCCTTTTTTCAGCCGTGGAATGACCCACCACCAGAGCTGGTATCTTACTAGTCACCCATGTGTGCGATTTCCCATAAACCACAAAGAAGAAGAAACAGGTTGCTTACTTGTAATTGTGTTTCTTTGAGTGGTCATCTGTGAAAATTGCATATTCCTGCACATCCTCCCCATGGTTGAGTCATGCCTTGGTATCCATGGTAGCTTCTAGCAGCTGAAGCTTAAACCCTGTCAGATATGTACTATCTGTACTATCAGAGAAAGTGGGCAGGGCTACCACCAAATTGTTTCAATTAATAACTGATAGGATGTTCCAAACTGTATTACGCCCACGTGGAAAACCTATAAGTGAGGATTTTACAGATGACCACTCGGAGAAACACAGTTACAGGTAAGCAACCCGTTCCTTTGCCACTTCACTTCACTTACCTTATTTATTTATTTATTTATTTATTTGTGACATTTATATCCCACCCTTCTCACCCTGAAGGAGACTCAGGGTGGTTTACAAGTTATATATACATAAAATATATATTAGTATAGCACAATATAAGCATCATATATTATAATGCCTTGGCCCTCTCTCCCGTCTGCACTTTTTACCATGTACTGCTAGCTGCCTTCAGCCATCCACTGTGTCTTCCTGAGAAATAAAAAGAAGGAAGAACAAAGATGACCCGCCACTGACTACCAGCACTACTATAAATCCAAATTTAGACATTTGGATTTTAAAAGCTGGAGATGTACCTGATTATTAACATTCTTGTTTTATGTTCCCTATAGTAAAATGATATTTGATTATTGGCTCATAAATCTGTATATATTTGTATTTATATGATTAGGTTACTTTAAATTCAGTTAGCGTGAATAGATGTCTACAACTCGAGTTCCATTATGTGTTTCCTTTACAAACATATGATTTTCTTTCCCTAGTGCATTCCTTTTTGGCCTGAAAAGAATGAAAGAAAATTTCGTGTTAAAGTAGAGAATTCTGATATTCCACCAAAACTTATCCAGTATGATAAGCAAGAAAATAGTTTGCTGCTACATTTAGACAATACGGTAAGAGCTGAGTATTACTGTATTGAGAATTCAGATTAATATTTTACACATTTAAAATGTTTTACTGAACTACTTATGCTTTTGAAATTAAAATAATTGTGATGGCAAGTTAAACAAATGAGTAAAATGAAATATAAAACAATATTTTTCATATCTGGTAGCTTGGAGGCATTATTGTGGATATCACACTAGCGGAACATTCAACGACAATTATATTTTCTGATTACCATGCTGGTTCAGCTCCATTCCTGATAATTAACCATACTAAAGAAGAAATTATTGAATATGGGCAAAGGTATGTATATAAAATATTCTTCAAATTCTGTATAATATGAACCCTGCCAGAGTCCATGCCTTAATGGATGAATACTGATCAGGAATGGGTTAAGGATAGTTCCAAAGAATGGCATCAGAAATGCTCATTCATGTCTACAGCCATTAAGGGATGTCAAGCTCATTTTCACCAAGGGCCACGTCACCCTTATTCTTGCCTTCAAAGGGACAGTCGTAACTGTAAGACTGTATAAATGTAACTATGTTTTTCTGGCATTGAAAGCCTCGTGGGCCACATAAAATGACATGGCGGAGTGGATTTGGCCTGCAGGGCTTGCATTTGACATGTGTGTGTTAAGCTGTGGGATGCCACTGGGTTCTATCTTGTGCTTCATGCTGTTTCATATCTACATGGAGCTACAGTTACAAGGAGATTAGGCAAGCACCTATCCTGTCAGCCTTTAGAAAAAGTTTAAAAACCTGGATTTTCAAGTGTGCTTTTGGAGAATGATTACTAATCCCCACGACAGGTCCCGTTTCAGTGACAATTACTATATCTGATGCGGCACTGTTCCGTGTCATCAGAGGGTTGTTGACTCCCACCAATCAAGGTGGGAGCCCTGATAACTCGGCAGCCCGCTGTGAAGCATTTGCTCGGTTCTTTGCGGACAAAGTCACTCTGATCCGTTCCGACTTTGACTCCATGGTAACGGCAGTCTCTGAGGATGTATCAAGCACATCTGCTTGTCCAATTTTGTTGGATTCATTTCAGTTGGTTGAGCTCGAGGATGTGGACAAGATCCTTGGAGAGGTGAGACAGACTACATGCATCCTGGACCCCTGCCCATCCTGGCTGGTGAGAGAGCCAGAGGGGGATTGGCCGAGTGGGTGAAGGTGGTGGTGAATGCCTCCCTTCGGGAGGGCAAGTTTCCAGCGAGCCTAAAAATGGCTGTGATCAAGCCGCTGTTGAAAAAGCCATCATTGGATCCCACTCAATTTGGAAACTTTCGGCCTACCTCCAGTCTCCCCTATTTGGGCAAGGTCCTGCAACATGTGGTTGCCTCACAGCTCCAGGGATTGGTTGACACTGATTTCCTGGATCCGGCACAGTCTGGCTTCAGGCCGGGGCATGGTACCAAGACAGCCTTGGTCGCCTTAGTCGATGATCTTCGCCGGGAACTGGGCAGAGGGAGTGTGTCCCTGCTGGTTCTGCTGGACCTCTCAGCAGCCTTCAATACCGTCGATCGCAGTATCCTTCTGGGACGCCTCGCGGGAATGGGACTTAGAGGTACTGTTCTGCAGTGGCTCCACTCATTCCTGGAGGGTCGGTCCCAGATGGTGTCATTGGGGGACGCCTGCTCAGCCCCACAACCGTTGACTTGTGGGGTCCCGCAGGGCTCTGTATTGTTTCCCATGTTGTTTAACATCTACATGAAGCCGCTGGGAGAGATCATCAGGAGTTTCGGGGTCCGGTGTCATCTGTACGCAGATGATGTCCAGCTCTGTCACTCCTTCCCACCTGTCACTAAGGAGGCTGTTCAGGTCCTGAACCGGTGCTTGGCCGCTGTGTCGGACTGGATGAGGGCCAACAAATTGAAATTGAATCCAGACAAGACAGAGGTCCTCTTGGTCAGTCGGAAGGCCGAACAGGGTATAGGGTTACAGCCTGTGCTGGATGGGGTCACACTCCTCCTGAAGGCGCAGGTGCGCAGTCTGGGGGTTATCCTAGACTCATCATTGAGCCTGGAACCCCAGGTCTCAACGGTGGCTAGGGGAGCCTTCGCACAGTTAAAACTTGTGCGCCAGCTGCGACCGTACCTTGGGAAGCCCGACTTGGCCACGGTGGTCCACGCTCTCGTTACATCCCGTTTAGACTACTGCAACACACTTTACGTGGGGCTGCCTTTGAAGACTGCTCGGAAGCTTCAATTAGTCCAATGGGAGGCTACCAGGTTAATAACTGGAGTGGCGTTCAGGGAGCGTACTACTCCTCTGTTACGCCAGCTCCACTGGCTGCCAATTAGCTACCGAGCACAATTCAAGGTGCTGGCTTTAGCCTATAAAGCTCTAAACGCTTCCGGCCCAGCTTATCTGTCCGAACGTGTCTCCTGCTACGACCCACCTCAAAGCTTAAGATCATCAGATGAGGCCCTGCTCACGGTCCCGTCAGCCTCACAGGTGCGGCTGGCGGGGATGAGAGACAGGGCTTTTTCAGTAGTGGCTCCCCGCCCGTGGAACGCCCTCCCCATTGAAGTCAGGCAGGCTCCCTCCCTCCTATCCTTCCGTAGGAAGGTTAAAACTTGGTTATGGGGCCAGGCTTTTGAATAATAATTGGCAGCGTTAATTATTACGTACGCTGGACTCAATCGACAGACCCAGTTTTTTGAACTGAACACGCCTACCTGTATTTTATAATGTATTTTATGAATACTGATGTAAGTTAATAATTTTTAACTGATTTATGTTGCACTGTATAATTTTTATATATGCATTTTATTGTAAGCCGCCGCCCTGAGTCCCCTGTTGGGTGAGAAGGGTGGGATATAAATATTGTAATAAAATAAATAAATAAATGAATAAATAATTTATTCTGTTTTGTCAGTTGGAAATAACTTCATCGTTTATCCCATCCCAAGTCTCCTATCAAATACAGCACTTTATTCATCTACCTCTCCCATTGGGTTTACAATATACACTCCTCGCACTTTGGCCCAGTTTGTTTTAACTCTTGTTTCAGTTTTAAATTGTTCTTAACTATGCTATTGTCACTATTTTACTTTTACTGTGTTACTGTGTATAATTGAGTTTTTATCTTGATGTATTTTTATCTGCTGATGAAGTGTATTATGTATGTTATTTCGTTCTTTTGTAATTATCTAGGCTTGGCCCCATGTTAGCTGCCTCGAGTACCTTCGGAGAGATGGAGGCGGGGTACAAAAATAAAGTTGTTGTTGTTATTATTATTATTACTATTACTATTACTACTACTACTACTACTACTTGGTGAGGATATTAGGGGTTTGGTGTTGAGTACCAGCAACATGTTGGTGATACCCAGCTGTATCCTTGTTGACAGAATTGTTGGGAGCTATGTGAGTGTTGGATCAGTACCAAAGTGCTTTAATGTGCAGAATTATTCCAATAAACTGAAGCTGATTCCCCGTAAGGTGGAGACTTCGTGGACTGGTGATTCCCCAGATCTAGGAAATTGATAAATGGCATGCTTTGGGTGCGTTTGCACTCTTCCAAGGTAGCAGGTGCATATCACAGGAATAGTGC
The DNA here is from genome assembly GCF_035594765.1 of Anolis carolinensis. Taxonomy (NCBI): domain Eukaryota; kingdom Metazoa; phylum Chordata; class Lepidosauria; order Squamata; family Anolidae; genus Anolis; species Anolis carolinensis. The sequence continues at coordinate 247,674,171 of NC_085842.1, forward strand.
TAGTTCCATCTTTGTCCCTGGAATCCCAGGTGGATTCTCTGCTTTGAAGTACCAAAGGTCAGTTTTGAATGGTCGAGTTGCAATCCTTCTTGGACAGGGATGTTTTAGCCACAGTAGTCGTTGCAGCTGGGCACTACACTATTCAGAAATAATCTAACATTGATTTCAAAAGAATTATACTAGCTACCCATGTGCTTTTGGTATGAATTTAGAGTGCTGCTGGTAACATTAATTTCTTTTTTTCTTTTTCTTTTTGGTGAAAATATTTTATTGTTTTCACATGAAATAGACATATAAAAAACAGACAAGAGTACATATTGGGACACGTGAGACAAAGGGGATGAGGGTGGGAAGGGTAAAAAAAAAAAGAGGTGAGGGACGATATAACATTAATTTAACATTAATTTCTAAATGCCTTGATGCCTTGATACTTGAAAGTGCATCTGTCTCTGTCTATGCTTGACTTAGGATTGAGATATGTTGGAGTGGCCCTCCTCTGTATCCTAGTGGCAAGGGCAATGCAATGTGGGAGAGTGTGTTGAGGGTCCTCTTCCACTATGGTGCACCAGTTATGGGATAGCTTCTTTAAGAGACCTAATTCTAGTATCATCCCTGCAGCAAGAAAAATGTAGTAGAGCCTTGGGATTCAGTAAATTGAATACAGATGTTTACATCAGCAGAGTTCTAAATTTTCTTAAATGGTTTTAATGGATTTTAAAATATTTGGTTTTTACTTGTCAGGTGGTTTAACATGTTTTTGTTCTGTCTTATTGTTTTACATTATTTTAAACAATTATAGTTGATTATATTGTCTTACATACCCTGAGGGTTTTTTTAATATTAGAGTAGGATATAAATATTTATGTGTATGTGTGTGTGTGCATAGTAGGAGGGAGACACACATTTTTTTCCTTATAGTGCACTACTGGTATTTCACTGCTGAACAGAAATGAGGTTGCTTACCTTAAGAACTTCAAGTTATTTGCTTTAGCAAAACAGAATAACCAAAAGAAGATCAGAAAGCTATAAAACCAAATGCTAGTTCCAACTAGGTAGACACATGCAATCAGTAATTGAAGTCAAAACCCATTACAAACCCATTCATTCAAAGAATCTATTATAGCAAAGTCTGACAATTGGATTTAATCTGGAATTGCTTGTATTTATGAACCAGCCTTGCAATATTCACTCATCCCAGTCACCTGTGCCCCAGAATTCAGAAGAAACAATCTTGATTATTGGACTACAGGGGAAGATTAATGATGGATATAAGGAGATTTCAATACAGTTTTCTAGATGAATTAATACAAACTTCTTTTTGAAATGTTCAATATGTAGAAACAGTATTTTCCCAGATACCTAATTCTATTGTGTTATATCCTGTGATTTACCACAATTTTCCTGGTTTTATTTTCAGCTCACTCAGTGTAATGGAAGACGTTTTAGAACCAAATAAAGGAATGCTTTACACATGGGCTGACCCAGTAGGCTCTAGAAAATTGAAATGGAAATGTGAAAAGATCAATGGAGAAATAACACCAAAAGATGTATGTATGACTCTAACAAATAATTTTTAGTACATTACTTAAACTGTGTAACAACTTTTAGAGTAAGGTGGTTCTTTGTGTTCTCTGTGGTTCAATATTTTGCCCAGAGCCTCATTTGGGTTTTGCTCCCATCTCTCACAACAGATGTCTAGCCATGCATCAGTGCCTTCTCCTTGATTTTTTTCATCAGCCATGCGAGTTGCATTAAGAGAAACCTTTTCTCGTTTCTTCTCTTTCACTACACTTTTTCTTCCATTTCCACTTTTTTTTTCAGTAATAGAATTTGAATGCAGGAATGGACTTGCTTTGGAGCTTGTATGGCTTTTAAGAAGTTATTCAAGCTCTAAAAATGCTCCAGAGAAAAGATTGTCCCCTTGAGTCATAAACATCTGGGCCATAGCCATAGTGTACAAAACTGTTCTATCTGTAAAAACTTTACCATGTAGGGGCGGACTGCCTTTACTGAGCAGTTGGGAAGGATATAGAGTGGCAGATGAGATCATTTAGAACAAGCCACTAAGTACTACTCTTTTGTTTGATAATCCTCCCTTGTGAAGTCTTCACAAGATTCATCTCCTCTTTCTTTCATCTCCTCCCTTCTTTGCATCCAAAAATACATTTAAGAGTCAAATTTGCCCTGCTGGCTTCAACAACTTGTTTAAATCTGATCCCAACCCCAACAACTTTTTCAGTATCGAACTTGTTGCAGATATTGATCTTGGTCTCTCATTCTTCAGTGTGCTGAGCTCTAGAATGTTCTGATTGTAGCGCTGCACAAGTGTAAGACATACCTGTATCTTTTTCTAATTTTCAGCATATCTCTGTCTTTATTTTGTGGTTGATGATAATTCTGTGTTATTCTTTATTTTGTGTCAAAAGCATTGCATAAAATGTTTTAAAGCAATGCTTTTGGGTTGAAAAGATCAGCTGTTTACAAGAAACGTTGCCCAGGGGACGCCCAACTGTATTTACTCAGTCTTCAAGGAGGCTCTTTTCCATGTGTTAGAACGTTACATTATTTTAGTATTATTATTGTTATCTATAGAAGAATGAATTATACACATATTACAGTAGAGGGTACTTCAGAGAAAACTAAAAAACCATTGGGTTATAAGTACCATATTTACTCAAATCTAATGGTCATCTTTTTTGGCTAAATTATATAACCCAAAGTGAGGTTCATACTATATTTGATGGCACAATAGAATCACACAGGTAAACCCGCCTACTCCCCTCCATCAGGTTTCCAACTGACCTCTTGAGTGCATTCTTAATTGGGGAGCTGCTCAGCCTGATGGAGGGACATGGCTTCCCCCTACCTGTGCATCATACTTAAATAAATCCAGACTATAAAAGATTTGAGACTTTACTCTGAAAATAAAACTTTGCTTATCTTTTGTTTTAGGATTTGATGACAGCTATCCAAGTGGAAAACAAACGAATATATTTAGTTTCATTTTTTGAAGGATTGCAGCGTATTATCCTTTTCACTGAAGATGAAAAGGTTTTCAAAGTGACATATGAAAGTGAAAAAGTAGAATTAGCAGAACAAGAAATACTCATCTCCTTACAAGATGTTGGCATCTCTTTAGTAGATAACTATTTCAAGCAGGAAATAGTTTATATTGGAATAACAAGGTAAAATATTTACAGTATTTCTAATTTAATTACTTTTTGTAATGGTTAATTATAAATTGACTTTTTAAAGATAATTTAGCATGGAAACTCTTTTAAACTAGGTGTAGGCAGCATATCCTTTATCTGAAATGCTTAGGACCATAAATGTTTTAATTTGGATTTTTCAGATTTTGGAATACTTGCACATACATAATGAGATATCTTGTAGATGGGACCCAAGTTTACACATAAAATTTAACTATGTTCCATATATACCTCACACACATGGCCTGAAAGTAATGTTATATAATATTTTTAATAATACGTTGTCAAAGGCTTTCATGGCCGGAATCACAGGGTTATTTTGTTGTTTGGCCATGTTCCAGAAGTATTCTCTCCTGACATTTTGCCGACATCTATGGCAGGCATCCTCAGAGGTTGTGAGGTATTATGTTTAATAATTTGTACATGAAATAAGACTTGTGTACACTGAATCATCAGAAAGTCAAGATGTCACAATCTCAGGGTTTATCTTAGAATTAATGCAGTTTCATTTCACTTCAACCGTCATGGCTTAATTCCGTGGAATTATAGGAATTATAATTTGGTGAGGCACCAACACTCTGGCAGAGAAGGCGAAAGACCTTGGAAAATCATAGCTCCCTTAGTCACCCATTTTTGACCATTTTTAGACTTTGAAGCATTTCAGATTTCCAGTTAAGAAATATTAAACTTGCTTTTTTTTTCTAAAACAGTTTTTTAAATGTGCTTAAAGTAGCCAAAATTGTACACTTAGGAATGCATATTCAGTGAATCAATGGGATTTGTTTCTTTGGTAAGTGTGTATAGTATTGAAACTTTCTGTATATACTCATGTATAAGCAGTAGTTGCTTACCTGTAACCAGGTTTCTTCGAGGGGTGATCTGTGAAATTAGCACATGTGGTAGTAATTGCCCCCAGCAATGCTCTCGGAACTTTAAAACAGCTGTTTGAAGTACTTTGGCTACAGCCCCGCCCATCTTCCCCAGAAGGCATATATACAGAGGTGGGGGTGTAGCTTCAGTTCCCCGCTGCTGAATGCGGCTAGAGAAAAAAGTCATGATGATCAGCGAGGAGGATGGGTGGGGATGTGCTAATTTCACAGATCTCCACTCGAAGAAACCTGGTTACAAGTAAGCAATCACTGCTTCTTCTTTGTGGTGTCTGGTGAAATAAGCACATGTGGTAGACTAGCAAGCTACTCACCATAGTCGGTGGGCGTCATGACAGTGCTGATCCAAGAACCGCTCTGCCGAATGCTGCTTGCTTCCTGGAGAGCAGATCCACTTTGTAATGGGCCACAAAAGTGAGTAGCGTGGCCCATGTGGCTGCTCTACAAACTTCGTGGAGCGGTATGTCATGGCTGTATGCTGTAGAAGTCGCCACCACTCTAGTAGAGTGTCCTTTGATGACAAATGGAGGCTGCTGATGAGCTAGCTCATAAGATAGCCTAATGGTGGCCACAATCCATCCTGATAACCTCTGGGAGGAAACAGGTAGACCTTTGATTGAGAAGCATACTTCAGGAAAAGTCTGGGTGAAGCTCTGAACTCTTTAGTCCTTTCCACATAAAATGCAAGTGCCCTCCTGGCATCCAGTAGATGCAGAGAGTGTTCGAGTGGAGTGGAAGGGTTCTGAAAAAATGAGGGTATCACAATGTCCTCAGTCAGATGGAATGCAGAGACTACTTTAGGAAGGAATGAGATATCAGTGTGCATGATAACCTTGTCAGCATGGAATCTCGTATAAGGATGATCTACTCTCAGTGCACAGAGCTCGCTTGCTCTTCGAGCTGTGGTAATAGCTAGCAGAAATGCCACTTTCCCTGAGAAATATGAGAGATCCACCTGGGCCAACGGCTCAAGGGGTGGTTTCTGTAATGCTGAGCGAACCAATTGAAGGCTCCATGCCAGTATAGAAAGTATTACTGGAGGTTGTGTGTTTCTGTACCCCTGCAGAAACCGTTGTATAAGAGGGTCCTGGAAACAAGACTGGCATCCTGTTTCTTTCCAATATGCCGAGATTGCTGCTAAGTAACACTTGAGGGATGACAAATGTAAGCCTTGAGTTGCTAGTGATGCAAGAAATTCCAACACTATTGATGTTGGAGCTATCAACAGTTCTATGTCTTGTCGCCAGACAAAGTCAGTAAACTTTTTCCATTTGTAAGCGTATGATCGCTTTGTTGATGGTTTATGTGCTGCATCTAATATGTCTCTCACTGCTTGAGACAATGGTCGGGGTGTTCTGCTGTGAGCAAGTCCGGGTGAAGTGGAAGGGGAAGGTACTGCCCTTGCGACATCATCCGAAGGAGAGCAAACCAGGGCTGCCTGGGCCACCGCGGCTTGAAGAGTATGCAGTTGGCTCTGTCGTGATAGTTTTGATACTACTCTGTTGAGAAGGGGTATCGGAGGAAACACGTACAGAAGTGGACCCAACCAGTGGAACATGAAGGCATCTTCCAGGCACCCTCATGTCTGGTCTTCCTGCCGTCTGGCACAGAACAGATCACATTTTGCATTGTGTGGTGCTGCAAACAGATTTATCAGGGGACTGCCCCACCTCTGGAAAAGAGAAGTCGCTTCGGCAGGATGAAGGGACCACTCATGAGTCGAGTCTTGTTCCCTGCTCAATGTATCTGCGATACTGTTGTCCTCTCCCAGAACATGCACAGCTATCAGATGGGTGCGGTTGGCTAAGCACCAATGCCATATGTCCATGGTCCTCTTTAGGAGGGAGCGTGATTTTGTGCCCCCTTGTTTGTTGATATACCACGCTACCGTGGTATTGTCGGTGCATAGTTGGACTACCTTGGCGTGGCACAAGTCCTGAAATGCATAAAGGCTCCGCTGTACTGCCATGAGCTCGAGGAGATTGATATGATGTTGGACCTCCTGCTGTGTCCATTTGCCTTTGACCATAAGGGAGCTGGAATATGCACCCCATCTATACAGAGATGCATCCGTTGTCAGAGTCACTGTTGCTTGTGGCTGCTGAAATGGAACACCCACGCACACATTGCCCCGGGACAACCACCAGTGTAGGGACTGGCGGACATAAGCCGAAACAGAGAGACAGATGTTTTGGCTTTGGGTCAGTGGGTCGAAGACACGCAAGAACCACATCTGAAGAGGTCTCATTCTGAGCCTTGCATAAGGTGTTACTACTGTTGTGGATACTAGATGTCCCAAGGCTGATTGGACATCCCTGGCTCGTGGTAATGGACCTTGCAGAAGGGTAAGTAGCGCTGTGCGAAGAGATCGAAACCGATCATCCAGGAGATATGCTCTGCCAGTGGTAAAGTCTATGTCTGCTCCGATAAATCGTATCCTCTGTGTAGGGATAAAATGAGATTTTTTCTGATTCACAACTAAACCAAGGTTTTCTAATAACAATAAAGTAAGACGAAGATCTCGCAACAGTGATTGTCTAGAAGGTGCCACCAACAACCAGTCGTCTATATAGACGGTTATTCCTTGAAGGTGGAGATGTGCCGCTACCACGGCCATGACCTTGGTAAAAACCCGTGGAGCAGTTGATTTCCCAAAGGGGAGCACCCGAAAACAAAAAGCCTTTTGTGCCACCATAAAAGCAAGATACCTGTGGTGCTGAGGTGCAATCGCGACATGGAAGTACGCATCCTTAAGGTCTATGGATGCAAACCATGCTCCATCTGGCAGCAGAGGCAAAATGGTTGACAGTGTCACCATTCGAAATTTTTTAGGGTCAATATAGTAATTCAATCCTCTGAGGTCCAATACTGGCCTCTGGCCTCCGCCCTTTTTAGGAACTAAAAAGTATCTTGAAAAGAAAGCTTGTGAAAACATTGATGGATGGAGTGGAACAATTGCTCCCTTGTCTAACAGGGTGCGAATTTCCTCCTGTAAAACTTTAGACGGTGGCGTAGCTTTTATACAGCCTGTATGCGGCTGCTGGAAAAACTCAATAGAGTAACCAGAACTTATAATCTGTAATACCCACTTATCAGTAATAATCGCTCTCCATGCGGGAGCAAATTGCGCCAAACGATCTCCAAACTTGACAAAAGGTGTATCTGCTGCCGGAGCATGTCCTATGTCGTGATCCGAAAGAGCAGGAAATTTAGGAGCTCACCCGTGCAATTTGTGAGGGATAGGGTAGGGAAAGAAACCAAAGTCTTGCTAAAAACGTCACTTTCCCCTTGGTTGGGATTTGTTCTTACCCTGTCCTCTGGACCGGGATGTTGAGGTTTGTTTGGTGGATGTGGATGCCGTTGCCTGAGGCAAAGGTCTTGTTGGTGCCTCGTATGGTTTACGATTATAAGATGTGGAGGTATACGATTTCCCCCGATATCTAGATGTTGAATGGGTAGGAAATCCATACTTGTTTACAGCTTGACGCACCTCCTGTGCGCTCTTGAGCTGTGTGTCAGTTTTAGGGTTGAACAGTCCCTGATCATGGACTGGAAGGTCTTCTGCCAAGGCCCTCTTCTGACATGGTTGAAGTTCTCAACCATGCATGTCTATGTATCACTGTAGCTGCTGCAAATATCCTGCCTGCTAACTCTGCAGTGTGCTTTGCCATCTCTTTTTGGGACTTTAGCTAGCGCCACTCCTTCCTGTTGTACTATCTTAGCCAAGGTCTGTTTGTCTTGTGGCAAACTTTCCAAATGTGGAGCTATCTTTTTCCACAGATAGTCTTGATAAGCTGCCATGTAGGCACCATAGTGGGCCATACGTGTGGATATGCCTGCTCCAAGATGGACCTTTTTACCGACAGCTTCTAGTTTCCTTCCTTCCTTATCAGTTGGTGTGATATGTGTTCTAGCTGAACATTTGTTCTGCATCATGTTGATCACAACCGAGTTGGGTTTTTGAGGTTTTGAAACCCAGGGAGCTGTTGCGAGGTCCACTTTATATAGAGCATCACATTTTCGCGGTATTGCCCCAACCAGAATCGGAGCAATATCAGGAGTGGTGGCCAATTGCAGTAAATAGGGAACTGCTGGGAGAGCTGAGGCTGGCTGAGCTGATGGCTGCTGCTCATCTGTCGGAAATAAGTGACAATCAACTGTCTTTTCAGTTTTTGGAACAGGTAGATTCAGGGCTCTATGAAGCCTTGACATTAGGGCAACAAACCGAGCCATCTCTGATGGTACTGGTTGGTCCAGTGCCAAATCAACCTCATCTTCTGCTTCAGAATGGTGAGAGGTATCAGATTCTGAGCCTGACTTAGACTGAGGGTTTTCAGGTGCCAATGAAGGCACAGGATTAACAATAGGCTGAACTGGAGCCTGAGTTGATTGTTGCTATTGCATAGGTACCAATCGCAGCTGCAGTGGCTGCTGGTCCTGAACTAATATAGGCCCAAAAAAATAGGCACGACCACCTGGCGATCTATGAATGTAATCAGATCTGGCTGGTATTGAAGTGTTGGGCTACACTATAGCAGCAATATACCTTTGCCTGTGTGGAGGCGATGGGAAGGCTGGTGCACTCTGAGGCATAGGGCTGAGGTACCTTGAAGACCCAGACGGTAAGTCTGGAGACATTACAAGTCTCCCATCCCTGGGTATGAGCATAGAGCAGACAGGGGCTGCAGAAGCAGACGTGCTACATGCTCCAATAGACTCTTGAGAGAAGAAAGGGCTCGCCATAGGCTGAGCTGCATCTCCTCGCACCCCAGTTGTCTCTACCGCACAAGCGGGAGGTGGCGGCTGTAGCGGAGGCACAGTGTTTGAAGCCGCACTCCCTCCAAAGTCTTCCAAAGGCTGCAGAAACCTCAAGCCAACCGGCGTTAGGACCACTGTGTTCCATGACTTAGACCTCGCAGGAGGCGTGGCCTGCATTGGCGTCAGAGGCGTAGCCAATGTCAATGACGCAGCCCGCGGGGGGGGGGGGCCTGCGCGCAGGGAGTGGAGTGCCCTGGAAGCATGGCCACGCCGCGCGTTTCTGAAGGGGAACTCTACTTCTTCTTCTGAGCCTCTCCTCTATCTCCCAGAGCCTTTGAAGGCATGGGAGTAGCTGGAGGGCTAGACTTGGCCCTCTTTGGAAGGGGAGAGGCCTCCTTGGAAGGGGTAAGTGGATGCCGCTGCCCCTTAAATTTCTGTGGCATTTGGGAGCCAGCTGGGGAAGGAGGGGGAAACAAAGCCCACTCATAAAGAATGGCTTTTAACCTCATTTCTCTATTCTTCCTTGCTTGTGGTGTTAAAGACAAACAAGCAGAGCAAGTTTTTGCAACATGAGCCTCTCCCAGGCATGAAAGACACTGATTATGTCCATCAGAATCTAGTATTTTAGAACCACAAGAAACACACTTTTTAAACCCAGGGGTAGACATACCAATACCGAAGTCAGACAGTCCAGGGTCAGAAATCCAGAATAGTGAAAAATCCAATTTGAAGCCAAAGTACTTGTAAGAATCATCAAAATACAGTCCAGGTCAATGAAACTTGAAATCACAGTCAGAGAAGTTCCCAAAGAGCTGCTCTAAGGCGGCGGGGGGAAAAAGGAACTGAAGCTACACCCCCACCTCTGTATATATGCCTTCTGGGGAAGATGGGCAGGGCTGTAGCCAAAGTACTTCAAACAGCTGTTTTAAGGTTCCGAGAGCATTGCTGGGGGCAATTACTACCACATGTGCTTATTTCACCAGACACCACGAAGAAGAAGTGAGTTTCTTATACAAGTGAAAGGCAGGTTTGAGGGCTAAAATTTTGTATTTTTAAATGAACTCTGAATAAGTCGAGTGTTATTCCACCGAGAAGAAAAAGTGCCTTTGCTGCCACAGAGGGGCAATTGCCTTTGGCCATCACCAGTACCAATTTACCAACCAGGCATTGAACAATGCCAGAAGTAGCATAGCAACTGAGGGAATAAAGGGTCTCAGTGCTTTTTTTAGGTTCTTCTAGGATGGACCATGTTCTCACCTTTCACCACTGTGCTCAGAGAAAGGTTCCTTTTTAAAATATCAGTTATGGTACTGTCTTTGTATTGACTTGTAGGTATGTTGACCCAAGTTTTTGGGTCAATTTTTTGACTGATTTTTTTTATTTCTACGTTGAATGTATATCTGACTTTTCTCCCATGATGGGATTCACAGAATACAATGTTATGGCCAACTTAATCAAGTCATTGATTTCAGGGGGCTAAAACTTTTTTAAAAAAAATCTAGATTTCCAAAATGGTATAATGAAGTAATTTTTGAACTGGAGGCCTTCTGCTTCTAGAGAAATTAAATATTCAGCAGCTCAAAGGCCTGATGAAATGTCATTCCTTAATTGGTATGACATTTCCTTATTTTGTTCTTATTGTAAACTGCACATAATCTCTACTTTTAATTTTTTTTTTCTATTGCAGCTCAGATGTAATTTGGGAGGCAAAACCCAAAAAAAAGTCAAGATGGCGGCCACTGAGTTTGAAGCTAACAGAAAAACTGGAGAAAGAATTTAATGAATACTGTGATCACTCACCAACAGATGATAAAATAGTGGATCTAGATGATTACATCCCGGTAATTCTGAGAGGAATTTTATTCATTTGTAATTCAGCTGAAAATCTGATGTGTAGCTTATCAATTTATTATTAAAAGTATAGAAAATCTTTTCCCCAGGTTTACTTTGGCAGGGGCATGAAACACCTTACATGCCTCTTTTTATGCAGTACACTTGTTTGTCTACAGATCTATATGCCAGGGTTCAAATCCCCATCAGCCATAGAACCCCAATGGGAGTTCTTGGGCAAGTCACACTTATTCAGCCTCAGAGGGAAGGCAAAAGCAAACCTCCTCTGAACAAATCTTGCCAAGAAAATCCCATGATAGGTTCACTTTAAGATCTCCATAAGTCATAAATGATTTGAAGGCACACAACAGCAACAACAAACATGTATAGGATTAGGCTGTTAATGGCCTACTTTTTAAAAATGTGGATAACCATATGCCATCACAGGTTTGAATACATTTTAAGTATACCGTATATACGCGAGTATAAGCCGACCCGAATATAAGCCGAGGCATCTAATTTTACCACAAAAAAACTGGGAAAACTTATTGACTTGAGTATAAGCCGAGGATGGGCAATGAAGCAGCTACTGGTAAATTCCAAAAAATAAATATAGATACCAATAAAATTACATTAAATGAGGTATCAATAAGCTAAATGTTTTTGAATTTACCATATTTTAAAGAAAAACAGTAAACTAGCTCTGTAAGTGAAAAGGAGGATCAACAAAAACAATATGGTATCAATAATAACTTTTTATTTTTTTTCAAATTCTTAATAAAATTTTAACGTTCTTTAACAATTTTACTGTACAGAATTATGTATATCATAACTCCTATATATTCTCATTCTCTAACTATATTACATACTCATATTATTTACCTTTTGTTACCCTTCACCTAGTGCTGGATGGGGTCACACTCCCCCTGAAGATGCAGGTTCGCAGTCTGGGGGTGATCCTAGACTAGAGCCTCAGGTCTCGGCAGTGGCTAGGGAAGCCTTCGCACAGCTAAAACTTGTGTGCTAGCTGCGCCCGTACCTTGAAAAGCCGGACTTGGCCACGGTGTCTATGCTCTTGTTACATCCCGATTAGACTACTGCAACACACTCTACGTGGGGCTGCCTTTGAAGACTATTTGGAAGCTTCAATTAGTCCAATGGGAGGCAGCCAGGTTATTAACCGGAGCAGCGTACAGGCAGAGGAGGTCCAATGTAATTTTCAAGTGTAGGCGAACAGAAATTTTGGCGCCCCCCCCCCCCCCCAACCAATCACTGAAAAATAAAAGCGTTGATTCTGGTCATGACAACACACAAAATATTATTATTATTATTATTATTATTATTATTATTATTATTATTAAGATCCAAAGGAGCAGGGTGTGAAAATAGCTCACATTCCAGGATCCCATCCCAGGCTTTTGATGTTAAACTGGATTATATGAGTCCGCACTGCCAGATAATTTGGGATGAACAGAAAAGTTGTGATTGGATCCTGGGATATAGGTCCTGTCTGGAAGGGCCCTAAGTGGCATATAAACGTTGGCAAGCTGGGCATTCCTTCTGCCTGCTACAACAGGCAGAAATGCAAATCATGGGTCAGTTGAGCAACATGACAAGGAGGCAAAGAGAGAGGGCCCTTGCCATATAACCCAGAATATCTGCTTTGAACTGAGTTATCTGAGTCCACACTGCCAGATATTCCAACTCAAAACAAGAAAATGTGGGATTTTATTCAGCTATGTGTGGAAGGGGCCAGAGGAAGGACCCTTCCAGAGCCCTGTATCCCAGAATATCTGCTTTGAACTGGATTATCTGAGTCCACACTCCCAGATACTCCAGCTCAAAGCAGAAACTGTGGGATTTTATTCAGCCATGTGTGGAAGGGGCCAGAGAGAGGGCCCTTCCAGAGCCCTGTATCCCACAATATCTGCTTTGAACTGGATTATCTGAGTCTATACTTCCACTACTTCTATACTTCCACTGGTGCACTATTCCTCTGTTACGTCAGCTCCACTGGCTGCCAATTAGCTACCGAGCACGATTCAAAGTGCTGGCTTTAGCCTATAAAGCTCTAAACGGTTCCAGCCCAGCTTACTTGTCCGAAAATGTCTCCCGCTATGACCTACCATGTAATTTAATATCTTCAGGGGAGGCCCTGCTCTCGGTCCCACCAGCCTCACAGGTGTGGCTGGCTGGGACGAGAGACAGGGCCTTCTCAGTGGTGGCTCCTCGGCTGTGGAACTCCCTCCCCAGGGACATCCGGCAGGCTCCATCCCCTTTGAGTTTTAGAAAGAAAGTGAAGACCTGGCTATGCAAGCAAGTGTTTAAAGAATAGGTTTTGTTGGCTCGACTCGGTCTGGACTAAGGTTTATGTACAAGATTCTGTGGATGAATGGCTCAAGTATTTTGTATTGTTTTAAATCTATTTTTAACTACTAATGTTTTATTCTTTTGTATTGTTGTGTATTGGCATCGAATTCTGCCAGTTTTGTAAGCCGCCCTGAGTCCCTTCAGGTGAGAAGGGCAGGATAGAAATTATGGAAATAAATAAATAGTGCTTCACCTCAGACCAGCCAATTACAATATTTATTTCCAAAATTCCATTGTTTCTTTTACAGGTTTTTTCCCCTTACCTTCTATATATACAAACTCTATGATTTTTTCCCCATATCTTCCCCAAATCATCCTTTTTAATAACCCTCTTTTAATCTTAATATTGCATGTCAATTTATCATTTATCGCAATATCCCAAATCTCCTTATACCATTCTTCCAATTGGTACTCCCCTCCCCCCCTCCTTTCCATTTTTTGGCTATTAACAATCTTGCTGCTGATACCAAGTTGGTGATTAGTTCCTTTAACTCTTTGGATATTTGAATATTATCCATAAATGACAGCAGTGCTATTTCAGGCGTTCCTATTATTTCTGTTTTGGTGATTCCCTTTATTTCTTTAAAAATGTTCTCCCAAAACTTTTGAACACATTTACAGGACCACCACATATGTATGTATGTACAGATTTCCTGACAGCCCCTCCAGCACTGCTTAGAGTATTGCTTATCAATTTGATTTAATCTAATTGGTGTGAAGTGCCATCTCCAAACCACTTTATAATAAATCAATAATAACTTTATTATTATTATTATTATTATTATTATTATTATTATTATTATTTATTTCTACCCACCCTATCACACAATGAGGACTCAGGGTGGCTTCCAACATAGTAACAGGCAAACACTCAATGCCTATATAAACAAAAAACAAAAATTTTAAACAAAAGACAATACTAAATATTGTAAAATAAATTTTAAAAAAACAGTGCATTAGATAGTTATCATTAAAAGCAGTTTAAAAACCAGCCGAGGCAAAGTCTCATATCAGTTTCCTTTCACCTTCTCTCAGGCTTCTCCTATTGATGCAGCCTAGAATGGCACACGCCTTTTCAGCTGCAGCATCACACTGTTGGCTCGTGTTCGATTAAGACTCCTTTAATAGAATCCTAGATTTGGAAGGGAGCTCTAAAGACCATATAATCCAACCCCCTTCATTCTGCCTTAATGCAGAGAATGAACAAAACAACCCTGAAAGATGGTCATCCAGCCCTAATAATATTAATATAAATAATAATAATAATAGATATGGAAGAGACAGCATGGGCCATGTAGTCCAAACCCCTTATGCCTTCATGCAGAAAAAGCACAATCAAAGCATCTCCAACAGATGACTATCGAGCTTTAATAATATTAATATTAATAATAGATTTGGAAGGGACCTCTAAAGACCATATAGTCCAAGGACCTTCTGCCTTAGTGCAGTAAAAGCACAATCAAGGCATCCCTGACAGATGGCCAGCCAGCCGCTATAATAACACTAAGAATCAAAGTTGGCAGAGACCCTTTGGGCCATCTAGTCTAACCCCCTTCTGCCTTTGTAAAGTGGCGTTCGGGACAAACCTCGCTGCCGTGGCTCCCTTCGTCACCCTGTGTGTGTGCTCCATCCTCAGCAGACAAGGGAGCCACTGCGGTGGGGTTTTCCCCACCGCGGTGGCTGCCTCCACCACTGAGGAAGGTGCGCCCGGGGTGAAGGAAGAGGTGAGACAGGCGCACACGGTGAAAGGGAGGAAGGAAAAGTGTGTGCCTTCCTTGGCGGTGATGGCAGGGTTTGTCAGGGGCCTTGCTCCCCTCCTGGCTCAGAGGAAAAGGTACATGGGGTAGAAGGGAGAAGAGGTGAGGGTCCTGGCGGGGAGGCGTGGGGAAAGGGCTCTTCTTTCAGCCCCACACCTTCCGTCCAGGACTCTCACCCAAGAATAAGCTGATGGGAGTTTTTTCAGTCTGAAAATCGGGCTGAAAAACTTAGCTTATACTCGAGTGTATAGGGTAATTGCTTTCCCGTAGAATTTCAAGATATTTTCAGTTGAAATTGGTGAAATTTAGAAGTGCTTAAAATTCACTGGACTGTGTTTAAATGTTTTATTTGAAAAAAAAAGAAATATTATTTAGATTTGAACTTTTTTTAAAAAAATAAAACAGGTCTGCTTGACTCCTACTGGTAATAACATGAAAATACTACAGCCCTCAGAAATCCCAGTGCGAAGAAGTTTTTTACCGGCTTTAAAAGTACAATATAGTACATCTGAACACCAATCGTCCTTCAGAGTCCAGATTTATAGGATACAGGTATGTTTTGTAATTACTAAAAGTGAATAGTAAAATAAGCCTTTGGGTTGATGAACTAAAAGAGATAAAATCATATTTTGTAGATTTTTAATTCAGCATTTCACTTAATCCATGCAGCTAGTATTTCAAGCTTTTCTCTGTAGTATCTTCAGTGATTGTTATTCCTATATGGTTTTTTTAAAAAAATTAACACTTCCCTTAATTTGAAAGATGTTTATGAGAAGCGTATGAATTTCCATTATATAAATGTTGGATTAAGACATAATGTATGTTTGGTGTACTCAAATTCAAAGTTTAATCTTTAATGGGAAAAAAAACCTGAAAAAACTAGCAGCTGACTTCAATTAAATAAGATTTTCTGTTTTTCCTCTTAACATATGTGAAGCCAGTATAACTGCAAGATAGGATGTTTATCAAACATTTAGGGTAAAAGAAACATTTGCAAGTGGATATCTAACATGCATCATATTGTCCTGTCATTGCCCCTGTCAGATACAAAACCAGATTCCTGGAGCCATATTTCCCTTTGTGTTCTATCCTATTAAACCTCCCAAGTCCATCTCCTTGGATTCAGGTTTGTTAACACTGTTTAACACCTTTTATGCTTTTTTTCTACATTTTGTAATAAATTAGGAGGATCTTTTTTGCAAGAGTGAGGGACAACTAATTCATGGTAATATTAGAAGATAAAGTGATTTTTGTTAATAGGTTTATTTTTTGAATTTGCTAAATTTGCCAGAAACGTCTTGAGAATATATTGTTCAAACAGTTGCTTTTTCTAACTTCATTTGAGTGACCTGCTCCTTAATTGCTAAAATTAATCAGATGTTGTTATAATAAACAAAGGAATGTGATTGTCATTCTACCACTGGAAGTAATTTGGGTCAGATGGGAAACATAAGTTCTGCCATTTCTCTTTCCCCCAGAAATTCCTATCCTGGGGCAATGAAAGATTCCCAAGTTTTTGTACACATCTTAGACCACTCTTGCTTGACAAACTTACATTGTTTGTAAGCATTATGGCAGACAGGAACTCAGTATTTTAACCAGTGCCCTTTTGATAAATATAAATATCCTTTCAAAATTCATGCAGCTAATATAACTTGAATCTGAAAAATAACTTATCTGTAACTTTGTTAAATTATACAGTCAGTTTTTAATTACTGAATATGGTATTGAATATATTTGTAGAAGTGCATTTTCAGGAATGCTAAAGGAGCAATCCACAACCACTGGGTGAATCCCTTGTTCCAGCTGATCAGGGCAGAAGACCAAATTTCTAAAACATTTTATCTGTTACTCCATTCTGAGTTTCTCCTCTCCTGTCTTGCCAGCTTGACAAGAATAATTCTATATATCTATCCTATTACAATTATTTATAGAGCATTATGGGAATTACGGTAGTATCAGGAAACTTGGCGCTTTCCTACAGAAACCTAATGAACTTCTGGCTCTTGCCACAACACATAGTGACTTTCAACCTACTTGATTCTGCTTTTGACAAAGTTAGGCAATACTCTGGAGTTTGCTGGAAACTCTGGAATATCCTGGGCCTTCAGGGCAGTTATGACTGCTGGCATCACCTTTTCTCTGCAGCTCAGTGAAATGATTTCAACGTAAATCTCAGTGGCTTTAATGTTTCAAGGTTTGTAACAGAATTGAAGAAGTAAGCTAAGGGAGTAAGGATAAAATTTTGGTCTCTTGCCTTGATTTTCTGGCACAAGGGATTAACCCTATGGTTGCAGATTGTTTTTCTAGAATGATTCTCCATGATAAGTATCAACCTCTCGTTCCTCATTTTAGAAGTTGACTTCATTTCCTCCCATATATGCCTCATATATGGCTCTTGCCACCTTAGATCATTGATTTTACTACCTTTTCATTATATCGTTTGCAAATGGAAAAATAATGGATTCAACAGTTTTTTTTTTATTAATACTTAGGTTTAAATGTGTTTTCACTTTTAAACCATTATTTTTTTTAAAAAATAATACTGTTGTTTTATACTTTTTCAACTTTTATAAATTAAAATTTTAATTAAATTGTTTAAAATTATTGTTAGTCACATTGGGTCCCATTCTGGGAAAAAAGTGGAGTATAATTTCAATAAAACATAAAAGAGTAAGTGCCAACCCTGCTCACTCTTTTTGTTGGAAATTTCCATAGAACCTAAACCATTTACTGATGTCAGTATTGTCATAAGAACTGCAGGACATTCTGAGATATCACGTATAAAGTAAGTACAACTCTATTACTTTTAGAAACTATACCTAGGGCAAAACACTGTATCTGGATTGCTAACTGTAACTTTTGATAGAAAGCATTTATTGTAACACAGTTTTAAAGAAATCCACTGGTTTGTAATATGTTTTCCAGCCTAAATTCAAGTTGATTTTCAACCTTAGTTAGCTTAGAATCTCAGTGTTTGCAGAAGTACCTCTCCTTATATGCTCTTGCCTGAAAATCCAAGGGCTGATGTAAAGGCTCTCATCTCAGTCCACCATTAGGAATGACATATTGTATGAAACTATGGGAATAGGGTGTTTTTTTCCGCTTGTTTGTGATTTTTCCAGTTGTGGAATGCCTTGCCCTTGGAGGCTGATTCTAGTTGCTTTCTGATGCTGTGTTAAAGCAGCTTTTTGTCAAGGTTTTTCGGGTCTTTACGATTTTACAGTAATTTTGCATTGATCTGCACAACTTTTAATTTGTTATGGTTGTTTAAAGTTTCAATTGTTTTTAAACTCCTTTGCAGATATTTTAAAGTCCTAATTCAAGAAATGGATCTTCGTTTGGATCTTGGCTTCCTTAATGCTTTGGCTGATTTTTTTACACTTGCTGAGGAAGTACCCAAAGACCAAGAGGTAAGAACTATTATCACATCAGGGATATCTTCAATAATAAACCATAATGTGTACTGGATGTTCTGCATCATGTGATTAAAATGAATTGTGGAATCGTTTTTCTGGAATGTTTATAAACCAGGTTTCTTATGTACAGAAGAATTGAAATCAGATTTAAAGACCTCATGCTCAGCTGTTGTCCTAATCTGGAGTGAAGGAAGGAGCAGCTATGGAAGTAGTGCTGAGCCAAGATATATGTGTAAATGTCAGCAGCAATTCTAGCCAACAGGGCACAGGCTGCTCCTATCTCCCTCGCACCCTAGGAAGAGAAGGAAGAAGTGTAAACAGCTTCCATCATGATAGTCACTGCTGTACAACATAAGCAACATCTTATTCATGAGGAATTACTGCAGCAGCAACCAAGAAGACAAAACTGAGTCAAGTGAAAAAGCAGGAGGGCAAATTATTCCTCGGCGCCCCTGGAAAATCGTTGTCATATACCAGGGCACCTTACATACATTTTGGTCAGTCAGTCCAATCTTTTAAAGAGTATATTTAATCTTACCTATGTAAAATCAGTCTCCATTTTAAATTTGGCAAATCCACCTTGGAACTGTCAGGTATGAAATGAAAGAGGCATAAAGTAAATTAGACTGTGAAGCCTTATTCTCTGGATAACTGAAGGAGCAATCGATGACATATGGTTTTATCCTCATGCGTCATTAGTTCAAGGCAGGAAACAAATTCTTTTAGGAGCATTGATTTCCTTCTTCAGTTTTATTTTCTTGCCTTGCCAACAGATTGAATTTTCCACATTCTCACCTCCCTTTTACTCTCTATGCTATCATTATTTATAAAAATGCAAAATAAAAATTTAAAGAAAAAGAGAAAAATAACTGATTGTGAGATTGTTTATAGTGCTCTTCGTATGCTAGTTGCCAAGTGAAAAGGCAAGTGGATGATGATTTAAATAAACCACCTGTTCCGTCCCCAAGAGGTTTGGTTTGCATTTTTTATAGTTGTAGGAATAGCATCTGTTTGCATTTGCTCCAGGGTTGCTGCAGATTCTGCAGCAGTCTGATAGTTAGCCTGTTTGCAAGTCTTTGCTAGTTGCAGCCTGCAAATGTATCGTTTTGTTCTGGAGACCGCCCCTTTTCCTGGGGATAGAAGGCTCCATTTTGAGAAGCCTATTCTGCCTTCTAGACTGAAGGAGAAACATCATAGATGTGCTTGTGTGGCCAAGCCAGGCCAACTCTGAAAAGGCCATCGTAAGTACAAACAAATGACCTGCCTTTAAAACCAGTGCCAAGCATAGATAGGGGAAAGACCTGTTCTTTCTAATAGCTTTGGCACTGGGGCAGAGAACATCTTTTGATTTCTTTGCCACTGGAGGAAGCTCTACCAACTTCGCCTCAAAAACTAGCTTTGAGCTCAGATAGTTATAGATCTTTTGATAGCAGCTCAGAGCTAGGGTGAAGAGGATCTCTGGACCTCTTTGCCTTTGGTGGAAGTTAGCTCAGCAACCTAAAGGAGAAAAGCAAGCAAGGAACATCTGCAAGGTTTTATAAGTGGACTGTTTTTAATTTGCAACTTTAATTACATGTGCCAAGTCTGCCAAGGACTTTGTGTAAATAAAATTTTGTTGGATTGTTCTACTTGAAGTGCCTTTGGTTACCGGGATTTCCAGAGCTTCTAAGTAAGGCCCCCGCAGTTCATCTGGGCAAAGGAAGAAGCACATCCTAAAGTGTTAAAAAGGTGCCTGGATCTGACAGCATACCACCTGCTGAGCTCCTATGTAGTTCAGCAGATCACAAAGTGGCACACAACTAAAAATAATGCAATCTGTTGCATGTTGATCTGGCATTTGAAAACAGTATCAAGAAAAATACTTTTAACAAATGAAAGTGACACAGTTGACCTTAAAATCGCCACTGCGAGATGAATCTAAAATGGCTTTGACCATAAGAGATGATGAAAAGCACTCGAATTAACTAGGAAGGGAAAGAAAGACAAAAATAAATACAAGAGTAAGCAAGCGGACTTACTAGATTTATTTATTCATAAAAATTCAAAGGCTCACCACTTTAAGTACCTCAGCATTGCTTCAGGGCATCGTGTTAAAATGTTGGGTAAAGGACAGTGTTGCAGCTAGAGATGCAAATGGCCATATAGTTAGCATGTGAAGGCACAGACAGGAGACTTGATTGGCAGGAAGAAGCCATTTTAGTTTGAAACAGGAAGCTAATAGAGACATTTCCATCTAGCGGAGCTGAAATGCAAGCAAGATGTATACAATATTTGGAGAAAAAAGTTTATTGAAAATATACTGTTTTCCAGTCAGAACTTTGTTTCATATGGAATCTTAGCACACTCAGTTTTCTGAAATGAGTGACATAAAAGATATAATAAAAGAGAAGATTAATGCAGAGTTGAAGGCTAGACTAGTAGAACAAGTAGAATGTTCACAAACGAGGCATATTAGGGAAGGAAATTCACAAATTAATCACATAGATGTAATGGATTTAATGAATTTTTAAAGTATGTTTAATTAAATCTAATATGCATTTAACCTGGTATTAGTGAATTTAGACATATCCGATAATCCAAATTAATTAATTAATTGCACACAAAATGTGATGAGAACTGCAGACAAATAAAAACTTTAATACAGTAAGAGCAGAAATATCAGGGAACAATAGTAGAAATGGATAGGAAAACAAAATGCTCTGTCAGACCAAGAAGATACATTAATAAAAATTCTTTCAGAAGATCAAGATCTAAACACACAATTCATTTATGTTTTATAGTCATCTTATTATGCACATAGCCCAAAGGTATTTTATTCAATAATTTAAATAATTATGTGAATGAAACAAAGTGTGTGTACACTGAACAATTAGAAAGCAAAAGTGTCACTATCTCAGCCACCCATGTGGAAAATTTTGCAGTATTTCAGATTTATGGATAGAGGGTGCTCAACCTGCATTTGTGTACATTTGCTATAAAGTTGTTGTTTTTGCTTTGAATAGTGATATTACTTTTTATTATACACTTACAGATAGAACTTTTCAAAAAGGATGTAGAATATGTACAGGAGGAACTGAAAAATGTGTCATCAACTGATACATCACAAATCAGTTTATATGAGTATTTTCATATATCTCCAATCAAGGTATGTACATGTCATAAATGTAATGTTTGCATATGTGTTTGTGGCAGGTATGTGAAACATTACTTCACATCAGGAAACTGATGTGTGTAGAAATAAAGCACAGAGTACCCAAGTTTCACAAATATAGTAAGTCAGATCTGTATAGAAGCATGTCAAGGGTACAGTACAGTCACTATATGGCTGTGGCCTGCATGTAAAAAAGACTTCACAAATCTAGCTCCCATGCCAGGGTTACTCAGTGTGCTCTTCAAAACAAATTCATGGATGTTTCAAAATACATGGGTTTAACCCTTGTAGTCTGCTATAATGTGTGTGTGAAAATCAGTTCAAGTAAGTGGCAATCAGACATACCTACTTCTAGAGTCTTTAGGATCACATTTAACAAATTCTTTCAATTATTTGTTGGTTGATTGATCATCTCCACTTCCAGTTGTACTATTCGTTCAGATGGAGTGAAAGTAGTTTCTTCTTCTTGGTCTCTGTGAATCACACAATTGGGTATTCTCGCACACATACAAAGCACTGTTTGGAACCTTCTAGCATTATTAAATAGAAAGGTTTTGCGGTAACCTCGCTCACCATTCCAAGGCTATATGAAGCCTGGCTGCAACCAAAACCCCTCAGTTCCTTTCATCCATGCTGCAACTGGTTCAGGAACCCTGCTTGTCAAGCTTGTTTTCGACTGTTTGTTTTTGCTGTTGGAGTCTTTCTTCTTCATTGGTAGCAACTCTGTCTGAATTGTGGTTAGTTTTCAGACATCCTTGCTATCAGTAGCTCGTCACTCCTGCTCCCGCTTCTGACTTTATTCCGTGAATATGGTGTTGGCCTAGTCTAGAATGCCTTCCACCGCTCACTTTAAGCGGTCAAACAATGTTCAGTCAAATTACCCGAGACAGATGAACGCTCCAAGTGCCTCCTCTGTTTGGGTGAAGGCCATTCTGTCCACACTTGTATTAACTGACAAGCATTCATGCCTCAGGCGTGAAAAAATAGTGAAGCAAAGCTTCGCTCTTTTCTATGTCAGAAAGCGCTTTCACTCTCCTCATCGGGCTTGGTGTTGATGTCGATGTTTTACTGGATCTTCAATCAAGCAGACTAGGTCGTCCGCGAAAGCGCGGACTTTGTAGCTATATCCCTTTGTTCTAAGACCTTTTAAATCTATTTTTTTCCTGATTGATTCCAGTAATATCTCCTTTGGAAACAAGGCTGGGTTAGAGAGACATCTCCAAAGTGGGAGAGCGAGGTTCTGCATTCGCCAAGCGCAGAGAGAGAGAGAGAGAGAGAGAGAAGAGCCATCGCATTTCCTTTTTTCCCTCCTTCCTTCCTTGCATACAAATGGCCCCCCCAACGGGATGATTCACTTCCCTTCTCTCCCTTCCCAGCACTTTCCTCCTCCTTCTAGTTTTTTCACACGGAGAAAGAGAGCCACCTACTCTTGCCTTGTATTGAATGGAGGAGAACATATCAAAGGGTGCAATGTTTCCAATTGGCCACATGATGGCATCGGTTATTATGGAATATCGGATAAGCAAAGGTCATATAAGCGAGACTCTACAGCAGGGGTCCCCAAACTAAGGCCCGGGGGCCGGATGCGGCCCTACAAGGTCATTTACCTGGCCCCCGGCCTCATTTTTATAATATAATATTTTTATATCAGTTTTAATAATATAATATATTGTATTTATTTATTTATTTGTTTGTTTATTTGCGACATTTATATCCCGCCCTTCTCACCCCGAAGGGGACTCAGGGCGGTTTACAAGTATATATACATACATACAATATATTATATTATACAACTAATATTGCAATATTATTAGTAGTATTGCACGTAATATAAATATACAATTATAATAGTGAATTATAATTATTACTACATTGTATTACATCATAATATTATTATTAATATTACATGTATATACAATATATTATAATATAAGTATAGTATAATATTATTATATATTATTATATCATTAAATTGATACAGGAGACATGGTGGAAAGAAGTCTTCCTGGCCCCGTCTTCTTCATTCTGGTCCAGAATGGCAGTTAGGCCTTTTTTGGGGGGTGGGGGGATATTACATATAATAATAATAATAATAATAATAATAATAATAATACATGTAATATAATATTTTAATATAATAATATAATATTATATTACATATAATATTGATAAAATATTATGTTATACAATATAATACTAATAATAATACCATATAATAATATTAATTATATGTTATATATTACATATAATATTACCTGTATAGTGGTATAGTTCAATATAGTAATATATAATGCTAATATTGTGCTATGCTAATAATATAATATATTGTATGTACATACAGCTGCTCTGAGTCCCCTTTGGGGTGAGAAGGGTGGGATATAAATGTAGTAAATAAAGGTAGTAAATAAATAAATATTTTAGACTTAGGCTCGCCCAAAGTCTGAAATGACTTGAAGGCACACAACAACAACAATCCTAATTAACTTGACTATCTCATTGGCCAATATCAGGCCCACACTTTCCATTGAAATCCTGATAGGTTTATTTTGGTTAAAATTGTTTTCATTTTTAAATATTGTATTGTTCTTTAATTGCTATTGTTGTATTGCACTACAAATAAGACATATGCTGTGTGCATAGGAATTTGTTCGTTTTTGGGGGTTTTTTTCAAATGATAATTCGGCCCCTCAACAGTCTGAAGGATTGTAGACTGGCCCTCTGCTTTAAAAGTTTGGGGACCCCTGCTCTACAGTATATAAAAAGGTCAGGAAGATATAGACAAAATATTACAATATGTAAAAGAGACTAAGATTACAAGACTAACAGAAGCAATGAAAGCCAACCTAGATAGATTAATCACATCGGATGAACTAATGGAAAAAAAATAGATAAGCTTAGACCAAATACAGTGTTATATGTCAGCCTGTGTCTGTTCCTTCTGATCAGCCTGAGACTGACTTTCATGCAGAGAATGATGTTTCACTTGAGGAATGTGTGTCTGAGCAGCCAGTGTTAAGTGTAGATCAGACAGTTTCAGATGACCCTTTACTGCCTTCTACAGAGTTACACTGGCAGTGATTCCGATGTGGGCAGTGAGGACGTAATCATGAACCAAAAACAATTTTACAATAAAGATAGGGAGCTCTCAGCAAAGCTCAGACGATCGGTTCGTTTACAAATGAAAGATAAGACAGGTGCCTCAGAAGGAAGGAAGAGTGCATTTCTCACGGCTGGGGATTTTGGGGAGGGCTCTCATTGATGTTATGTTGCTTTTGTTTTCAGTCAAGACAACTTTGCTTTACCCAAGGTTCACGTTTTCCAAGTGCTCCCTGTTTCCAAGAATTTATGGTGTTCCAGTTGGCCTATGGGATTTTGTGTTTGGCTCTCTGAATTACTTTATTCAAGTTTGTTCAAGGATCTAGTTTTGCTATATTGCCTAGCTTTTACCTGTCTTGCTCCATGGAATTTCTACAGCTTTATGTTATGGATTTAATCTGAAACCTTAAAATACATTATTTCGTCCTTATTTGTGGATTGTACTTTTTACTATATTTTGCTTGGGTTTTTTTGTATATTCTACAATAAACTGCTTGCTGCATATTCAGTTAGTGTGTTGCTTACAGTCAAAGGGATTTCTGTCTTGGGGTGTGACATACAGCCCCTGGATGGCATCTAGGCACTTTATTATAAAACATTTAAGGAAGAGTTAACACCAATACTTGAGGCAGTAATGAATAAAGTTTTGGGGAAAGGAGAGATACCAGAGTCTTGGAAAGAATCCACAATAGTACTAATCCCAAAATCAGATAAGGATTTAGACCAAACCAAGAAATTACAGACCTATTTCATTATTGAATTGTGACTATAAATTATTTCCTACAATTTTGGCAGATAGATTTAATCAGGTGCTAGCAAAGATTATTCATAAAGATCAAGTGGGATTCCTACAAGACAAACATTTGAGTCAGAATGTCAAAACAATTCTGAATGTGCTGGAGGTGGCAGAGCGTGACCCCAATAAAGATCTGGTATTATTCTTTTTGGATATGGAAAAAGCATTTGATCATGTTAGCTGGGGGTACTTGGAGAAAGTTTTGGAATCGTATGAGGTGGGCCATGAATTTTAAAAGCAGTGGGGGCAATATATTCTAAGCAAAATGCTAAGCTAAAAATAAATGGAAAATTGACAAATGGCAGATATAGAGAAAAGGACCAGACAAGGTTGCCCACTCCCACCATTGTTGTTTATTTTGGGATTGGAAACTCTAAGCATAAGAATCAAAGAGAGCAAGCAAATTGAAGGGTTTAAAGTAAGGGGCCAGGAAATCAAAACTAAAACATACTCAAACATCATGGTCTGTATCCTATCTAACTCAACATAGAACATTCCAAAATTATTAGAGGTAATCAAATCATACAGTGAGGTATTGGGATTTAAAATAAAGATAAATCCAAATTCTGTCCATCTTGACCCTGCTTTGACATGGTGATTAGTTCGTTATGTTAGACTTGAAAAATGCATATTTCCATATTGGGATACATCAAAGTTACCAAAGGTTTCTGGCTTTTTGTATCAAGAACCGTCCTCCCCTTTGGACTGCCAACTGTTCCGGGAGTGTTTACCAAAGGAATGACAGAGGTAGCTGCCTATCTCAGAACAAACAATATCATAGTATACCCACATCTAGATGACTGGCTGCTCGTTACTCAGTCTGTGACATGCCTTTTGGAGACCATAAACTTTACACTCCGCCTTCAACAAGGACTTGGCCTCATGGTGAATCCAAAGAAGTCCAACCTGACACCAGTGCAATGTATCCGATTCATTGAGACCAATGTCTACTTCCTCCTTGAGACAGCTTCCCTCTCAGAGGACAGGTTCCTTAATTTGCAAAAATCGGTCATGCGTTGCCATCTTCAAAGGACAGTCAACGCCAAAGATGTTCATATCACTTTAAGAGAAATGGCCCCCACCACTGCTGTTACACCCTTCACATGTGTGTACATGCACCTGCTTCAGCAGCGGTTCCTTTGTGCCTTCGATCCTCTACAGGACTCTCTCCATGAATGCCTCTCAATCCCAGATCAAGATTCGAGACTCTTAGTTGCTGGACTATCAGAGAAAATATGCATCAGAATGACCTTTTGATCTCCGAAACCAGAGGTCACTGTCACAACGGATGCCTCGATGTTGGGCTGGGGGGCACACTGTGGGGACCTTTCCATCAATCAACCTTGGTCAGCTCCTGAAAGAAAACATCACATCAATTACTTTGAACTACTGGCATCTTCAAGGCTTAAGGGCTTTCGAGAAACACATCTGGTTCTGTAGTACAGATTCTGATGGAGAACACTATCATCCACTGGCTGGGGGAAGACCACCTGCAAGCAGATGCCCTGAGCAGAACTCTGTCCTCCTCCCACAAGTGGTGTCTGCATCAACCCTCCCTGCTCCACATCTTTGAAATCTGCGGCTATCTAGAAGTGGACCTCTTCACCACTACCACCAATGCTCAATGTAACCTCTTCTGTGCCAGAGTATCTTTGAACCCATTTGTACGGGATGCCTTTACAATGGAATGGAAACATTTACTATTTCTAGCTTTCCCCGTTACGACTAATTTCAAGGGTTTTGAAAAAGATTTAGTCCAACACCACTCAGTGCATCCTAATCTCCCCTTGGTGGCCGAGACGTCATTGGTTCACTCAACTACTGCTGATGTCTTCCTCCATAGGCCGACCTCCTTTCGATGTGTGACAGCCAAGTTCTGCATCCCAACATGAAAGCTTTGCATCCGATGGCATGGCAAATCAAGTTTTAGCTTGTCAGTGATGTTGCTTTGTTGCCTTCTTTGAAGGCAAATAAATGTCTCCTTACCAGGCCACCAGTGTTGATGTTCTTGATTTCTCGGGGGCTTTGGCCGATAAGGCCCTTTTCTTATATTCTGTTAAAGTTAATTTGTCTGCTATTTCACTCTTGTTTCTCTGATCCTTGGATTCAGAGCTTTTTTTTTTTTTTTTTGAAGGGTTACAAGAACTTGCACCCACTTGTGTTACTTTCAGTCTTGGACTGGAGCCCTGGACTGGTATTTTCAAAACTTATGGAAAAATGCTTTGGGAATCCTTGGCCACATGTCCATTACATTTACTTTCTTGGAAAACCACCTTTTTAGTGTGATACCCATTGAACACTTTGTAATTATATACATTTGTGACTGGAAGGAGTTGGGTGACTTTCTTCTTTCAAAGTTTTAGTTTGTAGATCTTTACAAAAGTATGATTTTGTGAACTTTTGATGACACATTGAACTCAAATCTTCATTGTTATACATTCCACATTCTTTCATGGGACTGTTTGCACAAGTCTTCTTCTGCTGGGTGCATCATTCATGGTGGATAAATTTTATTGATTTTGTACCAGAGGTAATGGTCAACTGAATGTCATGACTCTTGCCTCCAATACTTATGCTTGCTGGTCACCCAATTGTGTGATTCACAGAGACCACGAAGAAGGACAAGTTGCTTACCTGTCATTGTATCTCTTTGAGTGGTCTTCTGTGAATTCACACAGTCCCACCCATCCTCCCCACACAGGGGTCATGCCTCCTCAGATTTCACAATGGGCTGTATCTGTGGCCTAGTAACTAAGGAGTTTTGGTGGCAACTGGGCCTTATATGGCCTCAGGATGGTGAGCAGGGTTACCTCCAAAACGGTTATGCCTATTGATTCTAGAAAGTTCTGAACAGTACTGTGTGCATGTGTGAAAATTGTGTGAATTTACAGAGGACTATTAGGAGAAATACAGTTACAGGTAAGCAACCTGCTTATGTTACATTGCTATTTAGCAATTTTTTACATTAGCCATTTGTGGCACAAGCTGATGAGAGGGTAAATGATAAATAAGGAATCCATACTGCAGAGCAGCACAAGACTCCACTGCTTATAGTCCAGATAAGTCACCAGCAGAGTATGGCAATGTGCTGATTGTCAGGTTTGTTGTTGTGTGCCTTCAATTCATTTCTGACTTACAATGACCTTAAGATAACCTTATCATATGTTTAGTTGTCAAGGTTTCTTTAGAGGGAGTTTGCTGAGAGTGGGGCTGAGAGTATGAGACTTGCTCAAAGTCATTTAGTGGATTGTCTTGGCTGAGCAGGGGTTCAAACCCATGTGTCCAGAGTTGTAGTCCAATTTTCAAACCACCACACAATATTGGCTCTCAAATTTATTCACTTTTAAAATAAGTTAATAGGGTTGAAAATAAGTGAAAGTGACTGAACAATAACCACCAATAAAAGTACCAGGATGTTACTTAAAATACTGTGGAGGTTCTCCATCTTTTCAATTTTATTTTCTTTCAGTTACATTTAAGTTTTTCACTCAGCACTGGGAGAGAAGATAGCAACAAGGAAGAAAAACGTAAGGAGCTGATTCCAGTTCAGTCTGTGAATCTGTTGTTAAAGAGTATTGGAGCAACACTCACAGATGTGCAGGATGTTGTCCTTAAGTATGTACCATGTATTGACTGGGCTTACTTTACTTTTGCATATTACCTGAAATTTATCTATTACGTTACCTTTATTTATATGATTTCCTTATTCTAGGTTGGCATTCTTTGAGCTCAACTATCACTTTTGCACTACAGAGCAACTGCAGTGGGCAGTTATTATGCATTATTCAAAGCAGGTTAGTATACATTGGTTCTCATCTTACCTCCTGTCATTATTTGCAATTAAATTTAGTCACATTTCTCAAATGCATCATTTTGGGCTTCTTTAACTTAAAAATGTACATCTCAGTAAAATACATTCCTCCTCTGGTTGAACCTATATTCCTCCTCTGGTTGAACCTATAAATGGATTCTTCTTGGGATTTTGATGCTCTTGGCCTACTGAAGCAAGTCTCATTTTTGCAACATATTAGCTCACTTTCACAATTCTTGAACTGACAATGTGGTAGATTTGCTGATTCTTAACATTATCCCGTAAAAGCTCTGCAACTGATTTTGAGACTCTGTCACTCAAACAAATCCTGAGTCCATTGTACTGTTGTCCTAACTCAAAGAAGTCTGGTTTCTTAAGAACACAACTTAAGTGTGGCTCAAAAATATGATGGAATGCTTAAGATCAGTGGTTTTCAAACTGTGCTCCTCCAGGTGTTTTGTACTTCAGCTTCCTCAATTCCTAATAGCTGGTAAGCTGGCTGAGATTTCTAGAAGCTGAAGTCCAAAACACCTGGAGGATCACAGTTTGAGAAACATTGTTTTAAACTTCAGAATTCTGAAAAGACTTGTGTCTTTCAGACCAAGTTCAGGGTGATAATTCTACCTGCTATTATTCTCAAAGAGAAGAGACTGGTTCACCAAAGTTGACCAGAAATATGCATGCTTTCATGCTGCGGTCCATCTTTCTTAGCATCACTACCTTCAGTTTGTCATGAATCACCAAGCTTTCTTGTTCAGGCCTCTGCCTTTCTGTTTGGCCATTCCTCCCACACACTGAGAAAGTATTTATAAAATACATAGTAGCTGTCGCTGAACATCTGATGTTGGTGTTACCACTTACCTGAATAACTGACAAGTCACAAGTTCAAAACTCTACGGGGCCATTCTTGTTACACCTGACTACTTTGTTTCCTGTAGCTAATCATCAATAAAATAATCTTAAGACAACAGTGCTTTATGTTCGTTGAGACCTATCTTGATTCATTCCAAGGGGGCTAGTTTCATTTATGGGAAAGTGTTGGTTTCGATCAGCAGAACATGTAATTGTATCTCTGCTAATCTGCATATACTTGTGGTCAGACATATTTGATCCCAGATGTTATGTGGCCAGATGTCAACAATGAAACTAGTAACTGGCTTGACTTGAAATAACTTCATATCATTGATTGTTTCCACAGTTTTATGCACAAGATGAAAGCCATTTCATCCAAGATTGAAATGGTCTGAGACTTTCTCTAGACTTTCTCCAGTGATAGACTAGTATCAACATCCTATTTATAAGGATGCATTTTACAAGCCTAATTCTTCATCTTCCTCAATGTATTGTTCCTCACTTTGAACCTTCCTCCCCATCCTAAAAAAATAGAATCTTATTCACCTGTAGAGAGCCCCCAGTGGTGCAGTGGATTAAACCACTGAGCTGTTGAACTTGTTGACCAAAAGGTCAGCAGTTTGAATCCAGGGAGCTCCCGCTGTTAGCCCCAGCTTCTGCCAACCTAGCAGTTCGAAAACATGCAAATGTGAGTAGATCAAAAGGTACCACTCCAGCAGGAAGGTAATGGCGTTCAATGCAGTCATGCTGGCCACATGACCTTAGAGGTGTCTGTGGACAACATCGGCTCCTCGGGGTAGAAATGGAGATGAGCACCAACCCTCAGTCGGACACAACTAGATTTAATGTCAGGGGGAAACCTTTACCTTTTTTATTCTCTTTTTGCCTTCTAATGTTGGCTTCAATGGCATTATCAGCTAAGCATTCAGGTGCAAAGCCTGCAGAACAGGGAGAAAAAATTTAAGAAATGTACACTTCATGCACAAACCTTCCCCAAACTACAAAACTGGCAGAGTGATCTCTGTGCATTGTGAATCCCAGGATGTGAAAAGAAAAATCTGACCAAAAAAGCATTTCTAGCTATACTAGAGAGAGTTGCAAACATGCACAAATTTTTTTTTTCACAAAGCCAGCCAAATGGCAACTGCATTTAAGATTTTACTACAGCTATTTACTGAGCCTTCTGCTCAGTATATACAGCATCATCTTATGAAGGCATTTCAAACTCAAACCACCAGATGGTGGTAGAATGTAACATGTAACTCATGAGCCAAAAAGCAGCAGAAAGAAACATATCCGGTACCTGCTCCACAATATAGCTTCGACTTCTGTGTCTCTAGACTAGAAGTTTTTTAGTACACGATATACTGTTTCAGCAATGAAAGAACCACATTCCAGTCAAGACAGTCTATGGCTAGTTCATATCCAACCAGGATGACCATTCAACACCAAACTCTTCAGGCATCTTTTTGTTGGAATGCAGAAAGTTTCCTTACCTCGCCTCTACTTTCAGTCATTGTTGTTATTTAACTTTTCACAGATCTCACAGGGGGTGCTTTGAATGCGATTTCCTGCTTCTTGGCAGGGGGTTGAACTGGATGACCCATGAGGTCTCTTCCAACTCAATGTTTCTATTATTCTATTATTCACTCTTGAGTTTTCTGTACAGTAGCCCCTACACATCAAATCAGTCCTCTCCTACAGTCATATTTAAGTTTGCCATTGTATACCTAGCCATGCGTAGGCTTGCAAATCGCACGATCCCTGCTTCTTGAGATAAAAGAAGTAAAATGGAACCTAGAGACCCCCTGCACAACATCAGGAGATCTGTGTAAGACCCACTGTTCTGCTTTATATTCAGAACAACATAGTGCACTGACCTCATTTCACAGAACACAAGGGTGGGGAATCTTTCACTCTCTTTACAAAAAGCCTTAGTACTGGACCAAACAGCTTAGCTCAGGCATTTTAGAGAATGGGGATGAAGTAAAAATGCCCCCATTAGATTTATCTTTGTAGTACAACAAAATCTGTAACAAATAAAGAACTCACTTTTTTTAGGAATTATTTTTAAAAAACAGCAGCAGCGGTAGACTCTCCTTAGCAGCCTGGAAGTATTCCCTTTTAATCTGGAGCACCATGCCCCATGGTATTGATACAAAAATCAAGATGTAGCATTGTTTCCAAGAATCCTTATGGAGGTTGAGATGGCTGTATGTGTTGGCTCAGGGCAGTTTACTCCACATGAAGTCACAATCAAGAGCTTTTTCCCCAGTCAAGTAGAAAAACTCAGCTGCTTCCCTTAAAAAATATAGATTCTTCATTCTATCACCACTTGTTTCCAATATTAAATGCACACAGTTATCAATTTGTAGGAGAACAGAAAGGAAGGGGATTTCAGTGTGGCTTTAATTTCTCTACCTAGTGTTTGTTTGTGTATAAAGGCATTATTTTTGCACTACTCAAATAAAAATTGTGTAGGTGATAATAGACCTTTTCATACCTAGCAAAAATGTTAATTGTAATTTTTCTCAGCTGTACTTAAGGGTGTCTGTAATGTATATCATGACATTTCTGGCATTCCCGAGATAGACTTTGTATTGGCATCATGCCCACATCTGCATTAATTGAAACAATAGAGGATTTGAATGAATAACTCTTTTTATTTTTAAGGCATATTCAATTAATTATATTGATAAAGAATAATTACAAAATCATAGACATTGGTGTGGTTGAGACCTATGAACTCTTAAGTCTATCACCACTAGTTTCCAATATTAAATGCACACATATATAAATTTGTAGGAGAACATAAAGAAAGAGGAGCGGCTTAAAGAACTGGGCATGCTTAGCCTGCAGAAGAGAAGGCTGAGAGGAGACATGATAGCCATGTACAAATACGTGAAGGGAAATCATAGGGAGGAGGGAGCAAGCTTATTTTCTGCTGCCCTGCAGACTAGGACACGGAACAATGGCTTCAAACTACAGGAAAGGAGATTCCACCTGAACATCAGGAAGAACTTCCTGACTGTGAGAGCTGTTCGGCAGTGGAACTCTCTGCCCCAGAGTGTGGTGGAGGCTCCTTCATTGGAGGCTTTTAAGCAGAGGCTGGATGGCCATCTGTCGGGGGTGCTTTAAATGCGATTTCCTGTTTCTTGGCAGTGGGTTGGACTGGATGGTTCATGAGGTCTCTTCCAACTCTACTATTCTATGATTCTATGAAAGGGGATTTCATTATTGTTCATTATTTCATTATTATTATTATTTCATGTTTTTCACTGTTCTTGTGAGCCCTCAGGTTGTCCTCAAATGCATCTGAACCATTAGCTTGTGGATGGATTCAATGCACTCTACATGGGGCTGCCTTTGAAGACGGCCCGGAAACTGCAACTAGTACAACGCTCGGCAGCCAGGTTTCTAACTGGAGCAAATTACAGGGCGCGTTCAACGCCACTGTTTAAGGAGCTCCATTGGCTGCCGTTTATTTTCTGAGCCCAATTCAAGGTGCAGGTTATCACCTACAAAGCCCTAAACGGTTTGGGACCCACCTACCTTCGAGAGCGCATTTCCCCCTATGAACCTGCTCGACCTCTTCGTTCGTCAGGGGAGGCCCTCCTCTCACTCCCACCACCTTCACAATCACGGCTGGTGGGGATGAGAGAGAGGGCCTTCTCCATCATGGCCCCCCGGCTCTGGAACTCGGTCCCCCGGGAGATTAGGAAGGCCCCTACCCTCCTCTCCTTTCGGACGAGCCTGAAGACTTGGCTCTTCCGAGAGGCTTTTGGTGACTGATCTCTGTATGATCGACCTGTTGTCCATTACAGTGAATGCCTTCCCCAGTATTATAATGGCACTTTATAGCCATCATAGCTGAGTAACCAGCCTTCCCTGATGACATGATATATTTGCACTTTTAGCACTTTGGCCTAGATTCTTTGAACCCAATCCATGATTTTAACACTTTATCTTGTTTGTGGATTTTATGACTTGCTTTTATTGTCTGATTATTGGTTTTATTGTTTTGTTTTTATTGTTCTGCTCGGGCTTGGCCCCATGGGGCGGGGTATAAGAATAAAATTATTATTATTATTATTATTATTATTATTATTATTATTATTATTATTATTATCATTATTATTATAACTTGTATGTGTCTGTGGTTTTTAAAATTAACATTGTATGCTTGTAAAATTATTTTCATTTTAGGCTATAAAACAAATGTATGTTCTTATTCTTGGACTGGATGTTTTGGGCAATCCATTTGGATTCATACGAGATTTGTCAGAAGGAGTTGAGGCCTTCTTCTATGAACCTTATCAGGTCAGTGCACCATCAAGTTTTCATTCAGAGTAATAGTTACATGCATGCAAATATTTACTAGAGAATGTGTAATTCTGATCATTAGCAGAACAGAATTCTGGTACATCCTGTCTCTTTTTATTTGTGGTTTCCTCTATTAATTACTTGCTCTTTTTTATTTTCCATACTGAGGGTAGAGAATTTAGAAAGGAAGCTTAAATGTTTTTAAAAAGTTTTCTTTTCCTGAAATCATCTGCACATTGAAATGTTAGGAAGGAAGAGTTAGGTTGGTAGTACAGTAAACATTTTTGTTCTCCCTATTTGTCAATACCTATTCTTGATGTGCTATTCTTCTAATCCATTAAGAATCAGATTAATTAATTGATTAAGAATTTAAAAAGTGAAGACGTGGCTCTTTGACCAAGCAATAATATGAAAGTTGTGTAACTGACCTATGAAACAGCCCTGGACTACGCCTATGGATTACATGATTTTAACTTGTTGTATGGATTTAAATACTTTAATTGTTTTAATGCTACAGTTATTTTAATTGTACTATGTTTTTAAATGCATTGCCTATATTGTGAAGCCGCCTTGAGTCCCTTCCAGGGTTGAGAAAGGCGGGATAAAAGAGCCATAAATAAATAAATTTTCCTAAAAGGAATTTGGGCATTTGTGCTGCTGTCAATGAGATTTTTTCATATCTTGTGTTTTCCTTTCTTCTCTCCAGGGAGCAATCCAGGGTCCAGAAGAGTTTGTTGAGGGAATGGCTCTGGGACTTAAAGCCTTAGTCGGTGGTGCTGTTGGTGAGCAGGGATTTTAATAAAACATGAATAAAAATTGTAAAGAAGTTTTATTTACTTTGTATGTAAACATATGAATATTTATCATCGAATCCTTTATACTACTAGGTGGATTAGCTGGTGCTGCATCAAGAATAACTGGTGCTATGGCTAAAGGAATGGCAGCCATAACTATGGATGAAGATTATCAACAGAAACGGCGAGAAGCCATGAATAGGCAACCCAGTGGTATTAAAGAGGGCCTCACTCGTGGAGGAAAAGGCCTAGTATCTGTAAGACACACTATATATAGTACTTGAAATTTCAGAATGGCATATAATATACTGGGTCTGAGACATAACAGATATATTCACAAACTATAATAATTTGTATTTGCATATTGTGTTTCCTTTCATTTACATAAAATAGCATATTAAATAGGCATAAGCAATTAATATAATGATATTTATATTCTTGTTTCTTACAGGGTTTTGTTAGTGGAATAACAGGAATAGTGACAAAGCCAATAAGAGGTATGTTCCATCTGCATTGAATTCTTAGTGTGTTGCTTAATCATAAAACCGTTATTTGCTAAGAAATACATATGATCATTTATATTATTTTGAGAGGAGAAAGTACAGATTAAAAAGAAACACTCATAGAATATTTATTTTAATTCCTGTTGCTGCTGTATAATATTTCCCCTTGATAAGTGTGTGAGACTCTTTCATTGCAGGCGTCTCCTCAACTAAAGGATCCTTTCAATCTGAAAAAGTTTACAAATGAACTTCCACTTCAGTTACTTAGATCTTGAGAATAATGATATTATTTTAATTTAGTACTGTTTTAAAAAATATACTATTTTGTCCCATCAGGCGCTCAGAAAGAAGGAGCAGCGGGCTTCTTCAAAGGCGTTGGAAAAGGTTTAGTAGGAGCAGTGGCAAGACCCACCGGAGGAATAATAGATATGGCAAGCAGCACTTTTCAGGGAATTAAAAAGTAAGAATGCATTAGTCACTGATCATTCCATGTTAAAACACCATACATAGGAGTTATTTTTATTGCTGATGCCAAACATCCAGCTTCCCTGCCACTGCCCCCCTCCAAAAAAAACCCCCACTAGTGCTACTGTTCCCCTCAAAGTTTTGTTTACTGCAGTTGTCAGCAAAGCAAATGATTCGGTGAGGAAAATGGTGTGAGGATGTAAGAGCTGAATTCCATTGTCAAGTGAGTGTGCTTGTTGCTTTTTCTTTTTAAAAAATGTTGCTAGTGTTAAGCATATTTAATATAACAGGAAATCAGAACTCCACAGGTTGCTTATTATTAAGTTAGTCCTATTGAAGTGTCACTTACTTTATAGTGAAAATAAGTCCAAATTTTCCTACAAAAATATTGCTAGTTTTCAGCCGAGATATTATTTCTCCTCAACTTGCAGGAGCACACAATTCACATTTCAGGCTACAGCACTGCTGTTGTCAATAGTAATAGTTTAATACTGTAGTAACTAATGTTGTTTTTAAATGCTGCTGCTCAGTCGTTTGGTCGTCTCCGACTCTTTGTGACCTCATGGACCAGTCCAGTTTTTAAATACTCCTCACTAATATGGAATCACTTTGTTTGCTTTAAACTTAGCATTATCATGTCAATATGCAGTGTTAAAAGGTTCTTTAGACAGTGCTAGACATTACAGAAGAATATAATTCTGAAGATGTTTTAACTTCTTTTCCATATTTTACTCTGGGTTCATCTGCACTCTAGAATTAATTCAGTTTGATTCTATTTTAACTGCCATGGTTCCATGCTATGGAATCATGGGACTTGTAGTTTTACAGTGTCTTTGGCCTTCTATGCCAAAGAGTTCTGGTGCCTTACCAAACTACAACTCCCATGATTTCATAGCACTGAGCCATACCAGTTAAAGCAATCTCAAACTAAACTAGATAGTAGGTGCACGCTCTGTTTTAGAAGCTTGGATTTTTTTTAAAAAAAACCCTCTTAAATATTCAATAATATGATATTCTTTAATTCTTCTTTTCAGAGCTACACATACATCTGATGATATTACCAGCCTGCGTCCTCCCCGCTTCTTCAGTGATGATGGAGTTATTCGCCCCTATCGATTAAGAGATGGCGCTGGAAGTCAGATGTTACAGGTGAAGAAAGTTAATCCTCAAGAAGATATATAAAATTTTACATGTTCTACTTTATATATGTTTCATTGCTCAGATATGGTTGGTAATCTTCACATCAGTTCGCAAGCTAAAAATGTTATTGGGTTTTGAAATTATTTATAGATTCAGACTTTAAAAAGAGAGATTTGTTATATGGAACTCTATCAAATCTTATGCAGGATAATTCAGTTTCCTGGTTCATGCTTTTCTCTCCACTCTGCATTTGGATTAATTTATTGTTTTCTTTCATATATGAGTGGTACTCTGGTTTATACATAGAACTGTGAATCCATGTTTTGCATTGTGCCGATGGACTAAAACATGTGAAAACATAACCCACAAATCAGTTTTGTTTATTGCTGCTATTCAGTTGAATAGCTGAATTTGCCTGTTTTATTTTGAAAAAAATGTTTTTAAAAATATTCTTAATCCTCTTTTGGGGAATTTTAATGTAGAGTGCTATTTTTAATGGTACTTGAAGACAGGTTATTAATTTTTAAGGTAAAATATTCTGTTTTTAATAGCTTTTTTAAAGCAATTTTTAAAGAAAGAGACACAAAAGGATGGCGCAGGCAGAAAAACTGATCTTTTAAAAGTGGATTTAAAAATTAACAACAAAATTTGTACTACAGTCTTGCATAAAACCTTAGTTTTATTATAATACCATGTGCCTTAGTAAGAAGAGAAGCTACAAAGATAACAGATCTTGAAGGATATCCTGACCAAATCATTTAAAAAAAAAGAAAATGGATCATTTTTATTTCAAATGCTTACAGTTTAGCCTTATAGTTTAGCCATTTTTGTTTTTAAAAAACTATTTTAAGTGCTTTTATGTTATATATGTAAAATACATACTGCTTTTGAATACAACATATCTTATATGTTGTAAAATACATACTGCTTTGAATACTAGCTAGTGCTTAGTGCCATTCATTCTGGTAAGAACTGGAGTCTTATCTATTCAAAGAAAGAAAAATTCCAAGAGAGAGTTTATTCTGTAATTGGTTTCTACTTGAACATGAATTGCATTAATCCATCCTTTAATAGGGGAGCATATTCTCTGAAAGTCAATTGAGTTATAATATCATTTCTAATTA
The DNA here is from genome assembly GCF_035594765.1 of Anolis carolinensis. Classification (NCBI taxonomy): domain Eukaryota; kingdom Metazoa; phylum Chordata; class Lepidosauria; order Squamata; family Anolidae; genus Anolis; species Anolis carolinensis. The sequence continues at coordinate 247,712,456 of NC_085842.1, forward strand.
TTTGTTTTACCTGCTGACTATCTCAAATGCAGTATATACTCTGAGTATGAGACAGGAAAGAAATTTTGTAATAACATCAGAGTGTTCCATTGCTATTTTTCCTCTTTCTTTGATAAGTTGGAAGTGGCATTTTAGCAGTATTCTTCGCAGCTGGAGAAATGACTGTTGAGGAGGGCTCCCAGAGCTGGGTGTCCACTGGAAAAATAGTGCATCTCAGTGAAATTGGGAAAAACAATCCCTGCAGCCCCTTGTGCCATCACCAAATTCATTCCTGTAGGCCTGGTAAAGCCACCAGTTATGGCTTTTGGGAGGGGTTTAGGGCTACAAGAGGTGAGGGAGGGGAAGATCCAAGTAACCCCCCCCCCCCCAATAGAACATTGAAATTGTTTTCAAATTTGGTTCCCCTTTCCTGTCGGACAAGTGATAATTCCTAATGCATAATTTTCCAGACCTCTTAGATTTCTTAACTGCCACAATTTAAGTTCATAAGAAATTGTCAAACACTTAAACAGAGAATATTGATGTTTATTAAAAAATTTCAGTTTTGGTAACAGTATCCTGTTTGTACTATGAATCCAGAATTTCAGGTTAATCCAAGTATTGATGTTCAGAGTTCGATTGTCCCAAGTTATAAAACCAAGGGCTGCAAGGAAATAAATATCTAGGCAGATCCGTACCTAGCTGATAGGAATCAGATCCTCTCTCTTTTTTCCTCTTTTTCTTTACAATTTTTCTATTTTATGCTTTAAACTGTAAAACAGTCTGAAAACAGATATAGTAGAATAGATTTATTTACTATGGCCAGAATTAAGTTCTGTCTGTCCTTTATACGGTTATAATATGAATGTTTTTTAAATAAGAAGTTTCAGGACTTGCATACATTTATACAAAGAATAAGCTTGAGTTTTATTTTTCTATGTGATATAATATAACATTATACTTAGAGGAATCAGAGTTTTTCTGTCTACTAATAGTTGCATCTCATCTTTCATTTTCATTTTTTACATATTTAAAAAACTAACCCATTAAACTTTCTTGCTTCAACTAACACTTCTACTTTTTCTTCTTTTATCATGCTTTCAGAAAAGACAGGCCTGCAGAAAATGGACTATGTGTCATTTTAGTGATAGTGATGATGATGATGAGTTAAAATAAATACATGCTTTCTATATTGAATTATCAACAGTTGACTAATACTGCTACTTTAAATGTAGACCACAAAAAAGCACAAATGCCAGTAACTGTTGTAAACTTTTGTCTTAAATATAGGCTTGTGTTTTTAAAAGTATGGATTAATTAAGTTTGAACACAAATGTGAAAAATGTTTTTTTTAAAATAGAACATATTTGAACATTAGTTTTAAATAGACTGTAAATTTGTGACAGTGGCCTTTTGAATTAAAAATCCATATAACTGTTCTTAAATAGCATATTTTCCATTTACATTATTTTAATTTTGTATATTTTAAATGCCTTTTAGATATTAATAAGTGTTAATTGTTGTCTTGTAAGCTGTGTTTATTGATGTCATTAAGTTTTGGATGTTTTTTAGGTATTAAAATATTGCCTGAGACTTCTGTAAGAACAATAAATGAACCTATATCAGAAAAGATTGTTCTGTTCTGTTCAAGTGAAACCATCATTCTTTAATCTTCTATTTTTGACTGAAATTTGTCATATAAAAGTTAGTTTTTTCAAAATAATTTATGGTTAAAAATATTTTTATATTTTACATCCTTTCACACAAGCATATGTTTTATGTTGTTTTCTTTTAATTTCCCTTCAAATATATTGTGATATAAAAAGTGAAATACTGCATGGGCCTTCGTATTCTAACCCTCTGCTTTAACTAAAACTATAGTGCTGATTTGACCTGGGAGCAGAATTTCTTGCTATTCTAACTCTTGCACAGTGATTCAAGTGGATTATATGAAAATGGAATCAGTCAGTACTCCAAATTATTGTTAGTCTGTAAATTTGCTTTTAAAAAAAAGACCCCAATAAGAATAGTAATGGCTTTTTAGGAAATTTCTGTGATAGAAAATGGAAACTCTGATCTGTCTAGATTTAGGCCTCATCTGTTCTCACCATTCAGCGTAGATCTGGTTTAACCTGGGAAAAGCTGCTTAATGTGTCTGCATCCTAGGTTAAAATAACTCATGGGAAAGCCTGAATCCTGCACCAAGATTTGGGCTTCACCTGAGTTCTAACAGTGCACACAGTTCCTATGCTCAGGCAGCCCATGGATATGGAATTGCTCTCTCCTCCCTCCCCTCTCTCTTTGTCACTGCCAGCTACAGTGGCAACAGGGCCACCTACCTCATGGCTGGCAATCCCTCTTCTTCCTTCTGTGCCATGTGAATGGCAAAAAAGTCAGGGAGAAGGAAGAAGGGCTGACATTTGGGCCTCTGCCTAGAGGTACCAACCTGGCTGGGACACAGTTTGGCTGTAGAGATGTCCTCCTACCACTAAGGCAGCTCAGAGTGTCTTTGTCGGGTCACAGTGTGGGACAGAATGAGTATTTTGTATACTAATTCTAGTTCACATGATATGATTGTGTAGAACCATCGTTCGACCCCATCTAGACTGACTTTAATGCAGTTTGAAGGTAATGCCAAACTGCGCCAGCTAGACAACAATCACACACAAAAGCACACAAAATAAATTTCTTAATGGCCATCATTTGTTAATCCCAAACTAGTTCCAGGATGTCCTATGTAATCATCTGCACAGTGAAACTGCTTTCTTCAATAATGGTTTGAAACTGACTTTAGTGGTCAGTGTTGATATGCCTTTAAAATAAACAAATATTTAAAATAGAGAGGAAAGGTCATTCTGATTCAGATCTGGATATCTGAAGCTGCATTTAAATGAGATTTATTCCTCTCTTGTAAAATGTTGCTATTTCCTAAATTTGTCAGGAAAGGCTTGCCAGTGTACAAAATACCCACTTCATCCTGCACTGTGGCCCAACAAGGACACTCTGAGCTGCCTTAGTGGTGGGAGGGCATCTCTATGGCCTGTGTCCCAGCCAGATTGGTGCCTCTGGGCAGGGACCTAACTGCCAGCCCCTCTTTCTTGTCCCTGGCTCCTTTGCCGGTGTAGACTGTCATTATTCTGATGAAGCATTGATGTTCTAGGTATTCACATTATAATTGTTCTAGAACAACATGAGCCCTCCTTTCTTATGCAGTCTCTTGTACAGTACAGTTTAGAGTGTCATGGATATCTGCCCTCCCAAAGCATACATAGTTTTGAAATATTACTCTTACAAATACAATGGCCCCGTTAGTTTCAGCATCCTAGAACTGATTGCTTCACCTTGCTAATGAGATTTTGAAAGAAAAGTATCTGGGTATGTCTTTTTAAGATCATCTTATTGGAATGGTGTAAAATAGTTTGCATAAGAGAAAGACAAGTCCAGAAATACTTTTTTGGAGGGTAAAAAATAAACTGACTTGGGTACATCCAGGCTGATTAATAAGACCAGAAATTATCAAATTTTGTTCTTTCTTATATTATTTTGAAGATCAACACATATTTTGTTTTTCACAAACTATTTTCTATCAGTCCCCAGTCATATCAGATACTTTTTATACCAACTCCCTGTGTTGGTTTATTTTAACTTCATACCAAATTAGAAAGAACAGAACAATATCTGGGACTTCTTTGTCAGTCTGGATGTTGCATATACAACTGTCACAACAGTGGCAATTCAGTGAAAGTACCAATAAGCATAAGAATATGGGATTTTAATCCCCATTATAACCATTAGATTTGATTTTAACGTGCTGTTAGCTAAGAAATAAGAAGCTCCAAAAACACAGCAGAGTTTCCTGTTCTGAACTAGAGATCTCTATAGCACTGCAAGATGAGAACCTAGAAATCTTACATTACAAACTAAATATTGGGTCTTGGAAATGCTGAGAAGAAAGGACCATTAGTGATAATCTAATCAATAAACTAAGTAATTAAAAAAGAACAAAGGTTGAGCAAAACTCTTATTTGCAGGGCATCAATCTTCCTTGTGCTGCACGAAGGTCTGCTTAACTTTTCAGAATGCCATTTTACAGCTATAACTGTGGCCAGGGCCAGGGCCAGAAAAAAATGGGGGGGGGGACCTTTTTTTAAGCTAATCATGAAGAGTAGTTCCATAACACAAAATAATTTAGAAATCGGGCTCCATCGATACACTTCAGTGGACATTTATGGGGATTAGGTTAACCATTTAAATTCATGAGTAAACCCCTTTTTTATAAACACCCCCCCCCCCCCGGGTTACAGCCCTGACTGTGGTCATGCTTTGATGACATATAGTGAAAATCTTACTTGAAGATGGTGGGTTTTAGTTGTTGCACAAGAGAAGTAGATAACTCAAACCTCTGAAACAACAAAAAGTAATGGCTTAAATTGAGTTTAAAATATGGCTCTAGTGATCTCTTTCAATTTCAGCCTTCAAGAAATTATAGGCCATCTCTTATAGAAAAAAATGAACAGGTGGCAATTTTACCTTTTAAATTCTCAGAGACAGTGTTAAATATGTCATTGTCTTCATTAAATTTCAGAGTTTAGATTTTCAAAAAAAGGAAGTGATTCCAGAAGCTGTGTGTCTGTTTATATATGTCTATATCAATATATAGCTATAAACTGGATTATACCTTGGTGACAAGACCATTAAAAGTCATGAGAACTCATCCAGGGAGATCTGTGGTTTAAACATTTATGAATCATTGCTGCAACAGTCCCTCACAGAAGTTTAATTTTTCCATGGCAGTTGTTCACTATCTCATTAGTTTTCTTTGCTGGAAGTCTTTTTCTAAAAGTAGCACTTTTGGAAAAATATATGGTGATTAGAGTGAGGATAGGATTGCCTAAGGAAATATTGCTGCCTGAGACAGATGAGCAAATAGCTCACCCCACACTCATCTATCAGTCAAGGTGTCTGGGACCAAAGGTGGGATCAGTGGTTTTCAGGTTAAAATGTGAAGAAGGGGAATCATATACATCTATTGGAGCTCATTGGGCAGGAGGGAGGTAGATTATATGTGTAAGAAATAAATATGTTAGATATGTCAAAGAAAGTCCAATGAGTATCACTCTCCCTCTCTGGCAGCAAAAATAGTAATATAGCATTTTTCTGACACTTCATCATTCAAAAATCAGCCAGTTGAAGGAATTTCTTCACTTTACCTAATGATGGCAGGACAAAAACATGAAGGTTACTGGTTGTCTCAAGAGTGGATGCTTGGCACTACTAATCAAAACTATGCTGTCACGGGACCCTTGTCTTGGGATGCAGTCTTTTTTATTCTTAGAATTAGGTCGACCATTTCCTCATATATTTGAGGAAGACAGCAGACAAGTTGACAAAAGGCCATTGTACAGTAAATGGAGCTGAAAGCTTAGTGGGATGGCATTGAATAAATTAAGAGAGAATAATGGAAAACGTGAAAGCAAACATTGGTGAAATGAAAACTTGAGAATAATATGGTGTTCTGGATCTTCTTGAAATTTCTTATCGTTAAAATGAATAGTGGGAAAGAATATAGGATCCATTGCAAAGGAGCTTGTTGCAATGCATGTAGGCAGACATAGGAAAAACAGCTAAATGCAAGGGACTGTTTATAATGTAAACATCGTGCAGCCATGCAGTTGGAATGGACTCTATGGTGCTTTTGCCATCCTGTTCAATGTCAAGATTTCCAAGATACAGCAACGCTCAGATAATTGCTTCACTTTTTTGTGAAAGAGATTCAATGTAGTTGTAAACAACTGTAACAAATAGCTTTCTCTCTTGATATGTGCATGTTTTATGTTTTAGTTCGGAACTGTAATAAGTTCCTTAACCTGAATATTGATGATGTCTTCAGTTAAAAAGACCATGACTGCTTTTATAATTTGAGTTTGATTTAGGGGATATCTCAGGGCCGCCCTGAGCCCCCCCCCCCCCTTGGGGTGAGAAGGGCGGGATATAAATGCTTTAATAAATAAATAAATAATTCAAACCTCAACCTAAGATCTACTCATATGGTCAGTCCACTATTTCTCACTGCCCAACCTTTCCACATGCAATGTTGAAATAATATCTTAAAAGTGATGTGTAAGGTGTACCAAGATCTCATTTCTAAAGCACTCAAAATATATAAATAGCAGATATAATGAAGGAGAAACTGAAATGTAATCTAGGTAAAGGGGAAGTATTGTGGCTGGGTAAATCTGTTTATCTGGATAGACATTCATTAATTTTATTTATTTATTTATACCCCTCCTTTCTCAAACCCAAAGGGGACTCAAGGCGGTTTTACACATAGGCAACTATTCAATGCCTTAGAACAGGCGTCCCCAAACTAAGGCCCGAGGGCCGGATGCGGCCCTCCAAGGTCATTTACCTGGCCCCTGCCCTCAGTTTTATAATATAATATTTTTATATCAGTTTTAATAATATAATATATTGTATATACATATAATATTGATAATAATATTATCATGTTATACAATATAATACTAATAATACCATATAATAATATTAATTATATGTTATATATTACATATAATATTATAGTATAGTGGTATAGTTCACTATGATGATATATAATGCTAATATTGTGCTATGCTAATAATATAATATATTGCATGTACATACAGCTGCTCTGAGTCCCCTTCGGGGTGAGAAGGGCGGGATATAAATGTAGTAAATAAATGTAGTAAATGAATAAATAAATAATTTTTGACTTAGGCTCGCCCAAAGTTTGATATGACTTGAAGGCACACAACAACAACAACAATCCTAATTAACTTGACTATCTCATTGGTTAGAAGCAGGCCCACACTTCCCATTGAAATCCTGATAGGCTTATGTTGGTTAAAATTGTTTTCATTTTTAAATATTGTATTGTTCTTTCATTGTTGTTTTGTATTACAAATAAGACATTTGCAGTGTGCATAGGAATTTGTTGGATTTTTTTTTCAAATGATAATTTGGCCCCTCAACAGTCTGAAGGATTGTGGACCGGCCCTCTGCTTTAAAAGTTTGAGGACCCCTGCCTTAGAACAATGAACAATTAAAATAATATCCACAATTGTAATCTGGGCCATTCCAGTAGGCATTGTACATAATTCCATACATATATTGCACTCCCCTTGGAAGACCCATGCTCACTGTTTGAAGATACTCAGTGCTCAGCACAGGCAATATTGTTAAGGATGGTGTGGATCGACTTAAATTCATATGTGGCCTCCTTATATTTAAGCAAGATTATTGTAATGCACTGTACTTGTGTTCCCTTTGAATATCATTGAAAATTTTGAATTGGTGCAGGACTAATTGTCTTGATTGCTTGTAGGAATCAGGAAATTAGATTATGTAGCACATTTTAAAGGTTTATTTGATTTATGTCCCACTTTGATCTTGGGACAGGACCCAACACATTTTATAACTAAGATTAAAACTATGTACATCTAAGAACAGTTTTAAACATATTTTAAAAACACTAAAAACACTAATATAAAGCAGTTTTAAAACCATTAAAGACATAGCAAAACATTATAATACAGCACAATCCGCTAAAAGATCTTCCTGCTACAACCAGCTAATAAGTAAAAGTCTGTATAAATAAAAAAAAGTTTTTGACTCCTGGCAGAAAGATATTTTTGTATCAGGTTCCCAGATCAGGCTTTTTTCTGGATCAAATTTAAACTGACTTAAATTTCATTTAAACCAATGCAGTGCCCAAGCTGCATCTTGAGCCTTCACTGATTTTCTTCACTGCACTAATAACCATCTGAAAATTTTTTTTCTCATGATGGCTATTAGCAGTGCCAGAATTGGTTGCTATGTCACAGATTGCTCATCCAGGTTCTTGTGGGTGTGGTGGCTTTCAGGAGGCATGCTTGGCTAAGGTTTCTTGATATAAGATCAGTCATTGAAGACATGCTTTGCAATGGATATGGCTAGTTCAGCCAGGAGATTAATGAGAATTTGGAGCTCACTCAAAAGATGGAGATCTCAACAACCATGCAGGCATCACTTTCAGTGGAACAACCTGGCTCTAATGTACGGAGGTCTTGCAGTCCAATGCATTCTGATGCTCCTATTCCTAGCTGCATCTTCCAAAAAGGAACAAGTCTCAGGTCAGTACTTCTTTCAAGAAAAAGGGTGTCAACCAAGACAATAGGTGTCTTTGACTGCCATGCCATTCATGCAACAGGCTGGCACTTTTCCATAATTCCTGGACTGCGATTACTACCAATTCCTGGATCCTCAATACTGTTTGGAAAGGGTATACCCTAGAATTTGCAGAATACCCTTCCAAGGAGATACGTCATTACTCCCCTTTCCAGTACATTGCTAGACGAAGGTTCCACCTTGCTCAGGAAAAGTGACATCGAACCCATCCAGACTTCATTGATGAATCATGGTTTCTTCTCCCAGTATTTACTGTGATCAAGAAAGATGATGGTCTTCACCTCATTGTAGATCTCAGGGATGTTGTTGCCTACATTCTACCCTAACCTCCATTTTTCTCCTGTTACAGAAGGGAGATTGGTTTGTGACACTTGATCTCAAGGATGCTTCTTGTTATATAGGGATTCATCCTTCACACAGGTGACTTCTTTCATTTGCTATGGATGGAAAAGCATAGTATTTTGGCATTCTTTGGATTATCCATGGCTCTTCATGTCCTCACCAAGTGTACAGCTCTTATTGCTTCATGACTCAGACAGAAGGGTATACTTGTATCCTCAACTTAGATGATTGGCACCTTGTTCTGGGTTCAAGACTAGTTTCTACTTATGTTCCAAAAACTTGAACCCTACTTTGTACCACTTTACAGTGTCAGCACACTTACATGTTGTCAAGGACTGTTTGGGTACTTCTCAGATACATGACCTACTACAGTACAACTCGGAATACATTCACTACAGGCATATATTTTTTTCTCAATTTGATCCTTTCATTATCTTACTTTACTTTCTCTCACCATTTTGAGAGTTTATTAGTCCGTAGAGTTGTGGCTTAATCATGGCCACATTCAAGCAGGTATCTCAACTTGTTCTTACACCCCTAATTTGCAGTTTTCATGAAACTATGTTTAGGTGGGAAGTGTGCTATATAGTAGTGCTGGTGGGGCTAGGGTTACCTCCAAAAAATCTTGCATATGTTTCCAACCTGCACTCACTGCACAGGCGCAGATAATTCCATTTGTATGAGAACTACAAAAAAAGATAGGCAACCTGTCCTTTCCACAGAGCTGAATGAGTGAACTTCCACCTCACACCATCACCACAGTAATTTCAAGTTATTGTTCTACTGGAAATTCTTGATCTTTGTTTTAGAATTGGTTCATGCCATTGTGTTCAGTATACCTTCACATTTCCTCTGATTTGTGTTGTCTTTGCTGTAGCAACATTTTCTATAAATACAGTAGAGCCCCGCTTATCCGACTACTGCTTATCCGACACTCCATATTATCCGATGGCAAAGACCTTCCCTCACTCTCTCACCCCACCAGGTCCTGGTGCTGCCGGAACCCAGCCAGTGAGTGAGTGAAGGATGGAGGGCAGGCAAAGGCCCTCCCTCCCTCGCTTACTCACTCACTAACCCCACAGGTGCTGCCAGAACCCAGCCGGTGAGTGAGCGAGGGATGGAGAGCGGGCGAGGGACGGAGAGCGACAAAGGTCCTCCCTCGCTCGCTCACTCACTCACCCCCCTGGGTCCTGGTGCTGCCGTCGCTGCTGCTGGGACCCGGCCTGGTAAGTGAGCGAGGGAAGGAGGGTGGGCAAGCAAGCACCCACACTGTTATCCATCAGTTTCACTTATCCAACATTCTGCCCGCCAGTTTATGATGGATAAGTGAGACTCTACTGTATAGTATATTGCTTTTTGCTATTCTCCTTCAGTCATCCCCGTCCTCAGCTCAATGTTGAGTTTCTTTTTGCCCATATTCCCTTCCATCCTTTCTACAATACAGACAGCCCCCAGGTTAAGAACAAGATAGGTTCTGTAGGTCTGTTCTTAAATTGAATTTTTATCTAAGTCAGAACAATTATATTTTTGAAGTGTAACTCCAGCATTAAAAAAAAATTAGATAGCATAGGAAAGGGTTAATCCCCTGTAACATTTGTTTTGCTGACTGTATCCCTGTTCAGAAGATTTCACCTCACTTTCTGTTCCTGTGGCAATTGGATTTTGAACATTTTGGGTTGTTGTGGAAACAAGAATTGGTGATAAAGCTTCAGTGGAGACACCTATGATAATTCTTGCAGGAGTGAACTTCCCTTCCTTGGGGTTGATTTCCTCTCACTTCTTGTTCTCTCACAGACAGGAAATGAGATTAAATCTTTCGAATGAGGATACAGACAGCAGTAACAACCACACAGTGGCTCTAACTGCACACCATTCTAACCAAAATTAACCAAATAAAATTTGCATGGAATTAAACTTTTAAAGCCACTTGGATCGACGTTTATTTATTTTTACCTGTGCATGTAAATTCTTAGACATTTTCAAATACTCCAAAGGACCTGGAGTGTGCTGTTGATTGGCATGTCCACTCCTGAATCTACCGAGCTCCACCACCACCGCACACACACATGTTCTTAAGTAGGAATTGCATGTAAATCGGATGTTTGTAACTCGGGGACTGCCTGTACTTGCATGTGTGTTTATTACCCTTGCTGGGTGAACCTTCAGAGGTAAAGAAGTTTAACATGCCTGACCTAAACTGTTTGGGACCAAGTTATTTATTTGAAGGAATGCTTGATGTTTGAATAGCACCCCCAGACTTTGCTTCAGACCTTGCTTGTAAACCTACCCAAAAAATGAGATTATTGGGCGATGGAGACAAGCACTTTTCACCAGTGACTCTTCGCTTATCAAGCTGCCTTTCTAGACAATCATAATATTTTATGTTGATGTTTTAGATGGGCTCCAGAGACACTTTCTTTTATTGTTTTCAGCTGTCTTTCATTGTTATTTTAATGCCCTGTTCTTAATATTTTTTTATCTCCCTCTCGCTCTCTGAATAAGATATACTGATCTTATTGAACTTTTCTTCCACAATAAAATATTTCTACATTTTGCTTTTATATAATATGATAAGAAAATGTGTGCATTTTAGAACATTGTAAAACTGCTTGGGGTCCTATAAATACTAAAATGAAAATTTAGCAAAACATGTGCATACACATATATCATGGAATTTAGAGGTTTTGCTTCACTACACAATACATTAATTTAATACCTACAATTTACTATGCATTATATATAGAATTTCTGCTATTTAAGTTGTAATAGGAAGTAACATTTTATACATTATTTTCTCAGTTACACCATTTAATCTAATTATTTTTTATTAAATATGGCTTGTTCACCTGAAATATATGTACAATAAAAACACATGGGTGGTCCCAGCCATACTGTGGCTACTTGAAATTGTAGATTCAATTTCAACCAAACACCATTAAATCCCCCAATTTCTAGTCCCAGCCTACCACTGAGTCACTCAGGATGATCTAGAAATTCCTAGAGAGGTATCCTCTGTAGGAATTTCTAGATCCTATATGGTAACTCTTTGATAACTTCATGTTTAAGAGTAATATTAAAACATGTTAGCCTGCATATTCAGTTTTTTATAGAATGCAATCACATCAGTGATAAGTATTAGCATCTAGCCCTAGACTATGTGATTTGAAGACTGGATTGAATTACTTATTGAGGGGGTGAGGGGAGAGAGAAAATGTTCAAGTTGTCCTTGGGTTTCTTAATTAGGATTAATGCACAGTAAGAAACCGTGTCAGCATGGTGGACACACATATTCCTCCCACTCCTTCTAGATGAATTAGGGTACCTCCCTATTCAATTACAATGGGATTGTAACCTACCATATTTTATTTGTTCTTAATAGCTGATGAGTGTGGTTGACAAATTATCCTATCAGTTACCACCCACCCTGTATTATGTGTATCAATAATTGCTCAGCTTGACAAAAACCCTATATAAAAGTTGACACTGAGAGATTAAAGGTAATTCCATCATATAAATTAAGTAATGGCTGAGCGAATTCATGTAGAAATGGTCTTTACTTTTTGAAAAGGTGCATTTTTCTAAAATTCTAGCAATCTGAAAACAGCCTCATACTTACAAGGCTATACACTTTTCAAAGCAGACCCCAGTATTGTGCCTTCCTTCTTCAGATATAAAACCTCTTCAGTCAATATTCCAGAAAGTTTAAGTGTTGTATGGGATAATGTAATAAATATTTTTAATAATGATTTTAAAATATGTGATTAAAAACATCAGTATGCTACTGCATAGGTTGTCTATCCCTTGTACAGAATTCTGAAATAGCCCAAAATCCCAAATTGTTCACATGGGTGGCTGAGATAGTGGCACTTTTTCTTTCTGATGGTTCAGTAGACACAAATTTGTTTCATGTACAAAATTATTATTTTTTAAATGTTTGACATTACTTAAAGCAGAGCTTTCAAAACTGTGTGTTGCAACTTGTTAGTGTGTGATGTCTGCAGTTTGTAGGCACACAGACATACTGAGAAACCTCTGAGTCTATATGAAATAAGCAATAAATCACATGGTATTATTGTTATTGTTGTTGTTTTAAAATTACAAATTTAAAGTTTTCATGAGATATGTGGTATCCCATACATTTCATTATTATTGTATCTGCATTTCTTCTAAGGAATTGGTTTAACTTCTAATTTGCTGATAAAACTGAATTATTTCGTCATGCAATGATGCATATCTTAAAAGTGTGTCACTGACATGAAATGTTTGGAAAGCTCTGATCTAAGATGTATATGAAATATAAACCAATTCTGTGTCTAGATTTGTTCTCATCTTCAAGATATCTCATTATGTTGGTATATGCAAACACAGGTATTCCAAAATCCAAAATAAATAAATCTGAAATCCAAAATATTTCAGGTTCCAAGCATTTTAGATAAGGTATACTCAACCTGTATTGTAAAATTAGTTGAGCAAGATAGTTCTACCTAATAGTAGCAGATGTTTAATGTCTTCAAGATAAATACATTCAATTTTATAAGATCTTATATGAAATTGGAAAAAATAACTATTAAACTTTATCTTTTCTTCAAAATAATATATACTCTACAGAACTTTTATACTATCCTCTTTTTCTTTTAGAACATTGAAAATGGAAGATTTGGAAAACTGAGATACATTGCACATGCAATGGTTAATAATACAGATTTGCTAATGTTAACAAAAAGGTAAGATTTCCCTTTTTTCTGACAAATTTGTACAAGCTGTTTTTCTTCCTTCACTTTTAATAATCAAATGAACCAGTGAACTTGGCCACATGTTGAGGTCTTACGTCTTCGTAAGTAGACTTGTCTGTGAGAATTATAATTGAGCAGTTCCATTACAGAGCTAACAAACTGTTTAATGCGTAATGCACAACAGGATATACTTGTAATAGATTTGTTAACAGCTGTTTTGTAGATATAAGAATCTAAGGAGTGTGAGATTTTACATCAACAGAACCCTTATTTATTCATGTAAAGAATGCAGAATTCTAAATATGCAGGTGTCCTAACTGAAGTGACTACAATTCCATGATATATCGATGAACCAATTAAGTAACAATGATCTGTTACCAAAATGCCTGATCGCCTAACTAACATATATTACTGTTGACAGTTCTTTTCCATATTTTTCTCCAGAATTATTTAAATGCAAGCTGTTCTCTTTGTATGTTTATTTTTATATCTATTAAATAGGAAGTTTTTCCAAGCTGACTGGTGTAATTGAAATGCACATGTACTGTATATACACATACAAACATAGTTGATTAAGGAGTTGATTAAGGAGGGCTCCTTGGACAAAGAGTAATTTGAAGTCCATAGATAAGTTGAGAAAATATTGAAGTGGATGACCTAGAGACCATTTAAACATAGGCACACAAGAACTTTCAACTACAACATTATTGCATTTCTACGTGTGGTATTTTAATACATTATTTTGCATTTTTGTTTAGTGGTATATTGTTTGTGACAAGAGGTACATTTGGACAATTAACATGTGAATGGCAATATACATATGATGAATTTACCAAGGCGCCATTCATTGTTGATGGGCGGAGGTTGCGCATTGAAGCAAAGGTATGAGTTTCGATGCTTTGCATGTAATAAAACAAGATATTGCCTAATGTCTAATGCATGTTTCATGAACCATAAATACATCCCAGTATAGTTACATTGGATTTCACAATTGTGCAAGCGAATGCCATAGTCTGAAGCTCACTCTTTGGATAATATTTGTTTAGTTTTCCACCCATCAGGTTAGATATTTTTATGTTATTGTAATGGATTTTGACAATTATGTTGACTTTAGAAAGTTTTTTTTTAAAAAAACACACATTTAAATTGTAGTTTTGTGTGGCAACTTTTAAAATTATTTGCTGATTTATTCTTTATATCTTCACATTTAACAAGTCAGAACAACAGAGCCTATAAAAATCTATTTCAAAAACAGTTTATTGGATTAGTGGGGGGATATTAATGGAGTAACTGCATGTGAAATTTCACAGTGAAACCAAAATTTAGACTTCTACCTTTGCTTATGGACCCCTTTCCTTTTTTTACCCCTACTTCCTTGCATTTTGCCACAGAAAATGAGCCGTTAAGTGAGCACTCCTTCGTTTAATCTGTACAGAAGAGTATGAAGGAAGAAAGCAGGGAGCATTTCCACTGCCTTGCTTGCCTTAACTGTACATCAGTCCCAAGTTCTTTCTCATTCCCGTTTCCCAAGATAATGGAACTGAAAATTAGTGTGTAATGGTAGGAATAGTTTTTACATGGTTAACCGTAAAAAAATAAACATTTATTAAAATTGCTCTGGAACAATATTTTTCACCATTTTGGACCATTTAGAGATCTTGCTTAACACTTCTTTCGAAATCACTGCTTTCAAAAAGAAACTTCAGTCTATGGAAACTTACCCGCTTCCTAACACACAGTCTTTAACCAAAATTCAATCAAAAGCATTATGATTTGAACATTGAACACTTGCTCTTGGACGGTTTTAATGGTGATTTATTTTAATATTAGAGTTTTTATCCTTAATGGCAAAATACTATATGTTTTTGTGCAGGCTGGTATGGTATACTGGTATGGGGTAACTGTTAATTTTGTCTAAGCAAATTGCACCTCCTAAAAATTCTCTGCAAGTAAAGGCTGTGCAAGTAAAGGCTAAGCAACTTTATCAGCTGCTTGGGGACAAAGAAGTTGCAACTTATTTTCTGCGTTTAAAGTTAAGCATCTCATCCCATATTCATAGCCATAAAACTAAAAAAAAATAAAAAATTAGAAGACAGTGAAGAAGAAACAGCGAAAAACATAAGTGGTTTGTGAAGACGGAGGACACTGCCGTATAATGGCTGGCAGAAAGCAGAGGACGATTGGGAGCTGTGTGGCTGTAGCCAGACATACAATGGAAACATCATCCAGTACCTCCAGAGGCAGTTCCAGAGAATATCTTATTAATCTGGCTGTACATATCTCACCAGGACACTTTCCATTCACCCTCTGATCTGTACTGATCACTACACGGATGCGCTGAGGGAGAGACAGTATGAAGAAGGGCTTTCAAGGGGACGGGGCTAGATAATCCCAACCAGTGCAGTGTCAGGCTCACTTCAAAGGACCAGTCTGAACGCAGATCAAAGATAGCTGCTCTCAAATCCAATCTTTATTGAAGAATACATGACTTTGGAAAAGTCGAGAATGACCTAATGTTTACATACATCTAATTTTATCACTTCTGATGCAACGTAATACCACACGCAAATATCATCATCAAATCCCACCCCCTGGATCACATTACTACCATTCCCACACACTACATCAATTATAATTGTTTATACTTTCAACCCTGAGTTCCCAGGCTCATTTTATCTTCTTCCGCCAGGTGCTTGCAGAATTGTTTATGTTATGAAGTCAGATTCAGGGCTTGGAAATTCAGCCCTGGGATCTGGCTCCATGACATGGCGCCCTCGTTTTCTTCGTCCTCCTCTTCGGTTCTTCTTTCATCATAGTTCTGAAACAAATCAAACAATAACTCTATGTGTCCATTTTGTCCAAAGTCCCCATATACTTTTTCAGTAAGCTGCGATGGAATACTGGGTGTATTTTCCCTAAACTTTTTGGCAATGCCAACTGGAAAGTTACTTCATTGATAACACCCTGTATTCTGAATGGTCCAATATATTTGGGGCTCAGTTTTCTTGAAGGTAGCCCCAATTTGATGTTTTGGGTACTTAACCACACTAGATCTCCTTTATCTAATTTATCGCCTTCCACCCTCTTTCTGTCTGCGAACGCTTTATACTTTTTGTGTGCTTCCTTTAAGGATGCAGTCACTTGACTCCAGCATTCTAGCATTTGCGTTTTCCATTTCCCTGCCTCTGTTTCCTCATTTTCTGTCCATCTTGGCAACTGGGGTAAAGGCTGTATTTCATACCCGTAAACTACTTCAAAGGGGGTTTTATTTGTTGCTGAATGTATAGTCGAATTAAAAGCTAGTTCCGCAAAAGCCAACCACCTAGACCAGTCATTTTGTCTCATGTTAGAGTACATTCGAAGGAACTGCCCAAGCGTCTGCTGAGTACGTTCTACCGCCCCGTTTGTCATGGGGTGAAAAGCAGAACTTAGACTCCTTTCTGCTCCTAGCATTTCCAAGAATTTTTCCCAAAATTTTGCTGTGAATTGTACTCCTCTGTCACTGACCACTCTACTGGGACATCCATGCAGTTTGTAAATATGATTTATGTACAGTTCAGCTAGTTTCTCGGCCGATGGTAGTTTCGTCAGCGCTATAAAGTGGGCTTGTTTAGAAAACAGGTCTAATACTGTCCAAATATAACGATGTCCTTTGCTAACCGGCAGTTCCCCCACAAAGTCCATAGCTACACATTCCCAAGGTCTGGTAGGTTCCGCTACCGTTTGTAATAATCCCATAGGCTTCCCTCCTCTCGATTTATTTCTGGCACAATCATCACATTGAACAACATGATTCTTTATGTCCTTCCTCATTCCTGGCCACCAACAATGTTTTGCTATTGCCTTTGTTGTTTTTGTAATTCCTGTATGACCAGCGCTCTGGTTGTTGTGAAAACGACGCAAAATCTTAATCCTTAATATTGCTGGGATATACAGTTTCTTGTTTACAAACCAAAATCCCCCCTTCTGCTCCCCCTTTTCTGCGTTGGATGCGATCCATTGATCTCCTTCATAAGACTGTTTCAGCTCATTTCCCCAATTATCTTCTCCGCCGAGTTCAACAAAAGCCGTGTTCTCCTTTTGGGTTTGTGCTCTTGTCCTGACAGCTAAGCCCCATTGTTTGTCAGAGAATATTGTCCCCTCTTTTGCTGTGGTTATGCCTTCGTGTTGAGGCATGCGTGAAAGAGCATCTGCCAAGACATTCTGCTTCCCTTGAAAAAACTTTAATTGGAAATCGAATCTACTGAAGTATTGCGCCCATCTAATTTGTTTGGGAGATAATTTTCTAGGAGATTTTAAATACTGGAGGTTCTTATGGTCAGACCAAATTTCAAATGGGATTCCGCTTCCTTCGAGGAAGTGTCGCCAGCATTCTAAGGCTTTTAATATGGCTAATGCCTCTTTTTCCCATATTGGCCAACTTTTTTCAGTTTCGCTGAACTTCCGGGACAAATATCCACAGGGTTTTAAGTTCCCATTTTGATCTTTTTGCAATAGTACTGCCCCGTATGCACAGTCTGAGGCATCGCAATGGATTATGAAAGGGCTCCTGATATCGGGGTGTTTTAGGATGGGTCCTTCTGTGAAGCATTCTTTTAGGGTTTCGAATGCCTTTTGGCATTCTGGCGTCCAACTTAGTCTGGCGCCAGGAGCTTTTACTTTTGCTGTCTCCCCTTTCCCTTTTGTTTTTAAAAGTTCAGTAAGGGGTGCGGTTATTTGCGCGAAGCCTTTTATGAAGGGTCTGTAAAAATTTGCAAACCCCAGAAATGATTGCAATTGCCTCCTTGTTTGAGGCACTCCCCATTCTTTCACATCTGACACTTTAGCTGGATCCATAGCTAGCCCTTCTGGGGATATCCGATACCCCAGAAAGTCAATTTGAGTTTTATTAAATTCACATTTGGACAGTTTTGCGTACAGCTTTGCTTCCCTTAGTCTCTGCAAAACTTCCCGGACCAATTTTACGTGCTTTTCCTTATCTTCACTCACGATCAAGATATCATCAAGGAATATGAATACCCCTCTGTACAACAATGGGTGTAGTATTTCATTTATAAGCTGCATAAAGCAACCGCCTCCATTTTTTAAACCGAAAGGCAAAATTTTATATTCAAAATGGCCGAATGCGCAGGAAAATGCAGTTTTCCAAGTATCCTCCGGTTTTATTCTTAATTTATGATACGCTTCAATTAAATCCAGTTTAGTAAATATGCTCCCTTTCTTCAATACGGTAATTAAATCCTTTACTAAGGGCATAGGGTATTTGTTGTCCTTAGTAATTGCGTTTAAATTTCGATAATCAATGCACAATCGTAGGGAGTTGTCTTTCTTTCTCCTAAATAACACTGGGGCCCCGAGAGGAGAGTTGGATGGCTTAATGAAGCCTCGCGCCAGGTTTTTATCAATATATTTCCTCAATTCCTCCTTCTCCTGCACAGACATGGGATACACTTTTGGTTTTGGTAAGTTTGCTCCTGGGGTTATTTCAATTTCTACTTCTATATTCCTTTTGGGAGGCAATTTACTGGCCTCTTTCTGATTGAAAACATCCACAAAGTCTCTGTATTCAGGAGGCAATAGCTGTGGGTTTATCTCACCTGCTTCATCTTCCTCGTCCTCCTCTTCTGCAATTTTGCTTATCTCCCATTGCGTCTGCTGTTCTTTGAATGCTAGGCTCTTTCCTCTCCAATCTACTTCAGGATTTGCCTGTTCGAGCCATGGTATCCCTAATATTACGTGGTATGTGGCAATAGGGGCTATCACAAAGGATATCCTTCCTTCCCATTTGCCTATTTTACATGGGACCCCCCGTATTTCCTTTGTAGATACTTCCCCAGCAGCGACTGATCCATCTAGCTGCGAAAATGCAATTGGGGAGTCAAGTGCCATCTGCTGGCATTTCAGCGCTCCTGCTAATTCCGGAGTTATAATATTTCTAGAACAACCACAATCCACAAATGCCTTGCAGGTGGCCCGATTCTCTAGCCCCGAGAGGCAGATTGGCACTACTATCATGCGTTTGTCCCGACTCACCAATTTTTCTGAAGATTCTGGGGCCTGCACCTCCTCTTCCGCGCGCCTCCCGGTTGCTGGCTTGGGCTTCGGGGGTTTTGGCGGCTCCCCCTTCCGGGCCCAGCATTCTGCTGCTCGATGGCCCGTCTTCCCACATACAAAGCATCCCGGTTTAGGTTTGTTGTCGTCTCCTCTGGAGGGAATCCCCGGCCTCCCTCCGGGTCTTTCCTGCTTCCTCGTTTCTCCTCGACCTCTCGCCACCGGTCTTTGCTGGCCGCCGCTGCTCCTGAAGCGCTTTACTTGGGCCAGGGTGGATTCGACGCGCCCCGCTAGTTGAATCCATCCCTGGAGCGTTTCGGGGTCATCTCTGTGCGCTGCCCAGCTGAAAATCTCGGGGCGTAGTCCCTCTTTAAATAACTCCACTTTGGTCACTTCAGACCACTCTGGTACCCTTTCCGCGAGGTGGAGGAATTCCTCTGCGTACTCGGGCACTGTTTTGTCCCTCTGCTTTATTCCTTTCAGCTGGTCTCGAGCCCTCAATTGCTCTAGCCGGTCTCTGAACCGGTTTTCCAGTGCGGCGAGGAAGCGGGGCACTGACCTCAGGCATGGGTCGTGTCTGGCATGGAGTTGCACGTACCAGCTGGCTGCTCCTCGCTTTAGTGTGTTGCCGATGGCTCGAACCCTGCTTGCTTCGGAGGGGAATGTGTGTGCATTGTCTTCCATGTATCCTCTGATGCTAATTAGAAAAAAGTTCAGTTCATCTGATTCCCCTCCGTATTCCAGTTTGAGATCTTCCCTTCTTGGCATCCATTCTGCGGCCCGTTGATGCTGTCTGGGAGGCATGGGGAAGGGTTGCATCAGGTTTCCTCGGGCGGCTCCTTGGAACACGCCGCGCCCCACTCCGGTGGTCATTCTGCGCGGCTCCCGAAAGTCTGCCGCCGCTGTCGGCCCTTCCGCCCATCCGCATACTGGCCTCGCTGTAGCCCCCTCATCTCGCCTTTCCTCGTCGTACGGCACATCCTCCTCCTCTTCCTGGATCCCCCGCTCCTCTCCGCCTTCGTCTGCAAATCCACTGGACCCGATCCCTGGCCCCAGTGGCCTTTCCACCCCGACGCCCATTCGGGGGGTTGGGAGCTCTGTTGGAGATGGCGGCCTCAGAGTTCCCAGAGCTCGCTGGCGCTCCACTTCGCGCGCCATTCTGTCTCGGAACTCCAGCTCCTGCCAGTATTCCTCATCTCCCTCGTCCCTTGCCGCCACGGGACTCTGCGTTGACGCTCGCTGGCCCCTCTGGCTCCAATCTCCTTCTTTACTTGGCTCTCTCTCGGCGCCATATCGGATGGGCTCCTTTTGGAGATTCTCTTCCAATAGTGGCACCAGCCTCCCCACGGTTTCCGACAGCCTGGATAAATTTGTTTCCAGGATGGATAACCGCAGGGCCACGGTCTCCGGCATACTTCCTCCAGATCCCCAACTGGTTTCTGCAGCCGCAGAGACGCCTCTTCCTCCCCTGGGAATCCTCTGGGTCACGCCGTTCGGCTTGGGGTACCCCGTAGAGGAAGCTATGGCTTGCAGCGTCTCTTCTCTCTTCGGCCGGGCCCCTTGCAAAGGCCTCCCTGCCCCATTTGGGCTTTGATCTCCTTCTTCACTCATTATCACTTCACTGCGAATTCCGCAGGAGGGTGAGAACTGGATTCTCGACTTAAATGTCAGGCTCACTTCAAAGGACCAGTCTGAACGCAGATCAAAGATAGCTGCTCTCAAATCCAATCTTTATTGAAGAATACATGACTTTGGAAAAGTCGAGAATGACCTAATGTTTACATACATCTAATTTTATCACTTCTGATGCAACGTAATACCACACGCAAATATCATCATCAAATCCCACCCCCTGGATCACATTACTACCATTCCCACACACTACATCAATTATAATTGTTTATACTTTCAACCCTGAGTTCCCAGGCTCATTTTATCTTCTTCCGCCAGGTGCTTGCAGAATTGTTTATGTTATGAAGTCAGATTCAGGGCTTGGAAATTCAGCCCTGGGATCTGGCTCCATGACAGTGCAGTACTCCAATAAAAAGCCTTATGCAGACATAAGTGGGATTTCAGTCAGGGTTTGCAACCAACAGGATGCCAGACTGATATTAAGCTTGCACATACTTTTGACAAGTTCTCTTATATTTTCTCTTTCTTTTGTAGGAACGTGTAAAGTCTGTGTTCCATGCCAAAGAGTTTGGGAAAATAATTAATTTTAAAACACCACATGATGCCAAGGTGAATATTGCATACTTATTAATATACTGCTATACATTTATAACCTCATATACCTGGAAGTAACATGCAAGCCCTCGGTCGCACAGCGGATTAAACCGCTGAGCTGCTGAACTTGCTGGCCAAAAGGTTGGTGGTTCGAATCCGGTGAGCGGAGTGAGCTCCCGCTGTTAGCCCCAGCTTCTGCCAACCTAGCAGTTTGAAAACATGAAAATGTGGGTAGATTAATAGGTACCGCTTCGGTGCAGTCATGCCAGCCACCTGACCTTGGAGGTGTCTACGGACAACGTCACCTCTTCAGCTTAGAAATGGAGATGAGTACCAACCCCGAGAGTTGGACATGACTAGACTTAATGTCAGGGGAAACCTTTGCCTTTACCTAACATGCAAGCATAATCTTCAATCTGGAATTGCTTGCTCCTGCTAATGTATGCATACTGAACAAGTAGCATTTTCCTTTTCCTTTAGTACATAAACAAGTCTCCATGGTTCTTGTTTGTAGAGATGCCTGTTCTTTTCCACTGAAACTCTTTGAGAATGATAACAGTCGATGTCAAGGAATTGCAGCCAAACAGGGCACTTAATGGGTAACTTTCATATAGCCCCTATGTGCTTCAGTTCAGGGGAAGCTTACATTTTTTTAAGTGAGCTGTCTATATATGTGCATAATGACGTATAAACACCAAAATGTCCATGCCGGAGTTTGACAGGTAAGGGCTCAGAAATGTCATGTCCGCATGACATATTCCATAATTAATATTCTCAGAAACTTTGGCTCATGTAAAAGTTTGGTAGTGTCTCTAACTATGTCATTTAGAACATGTAAATTGTAGAGGTGCAGCATAACAGTTCAGCAGGTGGAGCTATGCCATATTTTCCAACAATCTTGCCTCTTTGCTGAAGCTCCCCAATACAGACATTTCTTTGCAGTTGGAGTGAAGGAGTGGCTGAATGCACAGAGATGTATATTGGAGGGCCCTTAGGAGGTTACAGAAACTTCAGTTGGCGCAAGATCTGCACCCAGATTGTTACCTGGGCTTCCTATAGGGAGCAAACAACCCCCTTGTTGCAACAGCTTCATTGACTGCTGATCCATTTCTGGGCACAATTCAATGTGCTGTTTTTGTCCTACCGTGTTTCCCCAAAAATAAGACAGTGTCTTATATTAATTCTTGCTCCCAAAGATGCGCTAGGTCTTATTTTCAGGGGATGTCTTATTTTTCCATGAAGAAGAATTCACATTTTTTGTTGAACAAAAAAAAAAGAACATTAATTATATACTGTAGTAGTTGTCATCATAAACCAGTATAACCAGACAAACTGAATCCTATCAAGAATTTCTTGTTACTACCAATATTTCCATGTACAACACTCTATACATTTACCGATCGTGCATGCTCTGGTGTTCTGTTCTGTTCGGGAGTTGAAGGCCAAAAACATCCGGGGACCCCTGATTGAGAACCACCGATCTATACTTTAATATATTGGTGAATTATCTTCTGCCTAGGAGTATGCTGGAAGCTTCTTCCTTGGAAACTTTTAAACAGAGGCTGGATGGCCATATGTCAAGGGTACTTTGTACTTTTCCTGCATGGCAGGGGGCTGGACTAGATGGCCCATGTGGCCTCTTCCAACTCTGTGATTCTATGATTCTGTGATCTAGTGATGCATACATTATTCATATCTAATTGTGTGATTTCCTTTTGAATATTTACAGTGGATTCTCTCAAAGCTGGAAGAAGCGAGGGAAAGCCAATCAAATGTATGACTTTTGGTGCAATTGGTGAAAATGGACAAAACAAAGGCTGCATAGTTCAGACTACTTAACATTTGATCGCAGCTTGGCATGTTGCACTAATGGCATATGAAGAGAATGTGACTGATTATTCACCTAGACTGAATTTGAATCAAAAATCTGCATTAGCCGGTGTTGAGAAGATTTGACAATGATAATCTCTGCCAAATTGTGGCTTATTTGATGCATTATATAAATAATAATAAATCAAGAATTTTTTATAAGTTTTTTTCTGTTTTGTCACAGTCTGCAAGGTCTAAAGCCTAGAGCAATCTTATGATGTTATGTAACAATCAGGGTCCCCTTTCTCACTTTTAATCTGAGTTTTCTTTCCTCTTTCAGCATTTAGAGAAATTTTAATTTAATAGGTTACAAACTGCTTCATCACATACTAATATTTCACTGAAATTCAGTTAAATTCTTCAGGGAATGACTGATTTAACCAGCACTGCTCTTATATTATGAATGATCTGCTGACCAGTTTAGTCAAGAAAAGCCTTTTTGTTTACTAATATGTATCAATCATGAGGTTACTTAGTTTTTTATACAAATAAACAGTTTGTGGTACTGTAACATCATTTTAACATTCACTTTTTATACAATGCAAACTTAAACAAAATGATCTGGTGCCTCATGAGTTTATTGAAAAGAGATCATTTAAATAGGGCTGTGTCTTTACAATTTGCTTTGAATGGCATGGTCTTTTAACACTAATTTGAAGTCACAAAAAATCTTGTACAGCAGCTTGTTTTGAAATATTATTTCATGCAGACCGTCTTTTGGTTTGTATAATATTTTGAGCAAAGAATTTCTTTTACCATACTGAATGCATCATCTCTAATTTTAAAATCAATAATATGGATAACTTTCATTATCATCTGCTTTATCATTTAAATTCAAAACTGTAGAATAGGCCTGAATGGTGAAAGATTACATAGACATTTTTGTGGAAGACCATGCAATAATACCTACAAACACTTCATGAAAGAGAAAAGGAATGCAAGTGGATAAGTGAATTACTAAGTGAAATTTGAATGCATGTAGTAAATGTCTGCTGCCAGAATATTCTTCCTAAACTGCCATTTCGAGGATTGTGGTGAAGCAGATTAGTCCTTGCTGATGGTGCTTAAGCTACCCAAACTGTAGCTTTGTTGTAAAAGCTAAATAAAGTAAATGGCATGCCAAATGTAATTGTATGTATTTATATATAAGTCATGCTTGCTCCATTATGTAACTACCTGTGATGGTTACAATAATGCATTGCAGTCATCCCCATAACATTTTATTCTTTGATATACCAAATGTATTTTTTTTAAAATTCCCAGAAATGCCAAAGGATTAATTGTATGGTGTCCCAAGAATTTGAAAGCTGTCCAGATTCATTGATTTAACTAGCACTTTCATCAGATTTGCACATATGCATTTGCATCTTCAACTGTAGCATCAGCTGCAGGCAACATATATTGAAAATTCTAAATGTATACAATAAATATTTCAATGGCTCCTATACTGTTTAAATTTGTTTTCCTTTCATTTGGCTTCTGTTATTAGATTAACAGAATTTATTTCTGTATTTCTGCTGCCTTAATAACAACAGATTATTTAACTACTGAACTGGCCATGCCACTTTCGAAGGATTGCACATATAAGATGATAGTTCACAGGCAGAGCTAAAAATTACCATTTTAAAATATTAAACTGACCATTTTTCCTAATCAGAAGAGGATGATTTTTTAAGTTGATGAGATTTTTTGAGATACTGCTTGTCTAGTACTGGAGCAAATAGTCTCTATCAGAATCAGCTGGGGAACCATCCTGAGAAGATTCAGAAGAGCAGTGAGAAGCAGATAGAAATGAAGCCTGCTTATGTGGTGGTTTTCAGGGCAAGCAACTGTGACTCTCCAGATGTTGCTGGACTGCAGTTTGCAACCACTTTTGTCAACATAGTCAAAGCTGACAATTATCTGGAGAACCACAGCTTCTCAACATATGGTGGTATAAAGGGTATCTAGTGCAGTAGATTTTAGGTGAAGGGATACATTTGATCCTCTGAGTTCTGATTTAATAAACTCTTGTCACTAGCCATATATAAGAATCTTAGTCTCTTTTTTTCACTCAGTTCTATTTTCCCTTCTCCTGATTCACCCAATCCACAAACTAACAAAATAATGTATTCTTGCATGGGATGAGTACTTAGATGCATGCACTTGGAGGGTCATTGGTGTTCCAGTGGTACACACCTTTCATTCAAAACCAGATTCTAAGGGGAGAAAGTTGTGTGACTCTGTAGCTACTTCTAATTTTCTCAGAAATGCAGCTTCTTCAGACTCTTCCCTTGAGGGGTCGAATAGCTGCAATCATTGCATCAAGCTGCAGTGGAGGGAGAGAGATGCAGCAGGAATTATCTATCAGCTCTGTCATGAGGCCAGTTCTTTTCCTCCCTGAACTGTTCCATTCTAGGTAGTCATTACAAAATGTCTACCCAGCTTTGCTTTTTCTGGATCCATGGCAAGATGACAGCTACAATTTTATAGGTTACGGCTGAAGTGCCTTGGGTCCAACAGGGATCTAGATTCAGGCATCATATTTGCTAACAAATGAAAACCAACCATTCAGCCTAACTGCTGGATAACTCTGGAAAGACTGTTGTGGGAATCCACATGAATGGATGTCATTTCAGGACTCCCTGTCATCTACCGTGTTTCCCCGAAAATAAGACAGTGTCTTATATTAATTTTTGCTCCCAAAGATGTGCTAGGTCTTATTTTCGGGGGATGTCTTATTTTTCCTTGAAGAAGAATTCACATTTATTGTTGAACAAAAAAACTGAACATTTATTATATAGTGTACAGTAGTTGTCATCACAAACCAGCATAACCAGACAAACTGTGAATCCTTTCAAGAATTTCTTGTTACTACCATTATTTCCATGTACAACTGGTATGTACATTTACCAATCCTGCATGCTCTGGTGTTCTGTTTGGCAGGCACTGGGCATGCTTCCAAACAAAAATTTTGCTAGGTCTTACTTTCGGGGGAGGCCTTATATTTAGTAATTCAGCAAAACTTCTACTAGGTCTTATTTTTCGGGGATGTCTTATTTTCAGGGAAACAGGGTAGGTGTAAAGTGGGAACATCAGCTCCCAAGCTGGGTGTACCCCCCAAGGTGCCTTATGCAAAATGCTCCTCAGGTTAACTGTTGTGTTGGACTGGCAGGTTTTGTTTCTCACAGTGTGCCAGGGGCAACCCATTGCTTGTCATTGTTTCTTTCCTGGAAGTTGTCCTGAGAACAGTAGAAACTAGCTTGAGGACAATCAGTGCCCCTACCACCACATGGAGAAGCAGTGGTTTAAGAGGACCCTAGGTGGATCTGATAAACCTAATGCATTCCGCCAAACTGGATCCACATTCCTTGCTAAAGCCTCATAACGCTATGACAAAAGTACAGCAAAGGCAAGACAACCAGCCTTAAACATTATTTAATTTGACTAGCAAGTGGACCTGAGTGAAGCGTATGCCTGGTTTTTAAAAGTGCTGTTCCCCAGTCTGCTCCATTGTATCCTATCAGGCAGCTTTCCCACCTTCCTTTCAAAGCCTGACAAAAATGTGCAGCTTTCTGGGAAGAAGAAGCCACACTACCCTGAGAAGACAACTACTATGTCTCCTGGCTGCCATGACCAATAAACCATGCTCCTAGTAAATCAGGATCCTTGTTTTCAGGATCCTGAAAAGGTAATCTCCCTTGTTTTTATTGTGGACCTTTTGACTAAACAAGGGAGTAGAAATATATTTAAATAAATATATAGGGTGTTTCAAAAAGAGGGACCCAATTTCAAGCATATATTGCTTTGAATTTGGGTCCATCATTTGAAAACGCCCATGTATAGCATTCTTCACCTTAGCTAAAACGATTAGGAGAAGCAACATTTGAGCTCTTAAGTGTTTGAAGAGATGACTGAACAAAAAGAATCAAAATGGAAATCCTGCAATATTTTTGACATGGGGCTTTCCTAGTTTTGGCACAAACAAATCAGCAGCAAATTGCAATGGCTAAGACATGCACAAACAACACTCCTTGCCACTGCACACTTTTACACCCATTTAGCTGAGTGTTACCAAACAGAAAATAAAAAGACAGAATAACAAGAAAAATAAGTACATCACTTTACCCTTTGGTGACCCAACAAATCTTTGGCTTCAGTCCATTGGCTGCCAAACAGCATTTGGCTGCATAATATGCAGACAAATAGATCTTTGTAAGTTCAAGCACAGTGTCTTGTTTCAATAATTAAATTTGAAAACCCAAAGGTATAACTTTTTGGCAACTAGCTATTTAAAATGTTTAAATTATGAAGTATTTGAAACAACATGGCCAATGACATACGAAAGCATTGGGGTCACTAAGGCTGGTGTCACCCAGTGTGGTAACTCATGGTGTCACCCCCATGTGAGCACATGACATAGGGCAGGGGAACAAAGGTATCGCCCCCAAAGAGAAATGAGGCAGTTATTAAGGGTTTAAGGCACTGTGCAGGTGACAATGGGAGAGGGACTTTTGAGGGTCACTGAATACCTACAAGAAGGAGAGGAACAAGAAGGATGCCTCTACTGATTGTACATGGCACAAGGGATACTTTTGTTAAAAAATAATAGCCCCACACCACCTTCTTCCTTTCCCCCTCAGGATTTTGTCCAACCCTGAAGTGTTGGGAGGTAGCAAGAACTTCCTAGTGATATCGCTATTAAAGAAAATTAATTAAGAACATCTTTGGTAGAAAATCACAGTAAAATTGTAAAGCTGTGGCTTTAATACACTTTTATTTTTTTTTTCAATCCCAAACAAACTAAACTGAAACTGCCATAGCAAGGCATCTGTCATTTAAATGTATAACTCAAATGTGAGAAACACTGCATGTGTCAGATGTAGAGAACCTTTTTTCAGTCACCTAAAACACAAAAATTAAAGTATATAGTAATATATTTATATATATATAAAGTATATAGATTAAGAACTGTAAACGTCATCTGCTGAATTCATTTCTGTTTAGAGAAATATTTCCATGGATAGAAGAGTGCTGAAAATTGTCAGAAAATGCTATCTTTGATAATGGTGAAATACAAAGGATTTTGTCCAGTAAATGTAACTGGGAGAGAGGAACAGCCCCCTTTTCCTTATGCCAAGTTGAACTCCTTCAGATTTATATTCAGGATGGTGTCTTTCACGGCAGCGAAGACAAATCGAATGTTCTCTGTGTCAGTGGCACAGGTAAAATGGGAATACATCACTTTCTCTTTGTCTGGATTCTGCTCCTGGTATAAATTCAGAATGAAGTCTTTAGCAGCTTTAACATCTTGCTTCGGACCTGCTCAAAAGCAAAACAATTTGTTTAAAAGACAGTCCTTGCTGTCTTGCCTTTTTATTTCTTTCTGCATAATTTTGTTAGCATATGCAGTCACTTAGAGCCAGCATGGTATTTGGGCATTGGACTATGACTCTAGAGACCAGCATTCGAATCCCCACTCAGCTGTGAAAACTCACTGGGCCTGTCTCTACACCTGCCGAAATAATCTGGAATAGTGGCATCAGGAGCTGCCCTGAATACAACATGGGAATGGTCTGGAGCCCTTTTCGAATTCAGACAGCTGGCCAGGCTGACAGCACATTGGGGCACTCACTGCAACAGCTGTTTCACCAACTAAAAGCAGCTTCCCTGCAGAGCCTTGAAGGTGATGGCCTTTCTGATGAGATGAGAACCATGCGATCAGCAGGAGAAACATCACCAGTAATGAGTCTGTTTGACATGGAGATACTGGATCCAGCCTGATCCAGCTGTTCTACACTTCAAAAACACCAGGGTCACTCCAAAGCTTCCAGAATGTTCCAGAATAATTTGCAGCCCCCTCTGTGCAGATTAAAAGTAGAAACAGCACCTCTGTTGCAAAACTGGCCATATAGACTACCTGCAGTGGTTGCAAAGTGAGTCTGTTTCATTTGGCCCATGTAGACATGCCCAGGGTGAAAAGCAAAGGCAAATCCTCTTTGAACAAATCTTGCCCCAATAAAACATGATAGGATCACCTTGAGTCAGAAATGACTAGAAGGCACAGAACAAAAACAATGGATTTGCTTATATTTGGGCAACCATGCTCAGACTTGCTAGTGCAAGGATATTTTAGAATCCTGCAGCAGTATACTACCAGGCTCAATGACTGGCAAATGCTGTTGTTATTAAAATGATCTGCATTGACACTTATATCTGCATTGTCACAAGATGCATCCTTAACGTGTGACAGGCAACTAAGATATGTGATATATTGACTATTACAGCACTGATGACATATACCAGAACAGGAAACTTGCAACATCCTTGCAGATGGCCAATTCTCTCACACCAGAAGTGACTTGCAGTTTCTCAAGTCGCTCCTGACACATAAAAAAAGTCCTTCAAATGAAGTTGGATCACAGCTCCCATGATTCCACACAATTTAATACAATGGCTAGGAGTGATGGGAGTTGCAATCCAACAAAATCTGAAGCATACCTCTTCTGCTCTTGATGTAGGTCAACCAAATAGATTTGCACTCTGCAGCCATTGCTTGTCAAAGAGTAACATTTGGAAATATTGTTTTACCTGTGAACTGTGGGAAATAGGTGACCAAATGGGAATACATAATCTTCTCTTCTAAAAGATCCTTTTTATTTAAAAATAAAATGATTGATGAATTTGAAAACCAAGGGTATGTGATGATTGTTTTGAATAAGGCCTTGCTTTCTTCCAAACGATTCTGCAAGAACAAAAACATAGTTAAAATGCTTTGCTACAATAGTATTCAATGTTCAAATTAAAGTTCTTTTTTATATCCAAATCCCATTATATTCTATCTAATTTTCTAGCCAGGTATGTGTTGAATTAATCCTAAACAACAAGTTTACTAGCTTTACAAGAATGTGAAGCCATCTCAGATCAAGGCAAACCTCGCCAATCACTTGTCCAGGGAGAGCGTTACACCAAAAAATGAAAAAGAGAAAGGTCCAGACTAATCCTAAAACAGAACAGGAAGTATCTGTAACATGCAGAATCACCTTTTTTAAAACTCACTTTTTAATATACAAAAAATTATGAGTTTAGATGATATTTCATTTTGCTCATTCCTACTTTGTAAACCAGAGGTTCTCAAGGTGTGCTCCATGGAGCCCTTGGGGCTCCGTGAAGCATACTGAGAGCTCCAAGGTTCCCTCTTCCCCTCCAAGCTTTCTCTCCTTCTCTTTCCTGCTCCTCCCCCTCCCCACCTCCCTTGCCCCAAAAGCATTTTTCCTTGCTTCCCTCGCCCCTAAAAATCTTTTTGCTTGCCTCCCTTGCCATCAAAAGGTTTTTTTCCTCACCTTCCCTGCCGCACATACCCTTTCCCCCTTGCCTTCCTTGCTTCCAAAACCCTATTTCCTTCCCACCGTTCACTGTGCTTTTCCTGCATTGCAGAAGGGGTTGAAATGCATGGCCCCTGGAGTCTTCCACTGAAATACTGTTAAGTTTATGTTGGTTAAAAAGTTTGCCCATCCCTGATATATATACATTATATATAATATAAGATAATAACATTTAATGGAGTTCCACGAGAAATGTTTACTTTAAAAGGACTCCGCAACTGAAAAAGTTTGAGAATCCTTGATGTAGACTATCTAATTAGATGGAATAAGTGGCACATGATTTCATATAGCTGTTTTTCAGTAATACATATATCAGCATCAGATCAATGTTACATGAGGTACAACGCAAATTACATTCAGTATCAGCTCAACACCAATCCTCCATCCTTCTGCCACACTCTGTTCTACTACAGGAATAGAGAACATTTGGTATCCAAACATTTTGATCTAGAGCCTCCATCATTCCAATTTAATATGACTGGAATAAGGGACTATATAATTCTAATCCAAAATATCTGGAAAACCAAATGTTTTTCTTCTCTCTACTGTTACCTCTTTGAGATGACCGTCCCCATATGCTTTGAACAGAAGCCAAGCTTCCCAGCAGGAATTATTAGTATAATTCACAGCAATAAAATACTCTCATCTGAAATAACCAGGAAAACTATTTTTGCTTTACCTCATTGTCAGATTCTGCCAAGACTTGGTCATATTCACTCAAGGCAACTAAGAATATTATGGAGGTAACACTTTCAAAACAGTGAATCCATTTCCTTCTTTCTGATCTCTGTCCACCGACATCTACCATTCTGTAAATGGAAACTTAAGTTACTAAGTGCAAACTTCTAGGGCAAATCCCAAACCGGAGAAATTTCTTCTTCTTTTCTATGTGGCAGTAAATCCACTTTTGGTTTTATGTCTGTTCCTTCCCCAGCTGCTCTGAGTGCTGGACCCTGTCTTTTCTGAGTTTAGCACTAGCAGAGCTTCCTTACAGCCCAGAGCTGCTTCAAAAAGAGCCCCTTTAAAACCAAAGATATTCTAGAGGTATTAGATGTTGGGGAAGGGATGGACAACCCAAGCTAGCAGTTCAAGACAACATAATTAATGGGAGCTGCAGTCCAACAACATCAGTAGGGCCATACCATTTCCATCACTGTCCCATTCCCTGGTACACTGGATGACTATATCCCACACTAAGATTGTGGAAGCTGTGTTTGCTGCAGCTTTTAGAGGAACTATGCCTCTGGTGATTCCCACTGCTGTCCAAGACATCAAGTACCAGGCTGATGATACTGTAAGTTTCCTAGACAGGAGGTTTCACATTCGGAAATCTGAAGTGTGTCATTGTAGAGCTGTACAACATCCCAGGATATTCTGTTTGGAAGATGTAAATATACAAATATTTTACAGAGAGCAAGACTTGGGAAGGATATTGAGTGGATCGAGTATCTCATCAGTAGGATGCTATTAAAATTGTTTGAATTGTGTTCCTTTGTAAGCAATGCTGGTATGATTACTTCATACTAGATGATATGAAGGACCATGAGGGGAGTAAATGGTTTGCTACTATAATAATTTTTGATATGTCCATATAGAATTGCACCTTCCCTATGGTTTGTATGAATATTTTATTGTTATATTTTATTGTTATATGTTTGCAAATTGATTCTGCTTTTTGATGGCTTGATTTCTACGTTTTTCTTGGCAAGATTTATTACAAGGAAGTTTATGATTTTAGACTGAAAGAATGGGATTTGCCCATGGTCACCCAATGGGTTTCTAGGCCGTGTTGGGAATTTTAAGCCTAGTCTCCAGGAGTCCTAGTCCAACACTCAAGCCACTATCCCATGATGGTTTCCACATAGATGTTAGTAAAATATTGGGTTATTTTCTATACAATAACCCAATATTTTTCCCTTGGGAGTCCTTTATCACAGTGCAATTTACACTTTTAGCCACTGCTATGACTATTGCTAAAAATATATTCCAGAATGGCAAAGTATCTTCATGGATAAAGAATGTTTAACTATCCATTTTATCTCTCTATTAAGTACTGCTTGGTTAAACCCACCTGCATTGATGACTTTAAAATAAGAACTCATTGTGAGGAACAACTATTGATTTAATTTCAACAGAAGGGATGGTGTGCGTTTGAACCTTTAGCATAAATGTGACTGGGGCTTTATGGACTATTTCTATATAACACTAAACTTGCTAATAGGGACATACAATGAATGGAAAGCACGGCTGTACTCATTAATTCTTCAACAGATTAAACATGTTATCCTTAAAGTGTACCAGTAATTTCCCATTCTAGATGCAGTAAAAAAAAAAAAGGCCACACACAGAAGCACTGTGGAGAAACGGAACAGATGCAGAGCATAACATAACAGAGTGAACAGGCCTGAAGCCACCACTTTCATGCAACTTCCTAGTGGTCTATAAATCCAAACACAACTAGGACAATATCATGAGCTCGATGTGTTGTGTGCTGTTTGCCATCCATTCAGCTTTGACTTCTGGCAACACTATGAATGAGATATCTCCAAGACACCTTTCTAGCTCTGTTAAGAGTTGACAGATTCAAAATTGTTGTCTTTCTTATTGTACATACTTTTATATAAGTCAACCACATAGATTAGTACAGGACAAGTTTAGGAACCAAAATTACGGATTTTGTTGTGAACCAGGTACAGTAGAGTCTCACTTATCTAACACTCGCTTATCCAACGTTCTGGATTATCCAACACATTTTTGTAGTCAATGTTTTCAATATATCGTGATATTTTGGTGCTAAATTCATAAATACAGAAATTACTACATAGCATTACTGCGTATTAAACTACTTTTTCTGCCCAATTTGTTGTCTAACATGATGTTTTGGTGCTTCATTTGTAAAATCATAACCTAATTTGATGTTTAATAGTCTTTTCCTTAATGCCTCCTTATTATCCAACATATTCGCTTATCCAACATTCTGCTGGCCCGTTTATGTTGGATAAGTGAGACTCTACTGTATAAGTAAAGGGTCATTCTGCAGAAAAAGAAATGGGTCAGTGCCATCTATTCATCCCCGGACACGACCACAACCATTTGCCCAGATATTCAAAAAAGGCCAGAAGCAGCATTGCAATAAAGAAACTAGAGGGGTCAATGCTTTTTTGTTGTTTTTGAGGGGGAGGCAGATTAAGCTTTTGCCTTTTGCCACTCTACTCAGAGGATGGTTCCTTTTTTCATAAGAGTTGAGTTACAGTATTTAAAATGGCCAGTGGATAAGTCAACCTAGGTTTTGGGGGTAGATTTAATACATAAGTATATATAGTAAGTCTATCCACTTGTAATGTGGTCTCCCGCATTTTCTTCTACCTTCTACTGACAAGCATAATTCTTTAATCAGGCATGTCATCTCATGATATGTTCATACTGTGACCTATGCATGACTGGTTGCACAGAATGCTGAGGACTAAAACTGAGTGGTGGCTTTATAGGATGAACATGCCTACTGTTATTAGTAATCTAGTATAATTCAGTACTATCACTCTATGCACAGTAGCTAGAGAGATAACCAAACTTACCTAAAAATAATATTTTCTAGCTCAAAAGGATATTCAATAATTCCGGTGGTTGGTACTCTCACTCTGAGAACATCTTGCTCAGTTGGCAAAAATGATGGCATGGCAATACGGTCTAAGTCTGATAGGTAACTGCAGAGCCAAACACATATTTGTATAGCAGATGCAATCAGAAAGCGTTACATTACCATAATTGAACTTAATATACTCTAAAATGAAAGTAGTATATTTTCACCCAAAAATTAATACACAAATGTAATGAGATATAGTATAACATTTAAAATAGAGCCAGCAAAAACCAAGGGAATCAAGACGTTTTGGGTAGGGAAATGACAATGTTTAGTTCTGATTTCATTGCCTTTCTATAAATTCATTTAATTCCAACCTCATCCTGTTCATACCAGATTTTCAGACATCAAAAACTCATGCAAATCTGTATGGTATTTCTGTAATCTATACATTTCCCCTTTTAATTATATGTACATTTTTGTACATACCCCTCCAAAACTAACATGATATGTACATTTTTCCATTTTATGCACTTCATCCATTTCCAATATTGAAATATGTATATGATTTTGTGAATATAAAAACA
Source organism: Anolis carolinensis (assembly GCF_035594765.1). Lineage (NCBI taxonomy): Eukaryota > Metazoa > Chordata > Lepidosauria > Squamata > Anolidae > Anolis > Anolis carolinensis. The sequence goes on from NC_085842.1 coordinate 247,747,392, forward strand.
CAGCATGAGCAGTGCAGATTACTGGGACAATGAGTACTGGATATAAGGATATTCATTGTCTTGCCTTGAATCTTGGAATATTCAAAATTTGAATATTTCAACAAGAATTTTGAAAGAACCATCCCATCCCTAGACTTGGGCTTCATTCTTGTTCACCATAAGCTCAAAGACAAACTTAATTATATGCTGCTGTTATAAACATAATACTGTAATGTATATGAAGCTGTTTGAACATGAGAAGCATAATATAAATGCTTAACAATACTACTGCTGCCATTGTTTAATATATTTTATTTGAAATTGAATCCATTTTTTAAATAACATACTTTGTGAAATACATTCATTAAATGTGATAATAAACATATCAATCAATTATCATATACTAAATGAATATTTAATCAATGTTTTAATCCAGCTGCTTATTTTGTTTTCATCTGCTCCACTATTAAAGATTTATACTTATTTACATTTCCCACAATATGTTGCCCTAATTTATTCCTATAGAAAGTGCTAAACATTTTTGAGAGTTCAAAATAAATACTAAGTATATATTATTAAATTATATAAAATTAACATTAACAGGCAAAAATGCTATTTCCACTTAGAGGAAAGTACAGCCATACAACAGAGATATAACTAGGGTACACATTACCCTGGTCAAATGTCACCAGAAAGAGACAGATTGTCACTTTTTATGCCCTCTGAACCATTGCCAAAACTAGGCATCCAGGTTCAGTTTGTTTTCAGAAGGCTTGGAACCCCAAACATCAAAATCTGGAACTATATTTCCACCTCTGCCTCTGGCTGACCTGAAGCACCTCTGTTTTATATAGTTTATGTTTCAGCTCATTCTTGTTCGACCAATCTATTAAGAATACAAAATACTGGTTTAGAATGAGAAGAACTTTTGGAGGGTTTTGATTTAAAAGAGAAATAGGAGAAACAGCATTGAGGGTCAGCAGCATACTGATAGCGCTGATACATTAGGAATAAAAATTGCTGCTGGGCACCGCAATTGAAGGGAGATGTTGACCAGCTGGAATGTGTCCAGAGGAGGACAACTAAAATGATCAAGGGTCTGGAGAACAAGCCCTATGAGGAGTGGCTTCAAGAGCTGGGCATGCTTAGCCTGCAGAAGAGAAGGCTGAGAGGAGACATGATAGCCATGTATAAATATGTGGGGGGAAGTCACAGGGAGGAGGGAGAAAGCTTGTCCTGGAGACTAGGATGCAGAACAATGGCTTCAAACTACAGCAAAGGAGATTCCATCTGAACATGAGGAAGAACTTCCTCACTGTGAGAGCTGTTCAGCAGTGGAACTCTCTGCCCTGGAGTGTGGTGGAGGCTCCTTCTTTGGAGGCTTTTGAGATGGCCATCTGTCAGGGGTGCTTTGAATGCAATTTTCCTGTTTCTTGGCAGGGGGTTGGGCTGGATGGCCCAGGAAGTCTCCTCCAACTCTAGGATTCTAAGATTTTATTATTTAGAATCTTTTAAAAAAATCTGAAGTGGGCTCTTTCCCTTAGTCATAAAAAGACAAATGTGAATTCTATGCAAAGCAAACCCTCAAAAGCATGACAATGGGATACAGATGTAAACAAGTAAGCAAGGAATCATTTCATAATAATTTGAAATATGGCAAGAGTGTTGTACATACTATTTAGCTGAGTCTGACAACTGGTATTCTCTCCGCCTATCATAGCATTCTTGAATTCCCGGGTCCTCCCACAACCTTTTAATTGCTTCCACGTGTTTGCTTTCCAACGTTGTTACTTTGTCTACATCCACTTTTTCAATCATCTGGCCATTCTCCTGGGTCAAGGAAAGAGAAATACAATTTGGTTTAGTCAGCATGAATCTGCAAAATCAGACTGAACTAGACATGCAACAAAGAGTAACAGTAGCACCCAAGTACCCGCTACACCCTTCTATTTCTCTCATAGGACAACCTTACCTGACAATTAATAGAGACTGAGCAAACAGCTACATACATGGTCAAGTCAACTTATGATCAAATCAATAGAAAACAAACAACTCTTCTATTTTTTTTCTATATAGATAATGATACAATTTTATTTTCCTTCCTGAAGACAGAGTAAATATGATGCTGCTCCACACAGCTCGGGATAATCTCAATGGCAAATCTACAATGGGTGGAGATTCCTTTTTTACATTTGGGCTTTACAAAAGCTTTCTGGGGGAAAGCATAGAGATGCTCACATATTGTTTCCCTCCCAAATTATACATTTCTGTTTTTTGTTTGTTTGTTTTTTCACAAAACAGGCCAAGAGTATCCTTATTTAACAAGTAAGGCTGACAAGAGATGTGCATAAGTCACTAAGTCAACTGCAAGTAACAAATTCCAGATGAAGAAGACACAAATCCCATGTAGAAATGGTCCAATCCACGTCCTCTTGATTATTTCCTAATTTGACATGGGAAATTAATTTATTTCCCTTTTAAAACAAACATTGTATGTAATACAATCCATATCTTAATAGGTAATATGCTCAAGGACTTCTCACAGATAAGCAAAACCACAGATAACAGTGAATGTTCTGCTTTTGCACTCAGAGTGCTGTAATATCTGCTTCCTTGTACCAGATATTATTTATGAAAGGGGGAGGGGATATCAGGCAACCATTTCTCAGTCAACAGGGTAATGGTCTTAAAAGAACTTACCCGGCTGCCTTTAGCGTGGTGCTGGAGCTCTCCTGATATGTAGGACATGTAGACAATGCCCGCAGAAAGCGCTGGCTTTTGGGGCGGTGTGTGGACTACAGTCTGCTCCAAGTCAGGTTATTTAAACCCAGGTCGGTGTGTACTTTACCACTGTCTGGAACCACCCCTAGAAATTCCCAGAGAGCTATTCTCATTGGTAAAAAACAGCAAGTGCTTTTTTTGCATTTTTTCACTTTCATGAGGATCTTGTGCCTCCAACCCCAGCAAATGTGGCAGGCTGACTGTATTTGCAACTACCCAACAAAATTTTGACCCATAAAAGTGCCTCGCATTAAGTATACCATGTTGGAACTGTCATTAGAAGTCCTACAGGTGATTTAGTGGGCCAAAAGTGCTGAGTAAGGAATCCAAACTCTGGGCTTTTGCACTTGTGCTGGGTTGGCTCTCTTGCTCTTTTCCTATTAATTAGAATGTGAGCCTTGAGAACAAAGCTGTGAGTCACTGGGCAGCAGATGAAAGCATTCATTGCCATTGTTAAGCAGCACCATTCTACATTATCCACGTCAAATGGCTTTCCGGTTAAAATTAAACCAAATTGACTGACAATTACCTTTATTTCCAGGAAAGGTCTGTTTAATCAACCTGTAAGGCTTAAAGATGCATCAGAGGAAGCTCAGACGCAGGGAGGAAGGGCACCTAGATTTCTGTTCTTCAAAACCACAACACTCCTTCCTCATCACAAAGTCACAGAGTTCAGTAAATTATGATTTCAATGCAGATTATACAAAACAACACATACACAAGCTTTCTTCATCCTGTTCAAATAAGTTTTCTAATGCGATAAAAACTGTTTGCTTTATTTTAGAAAACGGATGGCAACCTGTGGGCCTCCAAATGAGCACTGGCAATGGTGAAGGACAATTGCAGTCCAACATCATGTTTTATCAGTGATACAAACACCAACTCAGTACTTCAGTACTGCTCCCATATTATATCAGTAAGATTAGATACACAGTTCAGTAACTGATAAACTGGTGGTTTGTATGAGAGAAGATGCCAAGCGTCTTGTCCTTTAGCTTCAAGCATTCAGTTTAACAGACCTGATAAATCCTTTATACAGAATAAAACAAGACTAGGTCTTGGCATAAAGATCAGCTATGAATTCATATAATTCATGTAGTAGTAAACACCTATACATCTCCCCAGGAAAACATGTCAGAATGTTCTGTTTATAGTCACACACGGGTTGCCATAGTAACTAAGTACTGCCATTTTGTTTGTCTCTGTGCTTCACTGAACATGTTGCCTCATAATTCACAGTTACTGAGATAGAACAGAAGGGTTACCACATTTCCAGCCCAAGTAGCAATTGTGGTCTGGAGCCATGAGGTGCACCTGAACTGACCCTGTTTTCTAATCGCAACAGAGGACATGACCATATAAGCATGTTGATGGCTATACACTTAAGGCATGGATAAGGGAACTGATGAAGCCTGATGCTGGTACAACCATACCATGCATGTACACACATATTATATTTTAGTGGCTCTATAAAAGTCACAGTTTATCATACTGGCTTGCCTTTGTGTATAGGGTTTTAAAGCAGTCCACCAAGACCTCCAATGTAGCTACCAAGGTCCCCCAGAACCACCCCTACACAAACACAAGACATCCTCCACTGTAATAAAAAATCACTCCAGGTGGAGAACTGCACCTCAAGGATGTTCAAACATTTCAATTCTCTAGTCGCTTCCCGACATTTGCAATTTTGACTTTTGTGTATTTGATTATTCACTGATTTGATTAAAATATTATACCTAAGAGTCCCAAGCTCCTCCAGTGTGATTCTGATCTCCTAGAGATCTCCAGAAAGAACAACTCTCTAGGAATCTCTAGGTCCTCAAGTGTGATTAGGTAGTTATTTTTCAGCAGAAGGTGATCGTGGAGTTGTACTGGAAGACGCAGGAATTCCTAGAGATGTGTTTTTTCATGTAAAAAAATAGCAAATTTTTTATTCATAGATTTTCACTATCATGGGAGTCCTGTGCTCTTAACTCCAGTGAATGTGGAGAACTGGCTGTAGAGAGCTCATCACACATGGCAAGCAAATTGAAATTACAACAGGACAACAGCATCTTTCTTTGCACTTATCACATGCCATTGCTCCTTTCCTGCTATTTTCTCAGTGGGAGACAATTGGGAAGTGTTGCTTTTACAAAACCAAGTCAATAACAAATTATTTGTATTTGTAAAATAAATGCTTTTAAAACTGTTTCCTACTAGGAAGGCTGAAAAAAAGGCAAAATGTGATAAATCCAAGGCAAAGACATTTGTCCAGTAATTGCAATTTGATTTCCATGCGTGATGAACATCTTGTTTCTTATTTGGCCTCAAATATCTTCCCACTCCCCAGTAATCAACATACTGTCCAATCCCATCTGGTTTTGAAAGAAATGGATGTGTGGTCTCTTGGGGTCTGGAATACATGAAAATGTAGCAAATGTGGCTCCTAGGATCTCCATAGCCATCCAACCCTATTTCAAGGTATGAGACCATATAGCATTTCATTCAGAGATGCTTAAACAAATGAGAGCCCTGGGAATCCAAAACAACTGCATACATGTTTTCACCTTTATTCTCCTCCAAATGAAAAAACATGCAAAGGTACTGCTTTTCCTAAATATTTCAATTCCTTGGTAACCCAACCTTACATTACAACAAACAGAACTCAAGTAGAACACTGGACTGATTATCTTGAAATATCTTGGCAGAACATTGACCCACTTGAAATTCTATCTTCTCAGACAAAACATGCCAAAACTGCATGCAGTGCGGGCAAATTATTCAAATGCAGCAATGATTAAAGTAACCTCAGAAATGTCTTTTTCCAAAGTGGGCTGTTTAATTTTCTTTTAAGGTTGGATCATGTGTGAGTTGAAAGGAGACACTCCAGTTTGGTTCCTTAGTTTAATACCCTGATTCAAAGCACATTTCTAAATCCTGTTTCAATCAGTTGTTTGTATTACAGAGATCTGTGCATTTAGAAGCAGTTTGTGACACGATCATAAAGCCTTTAGGTTTGCTGATTAATGGACATGCTTATCCACAGATTAAGGTTGCTGGAAATCATAAAAATCCAGACACGTTTTTGCAATATGATGCCCTGTGTCAGTAGCATATCATGTCATTCATACGTTGCAAGTGCAAACCCACTCTAAACTTTTTTGGGCCAGTTATAATATTTTTTTAAAAAAACTTCTCCAATTAAGTCCCTATTTCAAATTTTCCTGAGAAGATATTTATAATTTGAAGGTTTCATTATTCTGTACTTCCATATGTCCTAATTACATTGGTTGTGATTGCTAGCTTGCTTTTTTCCTTCTTTAAAAAGTTTTCTTAATTATAAAATCAAAGAAATTGGAAGAGATCTCAAAGGCCATCCAATCCAAATTCATGCCGATGTAACACAATGCTTGTGCTTGTTTCCCTTTAACCTGCAGACTATGTTAAGGATATAGTTATTGCACTGAAATGTTTTTAATGAAAAAAATGCATTCCAAATTCAAAAGAAATATATTCAAAATGAGATTCTTATATGCTTACAGATATACAAAGACAGTTTATTTTCCTTAAATTTCTCCAAAAAGCCTTTTAGTATTTTCAGATGATATAGATAATCCCCTGTTAACCTCAAAATCACGGGTAGGAATTATGTGGATTTCAGAATATGATTAAATTGTAACTGTCAACATAGACAAAGGAGAGGAAAACTGGAAATTACAATTAATCAACATCTGGAGGACTGCACAATTTCCAACTCCTTCCCAAATGTTTGAATGATTTCTACATCAAAGAGTAACTTTATGGACAAAATTTATAAAGAAAATATTTATTTCCCATATACATCTGAGAGCAATCACAATCTGGATTTCATTCCAAGGCTAGGCTTTGTTTTTGCAATAAAAATGGAACTCTACTTCCAGAGATTGTCATCTGAAATTATTAGGCCAAGGATAGAGCTTTGGGAGTTACCTTTAAATAAAATTACTTTGCAATGTTACAACTTTTAAAAAACATGGTTTAGTACTTCCCTATCTTTGGGATAGGGTCCCTGGTGGTACAGTGCATTAAAGCGCTGAGCTGCTGAACTTGCAGACCGGGAGCGGAATGAGCACCTGCTGTTAGCCCCAGCTCCTGCCAACCTAGCAGTTTGAAAACATGCAAATGTGAGTAGATCAATAGGTACCGCTCTGGTGGGAAGGTAACGGCGCTCCATGCAGTCATGCCGGCCACATGGCCTTGGAAGTGTCTACGGACAACACCGGCTCTTCGGCTTAGAAATGGAGATGAGCACCAATCCCCAGAGTCGGTCACGACTGGATTTAACGTCAGGGGAAAACCTTTACCTTTTATCTATGGGAAGTAACTGATTGTTTTCTGTGCCTTCAGGATGTTTCCGTCTTATGGCGACCGTAAGGCAACCCTATAATGGTTTTATTTTAAGGCTATTGGTGTGATCTGCCCATAGTCATACAGTGGGTTATCATGACGAAGCAGAAATTAGAACTCCAGGGTTGCAGTCCAACGCTCAAACCACTATGCCATGCTAGTTTCCTACATTATTTTTTCGTGTCAGGAGCAACTTGAGAAACTGCAAGTCGCTTCTGGTGTGAAAAAAATTGGTTGTCTGCAAGGACGTTGCCCAGGGGATGCCCGGATGTTTTGATGTTCTTACCATCCTTGTGGGAGGCTCCTCTCATGTCCCCACATGGAGCTGGAGCTGATAAAGGGAGCTCATACGTGCTCTCCCCGGGTTGGATTCAAACCAGTAACCTTCAGCAACCCAACCTTCATGTCATCAGACCTGCCGGCACAATGGTTTAACCTACCGTGCCACTGGGGGTACGGGGAGAGCACGTACTTCACCTATTAAAATAGTGTACACTCTATTAATTCAACAGTAATGAAAGGTGAGGAGAGGCAGCATTTTGCTTTTCCCAGTAGACAAAAGCAAACTGGTGCAGCCTCTCCTAGCTAGTGTTTCTCCCATTCATAAATAACTTTACCACCTTGCCTATTCTAATATTGCCTTGCTATACATGTCCCAGTTTTCAATTGCAAAATTCTGAAGAGTAGGCCATAATAATAATAATAACAACAACAACAACAAAAACAACAAAAACAACAACAACAACAACTTTATTTTTGTACCCTGCCTCCATCTCCCCGAAGGGACTCGGGGTGGCTTACTTGTTACTGCCATGCAGCTATTTTAGGGAGTGAAAGAAAATTTGTTTGGTGGGAGGATTCTTATTTGGGGAGCCAATGCCCTTGTCACCTGTAGCCTTTTTCTCACTGCTTACCTGTATAGTATAATTTTTCTTTGGTTTAAACTCCCGTTTTTGAAATGGTTCTCATTTTCCCCCAATAGCCTACTCTTAATCACTATAATTTGAAACAATCTCCTTGGGAGTGCCTTCGGTTACACTAGACATGACTGTGGCTTTGCTGGATCAGGGAAAAACAAATAGTTAAGATTAAACAATCAAAGTGTGATCAGTATACATATGATTTCTTACATCTAGTCAATTGGCAACTCATATTTACATACCCATAATAGTAGACCGCAATTTCTCGTGGGACTCCATCAGAATTTTTTCTAGTCACAGTACTTTGGAAATAAATACCAAACATAGATGTGATTGGGTGTTGCTTTGGGCAACAACATAACATTTATGCATAAAACCACAGAATTTGGTATCATGGAAAAACACCTTTGAATCAACAACTGGTGTCATTCCACTTGCTGCAGTCTGAGCCCATTAAGTGAGACGTTTCTCTGGATGTTTGAGGAATGATTGCAAAATTATCTACCATCTTGAAAGGACTGTGGAACATTTTAGACAATTTTTCATTCACTTTGTATTATGCCTTCAATCAATCATCACTTTTCCCATATTTTGTTTTTTTTATTTTGTTTCTGCTTCATTTGCATTCTCCATATTCATACACCATAGTCTATCTTAAATGCAATCTCGTTCTTTCTTTTTGCTGTTTTGTTGTATGCTTTCAAGCAATTTCTGACTTGTGACAATCCTAAAGTGACCGTATCACAGCATTTTCGTGGCAAGATTAGTTCAGGGGAAGTGGGGGACTTGCCTTCAAACCACTACACCATGCTACTTCTCCAATCCTTCAAAAATAAATGTTACTATGAATTTAATGGTTCTTCCTTCTGAGCTAACCTTTACAGATTTGCATTGTTGACCATGTTCTTTGATTACTACAAATAAAATATTTCCATCGAACTTCTTAGGAGATGAAATATCTTTAACAAATCTGATACAGGCATTTAAAAATTAAATCCAGGAGACAAAAAGGCAGGATCACATTTCAATAGAATTAGGTTATAAATGTACTGAAGGGACTCCACAAATGTACCCGCATTTGGAGAAATCATACAGACTTCCTAAACTGCCTTTGGGACTCTTCATTTAATCAGAATTCCAAAAGATGTTTAGGACTTCTCCAAGTTTATTTCTGTCATGGCTTACAACAGTGATTTGAATTGATACGAGTAGAGTTATTGATGATAAAAAGGAAGAAAACACATACTTCTTTCTCCTCCTATCTCTAAATTCCATCATACTCAGATTCTTATAAATCTTCTTGTAAACACACTCTTTGGAGAGTTTTACAGCTATTATTTGATTTGATTTGATTTTATTGCAGCATTTATATTCCACCCTTTTCACCCCAAAGGGGACATACAAGACAGACAACAGGTAGAGGTATTTGTGGCATTTTCCAACTTCGGCATCCTGGAGGCTGTACTCAATTCCAGCCACAGGGGTGTGTGGTCGCTCCATCCTCTATGACAACGAGCCCTTTCCTTTCCTCTTATACTTGATTGCCAGCATTTCTTGTATTTCCTTTTTACGGAGTAGTAAAATACCGCCCCAAAGAAGTGGTGCCTAATTTCTCTACTTACAGCTCACAACTATTTTGAACTGCTTAGGTGGACAGTGAGCTGGGCTGAAGGTCAGGTGTTCACTCCGACCTGGGCTTCGAACTGCCAACCTTTCGGTTGGCAAGATCTATTGCTGATGGTGATTAGCCGGCTGTGCTAAAGTCCGGCCCCTGATAAAGCCTGGCCCCAAGCTATTTGTTTCCCCAAAAAAGGATCTAATTTCAATCATGAGACAACAGTTTATGAACATGTACCTTGCACTGCTCAGATGAATATGGTATTTGTAAAGCATCCATCGCTCTGATCATAGCCTGCATAGCAGAATAGATATTTTGATAAACCAATTTTTGGAAGCCTTTCCGATCTTCTTCCGTGTAGCCTGTTCCATGAATAATCCTCATCTGTTTAATAAATGTACTCTTTCCACTTTCTCCTGTACCTGCAAGAAAGCACGGGAAGAGAGCAAGTGAGTCTTCACAAAGCAACATAAGGCACCAGGGACTGGAGTGAGGTATAACAGATCTCTCTGAAATATGAACATTCATTGATTACAGCCTTCCTCAACATTTTTTCACCATGAGGAACACCTGAAATAATCATCAGGTCTCAGGAAACCGCTCCATAAAAACTATTATGCTCAAAAATGTGGATATTTTTCCAATCACAATATCTTGGGGAACCCCTTAGTGACCTTTTTGAGAAACCCTAGGCTTCCCAGAGAGCTCTGATTTCTTGTCTTCTGTCCAATTGGTAAGATTTTTATAGCATTGCTATTAATGAAATAAAGCTGGAGAAAAACAACCTTTCAATGCTAGGTTGCAGAGGTATGCCTGCAGTGAACAATATAATACAGGTGGAACTGGGGGGAAATGATCCTACATTACTGACCTTACTATAGTTGCTTACATACAAGAGGCAAGGTGAATAGCTGCCTCCAGAATTACATACCAGAACTAAACATGTATAGGGGCCGCGGTGGCACATTGGGTTAAACCGCTAAGCTGCAGAACTTGCTGGTCGGCGGCGGTTCAAATCCGGGGAGTGGGGTGAGCTCCCATTGTTAGCCCCAGTTTATGCCAACCTAACAGAAAAAGCTGTTTCATGTGTAGAAAATGCTACAAAATTCACATGTGGTTAGCTTGCATAGAAAACAGCATTCACTCAAACTGCAAATATTTTTTTTAACCCAAGGTGCTCTTTATTGGGTTTGTAACTTCACAAAACTTGTAACTAGTAACTTTGCCAAGGAGCCTCCAGTGGCTCAGTGTGTTAAAACGCTGAGCTGCTGAACTTGCTGACCGAAAGGTCCCAGGTTCAAATCCGGGGAGCGGAGTGAGCGCCCGTTGTTAGCTCCATCTTCTGCCAACCTAGCAGTTCGAAAACATGCAAATGTGAGTAGATCAATAGGTACCGCTCCGGCGGGAAGGTAACGGCGTTCCATGCAGTCATGCTGGCCACATGACCTTGGAGGTATCTACGGACAACGCTGGCTCTTCAGCTTAGAAATGGAGATGAGCACCAATCCCCAGAGTCGGACACGACTGGACTTAACGTCAGGGGAAGCCTTTACCTTTACCTTTACCTTTACCTAACTTTGCCAAGCTCTAGTATAAGATGGCTTCCTGGGAATAGTCTACTTCGACACTGCATTCATTCAACAAAGATTCCCATTTTGTTATGTTTCACACCCCATCACACATTTTATATATGTGTATGTGTGCATGTGTATATATAAGTACATGTATGTTCTTTTAAGAGTTAGTCTACCAACTCTTAAAGGAAAAGATTAGCATTTTCTCCATACCACCACTAGAGGTCATAAATACTCAGTGCAAGAATATTCGGAAATAAAATACAGTACATGATTGAATGACGTCTTAGTATATATGCATTTTGATACAGCTTACAACTGTAAAAAAGTTTTCTAAAATTGTTTTATACATTCTAATTGTACCTAGGAAAGTGTTAAAATACGCTAGGTATTCAAATGACTTGTTTTTGATTACACATTTATTTGCATTGGACAGCTCTCACCGAAGGTTGTCATTGAATGCTTTTCTATGTTACACCCCCTTGTTTTCAAATGACATGACAATTATTCTATTTTTTTAATCTACAATCTGCATGAACTCAGAAAACATGCAGTTTCTGCTTTGGGGTGAGTAAACTATCTCTCACTGAACAGGATAGCATAAAGTTGTCTGACAAGAAAAGTTAGTGTTCATCAATGAGAAGAGAACTAGGTTCTGAATTTCTTCTAGGCAGTAACTAACATAAATGCTATCAAATTATTAGTGGTGCTAATGGCAAATAAATTATGTACCACATGTGATAAAAACATAGATTTAATTTAATTAGAAATTAGAAAAAATATTTTCCGGGCTAAGGATTTTAGCACGTCAACCTGCTAGTCCACTAGAGCAGCATTAACATAGATAATGGATACACACCACATTGAACACCGTCAACAGGACTTTCCATTCAGAAAATTGCACCGATTTGCCCTTCCATGGTCTCAGTCATACTCCTGCAAACTTCAAACCCCACCTTCCTGTGGCTCCTTTATTTATTTATTTTTAATGCAATTGGAATTTAATTGCAATTGTTCTGACTTACATGCAAATTTAATTTAAGAACAAACCTACATAACCTATCTTGTTCATAACTTGGAAACTGTCCGTAAAAGGAATACTGAGATTTTGGGAATAGCAATGGAAAGGGGGGCAGAGGAGGAAATCTAGTCCTCTGATGTCACTATAATGGCATCACAAAAGCAGAAGGGAGCCATCATACTAAGGTAGAAGATGGAAATGTAGTGGGATCAGAAAGTATTGATGGGTTTTATGCACCAATAGGGATGAGACAATTACAGGCTGGGGGAGGGGGGGATATACCATTAGCAGGCTGCCCACAACACCATGTGATAGGGACTATTGCAAAAGGTGATGCCCCAGCTTCAATGCTTGTTTGCAATGCCTATCATTTCCAGCATGATCTGTGAATTTGGGTGGTGGGGGGGGGGGGGTTGAAAGTTGTAATCTGAAACTATTTAGACTGTAAGAGGAATACTACTGAATAGTAATATCAAAAGATAACAAGCAGACAGGAGGAACAAATGTCTGGTATTACTTCCTCTTCCAGAGATACTGGTTTCAGGAGAAGAGAGTGCCTAAAAGTTCTTTCTGAAATCACACCAAGAGCTGCTGGGGTCGTGCCCCCCCCCCCCCACACACACACACACATACACACACATACACACTCCCCACTCCAGGTAATCCAAAAACAGATCAGAGCATCCGAAGCTTTGGAAACGTACAGAACAAAAAGAAGAAGGAGAAGGAGGAGGGGGGGAAGCTTTTTGGAAAATACCTTGGGGCTGAGGGATGACAGGCAGAAAAAGTCTTAGAACTGACCCAGACACCTTGCTGTCTCTCATCAGATCCTCCTAAGGCTGTTTGTTTCGAAGACAAAGAAAACCCAAAAAGAGTATCAAGAGTCCCTTACACTAAATTTGTCATAACTGTGTCTAACGCCATGCACGGATTAGTTCGAAATTGAGAACTTTGCTTATAGTTTTGAGCACTTTCATCAGCTTTCCTATGCGGTCAGTGGTTCCCTTGATGTATGGTAAGAACACTTTTCCTCTGGGTGGATCTTTGTCTTTCCTCTCGTGGCTTGTTCTTGGCCTTACAGCTCTTCTGATGTCTGTGGTGGAGTATCCATTGGCCATTAGAGCCTAGTTTAAGTGGTTTAGTTCACCCATATTGGGCTCACCATGCACTACATCAAGGATTCAACTCACTTCATAGAAAATTCAAGCTCAGCACCAAGGACATACTGATCCGCTTCGATGTGGTGTCTCTATTTACCAAGGTCCCAGTAGCAGACACCATCACACTTATCAACCAGAATTTCTCAGAAGACATCACAGCCCTGTTTCATCATTGCCTCACCACAAGTTACTTTCAGCGGTACAATGAATTCTATGAACAGAAAGATGGAGTAGCCATGGGGAGCCCTCTCAGCCCGATCATAGCAAATTTCTACATGGAGTACTTTGAAAAACAAGCCCCAGAAACAGCACCAAAAAAGCCTACTATATGGTTCAGATATATAGATGACACCTTCACCATTTGGAGCCATGGAGGAGAAGAACTCAACAAGTTCCTGGACCACCTCAACAGCATCCACCCAAACATCCAATTCACTATGGAAAAAGAAAACAAAGAAAAACAGCCATTTCTAGATGTTCTAGTCGTCCACAAACCCAATCAACAATTGGGCCACACAGTTTATAGAAAACCTACATATATGGATAGATACCTTCATAAAAACTCCAACCATCACCCAAGTCAAAAGAAGAAGCACAATCAAAGCCCTGGAAGACTGTGCACTAAGAATTTGTGAACCTCACCTCCTCCAAGGTGAACTAAACCACCTATACTGGGCTCTACAGGCCAATGGATACTCTACCACAGACATCAGAAGAGTTGTAAGGCCAAGAACAAGCCACGAGAGGAAAGATAAAGATCCACCCAGAGGAAAAGTGTTCTTTGAGCACTTCGTTTTTTAAAAAGTACATGTCTAGTCTGCAAATCTAAATATACTTTTAAAACAAAACAAAAATCTCAATACACAGAGCATGTATGTATGTACCGATGCATTGGTGCATATACTGAAAAATAAATTCTCAGTTGAAGTGAATCCTGTACTTAATATCTTTAATCCTATTATCTCCAACTAAAGTCAACCTATTGAATTAACAGGCTTTGCATAAATCTTGACTTATCATTGAACAGAGCTACACTATGTGAGACTGCAAGCAAGATTCAGGTTAATGTTCCCACATCTATGTTTGTGCGCCTTCAAGTTGCCTGCTGATTTATGGTGACCCCATTAATTTCATAGGGTTTGAGTGGTCCTTGCTTACAAAAACCCTAAGAAATTAATGGGGTCACTATAAATCAGCAGGTGGATTTGCCAGTTCCCTACTCTGAATCAGAGCCTACAGCACCAAGTATTCCTTAGCAGACGCTCATCCAAGTACTAACCCATGCTGATCCTGTTTATAAATTATGTATCTTGATAATCATTGTAGAAGTAACATAATAATAATAATAATAATAATAATAATAATAATAATAATAATAATTTATTTGTAGCCTGCCCTATTTCCCCGAGGGGACTCAGGGTGGCTTCCAACATAATAAAGGCAAACATTCAATGCCTGTATAAAACAGAAGTACAGTAGAGCCCCGGTTATCCGAGATAAAGAGGCAGGCCCCATCTCGGATAACTGAACAGCTCGGATAGAGTGAGGTCTCACCGAGGGACGTCCCTCAGCGAGACCTCGCCCCTTGGGAAGTGTCTCGCCATCACTGCTGTCTAGGCAGCAGCTATCACAGGGCGTTTCCTCCTCCCTCTCCCTCTCCTTCTCTCAAACTCGAGAGAAGGAGAGGGAGGGGCGCCCCCGGTGGCGCGTCAAATAATACAGAGCCTCGGTTAACCGGAGCTCGGTTAACTGGGGCTCTACTGTAAAAATATAAACAACAAACAATAAAATACATTACACTAGTTTAAACAAGTAATTTAAATAACAGCAATTAAATAATTAACATTTAATCCATTGAAAGCAAAGATAGCATATCAAATCCATTTGCTATTCCATTCAGTTTAACAATGTTATAAGCTCTATTCCTCCTTCTTGTTATATGCTTGAGAGCATAGAAATGTTTTAAGTAGCTTTTTAAAAGCGAGTAAGGAAAGGGCCATTTTAATTTTTTGAGGAGGGCTTGAGATGGGGGTGGGACTGAGAGTTGGGCCTCCTCGGCTGATTGAAAAGCTCATACAGATTTGTACAAGGAGATGTAGATTTCTAGATAGCCTGGGCCTGAGCCGTTTAGGGCAGGGGTCCCCAAACTTTTTAAACAGGGGGCCAGTTTATGATCCCTCAGACCATTGGAGGGCCGGACTATAGTTCAAAATAAAAACATATAAACAAATTCCTATGCACACTGCACATCTCTTATTTTGAAGTAGAAAAACCAAACAGGAACAAATACAGCCTCAATGTTAATAATAATAATCATCATAAAAATAATAAAGAGGGTTGGAAGGGACCCCTTGGGTCATCTAGTCCAACCCCCTTCTACCTTTGTGCACCAAAAGCACAAGCAAAGCATCCCTGAGATGGCCACTCAGCCTCAATGTTGTTAATCATCATCATCATCATCATCATCCATCATCCAATCCTAAACGCCGGGGAAATGTTCAACTTGTGATTTTGTAATACGAAATCCAGCATATATCTATCTCGTTTGCTGTGTTATACTGTGTCAATAATAATTATAATAATTATAACTATAATAAAGAGGATTGGAAAAGACCCCTTGGGCCATTTAATCCAACCCCCTTTTGCCTTTGTACACCAAAAGCAATGGCAAAGCACCCCTTAATAAATTATTGATTAAATAATAATTAAAATACCATTATAAACAAGCAAAGCTTTGGAAGGTGTGCAACAGGTGAGGGAGGAGGCAGGAAAGGAGGAGGAGGAGGGAGCCGCCATTGCGGGGGCCAGATAAATGGCTTCAATGGGCCGCATGTGGACCCCGAGCCTTAGTTTGGGCACCCCTGGTTTAGGGTTTTATAGGTAATTCAGTAAGTAAAAAATCAGAATTGATGTTATGCAGAAAATTACAATGATGGACCTACAAAAAGTGTATATTATCAAATAACATCTTCTCCCCCAGTTCCATATGGCTAGGTAAGAGACATTGGAGGCAGGAATGCTTTCCCTTCCACTTTTTCTCTTTAGTTTCAGTGTGATGGAAAGAAACACCTATCTATATGTTATCTCTCATGGAGCTAACATTTGTTTTCTAATAGCTCTGCTAGATGATAGAGAGGAAACTTGTGTTTATGTACAACAGGTTTTAAAAGCATCAAATCTTTATAAGAAAATATTCTGCCTTGGTCAGACCACACCTGGAATACTGTGTCCAATTTTGGGCACCACAGTTGAAGGGAGATGTTGACAAGCTGGAAAGCGTCCAGAGGAGGGCGACTAAATGATTAAGGGTCTGGAGAACAAGCCCTATGAGGAGCGGCTTAAAGAGCTGGGCATGTTTAGCCTGCAGAAGAGAAGGCTGAGAGGAGACATGATAGCCATGTACAAATATGTGAAGGGAAGTCATAAGGAAGAGGGAGCAAGCTTGTTTTCTGCTGCCCTGCAGACTAGGACACGGAACAATGGCTTCAAACTACAGGAAAGGAGATTCCACCTGAACATCAGGAAGAACTTCCTCACTGTGAGAGCTGTTCAACAGTGGAACTCTCTCCCCGGGGCCGTGGTGGAGGCTCCTTCCTTGGAGGCTTTTAAGCAGAGGCTGGATGGCCATCTGTCGGGGGTGCTTTGAATGCGATTTCCTGCTTCTTAGCAGGGGGTTGGACTAGATGGCCCATGTGGTCTCTTCCAACTCTACTATTCTATGATTCTATGATTCTATAAAATGACATATGGCAAAGCTGGCTGTAAGTGCTGTTCAACAGAGAAACTCACTGCCTCAGAGTACGGTGAAGGCTCCTTCTTCGGACACAATTAAGCAGAGGCTGGATGGCCATCTTTCGGGAACCCTGGAGACCAGGATTCAAATACCTGCTTCGCCATGACAACCCACTGGGTGGGACACACACTCTCAGCCTCAGTGGAAGGAAAAGGCAAACACTTCTGAACAAATCTTAACAAGAAAACCTGGTGAAATATTTGTCTTAGGGTTGCCATAACAATAGCAATAACAAAGCAAACCTGTTGTGAGGTTTTCTTGGTAAGATTTGTTTACACATGTATGAACTAACAATAAAAAATTTAATATAAAGAGGGAAGAGCATAATTAGAAAAAGAACTAAGAAAAGACTGCCAGTAGTATACTGCCCTGATACAAATCCATAGAGACATCACATCTGAAGTATTGTGTTCAACTCTGGTCCCAACATTGTGGCAGAGCAAGCAGGGCAGAAGTGTCTGTGTGGTTTCATAACCAGAGAACGACAGCAACATCTGCCAGGACCACTTCTACCCCAGATCTCACTACTCCTCTATAGATTTTGTTATAATCTCCACATTAATGGAAAGAGATAGATTTTCTCAGAAATTATGGATTGTTCTGAGCTATCACTCTTGTATTGAGGAGATGTTTTTACAAAACATCTCTTTGTGACAAAGATTACATCTGCTAGAAAACTGTTTTACGTCAATGCCTATAATTCTGGACTCTCTATGGATACATCTACATGGTAGAATTAATGGACTTATATATCACTTTAACTGCCATGGCTCAATGCTATGGAAACAAGGGAGTTGTAGTATTACATAATCTTTCACCTTCACTGCCAAAGAGTGCTGGTGCTTCACTTAAATACAAATCCCAAGATTCATAGAATCATAGAATAGTAGAGTTGGAAGAGACCTCATGGGCCATCCAGTCCAACCCCCTGCCAAGAAGCAGGAAATCGCATTCATAGCACCCCTGACAGATGGCCATCCAGCCTCTGTTTAAAAGCCTCCAAAGAAGGAGCCTCCACCACAGTCTGGGGGAGAGAGTTCCACTGCCGAACAGCCCTCACAGTGAGGAACTTCTTCCTAATGTTCAGGTGGATTCTTAACATTGAGCCATGACAGCTAAAGCAGCATCAAATATATTAATTCTATAGTATAGAATTAGCCAACGTTCTGTATTATCCAACACAGTTTGTCTTTTAGTAGTCAATGTTTTTGTAGTCAAGGTTTGCAATACATTGCAATATTTTGGTGCTAAATTTGTAAATACAGCAATTATTACATAACGTTACCGTGTACTGAACTGCTTTTTCTGTCAATTTATTGTAAAACATGATGTTTTGGTGCTTAATTTGTAAAATCATAATTTGATGTATAATAGGCTTTTCTTTAATCCCTCCTTATTATCCAACATTTTCGCTCATCCAACATTCTGCTGGCTAGTTTATGTTGGAGAAGTGAGACTACTGTAATTAAATTGTAAAACTGTGGAAAGGGGGACATTAAAAATTCATAACTGAGTTATTTCTAAATTTTGATGGCTGTATGTTCTCTCTAGTATGCTTTTGAGTGTTACTTGTCGGCATGTGAAAGAAAAGGCACAGTTGCACCCATGTTTTGCTGCCATGCTTTCTATAGACAACTGGTTAGCTATAGTGTTAAGAGAACAGCAGAATAGCCAGACCTTTGCAGAGTTTATCTTGCATTCTTAATGAAAGACAAATAATGCACATCTTAACCCATCATTCATTTGCTCCCTCCCATCTACTTTATGGAGAAAGCCTGGTATAAAAACATTAGATATCTCCCTCTTGCCCTTTTCAACATATTGGTGTAATTCAAAAACTGACCCTTCCAAGAGAAAATTTCAGAAAGCTAACAAAAGCACACCTACAGATCATATCAAGGACTGGTTTTTTTTAACTGCTTTTCCTGTTACCAAGGAAACCTACTGTAGTTCCCTCTTCATTCCTGAATGTGGTTTTTTTTATATCTCCGGAAATGCTGCAATTACATTTAATTCTTGGCTAACAAGAGTCAAACAGCTAGAATGGGGTAAAGCTAATGCCCTCATAAAACAATAGGTAAGTTCTGGAAGTAAACAAAACAGCTCTCCTTAATGACCTGAAACAATTAAAGTGATGATATCAAAACAGTCCTCAGTGCAAAGGATCTGTGAGCTAATCTAGAATATAACATAGTTCCTTAATTAAAGATAGTATATCAATAGAAAATTTGGAAGGAAAACTCCTGAAGAACTAAATCAAGCATTTTTTTTTAAAAAAAGAACACTCTATCAATATATGTATGTGGCTCAGAGAGAAGCATAAATCAGAGGCATCTTTTAAAATAATCCAAGAATCTTCTCCAGCTTTAGTTATTATTACCATCATTCATTCCCAGTTATCCTTGTCTGTGAGAATGTGTTTTCAAGACACCTCTCAACTTATGGTGACCCCATGAATTTTGAAAGGCTTTTTTACGTAGCTACTTTTCATTGGAAGCTACTTTTCATGTTATTTTCATACCGGTAAGGCTATATCATTTTATTTATCACCTATATTGACTGAGTAGAGTTAGGTGTACAGCATTTCCATATATACCATGAACGTAAAAAACCATTCATTTACATCAGGGGGATTTTAACTCTCTATGTCCTCCAGTGTGACTCTATAGTCGACATCCTCCAGTTATGCTGAAGGACATGGGATTTTTAGAGAGGATTATTTATGTGTTTGTTTGTTTATTTATATCCCACTTTTTCCCTCCACAAAGGAGACTCAGAGTGGCTTACATTAAAAGCATTTCAATACAATTTAAAAGCCCCCAGTGGCGTAATGGGTTAAACCCTTGTGCCAGCAGGACTGCTGACCAAAAGATTGCTGGTTCAAATCCATGCAGGGACATGAGAAAAACCTCCCACAGGATGGTAAAACATTCGGGCGTCCCCTGGGCAACGTCCTTGCAGATGGCCAATTTTCTCACACCAGAAGTGACTTGTAGTTTCTCAAGTCACTCCTCTCTCGCTCTCTTTCTCACACACATACACAAAACAATTTAAAATCTTCAAATATACAAACATTAAAACAGAATTAAAAATCAATGGTATTTTTAAAAATTCATAGTTGAACAGTTAAATTCACATCTTTAAGAATCTTCGGTTTCTCCAAAATGATTCTATAGCCAGATACCAGTGGAAGTTAACCATCGAGTGGTGATGGAAAACCTAGAAATTCCTAGAGAGGTGTTATCTTAGGTAATAAAAAATCAATTGCTTTATTCACAGTTTTTCACTTTCATGGTGGTCCTGTGCCCCAACCCCAGTAAATGTGGAGGGTTGCCTGTATTCTAGTTGAGGACAATAGTGGATTTAGCCTAAGGGTTCAGGTTCAGCATGTGCGAACAATCCAGAACATCAAAAATTCTATCAACAGGAAGGCAAGTAGATCAAGACAACAACCCAGTCTGAGCCCCTTTAAAGTTTTTTTGTCAACGTTAACTGTGTAATTATTTATCTATTCGACATAAGGACTGAGAGATCACGCAGAGACACAAATAAGCAACAGCACTGCATTCACTGCCTACTAAATAGGTGGTGCTTATCTCAAGGGATTGCCCCATGCTGAAATACTCACCCTGATTTTATGATATGTCTCCTGAACTCACGGAACTCAGAATATTTATTTACTGTAACCTCCCAGATGGTATTGGCTCCCATCCAGATATATTGAGGCTCAACCACACATAAAGAATGCTTGCACTTCAACTGCACTAAAAGGAACCTGCAATCCCTTTCTCTAGGACTTAGTTCGAATAAAAACATTGTCCAATTTCTCACCACATATAATTCCTATATTTTAGCCACAATTGCAATCCATACAGAAAAAGGCTTTTAAATATAACGATGTTCTTCTCTCAAGCCAATTTTAGCCATCCATTTCTTAATTATTACTATCATCATCCTGAATTTGGAAAAGAAGAAAAGCCAAACCAGAAAAAAATAGTTAATACAGGTTGAGCTTCCTTTAACTGGAATTCCAAAATCTTAAATACTTTATAGTCCAAAATTGTCCACATGGATGGACCAACAAAGATGTCTGGACAAATGATCCCAGGTACAGCAGATACACACTGCTTCCAGGACAGTTCTGCAACATAAATGCTCTGGATTAACTTGGCCCATGTAAACGCATCCTAGCCACCTTTGGCATACATCCAAAGTCCAAGTCCAAGTTATCCCCATAAAGTACATTTTTAGTCTTTCTGTGTCTTTGTTTTATAAATTCTTCTAGACACCAACTTAAATTGATGTGATCAGAGCCATTCCTTCCTAATACCATCTCACAATAAAATGAGATATATCTGAAATAGTGTGAACAGTTAGGTACCCTTGACACTTAATTCAGTATGACATAAGTCAAACACTGCACAAGTATTTTTTCTAGCTTCATTATGGGGGTTCTTGAAATGCAGTAATATAATCATAGAATCATAGAGCAGGAAGAGACCACATGGGCCATCATCTAGTCCAACCCTCTGCTATGCAGGAAAAGCACAATAAAAATGCCCCCAATAGATGACCATCCAGTCTCTGTTTAAAAGCCTCCAAGGAAGGAGCTTTCACCACACTCTGAGGCAGATTTCCACTGAACAGCTCTCACAGTCGGGAAATTCTTCTTAATGTTCCTTATAATTTGAACCCATTGGTCCAAGTCCTAGTTTCCAGGGCAGCAGAAAACAAACCTGCTCCCTTTTCCTTATGACATCCTCTCAAATATTTATACATGACTATAAGGTTTCTTCTCAACCTGCTCATCTGCAGGCTAAACATACCCAGATCTTTAAGATTCATGGTCTCCAAATCTTTGGTTATTTTAGTTGCCTTCCTCTGGACACATTCTTGCTTGTCAATATCCCTCTTGAATTGTTGTGCCCAGAACTGGACACAGTATTCCAGGGGAGGTCTAACCAAAGCAGAATGAGGAGGTACCATGACTTCCCTCAATCTAGATACTATACTCCTTTTGATGCAGCCCAAAATCCCATTGGCTTTTTAAACTGCTGCATCACAGTCTTGGTTCATGTTCAACTTGTTTTCCACTAAAATCTTTTTCACATGGACTGTTGTCGAGCCAGGTGTCACCCATTCTGTATCTTTGCATTTCATTTTTTTCTGTCTAAGTGTAGCATCTTACTTTTTTCCTTGTTGAAATTCATTTTATTAGTTTTGGCCCAGCAATCTAATCTTTTACGAGGGGGTTGTATTATGATTCTGTCTTCTGGAATATTAGTTATCCCTCTTTATTTGGTGTTATCAGCAAACTTGATCAGCATGCCCCCTAACCCTTCATCTAAGTCATTAATAAAGATGTGGAACAGCACTGGATTTAGGACAGAACCCTGCAGCACTCTACTAGTCACTTCTTTCCAGGATGAAAACAAACCATTGGTGAGCACCCTTTGGGAAATTCATGTTGACTTTTAGTGATCATAGTATTCTTTTCTAAGTGATTACAGACTGCCTCCTTAATGATATGCTCCATAATTTTTCCTACTGTTGATGTCAAGCTGACTAGACAACAATAGTTTGGGTCCTCTTTTTTCCTCTTCTTGAAGAGAGGGACATTTGCCCTCCCCAAGTCTGCTGGGACTTCTCCTGTTCTCCAAGAATTTTCAAAGATTATTGCCAGTGGTTCTGAAATGACTTCTACTAGTTCCTTCAGTACTCTTGGATGTAGTTCATCTGGCCTTGGAAAGCTTGGTAAAAAAACAAATCAACAGTTATTATGCACTAAAATAACTAGGAAATGTTTCTAATTTTTCCATTCCAGAGAATGGAAATGTGTGTTGCTGTTCAACAGCAGCACCAAACATATGTTTTGCATTCTTTACTTGCCTAAGAATAAACCTGGTATAATGGGGGAAAGAGGACCCAGAACAATTATTGTTTGACAACATTCAAACAGGTCAATAAGGCGTTGATATCGAGAAATCAGACCCCTAATTATAAAATATATGAAATCTTGGAGACAGCTTCACTGGGCCTGGCAAGCATACACATTCCTTCCTTTTGTAATGAATAATCTTATGGAATGTCACCCCAACACGCCCAAAGCCCTTCTTCCCCATTTTCATAATTCCTCCACAATGGACCTGAAGACGTGCAAGGAACCACACAATAAATTGATGTCAGAGTCCCCGGGTTTGCTTCCTGCTTCTATTGATAAGATAGGGGCTACTTATGGGAAATATCCAGCAGCCTCAAGCCAGCCTCTTTGATTAAAATGTACATCACATATGAGCACCCACTGTGCACCATGGACTAACCTTATAGTGTTTATTGGAGCTATCCCATTAAACCCATCAAGGATCCAGTTCCCCACCACATTCCTCTCAGGGGTGGATCAGTAAATGGACAGACACTTAAAAGTAATCCAAAGGGAGTTTATTGATTTTCCTGCCAAAGGACCAACCAGTGATGACATAAGAGGGAATTCTCAGCCAAACCAGGAATGGACTCTACCTGACAGTTTCTGAACTAATCAGGAGCACGCAGGAGTCTTGAATAGCTATGAAATGAAATAAAAATGCTCTGTATTCACAATTGTGGTATGTCAGTACTTTAGAGTACTTTCTCCACTGACATCCTCTCTAGCCAGTGAGAAGAAATACCTCTTCTTTTGTCTTTGAACCCATCCATATCTGATTTGCCTTTCTGAATTAGCCAGGCATGTCAAGCTTCCAAACTTGCAATTCTAGCGGATGTTGAAGTCACATAACACCATGACTGTTGATGAATCAAGAATGACTAAGGGCAAAATGTACATGCACTTCTTTCTCTAGAAACAAACGACTTGTCTTGCATGATAGCTTGGTTCATTGTTTAGAACAAAACAAAACAAACACTCATAAACCACCCGCAAATTCCATGTAGCTCCTGACTCACGATTCTTGCTTCTTCATGAACAATATGCAAGGATCCTTTTCAGACAGTACAATAAAAGGCAAACTTTTTCATTTTTACATACAGTAAGCCCTCCACATTCATTGGAGTTAGGGAAGCAAGACCCCTACAAAGCTGGAAAAATCAGAAATAAAAATAATTTAGTTGAAAGCACACCTTTCTATGAATCTCTAAGCCCTCCAGCATAACTAGAGGAAGTATATTGATCAAATCTCTGAATAATAAAATCTGCAAATGTAGTTATTCAACTGTGTGGGTATATATATGTATGTTTGTGTGTGCATGTATGTGTATATGCGTGTGTGTGTGTGTGTGTATGCATACACACACATGCACACTCTGGTCTGTGGAAGAGGCAAAGCAGAAAGAAACAGGATGTGTGCACACTTCAACACAACCTGTTCAGAGTAAACTAGGATTTTTCTGAAATCCTGGCGTATTATTTTGCATAAATGCAGGTTTCTCTCAATCTCTACATTAAAGGTTGACAATTTGACTTCTAAAGTACATTTATTCAAAACAGTGAACAGGATGACTTATTTTTGTTTATGGAAATCAATTTTTTCTCTCTGCCACCAAGGACAATTGTGCAGTAGCACAAGATTTGAAATACAAAATCATGTCATCATTAATCCAAGGGCAGACAATATTTAGCAAGGTCTTCCTAACCCTTTGTTTGTAATCATTGATTTCCAAGAACAGGATATAACAATGCAACATTCGTTTACTTAAATAAATGACTACAAACAGGATGTTTACAACTTTCTTACAAAAGCTTTTGTGTTCTGTGTCTAATTCCGATGGAAATTAAGGAAGAGCAAATTCTTACAATTTGAGTACTACCAAGTCACACCAACACACTGTCAACCTAAATAAACCATTTCCCTTTACAGGCAATAAAATAAATATGCTCAATCACAAATCATAAAATTGGAGTAATGCAAAATAAAATACTTGTGACAGTCACAAACTAAAAATAATTGTTAAATGTATCCCTGTCATGTTTGCAAAAGAAGATAAATACATTTTTCAGATCAATTTCATTCTCACTTTCTTATTTCTCTGCTCTTATGCTCCATAATACCTGAGTAGTAGCTAGGACAAAACAAGATAAAACAACCCAGGATAAAAGATAAAATTACTTTCCTTGTCTTAGGTCACTCATAGGATATTTGCCTCTCTACACCTCAAAATGTTACTCTGTATGAAACTGAAATTTTGTTGTGCTATTTGTAGCATGGGCGGCTCAGCCACAATCTCTAACCAATCTTCAGTTTTGGTGAAAATTATTTGTATTCTTGTTGTTGTTTTTGTTGTTTCAAAGCCATGTCTATAAGTCCTATGAGAAGTGGGAACTTTTGGTGTATATTAAGTGGCAGGGGCTGCCTACCATTCACAACAGTGGTGTTTCCAACCATACTTGTATTAACCAGGGGTTAAACACCAAGACCTTTTGCTAGCAAAACATACATTGAGATACAAAATAAGAGTCCTTATCATCCTACTACAGACTAAGTACACACAAGGCTGTATTACTGAGCTGTATTACTAAACAAGGCGGAAACCAAAAATGCTTAAGTATACAATATATTGAACTTCTCACTCTCACTCATATCTCTCATGCACACAGAAACCAAATGAGTGAAAGACAGTTGCCAGCCATATCCTTCCGAGAAGAAAGATGAGAAGGTGAATGCCGTGCTCACACTGTTTGTCCATACCATCTTGACATTAATACTAGAAAGGTGCCGCAATAGCGTAATATCTTAAGGCAGAACTCATGGATGATTATACCAACATCCATTTTACACTACAGTGATGGTAAATAGTCATGAACAAAATAGAATAGGAGGGGGTTTAAACAAAAGTGGTAGTGGCTGCAATAATACCAGCATGAGGAATCCAAGAAAAGGACAAGGAAAAGCAAAAGATTCAAGAGGAATAATAATGAGGTAAACAAGGCAATATATATCATTAATTCATACATAGCTATTTCTATTCTTGACAAACCAAACTGGGATTTTTTTTTCATAAGACACACTCTGGATATTATGCCTCTGAATGTAAGTTTTAAAGGGTTTTTTTGCACAGAATTTATTTAAATGTCTTTAATTTGTTACCACCCTTTAATTTGTTACCAACTCTTATCATTGTCACAGGTTGTACATTTTGTTTTTCCACATTAAAAAACAGGAAAACAACTGAATGTGTTGTGAACTACAAAATAAAGGTTTTAAAGATCAAGTCAGGGGGTGCTGTGGTTTTTAACTTTGAATATGTTTAATGGCTTTTAACTGGGAATTTTTAAATACTGTTTATATTCAATCCTGTTTTATTGTTTGCATATTGGTATATTTAAAATTGTGTGCTGATGCTTTTATGTTAAGCTGCTTTGAATCTCCTGCAGGAGAGATAAAGCAGGGTATAAATAAATACAATAATGATGATGATGATAATAATTTGAGCATTGGGTTGGTCTTAAATAGTCAATTAAGAGTCCTAAGCTTTACAAAAGACCTGGCCTTGGTAGTGATGAAGGGCCAGAATAGGCTGCTTATGGATGACACATTTTGTAGGCCTTCCACTGAGCAGCCATGTACAAAAGGATTCTGTTTGACAAACGTTAGAACAAGTTTTTGACCCGTTCATAATGTTTCTCCCTGCCACTGAAAAAAGAAACTCACAGAAGTCTTGAGGTATTCTTATTCTGTTTGGTGAGGCGGTTACATGTCTCTTTCTTCCCCTTTCTAATGTGATCTCTGGTTTTGCTGTCCAAAGTCCAACATGCTAAATAATCACTGCACCGCCCTTTGCCAGCTGGCTCACTATACTATGATTGTCAGCTGATCTTCATAAAAATGTATATTACACCAAAAGCTGCTGCTTTCAGTTTGTATGTATTTTTGTGCATGTGTGGGTGAATAAACACAGCTGTTTGGACTTTTGGACTCTTAAGGAGAGATGTTGCTGTGAACATTTTTACACTTCCAAATTTGCTACTCTATAAGTATATGGAAATGGACTGATGAAATTAAAATACATATGTTGAGATACTGAGTGAGGAGAGGGCGCTTAAAGTTCTGGTCTGGCAGACATAGATCATGTCTTCCCCTTTCCATTCCCCAAAAATCCTCTTTCCTTCCCCTTCCACCCACACCATAACACAGCCATGAAGTAAGCCACTAGAGCAGTGATTCTCAACCTGTGGGTTCCCAGATGTTTTGGCCTTCAACTCCCAGACAGCTGGTAAACTGGCTGAGATTTCTGGAAGTTGTAGGCCAAAACACCTGGGGACCCACAGGTTGGAAACCACTGCGGTAGAAAACAGGGTCACCAAGAAACAGTTGGCTATATCCATGTAGCCAGGTACGCAATGATGAAGGCATCCACCAGAACCCCCAGAAGAAACCCAAGAAATCTTGGAGGATTCATCTCTTTCTCACTCACTCCCTGCTTTCTGTTGCCCATTAAATGGCCTTGGAGGTGAATGGGGCAGGTAAGTTTGGATGGGGTTCAGGTATTACAGAATGCCTTCTTCCAAATAAAAAAAAAGGTACAAGATGTCAGACAGTTTTATTTTGGGAGGCTCCAGCAATTTTTTCACTAAATTTAAAGCTCAAAATCATTTAAACATTACTCTGTAGTTTTAATAAAACCTACAGGAACAGCTACGTGGAAGAATAAGATCTAAGTGATGCAAGGTAGCATCATTCATTGTCTTCTCAACAAATCCCATCCAAATATAGTTGGGTTTGGTTTCAGGAGCCCTTGTGGATACCAACATTTGTGGATCTTCAGGTTCCATTATATACACTGGTTTTGCAAAATTGTGTCCAGTATGTACTTAGTACTTGGTGTGCAATTGGTCATACAAGCTGTTTTATTTTTGTAGCAATCCAAACTGAAGATTAGGAAGAAATTGAGTACTTGATTGTACCTTTTTTAAAAAGTACAATCAGAGTTTGCTTTTCGGTTGGTGGAGGTGGGGGTATTGTCAAGCCGTGGATCTGTGGATATGGAGAGCTGATTGTATTGCTTATATATACTGTAGAACTGTACAGTTTGGGTTCAGACATAAAGGTAGTTTGCATAATTATTATGCATATCTCTGTAAATTTGCATAACAAGAGTGGACTGACCGCTTACTGCAGGCATGGATTCCTACTTCTGCATGCTCTTGACAAAATCTCAGCGTGTCATTGAGGCAAATGATTCAGACCAAAATATTCCTGTGCCTCTCCTCACTTTACACTTCAATAAGCATGCTGCCAAACAAAGCATCCAATGTGTAATTATATTACCGCATGAATTGTTTCTTTTTACAGTCAACGATATCCAGTCTACAAGTTGCAACCTACCCTTTTAGTTTCTTTCACCTGTTTTTTCTTAACTCTTTCTTCTTGAAAAATTGTAAGAAGAAGGAGATAAGAGAGATCCTTCACATTGCCTTCTAAATGGCATTCTTCATAGATGCAACACTCTACAAATGTTAAGGCTATCATAGAATCATAAAGCTGGGAGGGATTGCAAGGGTCCCCTATTCCAACCTCCTACAATCTAAGATAGTGGTTCTCAACCTGTAGGTCTCCAGGTGTTTTGGCTTACAACTCCCAGAAATCCCAGCCAGTTTACCAGCTGTTAGGATTTCTGGGAGTTGAAGGCCAAAACATCTGAGACCCACAGGTTGAGAACCACTGATCTAAGAATATACCATTTAAAAACTTCTAGAAGATGGAACCAAACTATGTAAACACCTCCAAAGAAGGAGAACCCACCACCTCTGGGGCAGTCCTTTCCACTATCAAACAGCTCTTTCAGTCAAGACGTTCTTTCTATTGTTTAGGAGAATTTTTTTGTTGTGATTTGAATTGACTGGTTTGTTATTTACACTCTGGAGCAGCCGGAAAAAAGCTAACTACAAAACATCCCTAATAACAAATGATCTTCTGCTACATAATCAGCACTCCATATTTGCTGACATCATTTGGCACAGGACTCCGTGAAAGCGAAAAATCATGAATAAAGAAACTGCTTTTTTAAACCTGAGATTACACCTCTCTAGCAATTTTTATGAAATGATGATAGAATCACACTGTAGGACACAGACATTCCTAGAAATCTGTTTTCTCTAGGATCTCTGAGTTCTCTGCATGACAGGAGAAAGTTTACCACAGAGTCCTACTGGAGGACCTAGAAAAAAAAACTGGATATCTAGAAAAAAACATATTAATCAAATTCAAGAATAATCAAGTCTGCAAAAGTCAAATCCGTAAATGTAAAGGAACAACTGTGCTATTTATCTTGTTCGTACGGATAAGTCCCAATTGGAGTAGATTGTGTGGATCAATGGTTGAAAGTTGAGTCAACACATATATCCCAATAGGTTACCAAAAATGGTGTTCACAATCGGATTTATAAGAGGATGATGGGAGTTGGAGCCCACCAGCATCTGGAGAGCTGCATCGTTACCACTGATGATAGATCTGTACCAGACTTGGGCAATATACCCTTCTTGATCCAACTTAAAATACTGTCAGGTTTTTGTTTTTTGTGGGGAGGGCAGATAGAAAACGATGGGAGTTGTAGGTCAATCACATCCAGAGAATGATGTGAATCCAAACCACAATGGATATAGACAAACTTTGGTACACATACCCATCATGATCTAAGTTAAAATACTGGTAAGTTAGGGCAGGGGGAGCTGATACAGGAGGATGGAAGCTGGAGTCGAGACAAATCCGAAGATGCAACCTGGCAAGATCAAGTGCTGATGGGAGTTGCAGCCCATCAGCTATACGATTTTATAAAAAGTCCCATTATGAGATTATGGGATATTATGATAAAATTGAAAATCAGATTATGAATATTTCCAAAACGTCTAATCCAGGCAACACCGGGTATATACCCTATACATTTACCTTCAGGTATAAGGGGAATATGAGATATAAATATCTCCACGATATCTCATTTGGTGCGTAAATGTAAATAAAGACATTTCAAAACAAAAATCTAGAATATCCCTGGTCCCAAACATTTCAGATAAGGAACACTCTACCTGTATTACATTTCTAGACCAATCTTTTTCCAATGCGATATGTATGTTTTTTGGTATTCCCCTACTTTTTTTGTCCTCTGAACATTTGTGCAAGTAGATTAGGATGAGAAACACTGACTGCCCCAAAGCTAGCCAATGCATTCTAAGTGGAGATTTACATCATTGCCTCCCGGGGCGCATCTGCACTGTAGAACTAATGCAGTTTGATAACGATTTCATAGCTCAGTGCTATGGAATCACTGAAATTAAAATTTTACAAGGTCTTTAGCCTTCTCTGCCAACAGGTGCTGGTGCTTCACCAAGCTGCATCTCCCAGAACTTCACAGCATTGAGCCTTGGCAGTTGGGGTCAAACGGCATTAATTGTACAGTGTAAATGCACCTTAGGATTGAAGTCTACCATTCAACTGGCTCTTGTGTATGATGCAATCTGGACCTCTCCTAAGCATCTCATGGGAACCCTACAAAATGGGGATTAGCAAAACTGTTGTAGCTCCAAAACCACTTCAGTCTAAGTGGCGCCACTATAAAAGGTGGAAGAGCCTTGAAAAATTATATGGTTACACCCCACCTGCACTCACTTCCTTAAGGCACGCTTTTAGCTCATTTTAATTCTTAGGCAAGATTGGCCAACAGAATTACTTTGTCATTCCAGATCAAGTCCAGAGAAAACATTCTGTTCATAATCCCCACAACTTCCTCTATTTCTGCCTTCTGCAAATAAGTATTCAAAGCACAAGGGAAAGGAAGAATGGAAATTGCCTTGAACGGCCTTGGACATTTATCTCCCCTTTGGGTCTCAGTTTCCCATTTGGGAAACAGAGAATAAGGATGATCTAACTTACTAAGCACAGGGTCAGGACTGTATACTGCTAGGCATTTTTAAAAACAAACAAACACACATCTCTTATATGTCTTTTGGGCTGTGTGGCCATGTTCCAGAAGTATTCTCTCCTGACGTTTCGCCCACATCTATGGCAGGCATCCTCAGAGGCATACAACAACCCTGTGATCCCGGCCATGAAAGCCTTTGACAACACACATCTCTTATCTTAGAACCCGTAAGTGTATTCGCTGCAGCCTGAATCTGTTAAGCACGACATGTACTTATTAAATACATTCAGCCCTTCATATTCATAGATTCTGCACTCATCAATACAGCCATCCACTGCTTGAAAACACTTTTTTAAAACTTCAAAAGACAAATCTTGATTTTGCCAACTTATACAAGTACTATTGTTGTACATAATGGGATTTGAGCATCTATGGCTTTTGGTTTCCACAGGCTGTCCTGGAATCAAACCCCAACAGATACCAAAGGCCCATGGTATGCATAGCACTGTTGCTCCTTTACAATATTGTACATATTTGTGGTTTATCTTGAATAGGGGAGCTCCTGCTGGTGCAGTGGGTTAAACTCTTGTGCTGGCAGAACTGCAGACCCAAAGGTAGGCGATTCAAATCCGGGAAGCGGGGTGAGTTCCTGTCTGTCAGCTCTTGCTCCCCATGCAGGGACATGAGAGAAGCCTCCAACGGGATGGTAAAACATCAGAGTGTCTCCTGGGCAATATCCTTGTAGATGGCCAATTCTCTCACACCAGAAGTGACTTGCAGTTTCTTAAGTCACTCCTGACATGGAAAAAAAAATCTTGATTAGGCGTCTGGCCATACTGTAGCTGGGAAAACACTTTGGGGTGCATCTCCACTGCAGAATGAATGCAGTCTGACACCACTTTCACTGCCATGACTCAATGCTCTCACATCCTGAGTTTTTAAAGGTTTTTAGCCCTCTCTGCCAGGGAGTGCTGGTGCCTCACCAAATGACAAATCTCTGGTTCCATAGTATCAAGCCATGCAATGAAAGTGGTGTCACAGTGCATTCACTCTGCAGTGTAGATGCACTCTTGGTCTTGGTTGGAACTACACTATCAAATTAATGCACTTTGACATCCCAGTACACATCAAAGGCAAAATATGTGGCAAATCCTGCATCGCTAAGGCAGGAAGGCAACCCTGCCCTTAAAAAAAAGGGGGCACAATTCTTTTGGAACCCCACACCCCTTTGTATAAACATCACATGATGTTAGGTACAGCAAAGGTTTTGCAAAGGCCCTCTTCACATGCCCAGAGACCCTTGAGCATTATTTCACGTATGACATTGAACATGAATGCAGTTTTAAGTGTCATGGCCCAGTGCTTATGGAGTCCTGGGACTGGTAGTTTAGTGAGACGTCAGCGCTCTTTGACAGAGAAGGCAAAAGACTTTGTAAAAATACAATTCCCATGATTATATGCCATGGAGCCATGGCAGTTTAGAATGATGTCAAACTGCCTTCATTCTACAGTGTTGATGCACCCAATGAAATGAAGAACAGTCACCTCCAACAGTCCGCTGTAGAATGAATGCTGTTTGACACCACTCTGAACTGCCATGGCTCCATGCTATAGAACAAGCATGGACAAACTTCGGCCCTCCAGGTGTTTTGGACTTCAACTCCCACAACTCCTAACAGCCTACTGGCACCCTTTCATTACCATGACTCCATGTTATAGAACATCATATGATATTAGGTGCAGCCAAGGTTTTGCAAAGGCCCTCTTTACATGCCCAGAGACCCTTGAGAATGATTCCTCATGTGCCATTGAACACTAATGCAATTTGACGCCTCTTTAAGTGCCATGACCCAGTGCTATGGAGTGATGGGATTGGTAGTTTGGTGAGGCACCAGAGCTCTGTGACAGAGAAGGAAAATGACTATGTAAAAATACAACTCCCATGATTATATGGCATGGAGCCATGGCAGTTTAAAGTGGTGTCAAACTGCATTCATTCTACAGTGTTCATGCACCCAATGAAGCAAAGAACAACCACCTCCAAACGTCTGGGGTGCACCTACGCAGCAGAATGAATCCTGGATTGTTGTGAGTTTTCCAGGCTGTATGGCCATGTTCCCGAAGCATTCTCTCCTGACGTTTCACCCACATCTATGGCAGGCCTCCTCAGAGGTTGTGAGATATATTGGCAAGGGAGGTTTATATATCTGTGGAAGGTCCAGGGCGGGAGAAGAAAGAACTCTTTCAATCAGGGCCAGCTAACATTTCCCAACAAAGCCTTGGACAACAGAATGGATGCTGTTTGACACCATTCTAAGCCATGGATCTATGCTATAGGGCAGGCGTGGGCAAACTTTGGCCCTCAAAGTGTTTCGGACTTCAACTCCCGCCATTCCTAACAGCCTCAGGCCCCTTCCTTTTCCCCCTCAGCCGCTTAAGCGGCTGAGGGGGAAAAGGAAAGGGCCTGAGGCTGTTAGGAATGGCGGGAGTTGAAGTCCGAAACACCTAGCGGGCCAAAGTTTGCCCAGGCCTGCCCTAGAATGATGGGACGCCCGGGACTCACCCAAGAGCAGCAGCTTGAGCTCCTTGCGCGCGTTGTGCTTGTCCTGCCGCAGCCGCCGCTCGATCTCCAGGCTCAGGCTCCGGGTGGCCTTTTCCTCGGCGGAGAGGCAGCAGCAGAAGCCGCCCATCCTCCGCATCCGCCGCCCTGGGGCTGCCTGGAAGGAGAAGGGGCCTTTGCCGGGCGAGAGCTCTCTTCCTCCGCCTCCTCCTCGCCCTCGGGACCAAGCCATGCCTTCCTGGGCGCCAACCCCGCCCCGACGGATCTCACCTGCCCCCTGCCATGCCCTCGCCCTGAACCAGATCTTCCCCACCCTTCTGGCCCAAGGAGGCAGCCTTTTCCTAATGCTCCGCCAAGGAAGAATCTCCACAAAACTCCAGCCACAGAAATGGACTCACTCCCCGCTTTACCTTAACATGACTCACATTGTTGAGAAGGCACCAACACTCTTCCCACATTTCTCCCCCAAAGAATAGATTCCAGTCCAAATGCTCCTGCCTTCATTAATGAAAATAATGTACAGTAGAGTCTCACTTATTCAACGCTCTGGATTATCCAACGCATTTTTGTCGTCAATGTTTTCAATACATCGTGATATTTTGGTGCTAAATTCGTAAATACAGTAATTACTACATAGCATTACTGCGTATTGAATTACTTTTTCTTTCAAATTTGTGGTATAACATGATGTTTTGGTGCTTAATTTGTAAAATCATAACCTAATTTGATGTTTAATAGGCTTTTCCTTAATCTCTCCTTATCATCCAACATATTCGCTTATCCAACGTTCTGCCAGCCCGTTTACGTTGGATAAGCAAGACTCTACTGTACCTCCATTTACCTGTTTGTTTCCATAATTGTCTTTGAATCCTTTGCTGGTATTGGGCTGTGACAGTATCTCCAGAAATCTGACTTGGCCACAGTGGTCCCCGCCCTGGTTACATCCAGATTGGATCATTACAATGCCCTCTACATGGAGCTGCCCCAGAAGATGGCCTGGAAACTCCAGCTGGTGCAATGATCGGCAGCCAGGCTCCTAACTGGAGCTAACTACAAGCAGCATAGGTAAAGGTAAAGGTTTTCCCCTGACGTTAAGTCCAGTCATGTCTGACTCTGGGGGTTGGTGCTCATCTCTAAGTCGAAGAGCCGGCGTTGTCCGTAGACACCTCCAAGGTCATGTGGCCGGCATGACTGCATGGAGCGCCGTTACCATACCTATTGATCTACTCACATTGGCATGTTTTCAAACTGCTAGGTTGGCAGAAGCTGGAGCAACAGCGGGCGCTCACTCCACTCCCAGGATTTAAACCTTTGACCTTTCGGTCTGCAAGTTCAGCAGCTCAGCGCTTTAACACACTTCGCCACCGGGGCTCCTACAAGCAGCATACAACACCTTTACTAAAGCAACTCCACTGGCTGCAGATAAGCTGCCAGTCCCAATTCAAGGAGCAATCGATGACCTATAAAGCCCTGTAAGGCTCGAGCCCTGCCTATCTCCATGATCGCATCTCCCCCCTAAGAACCGGTGCGGGCTCTAAGATCCTCTGGGGAGGCCCTCCTCTCCCTCTTGCTACCGTCACAAGCAAGGTTGGTGGGGACGAGAAAGAGTGACTTCTTGGTGGTGGCCCCCCAGCTCTGGAATGGCCTTCCTAGAGAGATTAGACAAGCCCCTTCTCAATCCTCTTTCCACAAGGATGTGAAAACCTGGTGGTTCCTGCAGATCAGTGGTTCCCAAACTTATTTGGTCTGCCACCCCCTTTCCAGAAAAAAATATGACTCAGCGCCCCCTGAAAAGGGGGGCGTGGCTTAGAGGGGTGGGCGTGGCTCCTGCTCAGGAGGGCAGGGCTGAACCTCTCCCCTAGTCCAAGATGCAGGGCTGCGAGGGGAGGTTAAGTCCAGTCGTGACCAACTGGGGGTTGGTGCTCATCTCCATTTCTAAGCCGAAGAGCCGGCGTTGTCCGTAGACACCTCCAAGGTCATGTGGCCGGCATGACTGCATGGAGTGCCGTTACCTTCCCATCGGAGCAGTACCTGGGATTTGAACCTGGGACCTTTCGGTCTGCAAGTCCAGCAGCTCAGTGCTTTAACACACTGAGCCACCGGGGCTCCATATATTCCAGTTCAAAGCAGAAAATGTGGGATTTTATTCAGCTGTGTGGAAAGGGCCTCAGCATCATTTGTAAGTTGGATGTTTGTAACTTGCAGACTGCCTCTACTGCCTTGCACAAGGCTCGCTCCCCAGAAATCTACACTGTAGAATTAAAGCCATTTGACATCACTTTAATTGCCATGCCTCACTGCTATGGAGTCAAGGAAGTTGTAGTCTGATGAGGCAGGGAATGCTAAAGACCTTGTAAAAGTAGAATTTCCAAGATTCCATTGAGCCATAGCAGTTAAAGAGGTGTCAAACTGCATTCATTCTACAGTGTAGATGAGCCATGGCTGTAAATATCCAGATAGTAAAGAAGATTTGCCCCATATTGATCTTGAACTCTATCATCACAACCCTGTTCAATTACAAGAACAAATGAATTGCCTTTGTTAGGAAACAATTCTTCACATTGTTGACAAAATCTAAAATACACACCAGAGTGTTAGCTTTATTAAGGCAGCCAAAAGACACAAAATAGACCTAAGCTCCATACCCACCCAATTCATTGGGCATGCACAACTAGATGAGTGTGATACCAGAGGCTGTAATTTCTTCCTGCCACCTCCTTCTCCAAGCAATAATGCAGGTGCTGGGGAGGTACTGACCTGCAGAAGTAGTTGGACTGCAAGGCCCAGTATTCTTCACCATTTTCTATGCTGGCTAGAGCTTAGGTCAGGAGTGTCAGATTCATTTTCATTAGGGCACATCAGCCTATTGGTTGCCTTCAAAGGGCCATTTATAATTGTAAGGCTGTTTTTGAGCCATGGTATAACCCCCACTCCTAAAAAAGATTTATGATCCAATAAGAGTCTATAGATAAATATATATATGATTTTTTCCTTTTCCAGAGGTCTGGAGTTGTGCAGGTCTGAAGATTTGGAAGATTGGGAATGGACTTAACAACAGCTGTACCCCTTAAACTCTATCGTGTCTAACCAATCCTTCAATAAACTGTATCCATTTATGATTTCAGTGTAACTTGTATCATCTTACTGTGTACTGTATCAATTTCTTATATAGTGTATAAAATGTTTCTCATATGTATCAAAATGTAACTAAAGGCAGCCACTTCCCTGTGACCCTCTTTGCATAATCCTTTAGGAGTGGGGATGTTGGCTAAGTCCCTCTAGCTATTTCCCAAGACAGATAGTTATCAGAATAATTGTATTCATCTAAATCATCTTCTTTACCAGCCAGATAAGTTCAGGATGTTTGTCTGTGTAACCTGAGACTGAGACTCCCGCAGAAGTGGGGTTTAGAAAATGTGCATACATTAACTTTCTATACAGAGAGCCAAATCCTTGATTGCTTAAGATCAATACCTTTGTCTTTTGAGCTCTGTACCTTTGTTTAGCACAGAACTAGACTTTTAAGTTAATAAAAGGGGATGTCTCTACAGGTAATTGGTTCCTTACACAGACCAATACCCAGCCACTATCCTTCCCACCCTGGGAATTCCCACCTGTAGGCTGTGATGTAGAAGGAACCTGCAGCCAATCCCAGCACAGATCCTGACCAGACTCTTTTCCAGCCAATCAGGGGAGGGAGCGGGAAGTTTGAATAGTTGTCAGAATGGTATAAGATGTCTTGTATGTCTCTGTATGTTTGTTTTTACCTTTGAAATGAATTGCTTGTACTTGCATACTTTTTATCCAAATTGTAACAAATATCTGTGGCTTGTCTTCAACCTATTGAGTTTGTTTCTCTGTCCTGGACTATCTGGTTTAACTTACGCAGGCTGGCATGGACTCTCTAACTGTGGTCCTAGCTAAATCACTACAAGACTATAATTCCCAGGCACTGAAAGCATCTCAGGTCGTATAAAATGATGTGGTGGGGTGTAGATTCAGTCCATGGGCCTTGTATTTGACATGTGTGATTAATGGGAACTGCAATCTAATATCCACAGAAAACCACACCCTAGCCCAGGGGTCCCCAAACTTTTTAAACAGGGGGCCGGTTCACGATCCTTCGGACCGTTGAAGGGCCGGACTATAGTTGGCCACCGAGTAATAATAATAATAACCAATAATAATAATAATAATAATAATAATAATAATAATAATAATAATAATAAAGAGTGTTGGAAGAGACTCTTTGGGCCATTGAGTCCAATCCCCTTCTGCCTTTGTGCACCGAAAGCACAAGCAAAGCACCCCTGACAGATGGCCACCCAGCCTCAATGTTTATTATTATTATTATTATTATTATTATTATTATTATTATTATTAATAATAATAATAATAATAATAATAAAGAGGGTTGGACGAGACCCCTTGGGCCATTAAGTCCAACCCCCTTTTGCCTTTGTGCACCAAAAACACAAGCGAAGCACCCCTGACAGATGGCCACCCAGCCTCAATGTTAATAATAATAATAATAATAATAATAATAATAATAATAATGTGATTTTGTGATACGAAATCCAGCATATCTATCTTGTTTGCTGTGTCATACAATATAGTAATAATAATAATAATAATAATAATAATAATAATAATAATAATAATAATGGTTGTAAGAGAAGAAGAGACCCCTTGGGTCATTTAGTCCAACCCCCTTCTGCCCTTGTGCTGTGGGGGCCGGATAAATGGCTTCGATGGGCCGCATCCGGCCCCCGGGCCTTCGTTTGGGGACCCCTGCCCTAGCCTAATGGGTGTCTTTTTCAAACACACACAAAACAAGATTTGATTCCTAGGGGTTATATCCCACCAAAGTCATATTAGCTTGACGTTCCCGGTATTCAACAATCTACTCAGCAGCAGAAATGGTTCACTTGGACACAGCACTTTTCTAAAATGGGCTGGGCAATTTTGATGTCCTTGGGGTCAGTGGCCAACTTCTTCATATAAAAGCCAACATGATAGGACATTATCCTCACTTTCTTCTTGGAATGCTGGTTTTCTGTGTCCAAGGGTCTAGCTATACTGAATTAATGCATCTTGGCACCACTTTAAATGGCCATGGATCAATGCTATGGAATCATGGGAGCTGTTGTGTGCTGTATTCTTTGGCAAAGAATGTTAAAGACCTTTAAAACTACAGCTGTCATGATTTCATACCATTGAGCCATGGCAATTAAAGTGACATCAAATTGCATTAATTCTGCAGTGCAGATGAATCTCAAAGAAATCTTTTATCTGTGGAGGAGAGTTTATCATGTGACCTTGTACCACTAGTCTCCAGTTTGTACCCTAAAACCCTCTGAAAGCAATGCTTGCAATTCAGCAATCATATCCTTTTTAAAGGTCAAGTTTTCCCTTTCCTAATGTTTGCTATATTTTCACATTTCACTTTTCTAGTTTCCTTTTGTCCTTACCTGTATATTCTTCCCTTGGATTTCAGTTGCCATCGCAGGTCTCTGTCAAACAAGACAGGCAACCAATCATAATAGAGCTGAACTTTTGAACTCTCATGCTGTTTGGGTGGATGCCATCTTACCTTCCAGATTATCTAACAACCTGTTCACTGGCACAGTCCTTGAACCTCCTGCAGAAAGAGCAAAGCAAGTCTACAGCATTTACCTGTGAGAGCTCTGCTTTGCAATATTCAGCTCATTAAAATACTAAATGTATGTTAGGGATAGCCCAAGTGCAACTGTTTTTGTGACCACCTTTGCTATAGTCCCAAAAGACTCAATCCCCTCTCCTAAAAGCCACCAATAATAAAAATAAAAATAACATTTTAAGCAGGTTGTAGGTCCCTTTTCTACTTGTTTACATCAAAACATTTGTTTTTCTTACAAAACCAGAATTAAACTTCCAGCCACTTCTAGTATGGTTTCGTATGATTTGTTTGTCAGCAACATCCATGTCCTTTGAGTCCTTTTGAACTAATTCTTGCATTAGAATAATAGAATCATAGAGTTGGAAGAGACCTCATGGGTCATCCAGTCCAACTCCCTGCGAAGAAGTAGGAAAATCACATTCAAAGCACCCGTGACAGATGGCATTCTCCCTTCTGAGAAAGACATATTAAGACAACATTTCTCACTTCCCTTCTCCAGCCCAAAATACATGTATTTTGCAAAACCCAGCACTTTAATGCACAAAGTCAACTAAAGACATCTTGCTGCATGTGATAAAGGGAAAAATGATGCCCCTGCAACCTTCCCTCTAGGGCAGATGAGAGGGTGAGCAGCCAAACTTTGTTTGAATACTAAGGATGAGCGAAAATGTCCAGTGCAGTTGAGGGCATTGGGAGAATGTTGGGGACTTGTGCCAGGCCACAGGTGTAACTATTTATTTATTTATCGTATTTTTATACTGCCCTTCTCAACCCTGCCTGCATAGGCCTACCAGAAAAGAAAAGTCTTCAGTTGTGTCTTAAATTCTGACAGCTGATTTAGCTGTCGGAACTCTTCCAGCAGGTCATTCCACAGTTGTGGGCAGAGCCGGCCCTAGGTAATCTTCAAGTGTAGGCGAACAGAATTTTGGCGCCCCCCCAAACCAATCACTGAAAAATAAAAGCGTTGGATAAGCGAAAATGTTGGATAATAAGGAAGTATAAAGGAAAAGCCTATAAAACATCAAATTACATTATGATTTTAAAAATTAAGCACCAAAACATCATGTTTTACAACAAATCAATAGAAAAAGCAGTTCAATACATGGTAGTGTTATGTAGGAATTACTATATTTGCAAATTTAGCACTAAACATTGAACAGGGATATAGGGCAGTGTGGACTTAGATAACCCAGATAGCCCTCAGTATTTAAAAAAACCCTCTAAAATCAGGACAATAAATAAAGAACAACACTCTGAAAACAGAAGAAATCCAGACAGTAAACAATCAGGGACAGCTAACTCCTCCCAAAAAAAGATTCTCCCAGGCAAGAAGAAGCCAGGCCTTGAAGCCACAGGGCCATTAAATGCTAATCAAGGTGATTAATTACAACATTCACACCTGCTTCAAAGAAAAGTTCTTTCTCCCACCCTGGACCTTCTAC
Source organism: Anolis carolinensis (assembly GCF_035594765.1). Lineage (NCBI taxonomy): Eukaryota > Metazoa > Chordata > Lepidosauria > Squamata > Anolidae > Anolis > Anolis carolinensis. The sequence goes on from NC_085842.1 coordinate 247,788,112, forward strand.
CGATATATAAACCCCACATACCTAGCTTCCAAGTTTCTACAGACCTCACAATCTCTGAAGGCCCCAAAGGTGGGCTTGCGTGGTGCGAAGGTGGGTCTGCGCTGGCCGGAAGGCCCAGCGCGGCCGCTGGAAGGCCTGAAAGAGAAGGAGGTGGAGAGTGGTGCCCTCCTCCCAGGACGATGGTGCCCCCGGGACGATGGCGTCACAGGCAAATGCCTATTTTGCCTTATGGTTGGACCGCCTCTGGTTGTGGGGTAGCCAATGAAAACAGCCTCTGGATGAATTGTCAGTTGGGTTCCAGTAGACTGGAATACCCGCCTCCCAGAAGATCTAGGAGTCCTACAGGGTGGATTGTATGGGAGAAGGCAACCCTGTAGGTAACCTGGACTCAAACGATGTAGGGCTTTAAAGGACAAAACCAACAGTTTGTACTTTGCTCAGAAATGAATTGGCAACCAGGTTAGTGACTTTAATATGGGTGTAATATGCTCCTTCCTTATTTAATCATCTTGTTATAGTTGGTTACGAAACACCTTTTATTAGTTGAGTAAGTTAAATCTCATACTGAAGGATAAGTTAATCTTATATTGTAATTCGGTATGTAATTATTAAGTATGAGAAGTTACTGCTGGGTGGATTTGTTCTATCTTGTCCCAGTTGTTTTTCACAAGTCATTCTGTTTCAGATGGTGCTTTCAGTGCATAGAAGATGTATTCTTCTGCTATACTTTACTTATCCTGACATTTCCCACATCTGTGGCTGCACCCCTGTGGTAGGCTATTTTGTACATAGGGGTTGGAAAGAATTAGTATGAGGGTTAAAGAACTGAGCACCTGAAATGGTATGGCTGTCCTGTCCTGTATTGCACTACATTATTTATATCCTACTTTCTCCCTCAGAGCTGGGGCTCAAGGTTGTCCACAACATAAACAGAAAAACAGGTGACTAAAATCACATGGAGCTGGCATGGCATAGTAGTGAGAATTGAATTGTGACTACAGCTAATAGGTTTTCAATTCCCACTCAGACATGAAAACCCACTGGATGACTTTGGCAAGTTGCATACTCTCGGCCTTAGAAAACCCTGTGACAGGTTTGCCTGAGGGTTGGCAGAAGCTGGAAATGGCTTGAAGGCACACAACAACAAAGGCATATCATTAAAACATCAGTGATACAAAAGTATAGAAGAAATACAACACATTATTTATTTATTTATTTATTTATTTATTTATATACCGCCCTATCTCCTGAATGGGACTCAGGGTGGTTTCCAATCATAAAAACAACACATACATTACATAGCAACATAATAACACATTATTAAGCAAGGTAAAACAATACAATTATATAGCAATAAATAACACTTACACAACCTGATCAAGAGGACGGGAACCATAAACCCAATATATTAAAGTGTATCATTTTAGGCTAGATAAATCTTGTGCAATATATTCAGGCCCAGAGATCAGCGGTATTCCAATGTAATTACTCAAAAACCTGCCAACACCACCAGGTCTTCAGTTCCTTACGGAAATTGGATAATGTAGGGGATTGCCTGATGTCTTTTGGCAGTGCATTCCAGAGCTCGTCCCCTCGTCCCCGGCAGCTGCACTTGAGACGGTGGTGGGAGCGTAAGGAGAGCCTCCCCGGATGATCTCAAGGTCTGCACTGGTTCATAGGAGGAGATGCGATCACGGAGACAGGTAGGGCGCAAGCCGTATAGGGCTTTATAGGTCAAAACCTGCACCTTGAATTGGGCCCAGCAGTTTATCGGCAGCCAGTGGAGCTGCTTTAATAGGGGCATTGTGTGCTCCCTATAACCATTATTTTCTTGTGAAACAGGACCCCGAAGCCAGCTGGAAATTAAAACATATTTCTCTACAAAAGGATGGCAAGGAGGGAGTTAGTCTAGCCACTCACGAAAGAATTTTGGATCCTGGGAGCTCCCGCCAAGAACTCTTTTGTGTTTCCTTGGCTGTGAGAGCTACAGGATTGAGAGGCATGTGTCTCTCAAAGTTTTCAGAGGTCAGGCAAGCTCACATGGGAATATAACTGTCTACAGCTTTATAAGTCATAACAAACACTTTGGCTGCTTCCACACAGGCATTTCATCTGGAGCAGAATATGGATTCAGGAGATCCAGTTCGATCTGGAGTGCCATCACAGAACGGGTTGCAAAATCCCATGGAGTCAACACAGACTGCCAGATCTCTGAATCTACCTTCTGATCCAGATTGGCTCCATTGAAACACTGCAGTTTTGCCCTTACCTAACTGGAGGGGAAAACTGCTTCCCTAGGCTAGCTTCAGAGGCTGAAAAAGCTAGCATTCCCACAGGAGCCCTGTGTTTTCATTGAGGGGAGGCTGCTTTTTAAAATTCGACTGCTCCAGCTTCATCCCTGCATATATTTACCCTTCGTATTTAGCATTCAGATCCTTCCTGGGCCTGGTTTATACACAGAATTGATGATGTCGATTTTATAGCTGGAATCAAGATTTCTGGTGAGTCTATTTATCATGTATTTTCTGGGTGGATCCAAGTTGGAACTCACATTAGGGAGGAATGATTTGTAAACTCCCATGCCCTCAAGCCGGTTTCTAGTCAGATTTTAGTGGCTGTGTGGATAGAGTCTTCGAATTGTTTTCAGAAACAGATTGACAGTTAGAGGGGTTGTTGTGACAATAAAGCTGTGTGCTCCCTTTAACCAGCCTCAGTTAACAACCTGCCTGGAACATTTTGGACTCTAACCCAGTGGTTCTCAACCTGGGGTCCCCAGGATGCTTCCACACAGCAGAAAAGTCTGCTTTGACCCGGGTTTAAAAAACCTGGGTCAAGGCGGACTGTAGTCCATGCACTAGCTGCAAAAGCCCATGCTTTTGCGGCAGAATGTCCAGGTGTGCTCCTGGTACAAACCCCTTTAAAAAGGAATTAAAAAAAAAACTTACCCGACCGGCATTCCCCTTCTGCTGGCCCTCTCCTAGTGTGTAGGAATGATGCAGGCCCGGTGCAACGTGGACGCCGTTGAAGCGGCGGCGTCGGGCGCACGTCAGGGGGGGCGCTGTCGATGCCTCTACGGCGCCCCTCTGTACATTTACCAAGGGAGGCGGTGGCGGGGACCATCGCCTCCCTCCTCGGCGAAGAGCTAGGCCTGAAATGAGGCCTTCGCGGAGGAGGGAGGCAATGGTCCCTGCCGCCGCTGCCGCCTCCCTCCTCGGCGAACGCGGAAGACCTATCTGGCTAGCTATTCTCGCGAGGTGGGCGAGGTGGGCCAAAGGCCCGGCCTAGGGACACCCGGTTTCCCTAATCCCCGGGCCGAGGCCCTCCTCAGCAGCACGCTGGAGGTGACCTGCCAGGGCTGGCTGCGCGATCTGCAGCTCCAGTGCGCTGCGCCGCCGCCCCCATGTGAGGGAAGGAGGAGCAGGTAGGGAAAGAACAGTCAGAGAGAGAGAGAGGAGTTGGGCAGAAAGTTGACGAACTCGGGTGCACTCTCAGGTAGCGTGCTCTCAGGAGGGGAAGGGAAAGAAAGAGAATGTAGGAGAAGAGATGTAGAATGTAAGAGAAAGAGAATGTCTAGGTGGCAGGAGCACGCACAGGCGCGGCCTCACCCCCAGCTGGCCTCCCAGCTGTGTTTTGCTTCCCTCTTCGGGTTTTCCTTCAGCCAAGTCCACTCTTCACCTCCCTTCTCGCCCTCACTGCCGGGACAGATAATCCAAACCGAGCCGACTCTTCCAGGACTGGGGCCCTTCCACACAGCCACATATCCCAGAATATCAAGGCTCGGAAACACCTCAGGGAGACTAGAATGAAGGCATGGAGCCCACTTGGCCCAGGCACAATGATAGGGAGATGAGAGAGGGAGAGGGATGATAGAGAGGGAGAGCGAGAAAGAATCCCTTAATGCGATTCTATAGCACTGAACCTGGCAGATAACGCGGTGTCGAGCTGCATCGATGCAGCCTTCATTTCCCCTCCGTGCTGCTTAGCCCGGTGAGAGAGAGGGAGAGAGATAAAGGGGTTGTCGGTGGTGGGGAGGAGAAGGGAAAGAGGAGAGGGAGGGCTGGCCCAAGCCTCTGAGGGACTGAGGGGAGTAGTGTGTGTGTGTGTGTGAGTGAAGGAAGGAAGGAGGAAAGAAATTGCCGCCATTAGAGCCTCTACTGCAGTAGAGCCTCCCTTCAGTTCCCATATCCTCTTCCGAGGGTGATCCGTGGTTTTTTTTTTGGGGGGGGGCAGCCTTTGGCGGGGGTTTCTCTAGCGTGCCCAATGTGCTTCAACATCTGGAAACACCCTGGCTGGATCTACACTTCCCTATATGCCAGCATCAGATCCCAGATTATATAAATCTACACCGCCAGATAATCTGGGATATAGGGCATGTAGATCCACTCCTAGAACTGGGGGTGGGGTAACTCTTGGAGGCTCGAGAGAGGGGGGATTGACAGAGAGGAAGGATGGCAGCACAGCGGCAAAGTTACTGTGACTTTTGTTTGAAGGAGCACTCGGTAGCTGGGCTGCTGTGAGTTATCCAGGGTGTACGGCCATATTCCAGAAGCATTATTTCCTGACGTTTCGCCACATCTATGGCAGGCATCCTCAAAGGTTGTGAGGTCTGTTGGAAACTAGGCAAGTGGGGTTGATATATCTGTGGAAGGTCCAGGGTGGGAGAAAGAACTCTTTTCTGTTTGAGGCAAGTATGAATGTTGCAATTGGCTACCTTGATTAGCACTGAATGGCCTTTCAGCTTCAAAGTCTGGCTGCTTCCTGCCTGGGGAATCCTTTGTTGGGATGTGTTAGCTGGCCCTGATTTATTAATGTTTGGAAGTCCTCTGTTTTCTGAGTAATGTTCTTAATTTACTGTCCTGATTTCTCAACCAGAGAAGTCAGCCATAGCAGAAAATTTGATGAATCAACCTGGACACAGCATATTATTTGAGAACACAGGAATGCTGGACCACTCTAACAATCACCATGGCAGACTACACAGAGAAGCCACTGAAATCCACAAACATGTGGACAATTTCAATAGAAAGGAAGAATCCATGAAAATGAACAAAATCTGGCTACCAGTATTAAAAAAAACTCTAAAATGAGGACAGTAAATAAAGAACAACACTCAGTAGACAGGGGAATTCCAGACATGAAACTATGAGGGCCAGCTAATACCTCCCAAAAAGGATTCCCCCAGGAGTAAGCAGCCAGACCTTGAAGCTGCAAGGCTATTCAATGCTAATCAATGTGGCCAATTGCAACAGTCACACTTGCCTCCAACAGACAAAGAGTTCTTTCACCCACCCTGGACCTTCCACAGATATATAAACCCCACTGGCATAGTTTCCAACAGACCTCACAACCTCTGAGGTTGCCTACCATAGATGTGGGCGAAATGTCAAAAGAATGCCTCTGGAACACGGTCATACAGGCTCCCTACCTATCTATCTACCTTGCTACATATTCTCCACATTGTGTGTATGTCTATGTATATATAAGCGATACACACACACACATGAAGGAACCATATGTGCTATATATCATGGGTCCCCAAACTAAGGCCCGGGGGCCAGATGCGGCCCTCCAAGGTCATTTACCTGGCCACCGCCCTCAGTTTTATAATATAATATTTTTATATCATTTTAATAATATATTGTATTTACATATAATATTGATAATAATATTATAATGTTATACAATATACTAATACCATATAATAATATTAATTATATGTTATATATTACATATAATATTACAGTATAGTGATATAGTTCAATATAGTAATATATAATGCTAATATTGTGCTATGCTAATAATATAATATATTGTATGTACATACAGCTTCTCTGAGTCCACTTCAGGGTGAGAAGGGTGGGATATAAATGTAATAAATAAATGTAGTAAATGAATAAATAAATAATTTTAGACTTAGGCTCGCCAAAGTCTGAAATGACTTGAAGGCACACAACAACAACAACAATCCCAATTCACTTGACTATCTTATTGGCCAGAAGCAGGCCCACACTTCCCATTGAAATCCTGATAGGTTTATGCTGGTTACAATTGTTTTCATTTTTAAATATTGTATTGTTCTTTCATGGTTGTTGTTTTGCACTACAAATAAGACATGTGCAGTGTGCATAGGAATTTGTCCGTGTTTTTTTTCCAAATGATAATTTGGCCCCTCCACAGTCTGAAGGATTGTGGACTGGCCTTCTGCTTTAAAAGTTTGAGGACCCCTGCTATATATATATATATATATATATATATATATATATATATATATATATATACACATACACTATTCACTTCTATCTTTTATTTTTCAGTGCTCTTCCACACAGTCATATAACCCAGAATATCAAAGCAGAATAACCCACAATATCTTGCTTTGAACTGGGTTATCTGAGTCCACACTGCCCTATATCCCTGTTCAATGTTTGGTGCTAAATTCGCAAATATAGTAATTCCTACATAACATTACCATGTATTGAACTTCTTTTTCTGTTGATTTGTTGTAAAACATGATGTTTTGGTTCTTAATTTGTAAAATCATAATGTAATTTGATGTTTAATAGGCTTTACCTTAATCCCTCCTTATTATCCAACATTTTCGCTTATCCAACGCTTTTATTCTTTAGTGATTGGTTTGGGGGGGGGGGCACCAAAATTCTGTTCGCCTACACTTGAAAAATACCTAGGGCCGGCCCTGGAATGATGCACCAGGAGAGGGCCGGCAGAAGGGAAATGCTGGCCAGGTAAGTTATTTTACTTTTTAATGGGGGTTGGGGGACTTTTGGGGAGGGGGTTGTTGTCCTCGCATTTTTGGGGGGCTAATTTAGCCTGGAAAATCGTGGGACTGCTGTCTGGACTGCAGTCCAGACAGCGGAAGTAGTGGGTTTATCCTGCACCTTCCAAGAAGTCGAGGAATAAACTCACTATCGAATTAATTCACCACAAACTAGGGTTTTTCTGGTTTGTAGCAAATTAATTCATGTTTTTCAGACATCATATAAACTGCCCCTTTTTATTGTGGGAAGTCCCACATTCAAAGGGCTGTCTGGATGCGCCCCCAGATGGTTTTGGCATTCAACTTCCAGAAATCCCAACAGCTGGTAGGCCAAAAACATCTGGGGACCCCAGGTTGAGAACCACTGCCCTAATCATTCTTCAAGGGCATTTCTGTAAACCACACATTACAATAATCCAAATCAGAGGTAATAAAATCATGTGCCACCATGGTCATTTAAAGACAGCTGTTCCCAGGAATTGATACTGTTGACATGCAAGTTATAATTGTGCAAATATATTTCTAATCACTGAAACCAGAAGTACACTCAAACTGCAAACTATGTCTTAAGAGTGTGTGTAACCCCATCCAGCACAGGTTAAATCCCTGTTCTTTCATCTTTCAATGTCCAACCTTATTCAGTCCATTACCGCTGAAAAGCACGAGTTTAGACCTGAAGGAGCTTCCTTGGAGTGAGGTGGAAAGGAAGGATAGAGTTGGGGATCATTTGCATCCCCTTATCCTCAATACCAAGCACAGGGAACCAAGGATTTGGAGCCAACTCAGTCCTTTTGGGGTTTTCCATATGGCCCTTTCCTCATAATCTCATCCTTTTGAGCCTTCTCATCTTTTGTTGTTTCCCTTTTATATCATGATAAAAGGTTAACATATTTCTCCTAAAACTTAGTTAATGACAGATAGAGTTTCTTATGCAAGTATGTTAGGTCCCAAGTTTTTTGTATTTGGGCCTGTCTATCACCCCAAAAAGGTTGCTCAAAAGGAAAGTCTGCCAGTGGGCCAAAAGCCCCCCAGCTTTGTTTCATGCCACTTCCCACCTCATCACATTTACTAAATTCCACTAAGTGCTCCACTTTAAATCTGGGAAGCCACTGTTCCCATCACATTCGTTTGGCTTCAAGTGTAGGATAGAACATTCTTTGCCTATTTTAAGTGTGGGGGCAAGCATTCTTTTAAAACGTTTCAGGAGGTGGTGTGGAAGTGGATTTGGGGGAATGATCTGGATGATTCTCTAACGTTTACATTATGGAATGAATGCTCTTGAACCCCATTTTAAATACCATAAATCCATACTATGTGGTCCTGGGAGTTTTAGTTTCCCAAGGTCCATATCCTTCTCTGGATGAATCTGCACTGGAGAATACAGTTGAGACCCATTTAAATGCCATTATTATTATTGTTGTTGTTGTTGTTATTGTTGTCGTTGTTGCTATTATTATTATTATTATTATTATTATTATTATTATTATTATTATTATTATGCCATGTCTCCATGCTTTGCAGATCTGGGAGTCATAGTTTTCCAAGGTCCACACCCTTCTCTTGGTGCATTTACACTATGAAATGAATGCCCTTGCACCCCACTTTAAATACCATGGCTCCATACTATGTGGTCCTGGGACTTCTAGTTTCCCAAGGTCCATACCCTTTTCTGGATGCATCTGCATTAGAGAATAAATGCACTCAGGACCAATTTTAAATGCCGTTGTTGTTGTTGTTGTTGTTGTTGTTGTTGTTGTTGTTGTTGTTATGCCATGTCTCCATGCAGTCCTGGGAGTCAAAGTTTTCCAAGGTCCATACCTTTGTCTTGGTGCATTTACACTTTGGAATGAATGCCCTTGCACCCCACATTCAGCTGCTAAGTTTTTCTGATACATAAAACAAAATTTGAACATATCTGGATGGTTTCATTTTCTCTTGTGCTTTTTAAAAACATCAGCTAAGCATATACTTGGTGCAGCACGTTTTAGTAACATCTATCTTTTTTGGCCTTATTAATTAAACCTTTTGGACCAATTCAGAGGTATTGTAATATTGTTTAAACTGAAAAGAGTTCAACCTCCCCATGATGTGGAACTATATTTTGTACTATTTATGAAGCTTAAAGATATACTCCTGACCCAGCTTTTCTATGAATTTTTGTCATTATACAAATTTTGTCTCCAGGATTGATACTGGAATGGCCTGAAACAAGAACAAAAATATAGGTGAAAGGTGGCCTTGGACAACTGTTTGCCCAAAAAAGACAACTGTAGATTGAACCATTCCATTCACTTTCGCATGATATAACTAAATATAACTGATGGGCCCATTTGGTGGAAACCTTCCCAATGTCTGTTCTCAGGCTCTGAAAGACCCTTCCAAGACAGGTGATGTGGCATACCTTTAATAATGTTCCACAAATGGGTGGATTTCCAAGAGGTCTACTGATCATGATTTTGGAGGCCATGTATAATATGTTGGACTCTTTTTTCATAGAATCATAGAATCATAGAATCATAGAATAGTAGAGTTGGAAGAGACCACATGGGCCATCTAGTCCAACCCCCTGCTAAGAAGCAGGAAATCGCATTCAAAGCACCCCCGACAGATGGCCATCCAGCCTCTGCTTAAAAGCCTCCAAGGAAGGAGCCTCCACCACGGCCCCGGGGAGAGAGTTCCACTGTCGAACAGCTCTCACAGTGAGGAAGTTCTTCCTGATGTTCAGGTGGAATCTCCTTTCCTGTAGTTTGAAGCCATTGTTCCGTGTCCTAGTCTGCAGGGCAGCAGAAAACAAGCTTGCTCCCTCCTCCCTATGACTTCCCTTCACATATTTGTACATGGCTATCATGTCTCCTCTCAGCCTTCTCTTCTGCAGGCTAAACATGCCCAGCTCTTTAAGCCGCTCCTCATAGGGCTTGTTCTCCAGACCCTTAATCATTTTAGTCGCCCTCCTCTGGACGCTTTCCAGCTTGTCAACATCTCCCTTCAACTGTGGTGCCCAAAATTGGACACAGTATTCCAGGTGTGGTCTGACCAAGGCAGAATAGAGGGGGAGCATGACTTCCCTGGACCTAGACGCTATTCCCCTATTGATGCAGGCCAGAATCCCATTGGCTTTTTTAGCAGCCGCATCACATTGTTGGCTCATGTTTAACTTGTTGTCCACGAGGACTCCAAGGTCTTTTTCGCACACACTGCTGTCAAGCCAGGCGTCCCCCATTCTGTATCCTTGATTTCCATTTTTTCTGCCGAAGTGAAGTATCTTGCATTTGTCCCTGTTGAACTTCATTTTGTTAGTTTTGGCCCATCTCTCTAGTCTGTCAAGATCGTTTTGAATTCTGCTCCTGTCTTCTGGAGTGTTAGCTATCCCTCCCAGTTTTGTGTCGTCTGCAAACTTGATGACAATTTTCTTCTAATTGTTCTTTCATTTGTTATCACTGGTTTCAAATTTGGTGGAGCAACTACCCAATGTATATGGATTCAGAAAGGGACCATCACCTCCCTGGATGCTGGGGTCCCTTTGTTTACACTGTTGCCATGAGAATGCAGTTCCAAAGCAGACCGGTATTGCCCATTCCGTTAGTGACAGTAAGGCAAAAGGGAGATTTGCCATCTCTTTTACCTTGATGTGTTTCGGTCTGCCTGAAGATGTCCTTGAGAAGACTTATCAAAGTAAGTGCTTGTGAAATCGAGGTGTAGGTTTGGGGAAGTCTACCCCAGCAGGAGGTAGACCCTGCGGCCCCAACAAAGAGGGATCACTACTTTGGTAAGCTCAGAGAAGCCTGATTTCAGCAATTTCAGTTCCCTAGAATCCAATAAAAAGACTCTGCCAAAGTGAAAAAGTGCCACCAAGATTATTTATTTAGCGATTCAGCTGAATAGGATGCAATGCCGCAATCATTCGTCAAGCAAAGCATGTTGTTACAAAGAAATAAAGCCATTTTTATACAATTTTCAAAGTGAAGCCTCTTCAAATTTCCCGCCCTCTTCCTCCCGCCCACTGGCCGCTGATTGGCCGGCGCGTCCCAGCTGGGAGAAGGCTTGATCTCCCACCTCGCTCCAGGAACCAATCACGGGCTTTCTTCGTCTCCGCGGCAGCGAATCAGGAGGCAGGGAGGCGGGACAGGGAGAGACAATGTACTGATGAATGATTCATGTGTAATCGGGCTGCCAATCGACCCCCCGAGGCTTTTGTCTACAAGGGGAGACTAGAGTTATTGTCTTTTTGGATGAGACATCGATAGGATTATGTCTGGCTTTCTGGTCCTCAACGGTTCCTTGATTATCTACAGTATGAGACTGGGGTGGATGTGCTATATGGAAAAGAAGTTTTACTGTTGTGGGGATTAAAAGCTTTCCTAAGGCTCTTTTGGGTCCCCAAAGCAAAATGACTAAATCTTCCATGTGGAGATCCTCGCTGATGGACCAGCTCCAAGACCAGGAGGATTTCCTTTGTCCTTTGTCCCCCCCCCCCCCCCCCCCCCCCGAGTGAGAAAGGCGGTATAAAAATATAGTAAATAAATAAATAAAAATCCTTTATCTAATTTTAGTCACCGTATTACATGATAAATTTAAAATTTTAATGTAATCTGTAAGTACTATTGTATAAAGCAAACATTTGATATGTTTCACTATCATCATTTCTTCCTTCTTTTAAACAATATACAAAGTTTGTATATCTCTATTTTAAAAATCCCAAAATAATAAGGGAGAGGAAAGAACCCAAATCAAATATCCAAAATCTCTTAGATGATGGGGTATATGGGACAGGAAATGGATAAGATATATATAGATATAGATATGGATATAGATATAGATATGTACCAAATTGTAGTAATAGTAATTTCAGTGTTTTTAAAAGTATTTTAAGTCAACAAATCCTGTTATAGTCATCTTCTTCTGGTTCTTTAAAAGTTCTATGAAGGGTTTCCATTCTTCCTGAAATTTTTGAGTGTTTGCTTGCTGTAAAGTCAAAATTAATTGGCCCATTCTGGCCATCTCAAAAACCTTTGTAATCCAATCTTCTGATATTGGTACATTTTACCATTTCCATAGTTTTGCATATTGTTGCTGCTTTTGTCATGTAAAGGAAAATTATTTCCTGTTGTTTTAATATTTGTTTTTCTAATATTTCCAATAAGAAAAATTCTTGTTTCATTGGGATTTTATAAGATAGTTTCCATATCTTTAGGTATTTTATCCACAATTCTTTTGTCTTTGGACAGGTTCATCACAAATGGTAAATATGCCCAATCATTTGATTGCGCTTCTAACTGAAGTCAAATCTTTTATACATCTTTGATAGTTTTTCTGGCATTATATACCATCTATATATCATTTTCTTGAATTTTTCTTTGACTGTAACTTCTTGTAAATGTTAGTTGTTTCTTCCAGAGTTCTTCCCATTCTTCTAGATTTATTGCTCGGCCCACATTTTTTGCTCATTGGACTATAGGTTCTTTTACTTGTTCATCAACTGTTAAATCTTTCAGGAGGAACTGATATAATTTCCCTATTTGTTTATTTTTTGTCTGTAATAATCGATTCCAATGACTCTCAGATTCTTGTATACCCTTTTTATTATCTAACCGAAGTCTCTGTTGAAGTTGGTTATGGTGGAACCATGTCATAGTTGAGTCTTTTTTTTTATAGTTCTCATCACATTTTTTACTTTTGTGATGTCCCTTTTTCTAACACTTGTTTAGAGGATAGATATTCTCTCTTTGGTGTTTTTAACTGTGGACGCGCCTCTTACGGTTTTGTCCATTTCGTATTTTATTATTAAAAGATCTTATATATTTATTCTGTATTCTCATCTATGAGTTTCTTACCCGGTGTTTCTTAAAGTTAGAATAGTTTTGTTTTGTCATATATCAGATATGTATGCCAATCGTACCTTAAATCCCTCCTTCCAATTGTTAATGATCTTTTTTTAAATCTATTATTTAATCCATGTCCATGCTGCATCATGCAATTTCTCCTCTATCTGGTGGGGCAGAAGGCAGGCAGTGGTCACATGCCCCATCTACATTTCCATATAAGACCGTTTGAAACTTCATTCTATGGTCTGTGAAGGCTCATATAATGCAGTTCAGTTCAAATGAGTCTCCCTAGCTCAATATTGGGGTCACGAAAAGTAGTAAAAGATTTCTGAACCAGCCTGCCTAGCAAGCATAGCAAATGCTGGCTTATTTTCATGAAATGTTTGATATTTAGACCTCTTTTATTGACTGATATGCCTAGTGTCATGTAAAAATGTCTTGGAGGGGAAGCAGGAGGAAATAGTTTGAGAAGCTCTGTTCTAGATCACCACAAGGGAAAGTCAGAGATACTGCTCTTCCCCACGTTTAAAAGAAATATTGAGTATGGAGGAGCGGCCCATCTGAATACAGATTTGGGGACCTTTGGGATTGAATCTACCATGAGAAGAGCAATGCCCCAAAAACAGCCCCTCTCTCAAGGTGACTCCTTCTCCCTCCCTCTAACATTGTCCTCCTTTCTCCTTTGCAGAATCTCAGGAAGTTCTGTGAGAACTGTTTTTCTTGTCGGAGGAGGAGATCGAATAACGTGGCTCCAGCCAGGTCTCCCTTTCCTCCTTCTCTTCTGATTGTTTTTACATGAAGAAATCACTATACAAAGTGTTAACAGCTGAAGCCCATTCTTGTCTGAAGAATTTCTCAGAATTTCCCATGGATTTGTCTCCAGATTTTTTTAGGCCTTATGACATATCCACCACCGTTGGTAGTTGCACCCTTCATGAGCATCCTACTACTATGATTTGCATCTTTATACATTTTTTACATGGGAGGAAAGGATTAAAATCTATCTAAATAGCATTTCATTTCATTGTATACATTTTAATCCCTTCTGTCTCACTCTCCCCATTTCTCTAATTCCATATTATATTCTGAATCTCATCCTTGAATATTTAAAGAATTTTTTTTACTTCCTGCCTTTCTCCCAAGATTTATGTTATTTATGAGTAGCATTTCAAGATTCTTACTCATAAAGGACTTTCATTGACTAGTGCTTTAGTGAGCATCCTGTCGTAACCTTTGATCCCCTTCAAAATAGCTACACAGGATTCTGTTGCTAACATGTTGCTGTTTTCTCTTCTTCTCTAGTGCTCCAGTTGAAGCTCAAGAGTCCTTCTCCTCCGAGGACATCACATTGGACATTTGGGTAAGGAGGGAAAGGCAGGAGCATTGTACTTCTGTGAAGAGGAGGGGATCAGGATTTGAATGAAGTCTCGTCTCTTTCTTTTACAGCGTTTCTGGATGGTATCAGCTCTGCAGCGGGGCTGGGATACAAGGACTGACGGCCCCAGAGTGAGGCTGAGATTTCAAGGAGAGGAGGATTTTTTTCAACAAATAATGTGGCGGGAGGGATTGTGGGCGGGGCCTCAGATCTGTAATGTGGTGAGAAATTAACAAATGCAGAGAACATACTGAGTTGCATGGAAGTGTGGTGAAGGTAAGGAATTCATCCATTTCATAAGAAAATGGAGTTCTACTGAGCTCTACTGAGTCAAATATTTTCACCCATTTCATTGCCTTAATGTGATGAAGTCCTTCAGTTTGCCATCCCAAAACTCTGCAGTTGCTTTGTGCCGCTCGCCTTGTAGTTCATTCTGACCTCTCTCACTCATGAATATGTCACTTGCTTCACATATAGCCCAGATTTCAAAAAGTTATTTCTTTCAAAGTATCATTTCATTCTTAAGATAGATGCACGTAGCACTGGAATACTGTCTGTGAACATGCCAGACAGTATTCTGCAAAGTAGTCTCACCGCTCCTTTTCTTACCTAGGTTGGTTATAAGATTATAACCTTACCCTGGATACTTGTTGTAAACTGTTGTCAAGGAATTTGACTTATTACAGCTCTAGCAATGAGAAATCTCCAAGTTAACCTGTTATTAATAGCCCTACTCAGGTCTTGTAAATTCGTGATTGCGGGTTTCTTGATTGAATTTTTCTATTTCTAATGTGATACTCCTCTTTTCCTACTCCCGTCTATCTTCATTTTCTCATGTCTTCTCATGTGAGTCATGTCTTCTCATGAAGTGTTTTAGTTTAGTCATCTGGCCTTCCAGGGAAATTCAAACCCATTATCTATTGCTTTGGCAGTCCATAATATCTGCAGACATCTCCTCCAGCACCACATTTCAAATGAGCCTATCAAGTTTTTTCACTCTCCAGATTTCACAACCATTCATAGAAATTGGAAATGCAATGGCATGGACAATCCTGACTTTGGTGTTCAGTGGTATTCGATAATGGTCTGCAATTTTAGTATTTAATTATCATATATACTATCAGACAACTACAGTATTTATAAGAGAAAGAAACATGTCTGCAGAACATATGAGAATTTGTTCCTGTGCAATTTATTTACAAGTGTCACACCACACATATACTTCTCCAGGGTTTAGTTCAGAACTACAGAGATCCCATTCAGTCTGTTTAACACATTTATTTTTCTTGTGGCCTGCTTTACTTCAGGACTGGTGTTGGTTTGTGGTAATATTCTTTATTTTACATGGTGATAAAATTTGCAGGCTGGTTCCTCCTCCTAATCCCTTTGCTTTTACCATTCTGTCAGATATGAGATTTGAATTCCTTAAAAGGAATAGGTTCTGAGAAAACCTCACCCTGGCCTAGTCAGTTTGGCAGGTTGAATGATCTAAAAACAAAAGCCAACCCAGAGCCCGTCATGTTTTAAATACACACCACTGCATCAACTTTTATCTCCACTTTTGGCAGAAAAAGTCAAGGGGAATGAAAATCGATACAGCACAAAGCCATTTTTGGAAAGACAAAAATCAAATGTAAAATTGCTAAGGTTAAGCATGAAGCCATGTCATTAAGGGATCTTGTAAAATTATTTTTGCAGAATTAAAGAGAGAAGAAAACTTTTATTACCTGCAACATTTTGATAATGATTAAAGGAAGAGCCCTTCCAGACAGGCCCTATATTCCAGGATCTTTGTTTATCCCAGATTATCTGGCAGTGCAGACTCATATAATCCAGTTTAAAGCAGAAAACCTGAAATCAGATCCTTGGGTCCAAAGAGTTGTAGCTTGATGGCAGAGTATGCATTGCATGCTGATGACCAGATTCAAAGTGTTTCCTCATTACACTTTTGTAACAGTTAGATCTCACATTTACTGCCGTGAATCCATCCTACAGAATCCTGGAAATTGTAGTTTGATAAGATAGTTAAGGTTTTCTGCACGGTAACATGATTCTATTGAACAGGGCACTGAATTACAATTTCCAAAACAGCCTGAGAAAGAAATACAAAATTAACTCAAAATTAGACATTGAGAACTCTAGTTCAGGGAATTGTGCTGAAGCTCTCTTCTAGGAAATTCTAAGAATTTCACAAAATATGCTTCCCAGTAAACATATTCAAGGCTGGCAATACAGCAAAACAAAGCAAAATCCCAAATCCCCCAAATATTTATGTATTTATGTATTGCATTTACTGTATGCTGTATACTACTTTTCTCACTCCTGGTGGGACTCAAAGCAGTTCACAACATAATCAATGGAAAATTTCAATGCCTCACATATATAAACATCAAATATCAAATCAACAACATATGACAATAGATTAAAACCATCACAACTATAAAACTGTGACAGAATCACAAATACAACATAAAAAATTAGGCCCTTGCAACAATCATAGGTGTCTTTCCATATTTCTGTCATTCTCCGAATGCCTGCTTGAATAACCAGGGCTTGAGCTGTTTCCTAAATACTAGGAGGGAGTGGGGCTGATCTGATCTCACTGGGGAGGGAGTTCCACAGCCATGGGGCCACCGCTGAGAAGACCCTGTCAATCATCCCCACGAATCACACCTGAAAAGGCGGCGGGACCGAGAGCAGGACCTCCCCGCTAGATCTTAATGTTCTAGCTGGCTCATAAAGGGAGATGCGTTCGGGTAGGAAAGCTGGTCTGGAACCATTTAGGGATTTATAGGCCAAAGCCAGCACTTCGAATACTGCTCAGTAGCAGACTGGCAGCCAGTGGAATGCTACCTGTATTAGCCAAGAAAAATGCACAAAACATGTCCAAGCTTTCAAACCTCACTGGCAAAAGATACTAAAAATGCTAGTGGAGCTTTGAAAGATTGCAGGATATGTTTTGTTCATTTTGGTTTGCCAATAAAGGTATCACTCTTTTGAGGATTTGGAATTTTGTTTTGTTTTGCTGTATGGTCAGAACAGTTACTCCTGAATATGTTTCCTGGGAAGCATGGTTTGTTTTGTGCATTTTGGTTAGCAAATAAAAGAAGCCTGAGGATCTGGTGATTTGGTATTTTAATTTGTGCTCAGGATTATGTAGGAGGGAGCGACAATGTACAGTGTTATCCAGCTGATGGGTTGTATACAGCAAATTCCCCTGAAACCCGGGGGAACCACTGCCAGTCAGTGTAGATGATAATGAAAGAAGTTGCCTATATATTTCTATTTCCTAGACCAGGGGTCCTCTTTTAAGCAGAGGGCCGGTCCACAATACTTCAGACTGTGGAGGGGCCGAATTATCATTTGAAAAAAAAAAAAACAATGAACAAATTCCTATGCACATGTCTTATTTTTAGTGCAAAACAAAAACAACAATGAAAGAACAATACAGTATTTAAAAATGAAAACAATTGTAACCAACATAAACCTATCAGGATTTCAATGGGAAGTGTGGGCCTGCTTCTGGCCAATGAGATAGTCAAGTTAATTAGGATTGTTGTTGTTGTGTGCCTTCAAATCATTTTAGACTTTGGGAGAGCCTAAGTCTAAAATTATTTATTTATTCATTTACTACATTTATTTATTACATTTATATCACGCCCTTCTCACCCCAAAGGGGACTCAGAGCAGCTGTATGTACATACAATATATTATATTATTAGCATAGCACAATATTAGCATTATATATTACTATATTGAACTATACCACTATACTGTAATATTATATGTAATATATACCATATAATTAATATTATTATATGGTATTATTAGTATTATATTGTATAACATTATAATATTATCAATATTATATGTATATACAATATATTATATTATTTAAAATGATATAAAAATATTATATTATAAAACTGAGGGTGGGGGCCAGGTAAATGACCTTGGAGGGCCGCATCTGGCCCCCGGGCCTTAGTTTGGGGACCCCTGTCCTAGACCCTAAGCCAGCATGAATAAGGGACAAGATTGTAGGTGATCAGTTTCTAGTTCTCACTGGCCTTTGAAGCCCACTGGCATTAACAGCCAATTTTTGCTCTCATTGTCACTCTCTGGGTCCTTCCACACAACCATATAACCCAGAATATCAAGGCAGAGAATCCACAATACATGCTTTGAACTGTGTTATCTGAGTCTACACTGTCATATAACCCAGTTCAAAGCAGAAAATATGGGATTTTATTCAGCTGTATGGAAGAGGCTTCAGTCAGACTGGCCTACTTTGTGGATAGGATACAACTGGGAGTAGGGGAAAAAGAGAGATAAACACTGCAATGAACCCACTGGAGGAAAGGTAGGATATAAGTAACCCCCAAGAAATAGTACAAATTACTAGTGACCTCCATACAAAGTTTTACCTAGCTAATTCCAATTACATGCTCCCTTCAGGTCTTCCTCCCACAAAGCTAAAGGTTTCCTTCGCTTTGTGGGAGGAAAGGGAGGAGGAAATCTGTTAAGTGCATTGTCAATAGAGATGCTTAAAGTGATTCTGCCTTCTAGCTCTTTCTCCAAGGCCAGAGTGCTGAAGGAGAATCAATGAAGAATTGAACTTTGAATACTTTTCTTTTCCAGAAGCCATTCTTACCTCTAACTTCTCTGGCGTTCGAAGGTTTCCTTTTCCCACTGAGATATCCTAACCTTGTGCCTTTCCCATACATTAATTTTTGCAAAGCCCGTTGAGATTTAGGATGTCAAACGCTGGCACCATGAAGACTGAGTAAGGCTGTGCTGTGTGGTATTTTATGTATTTGAAATAGATTGCTAGAAGTTTTAATAGCTTTAACTATTTATTTTTAAATAGTCCTAGGTTTAATTCTATTTTAATTATTATAGTCTTAACAATTATTGTCACTTTAAGTCTCTTTTGAGAGAGGAAAAGGAGCATAGAAATAATAATAATAACCAACAAATAAAGAAATAAAAATATATTTTGTAGAAGGAGATAATCATGTGCAGGCAAGCATAAAAGGTGGGTTTTAATGCAGTGAGGAAGAACTACAGAAGACCAGTCACAGAACTTTTAAATTGTTGCCTATGAAGAGATTACAAAAATTGGCTGTTAATGCCAAAAGAAGTAAGAAATGTTTCTGCTGTGGTTCGTTCAGGTCAATATATATGATTTTTTAAAACAGAGATTCAAAGTGGAATATTAGCTGAAAGAAATATTGAAATGTATACCATATCTGGATCCATTGGAGTGGTTGAAGGCCAAGTGTGTTTCCAACAACACTCTGGCTAAGTGCCCCATTGAAAACAAATGTGTAGGATGCTGTAATAGAGCAGCAATGGTAAGCAGACAATAATCCTTGGTATCTGCTAGAGTTTGGTTCCAGCCCCCTGCCCCCTCCATCGATATCAAAATCCGTGGCTACTCAAATCCTATTATATACAATGGCACAGTAAAATGACGGCTCTTACATAAAATGGCAATATCAAGGTTTACCTTCTGGAATTTTTGTTAATATTTTCAGGCTGTGGATGGCTGAATCCATGGATTCAGAATCCGTAGACATGGAGAGCCAAGTGTATTTCTCTCTCAAGGATGGCAACAACTTGACCCGCAGATGTTATTACACTGCCATTCACAACAGACATTGCAGATATACAAATTGTGAGGCATTCTGGAAGTTGCTGTTTAACCAGATCTGGAGGTTTGCCACACCTATTATTTCTATACTTGTGTTTATATACATGTGGATAGTATTACATTTTTTTCACTAGTTACAGCATGCCAATGGACTTCTGATGGCATCAAGACTGGGAGGGTAATAACCCTTTATCTCCATTACAGTGTTCCGTGAACCAAAAAACTGGCTTGAGGTTTGGGGCAGCATGTAAGGATATAAACAGTAAAGAAAAGAAGCTTCCATTGCATTAATTGACACCCAGTTGCCAATGCAATGTTGGGCTTTCTTTTTGGAATATCAAACAATGCAAGACAAATTACAAATTGTATATCCACTTCCTATGTATAAATAATGTGACCTTAGATTTTGTAAATGAATGTAAAAGTGGTTGAGAACTGACAGTTTAAGAGTTTAGGCTTTCCATTAGCTTTGCAAGAAGTAAAAGCAAAAACAAACTTTAGTTTTTTGGGGGCCATTAATAATCATTCTCATCTGTCTCACAGGGTTCTAGGGACAAATGATTGGGACAAGGAACTTTTTTTCTGTGTCAGGAGCAACTTGAGAAACTGCAAGTCGATTCTGGTGTGAGAGAATTGGCCATCTATAAGGACGTTGCCCAGGGGACGCTCAGATGTTTGATGCTTTATCATCCTTGTGGTAGGCTTCTCTGATGTCACCGGATGAGGAGCTGGAGGTTACAGACGGCGCTCACCCACTCTCCACGTATTCGAACCGCTGACCTCTTGGTCAGCAGTTCTGCCGGCATAAGAGATTAACACACTGAGCCACCAGTGGCTCCTGGGACAGGGAACTACACATGTAGCTTTATAGTGTAGGAGGAACTGGAGGAAGCAGTAGACTATGGGCCCTTCCACACAGCCATATAACCCAGAATATCAAGGCAGAAAATCCCACAATATCTGCTTTGAACTGGGTTATCTGAGTCCACACTGCCATATATTCCAGTTCAAAGCAGAAAATGTGAGATTTTATTCAGCTGTGTGGAAGGGGCCCCAGATACACTACTAAGACATCACAGTGCTGTCTTCAAAGTAAGCGTAAAAAACATATTCAGGGTTAGCTGAATTGGCCATATAGCAAAATAAAACAAAATATACCAAAGGTTGGTAGATTTATTGGTCAACTAAAAGGCACAGAACGCTTCATGCATTCAAATCAACTGACCTCTTCACCAAGTCAAAGGTGCTAAAAAGGATACAGGGTAAGAAAAGAAAAGTGTTGGTGATGGAGTCCACAGGCCTAAATTCTGTGCCAGATATTGCTTCTGTTGTTTAGTTGATCTGGAAGGATCTCAGTGCAGACAGAGTCCACTCCCCATATTTTGGTCACATGAGAGTAAAGCTTAAAAGACATCCTGGATCACAAGAGGAATTATCTTACTGTTGCTAATGGAGCTTAAATTTTGCTGCTAAATTTTATTGAACCCTCTCCTTAAAGTCTAATCCCTTAAAGCCAGCACACCCAGAACTTTGTTAAATCGGGTTCTGTGGCTCTCTTAGAGACAAAAGTAGATGGCATATATATGTATGGTGCCACTCCCACCAATGTTGGTTTGCTTTTGTTGATTTGAATGAAAGGGATTTGTTTTAAGAATCTAAAAGTGGCAGAGACAAGGTCTACATAAACCTGATGGCCATTTTCTAACTGAAAATTATTTCCAGCTTTCGAATGCATAACAGGGATGACTCATTCCCCTTTTGCAAACATACAGTCAATAAGACACACAAGGAAGCTGCAACTAGAACCACAAGAAAAAAAATCTATTGAAAACACAAAGCAGGATCACAAAGTTTAGCCTGGCAAAAGCTTCAAGTAATCACCCAAAGAAGCCCTCGGCTCTGCAGGCCAAGGGATTCTGAGAGTTTGAGTCCAGGAATGTTCCCAAAGTCTGCAATTATCTGCAGTGATGGCTTAGTGAATTTCTAAGTGCTTGTGGTCATCATGACCTAGCCATTTCCCTGGGAAGAGTGAAAAATGCAAGCAGTTCTGTTGACTCACATACCAGCTCAAGACATTGCAGAAGTTTCTTTCTGTCATTCTAGTGCGAAACATTGTCTTTCAAAGTCAACAAACTAGTTCTAGAAGTACTCCCTCACCACCCATTGTGGGGACCCAAGTTAAGCGAGGCCAAGACCTTCTCAGAAAGGTCTAAGAGAATATTAGATGTCACCATAATGTCTGCACTTCTAAAAGTCATCCCTTATTTTAATCCAACCACCCCCAGCTTTGCTATATCACTAGTCAAATTCAAAGAAGAAAAGATAATACTATGCAACACGATTTTTGTCGCTGGGTTATAAATGCCATTTCCTAATTGGTTCTATTATAAAAACATGAAAAATGTGGACACCCTGCAGTACAGTTTTCAATGAATATTTCATACGGCCCCTCTAGACTGCCAGATAATCTAGAATCTCAAGGCAGAAAATCCACATTATCTGCTTTGAACTGGATTATCTGAGTCTACACTGCCAGATAATCAATCTCAAAGCAGATAATCTGGAATTTATACAGCTGTGTAGACGGGGCCATGAAGTCTCAAGCAATTCAACGTAGTTTGTGGCAGCCATAAAAATGAAGTTTCAGAAGTATAACAACTACTTTCAAAGTAAGTACTTCACAATTAAACAGGAAATAACACTTTTAAACCAGGAAGAGAATTTTTTAAATGTTGTTACATAGTGTAATAGACATGGGACAAGGGGGAGGAGAAAAGAGGAGAAGGAAGGCGAGGAGGAGTTAGGAACAGCTGCTACTACATGTTTTAAGAGTCTTTTCTATTCTAAGAGTATTTTCATGGTTCCTACAGAGGCTTTTCTGAGTTCAGAGGTCCCTGGAGGAACCTTGTATCTCAATCTTTCCATTTTACAGATACCTCTTATTAAGACAGTAGTTGAGATCCTGTATAATGAGGTTGTGACACATAGCTTTAGGATGATGAAGCCATACCATTGAAATGTTATTCAAATCTGTTGGAGAATTGTGACATGGTACAACATGGCACAGTGCAAGATGTCCCATTGTGCAACAGGGGCTTCCATCAAATAATGGCAACACACATGAGGTCAGTACCTCCACAAAGAGGCAGTGATTTCCTACATTTAACCATTCATTATGATAGTCAGATATTTTTTACCTCTGGTCAAAGGGCAGCCATTAATTTGCACTGCCCTGCATTCTGACCTACTGGTGCCCCATGGCTCTGATAGGGGGGCGGATTACCTACTAAAGAAGAACTCATCATGAAGAACTGACCTGAAGGTTGGGTTGCTGACCTGAAGGTTGCTGGTTCGAATCTGCGAGACAGGGTGAGCTCCCGTCTGTCAGCTCTAGCTTGCAAAGACATGAGAGAAGCCTCCCAGGAACACATCAAGGCATCCTCTGGGCAATATCTCTGTAGATGGCCAATTCTCTCATGACAGAAGCGACTTGCAGTGCATTCTCAAGTCGCTTCTGACATTATAAAAAATCATGATATACATACTGCTAATGACGCAAGCAATGGGGTGCATGCAGACTGGGAAAATAAATAATGAATATGGATTTTTTTCAGGTGTAGACAGACCCTAGATTTCTTAACCCCATAATAAAAACAAGAAAACACTGGGGCAGTCTACTCATGCTACATTAAGTGGTGTTCTGTGGATCAGTACCAGTTGATGAACCATCAGTTCTT
The DNA here is from genome assembly GCF_035594765.1 of Anolis carolinensis. Lineage (NCBI taxonomy): Eukaryota > Metazoa > Chordata > Lepidosauria > Squamata > Anolidae > Anolis > Anolis carolinensis. The sequence continues at coordinate 247,811,474 of NC_085842.1, forward strand.
GGCCCATGGTAAGTTTCTGGGCCAGAAAGCTTTTTCTGCAGAACACTGCAGAATAGATTCATGTAAATGTCTAAAACAGCTATTAGGTGATGTTTAGAAAACATTTACTGTTGCCAATTTTTTAGGACCCCATTTGGGGTTGGGACCCACAGTTTAAGAAGCCCTGATCTAGCCAAGCCCCTAGCGTCATGTGGAGACAAACAAAACCTTTGAAAGAAATGTCCCTTGAGGTGCCACATAAATGGTACAAGTACCCACGTGCTCCCAGTTCCATCATCTTATACATTATAATCCACAGTATTGGTAACTGCCCTTAATCTCCTTGGATATCCTCATTTGTAGCCTCTCAGTGTAAGAGATAGAATGATTTCCCCCCTCAACAAATGTTTTGGTTGCGTAACTATTTAGATTTATGTTTGTTTTCAGTCACAAAAGTGATAAAACCATGAACTGACCTACCTTGTGTAAGAGTGATTTTGCATGATGACATCAGTCATCTCTTGAGTATCTTCCCCCACCTCTCAGTTTATTGCAGATCATTGGTTGAGATCAGGCAATCATTGAATAGTTAGAGCCACATGGGAATGAGAATGCCAGTAAATTGTAGCACTTCAGCAAATGTTTATTTATGTAAGGTATTTATCACCTCTCATTCCATCAGAGTGATGATATGTTGCAATTTAGATAGCAAAATTGTGCATTGATAGGATATAAGCAATTTAGTGTTGTGCTTTTGTATTGAATTGCTGTTCGTTTTATGTAGTTTCATTTGTGTCATCTCGTTTTGTATTTGGTTCCTGCTAATTAAAATGGGCCACCTATATGACACAAATGTTTGTCTGGCTAACAAAAAACATGAACATGTTTGTGCCATTGGCGGCAATGGGAGGGCTTCCGCGGCTCATCCTCCCCCTCGGTTTTTGGGCTAAAGAGGTGAAAATTGCCACACACAGAGGGCATTTCGATCCCTTTTAGCCCACCAACTTTTAAAACGTTTGGATCTTCCCCAGACTACTATTGTTATTAATATTATTATTAACACCCATTTCCACACATCAGATGTAATGCAGAAGCATTCCTCTCCCAGGCTCAGCTTAGATTCCCAGAGTAGCTATCGTTATTAATATGTGTATATATATAGATACAGGTATTATTATTAGGACCCATTGGTACACACCAGCTGTAATGGGGTAGCAGCCCTCTGTCAGTACCTGCTTATTGTTATGGGGCAGAAACTAAAGGAAAACTAGCACAATGATTGTCACCTCTCATTTCATCATTCGTTTTGTGTAGACGAACGGTCGAAATGAAACAATAGCATGAAGGATACCAAGGAATTTTTTTTGCACACATCTCTAATAAGCATGCAACAGATTTGCATTGTTACATCCACTTTCCTTTTATTTCATTTCATTTTTTATATCTCACTATGCTAGCATGATAAAAATAAGTAAACAATTATTTCACCTCTATTTTTTGGCTGCCATGATGCTTCTGAGTAGAAGCAAACCTGAATCCCTAAGAATTTCTGCTGATATCATTCACTGCATGCTAACACCAAATTTTGGAGATCAATCAGTTCCTGTCATAGACCTGGTTATACTGTCACCTGTTGAAGAGCTTTGAGCTGACTAACACATATTTGGCATTTATGGCATTTACTCAGCCTTTTCCCTCTTTTCACTGCCTCAAAATTAACTGCATTTCTGTACAATTAGCTTGCATAAGTTAGTGCTAGATACTGTGAAAAACTGATGGAATTCTCAACCTGTGGGTCCCCAAGTGCTTTGGCCTACAACTCCCAGAAATCCCAGCCAGATAATCAGCTGTTAGAATTTCTGGGAGTTGAAGGCCAAAACATCTGGGGACCCACAGGTTGAGAACCACTGATATAGAACATTACACGTCTTTTGGGTGATTTTGAACCCACTTAACTGTGAGGCCCATTGAACATAGTACTAAACATTTAGAATTGCGCTGCATGAAATTCATACAGCTTATAATTCTCTAGCCTCCACTGACTTTCCCGTCACGGAGTCTAATGCCTGCTGTTGGATCTACTGAAGCATTCCCTACCCAAAGTTATGAGTCACACTGGAAAGGAGGTCATGACTGCAATTAAATACAATTACAGCTTATTTTGACTTTTCCCTTCAGTTAATATGCTTCAAGGGTTGTTTTTACATTTCTATTTATACATCTTAAAAACAAAGAATGTCTAGGACAGGTGATAGGCTTTACATTTCTGCAGCATAGGAATTCATCATTGAGAAAATTTCCAGTGTTACCAGACTTGATCTATAGAGACCCCGAATGAGTTACCTAATTTTTCATTGTGTAACATTATGAACATGTCCCAGAACAGGGCAGATAAGTGCTTCTCATGCTATCTGATGTGGTGGGTTGGCATCTCCCCCACCCCCATGTACAAGACTGGTATCATTATTGTACCAGTCTTTTTTGCATAAATTTCTGGGCCAGAAACTTGCCACGGGCCAAGAACTGACGGTTCATTGACTGGTACTGATCCACAGAACACCACTATGTAGTATGTGTAGATTGTTACAGTGTTTTCATGTTTTTATTATTCAGCTGTACTTCATGAAAAGGAAAATCAGTCTGTTTAGCAAGCCATGAAAATGCTGATTATCAGTAAATGCTTGATTTTCATAATTATTTTATACACCCCTATACCTTAAGTCACACAAACATTCTTGGGCCAAAAGGGATCCTGAGTGGATGGACTAAACAATATGTGGATGGACTAAACGGTTCTGGCCCAATCTACTTGTCCGAACGTATCTCCTCCTATGAGCCAGGAAGATCCCTAAGGTCATCTGGTGAGGCCCTGCTCTCGGTCCCACCTGCCTCTCAAGCACAGCTAGTGGGGACGAGGGACAGGGCCTTTTCGATCGTGGCTCCTCGGTTGTGGAACACCCTCCCCAGAGATATACGACAAGCCCCAACCCTTTTGAGTTTTAGAAAATCCCTGAAAACATGGCTATGTGCCCAGGCTTTCGAAGATTAAATGATAAAGACAACCATTTACGGCTACAGCACGAGGATTTTGGATGAATTGATATTTAACCATATGTTTTATATTTTTATATTGTTTTAATTGGATATTCATTGCTATGTTTTAATTATGTGTAGGCATCAAATTGTTGCCAATTGTGTACACCGCCCTGAGTCCCTTTGGGTGAGAAGGGTGGGATATAAATGTTGGAAATAAATAAATAAATGAAATAATAAATATACTCACTCTAGAAGTGCTCCGGACCATAAGCATAATTGAGGCCGGGGGGGGGGGGGGGGTTGGATGATGACAGCAGAGCGTCCATGGTCATGTGGCCCAATCCTGAAGGATTTGAAATGTTGACTGCCCTCTGATAGCAAGGTGATATGACCAGGGGAAATGTGTGACTGGTTATGCCAATCTCACCACGAGTGAGATGTGTGTGTCATTACCAGAGTCTGCTCATGTTCCATTATATTATATATATGTTGGAACATGAGCAGCCACAAATTTTATTATCCAGTGGATCCTGGAATAAAACTGCAGTGGATAATATCAAGTGCCCCCTGTACCGCCAACTCTATAGCAGGGTCGAGAACTGTGCATAGTTCGTTATTATTGGACTACAGCTCCTAGTAATACTAGCCAGCATAGCAAATGGTGAAAGCCTAACAATATCTCGAGGGTCACCATGTGTACTATCATCCCTTTTCTACAGCTTATCTTAGCTAGGCTTAACATTCCTGATAGCAGGAAAATGACCTGGGCAACTAGTAACTCCCAAGGTGGTACAAGTTTTCTGGTTTTATGCTATTGGACATTAGAGATAACTCTCTCATGCTGGCAAATGCAGAGGTGAGAAGCTCTCATTCCCCATCTTAGATAGAATGATTGTGGGATTGCAGGAAAAATATGTCAAGGGCCAAAGATTCATCACAGCAGAATAACAGCATATATTCTAGTTTGAATGCTTTTTACCAGCATCCAGAAGAAACATTTCCCACATTTGATTACCTTATATACTCATGTAGAAATTTTAGTCAAAAAAATCAGTTTAAAAAACTGGATTGACTTTCTCAGGGGTCCTAAACTCTTACTTTAAAAAGGATCAATCCTCATCTCTGAATAGGGTAGCAACAGGCAAGAGATTTGTCCATCCTGGGAGAATCTAAAATAAAGTACTGATCTCTCCACCATGGTGCCATTTCTGGCTTTTTTGAATACTTGAGAGAGAAATAGCTTGACTTATCCAGGGGTTATATCAAAATCCATCATTTTGACCCCAAAACCTGTCCTCAATTCATACATGAGTTTGATTTATACGTGAATACAGGCAGTCCCCAAGATAGGTTCTGTAGGTTTGTTCTTTGGTTGAATTTATTTGTAAGTTGGAACAGGTACATTTTTAAGTGTAAGTCCAGCCAAGCACACACACACACACACACACATACGTATGGAAGCATTAACACTCCTGTGGTGTTTGCTTTGTTATCTGTCCTGTTCAGAAGATTTCACCTCCCTTTCTGTCCCTGTGATAATTGGATTTTGGAAAAGGTGGCTTGCTGTTGAAACAAGGATGGGTAAGAAAGCTTCAATGGAGACATCTTTTCCCCATGATGACTCTTTCTGGAGTGAATTTCCCTTCCTAGGGATAGACTTTCTCTCACTTCCTGTTGTCTTACCTCTGTTCTTAACAATAAATAGTTTCTAAGTCAGGTGTTTATGACTCGGGGACTGCCTGTATATACTTTGCTTAAATAAACAGTTTTGAAAACACAAACCTTTCACTATAAAGTGCAAACCTTACAATCTATTACCGGTAACTCCAAGAAAGAAAATGTATTCCAATTTTACATTCCAATTGTTAACAGTTTCACTCCATTCTTTGTCAACAGCACAAATAAGGTTGCAATCCCAGACATAATTTCCTGGTTGTAGTTTTCATTGAACTTAGCCTCTGAGAATATATGTATATGATCATGTTTTGAGCACAGAAATACCACCCCCCCCCCAAAAAAAAGTCAAGGGGAATACAGCCCATCAGGTGTTTTAGATATATTCAGGAAGATTTTGCTCTTTACAGTTGAGTTTATCTAATTAAGATAAAGCACCGAAAATTGATCATTGGAATAAAAGAATTTATTCCATTATTATAATAAAAAGGCATTTAAGGAGAACAATAAGCCATAAGTACTTCAAGATATGCAAATGTAAAGAAATGAGGATACTGGTGTACAAAATTTTGCCCAATTATGTTATAATTTTAACTAGCACGGTCATTGGGGGAAGTATTTATACAATAGTTCTAGTCAAAAACTATTAATCCCCAAACTATACACAATACATGCATTTGAAGAACATTAAGAACAAGTGCAATTTATAAAATACTGTTAAAAGTCCAGTTTCTCCTGTGAAATGAACACATCCAGTTAAGGTCAACTCCCAAAGTGGTGATAAAATGAAAACATGGACAAAATTGCATCATAGCGTATCCTTTGGAGAGAAAATGTTCCTGTACAGCTACATCTTTCCTGCCTAGCACTTACAATCTTTTGCAATCTGTGTTAAGATATTCTTCATTCTTTGGAGAAGTTCTTACAGACCTTGGATGGTGTCTGTCACATTTCAAAAATTGCATTCAAAAGTCTTCAAAACGAACCCACAATATAAGTAGAATCATCCACTTGCATGAATACAGGCACACTGAACATGGGACTACATGGTGACATGGCCACTAGGTGACCCACATATAATACTAGTTAAAAAGGAACAATGACTTAGGAAATAGAAGAAAAAAATGTTTTTTTAATGTATGACCTAGTAATTCCTTTCAGTCATGTATTCATGACCTATATGCACAGTGTGATTTTGGGGTCATTGAATGGAGGAGGCAAAATTGAAAAAATCCTCAGGTCCACACGAGTGGAGACAGCGCTCTGGATTTGGATCTATTGACTTTGGTGAAGATTGCAAAAAGCAATCTCTGAATCAACATAAGGCTACACAAAGAAAAGAAGGTATATATTTAATGCAGATGTATGAATGCCTGTTGAAAGGACCGTTATTTACAAAAGCCGGTATATGAATGGCCATAATAGAATAGCTAGCCATATGCAACACATTTCATAATGTAATTGTGATGATGGGATGAAATCTGAAAGATACAAGTGGATTGTATGATTACATTTCAGCTAAGGCAAGGCTTTGGCAGGTTATTTTGTCACCCCAAGCACACACCATTAGTTACACGATAGTACTGTCCAAAGTACTTGGTGTAGAAAGGTACTTTTTCAAAAAGTTTCAAGAAGAGCAGCACATCATTATAATTTAACTGGGTATATTTTATTACTTTTCAGGTGTATTAACATTTTTGATGTTCTGTCATTTCAGTCTTTTGTGAGGAATGCAAAACAAATGGGAAGGGTCAGTGAGTAAAGGTCATTTTACAAAGGCTGGAAGTCCCTAGCAATCTCTTACTATGCAGCCCTTCTCCTCACAATTTTAACTTGTTTTTCTGAAAATCACAGTCATTTCTGAATTATTATTCTTAATATTAAAAAAAGTCTGCTTGTAGTTAAAACTTCAAGATGGAACCCCCCCCCCCCCCAACCAAATGATGGAATAAGTAAGATTAATTTGTTCATATACTTTGACAAAACTCCAATTAGTTCTGAAAATTGACTCTGCTCTTGAGTTTATCCTTCTGAATGGTATCAGTTATCTTCTGAGAAAGGCAAGTTTTAAAAATAATGAAAAAAACCCATTTCATATGTCTTAGCAAAAAAGTCCTCCAGATCCTTCAACACAATTCCCTTTGAATTATTTTTTTCGTGCCAGGAGCGACATGAGAAACTGCAAGTCGCTTCTGGTGGGAGAAAATTGGCCATCTGCAAGGTTGCCCAGGAGACGCCCAGATGTTTTGATGTTTTTACCATCCTTGTGGGAGACTTCTTTCATGTCCCCATATGGAGCTGGAGCTGATAGAGGGAGCTCATCCACGCTCTCCCTGGGTTGGATTCGAACTTGCAACCTTCAGGTCAGCAACCCAACCTTCAGGTCATCAGTCCTACCACCACAAGGGTTTAACCCACTGTGCCATTGGGGGCTCCTTTGAATTAAATGAATTTGTAATTTTCCCAGTAATGACAACACTGACTTAGTACAACTTTTTAGAGAATACACTCCTAAAGAACACTAAGAAAATACAATTCCAAGAATCCTATTTTTTGTTTGTCCATTTAAGATATTCACTGTTGGCAAAGATACACAATCTTTTGGTTTTGTTATGTCTTCTCTTGCTCTGTTAAGAGGCACTCATGTCTTGACTCACTTCTGTAAGGCATAGCAGAAAATAACCACTTACAAAAAAAAAACCAATCCTAAAGTAAGGAGAGCAGTATCATTTTTCTTTAAGAGAAAAGGCTTGTGGTGCACTGATACATGGCAATGTTGTGCCGGCAATTCAAAGGATGTTGGCACATCCAAGTACCTCAATTCAAACACAAAACTTGATCCAATGGCCTACATTCATCTCATGTGTCTACCTTTCCTAGAATACTGGTACTCTAGTGGTATGGAACATTTCTGTGTTACAAGTAGAAAACATAAAGTGAACTTTTGAATCCTTGCTAATGAGTTTTAAAATCTTATAATATCCTCCTCAAAGCTATAGTAAATAAAGACTGCCCACTCCTAATCATTTTTAGACTTCTCTTTTCAAAGAAAAATAAATTCTTAAAACTGAGGAGGCCAGTTAATAATCCATTTAAAGAGTCATTATCAAGCACCCTGAATTCAGTAGATAAAAAAACCCAGGACTAAACCAAAATCACCACAACTTTCATTCTAAGAGCCAAAATATAGTACACATGGCTTCAAATGTAAAATCTGCCATAATCATCATATAACAAATAGATCTCAAGGCAGCTTAAGATGGCCAAATAGATGTAATCAGAGAGATTTGCAATGAGATGTTTTCATTGTGCCTGATAAGCAAGTCTATATGGGAAGAATATCACAAAGTTCTTGAGCAGATTTGTCACCTCCAGTACTATTTGGAGATTTAGGCTTAAATTCAAGTGCTAGAAAAGCCACAATGAATCAGCTGAAGTTATGTACTGTATGTGCTCATGTATAAGTTTGGAAATTTTAGTCCGAAATTGAGCAAGTAAACCTGGTGTGACTTATTCACATCACAATGTAAGTACTTTACCTAAACCTTTATATAAAAAAGGAACCATTCCCTTCTTTGAATAGAGAGCTTAGACCAGTGGTTCTCAACCTGGGGTCCACAGATGTTTTTGGCCTACAACTCCCAGAAATCCCAGCCAGTTTACCAGCTGTTAGGATTTCTGGAAGTTGAAGGCCAAAAAATCTGGGGACTCCAGGTTGAGAACCACGGGCTTAGACCATTCTGGAAGAACCGAAAAGAAGCACCAACTCCCTCTACTCTCACTGCTGCTGTGCCATTTCTGGTTATTTTGAAGGTCTGGGTGGGAAAGTGGCAGTGGCGGTGGTTAAGGACAACCAGCCTCTGAGGCGGCATCGGGACATTCCAGAATGACCCTCAACATATCTATGTCACATCAAAATCCATACTTTTGGCCCCAAGGCCTGTCTTCAATTTTTACATAAAGTCAACCTTCACACAATTATATATAGTTAAGTGCTGTTTTACTATATAACAATTTACTGAATGAGTCTACTGTAGATGGCCCTAGCAGTTGGATTCAGGCATCAGTTCGCACAACAGCAATATATTGCACTGAATTGTTACGAGGAGAATTCGGCTATAACTGGAAATAAAATACTATATCCTGTAGCAGAGGCCTTACCTGAGTTCAGCTGAACCAAAATGCTCTTTCAACCCTATTATTTTATGAAAATGGCAGTTGCATAAACAACAGTATCAGTGTATATCAAAATCAGGACACATTTCATAGTATTTTTTAGTAAAGATTAAAGTTTCCCTTTTATCTCATATTGTCCATTTTAGCGTCACTTCTCACATCCTATAGCATAAATTTATGTTAGCAATGCAACATAAAATACCTCAACTCTCTTGTATCGGGAGGCAGTATTGTAATATTTAAAGAAAGGAGCAACCTGTCAAATATTACTGGATTGGACCTGGGAAATTTAATTTTGGAGTATGTCACAGTTAAAGAAAGTGCAATGTCTATACAATGAATTTCATTGCATAGTGGAAACCTTGCATAATGTTGTGACAACAACCTCAAAAAGGACCCTCAAATAACAAACTTCTGAATCTTAACTTTCCATCATGTATACTCATATTTAAAAGCTATGTGACAAAATATTAGTGATGTGTTCATTTTCTCATTTTTAAAAAACCCATGTAGTTAAAATCTGGCATGTGAGAAATGGCAAAAGGTGGATCCCTTTCTAATCCAAGGTATACTACCTCCCACCCTCTCCAATCACATTGTTGTATCTATGTGGCTTTCTATTGAAATTTAGTTCCATGCACATACTGCATGAATGTATTTATGTGACTTCAACTCAACCTATCAAATTATGGCAACCCCATGCATTTCATAGGGTTTTCTTAGGCAAGTTATGCTCAAGAGATTGTTTAGCCAGTTTCTTCCTCTGAAATATAGCCTACAATACCTGATATTTCTTGGCAACCTCTCATCTAAGTACTAACCATGAAAGACCTTGCTTAGCTTTCAAGATCAGACAGAATCTGATACCTTTAGGGTATTTTGGTTGAGAAACATTCCCCATTACCACACTTAAATAGGCATGGCTTTTTTTTTTTTAAAGATGTTTGCCGGTTACATAGTTTCTGACAATCCAGAATTGTACTGAAATATTCCCAAGATCAGGTACCACACATAACACAAGTATTAAGGCAACAGCAGAGAATCATCTGGTGGTAAAAACATTGTAATAGTTTATGAAAAAAAAACAGTGGGTACCCTAGCCCTTCTTTTCATTGGCCAAAATAATAAATGCAACCCAGCAGTTTACAACAAAGCTGTGTCCTCCCTCTGAATCTGAACTGAAAAGTCAGTTAAAGCTCAGAATGTATATTTTCAGTCCACTTCTCATCAGGGTTTGTGCGTGTGTGTATGCAGGTGTATTTTCAGCCCACTACTAATTCAGGGTTGTTCCAATGATTTTACACAGCATGACACCAGTACTGCTCTGCATTATAATAACTGTTTTTGTAAATAAAACAAAATTAAAAACCTAGTCAGAAAAAAGACCAAAAAATTACATTCTCTCTTTAAAAAGTAAATAAAATAACATTATTTAAAATGTGAATTATCTATAAGACATACATTACAATTACATAGATACATATTGATACAGCACATTCAATCTGCCAAAAAGTTAATGATTACAAAGCCAGTATGGATGCTGCCATATATATATATAATATTATATATATATATATATATATATAGATATATGTACAATGACTATAGCATTCATAATTGCACTATACCTACAACCATTTTAAAATTACAAGATGTCTCGTGATGAGCAAAGGAGAAAAAAAAGCAGTCCAACTTTTCATTGTTAATGGAGAATGTTAAGGGTTAGGGACATCTCATTAGTTGTTGTTGAGGATGATCCATCCAGCTTTGCTGCTGTATCATCCATGCTCATGAAAACGGGAAACCTGTGTCAGGGCCACCCAAATTGATGTTCAGTCAGCTGTAGCCGCTATTAAACAATGGTGAAACATTTATTAAGTCATTCTCATTATCCCACCTTTACCAAAAATTGCAACAGAGCAACAGTTTCAATTTACGTGCTGGAACCATGGAAATCAGAAAAAAAAATTGCCCAATGTTGTGCCTGACCTTTCTGATCCAAAACACAACTCTGCAACTCGACATCAATCTTATTTACAAGATTGTTTTACACAAAACCTGAAAATTATTTCAATCCCAGATGCAAAAAAGAGATGCTCATCAAGGCCTGTGCAGTGTTTTTTTTTTTTAGAAGTTTATTGTTAACAGCGCAATCCTATGCATGTCTACTCAGAAGGAATTCTGACTGAGATCAATAGAACTTGCTCCCAGGTAAATGTGCATAGGACTGCAACTTTTGCCTTTCAATGTGGTTTGTTCAGCCATTTCATAAATAATATAAGCTCTCAAGAAATGGTCTCATTTAGAAATCTCCCAATCCATTGATTAGGGAATCACATTAGGTATATGTTATTTCAATTTTTTTCAGTTCAAGGTGCCTTAAGAAAGGGGAGCCATCCCACTGTGAAATCCTATGCCATCTTTGATAAGAGTAAAACTCACTTTGAATCAATAGACTGTATGCATGTGTGTATATATAGCACCAAATAACATTTTCACTCATACTGCTGTTACTTTTGTTTTGGAGAAAGGTGGCACTGAAAAAAGAGGGAAATGAATTTACTTGCTTAAACATTTGGCAGTTGTCAGGAACGAATAATCAATCAGCCCACTTGGCATTTAAAATTGGTTATCTTACACTTCAAAGTGAATGCTTTCATAAAAGAAAAGCCCCATTTGGCAACATGAAACTTCGCAGACAATAAAATAGGTCTGAAATTGCAGTGAGAAATCTAGCCAGTCTGATTAATAAAAATAATACCAATAATAATAATAATTCCAGGCTATTGTAGTGTCCATGACATTTGTTTGGCATCTGTGATTATGGGAAAAAAAATGAAAATGAAAAGAGAATACAATTCTGGAAGAGAAAAAAAAGTAATGGCACATGGCAACTAAAAAACAAACAAACCCAAAAAGCTATTCTACTTCTTGAATTGCCTTTGTGTCTTAGTAGTTTGTTGCTGTGTTTTTGCAGTCTGCTCAGCTTCCATGATACAATTAAAGATAAAATCCATTTAACACTGCTACAATTAATATTCCCACTGAACAACACTCCCAGCCTTCAGTGCAAAGACAGTACCAAAAAGCAAATGTATTTTGACATCTGTCAAAATTTAAAAATAGAATTAGAATATCAATATGTTTAATCTTTAAAAAAAAGAAAAAAAAAGAGTCGTTACTGAAAAATCAGAACAATTGATGGCTTTAATTCTAAGTGACAATTTTTTTCTGACCATAATACTATAGATGAAACCAAGGAACAAAATGTGGGGGAAAGGCCATTGTACCTTTAAAAAAATCCATAAAAGAGACAGAGACAACAAGAGGAACAACTTGGTTCCAATAATTGAGAAAAAAACAAAACAAACCCAAGCCTACTGTTTGTGAGTGCACAACTGAGGATTTAAAATACATTGAGTCACAAGGTTTTGACTAAAAAAATGAGGAAATGTGCTGTGAATGTAGTTCAGCATCGTTTCTTTTTCCTCCTGTAAAGTTTAAATAAAATCATAATATTTACTATAAACTCTGTGAACATTAACAGAGTCCAGGCCAGCAATAAATTAGTATTATGTGGATCATTTTCACAGATAATACAGTCCCTCTTGAATATCTTCAACTGCCCAAATTGGGGTACAGGTGGGTGGAAACCTAAGAGGCACAGTTAGACCAAGTTGTACTCCTTCAGGTTTAATTGTAGGATAGTGTCCTTGACAGCAGCAAAGACGAAACGGATATTCTCCGTATCTGTGGCACACGTGAAGTGGGAGTAGATGATTTTTTCACTCTCTGGATTCAGGTCGACAAACATCTTTAAGATGAATTCCCTTGCTGCCTGGGCATCTCGCTGAGGTCCTGTTATACCAGGGGAGAAAAAAACCAACAAAACAGTTTTACTTAGCGTGCGCAAACAGAAGCACAGGTGCGATCTAAATTTTAGAGGACAAAGTTCTCCATGTAAGAAATATGAAAATAAATAGTTTTTAACTTTGCAGATCAAAGAAAAGTAACTGTAGTAATAGCACTAGTAGTAGTAGTATAGTTCAGTTTATTAGTCTACCAGATGTTACTCATAGTTCAGATTCTATTTAAGAATCTAGTAATCAGTGAAACGGTGCTATTGTGATCCAATTGATTATTATTTTGTTATTTCCTCAAATACTACTTCACATTGTTGTTGTATTGTAGTACTTCTACTATTTTTATCAGTAGTAATATAACACAGTAAAATTATTTTTGTTAATTTTTGTAAAAAAAAAAAAAAGCAAATCCTCAAACATTTATAAACCAAAAATGCATTTTACGTTGTCAAACAGAACAAATGCAAAGTTATATTAAAAGCAATTCCAGTTCTTAATTTTTTAAAACAGCAACATTGTAATGTGTTATTAACCTTAAAATCAACATTACCTGAAAGCTCTAATCTCTTCTCATTTATACAACATGCATATGCAAAACTTCCAGACTTAGCCCACAATGGTTATTATGAGACTACTCCATCCTCAACCTTATCCAGGTGAATGAAAGAAGTACAGTGGGAATGTTTCAGGGGGTGTTTCCCTAGTTATGAAACCATGATCTAATATTAAATACAGATTCATAACAATACAAAAAGTAGCATTTCACTGGAATCCTTGTTGTATAAGACACATTCAAATACTTAGGCTGGCAGAGCTAAAATGTGTTTGTGCGACAGAGACAAAGAAGTATGAAAACTTATAAAAGGATGTTTCTTACCATCATACTCAGGGAAATAGTCAACTAGATGGGAATACATTATTTTTTCCTCTAGAAGATCTTTCTTATTTAAGAACAGAATGACTGAAGAATTCTGGAACCAGGGATATGTAATAATTGTCCTAAATAGTGCTTTGCTTTCCTCCATTCGATTCTGGAAGGAAAATATATATATAATTATTATAAAAGAATATATATATTACATAGATGTAGTAAATGCAGAGATATAATCTGTAAATGAAATGTTATTCACTTATATACTTAATTTTCTTCATTTCTTAAGACTCAGTTCAGACAGTTAACTAGAAAGCAGCTGGGAGTTGGCATGTTCATGCCAGCTAAAAAGCCAAAATAGACATGTTATGTAATGACATCAGCTATGTTTTTTTTAAAAAATGGACTTTCCACATATACTGAATTTTCTTTCAAAGTTCTGTCACCTGGTTCTCTATAAATCACCTGAGCTTTACCATATCACAAGAGGACTCCATGCCTCCATGCCAGGAGATCTCTTCATTATTTTCATGGTGGCACAATAAAGATGTGGTTTTAGAGAGTTATTACCAAAAGAATACATGAAATGACAATTTGCGTTCTTCTGTATTTGAAACTCCAACATAAGTAATGAGAAAATATTTATGATGAGATTTCCGACAGAAAGCGTACTACAAAACATGTGTAGTGGTTTTGGAAACTAACATGACTGATGAGTATAAACTGGCTGAGTATTGTGGGGGCGCAATTGAAACTGAACTGTTTTGCATCAGATTTCTTAACAAAGAGACCAATTATCAAACTTTACATGGTCTTTAAATCCCTGTGAAAACTTGAGAGAAAAATGGAGAAAGTTTACAAATGAACAGAAGAATATATAGATTAGCTTCAAATTCATGATAAAACTAGTGTGTCTCCCTATTACTTTCATAGTGTCAAGGCACAATTTTCACTTTGCTACTTTGAGTTTGACCCTTTTCATTACTGGAATATTAACAAACATGTACAGTGGTGCAGCTGTCAATTTTGAAAGAGGCCCTGAGTAGGATAATTTCTATAGCCACACTCCACAGAGAGTCCGAATAGGCAGGCAACTGTGTTGCTCTCAAACAATATCTAGCAGTTTTAATCTCTACCAGGAAGGACTGTTTCTTGAGCCACTCCCAAATACTTTGGATAGCAACAAGTATTGCCCAGAACAATACAACATTGTGGAGAAACACACCATCCTTCCAGTTAATGGAGGGATTAAGGTCAAATTCAAGAGGGCAAAGAAGAGTTCAAGCAGTCGGTGGTGGTGGCAGGTGATGAAAGAATTTCTGATAATCAGAAAACCCCAGCACGATACCACTTGACATGCACTTTTGTGCCTGTTGGTATACCTGTGTACACACATGCAGCAGATCTTTGAAGGCAACATCTGATCTCTTCAAACAATAAAACATTATTGAGAAACCCTGCTCTACTAAAACCTTTTGCATCCAAAGATGGCAAACACCCAATGATTATACTACAAGCCAGGCCTGCTCACTCGTCCATTCCTGTCAAATCCCACAAAAGATCAACAGCTCTACAACACACAATGTACAACATACCTGTGGCCAGCTCAGAGTTCTAAAATACCATTTAATTCTCATCCCCTTCACTCCCATAGTGAGGTACAGTCCAGTGACAGATTCTGTGGAAAAGGCAGAATTCTTGCAGACCAGCATGGCCAACAGTCCAAGAGATAGTTGATGTGAGTGTAGAACAGTGGTTCTCAACTTGTGGGTCCTTAGATGTTTTGGCCTGCAACTCGCAGAAATCCTAACAGCTGATAAACTGGCTGGAATTTCTGTGAGTCGTAGGCCAAAACACCTGGGGACCACAGGTTGAGAACCACTGTTGTAGAAGTTCAAAAACATCATATCCTGAATAATGCCCCATATAATGAAAATACCTTTGCCTTAGTATTTTCACACCATTCACTAGATAGCACAACAAATATCAAACTCAACCAGATTTAAGTTTAGATTATTTAAGACGATGCCATGTTGTACATTGCTTTGAGTCCCTCTTGGGGTGAGAAAGCATGGTATAAAAATGCAGTAAATAAATAAATAAAATAAATAAATTGCTTATGATAAAAATGAGACATGCTCTTGCTGTATGCTTAAGTACACACAATGTGCATTAAAGTAAATGATTAATAGGATGAATCACCTCTCCCGCTTATGAATGGATATATCTCCATCTAAACAAATTACCTTAAAATGTTGGTGTTAATCGTATTTGGTATATTTTATTTCCCACAGATATATAGGCAATATCATGTTATGCATACTAGTTTAATTGCACTGAGCCATACTTCAGTCCCTGTGCTGTCAAATGGGATCAAATGGGCCTCCTGTTTTCCCACTGCCTCCTTTTTCTATCTTAAGAGTATTATTGCTAGCATATTGGAAGTTCCCTCTCCTATTTTTCTGGCCCTCTGTAATACCAAGAATCTTTGCTGCAACGTCTCAGCATCTACTGTTTTCTCACCTTTTCTCCTTGCTCAGGAGAAATCATAGTAGCAGCATCTCATTTCTTTGAAAAATCCTTTCTGGGTGAGCAATGGCAGGCCTTGGTTTTTTTTGCCTCTTGAAGACCCCAATTAGGAATTTCAACTTGAAATTGGACATATCAACTGCAAGATGACTATAAACTATTCTGACAAATTATGAATTATAGAGACTCCCTCTTTGTTTAGCTTCTAGTTATTTCACACACCAATTTGTAACTGACCACTGGAACATGCACTACAAGTTTGTCAAATTTGGAGGCATTTGCCACAATTAGCCCCAAATGAAAGCAAGCTTTTATTTTATTTTATTTTTTTGCTTCTATGCAGCTCCTACTATATTTATTCCTGAAATGTAGCACTGCAACTTGGACTACATTCAAAAACACTCTTGTCAAATTTTGAAGCATCAGATATTATTTTCCAATAAATTATGGCTGGCCCTGGTTCGATTCTTTCTAGCATCCTCAGGAGTTTCAACTACAGTCTGCATACTGTCAAAGTTTGAAGTAACCAACATAATGTTCCAATGGCTTCTGGCTGCCACAGACAAACAGCCATTCTTTTATTATAAATTTTATGCCTGTCACTAGAAAACAAATTATAAATGCATGCATCATGCATAGAATGCATTTTAAATTGCTTAATTAATACTTAAGTTTGATGCAATCATTCTTAAAGTACACTGTGTATGAAATATACCTATCACTATCTATCTGTCTGTCTGTCTGTCTCTATCTGTCTGTCTGTCTGTCTGTCTGTCTGTCTATCTATCTATCTATCTATCTATCAATCAATCATCTCCACCGATTTTGGCATGAATATCTGCACTGCAAAAGGGATTATAAAGAAAACTGAGCTGTTGGTAGGTAGATAACTGTATCTGAAAAAGGAAAATAAGTGGTTATGTTGCAAAAGTAAGAAAATGCTCTGAGTGAGCATGTGGTGCATTTCTGGGTAGAATCTGATAATCTCTTCAACTCTAGGGAATCACTAAATTATACCAAAGGCAGACATGAAAAAACTTCATGTTGCAGAAAAGGGATACCCATATTTCATTGCATAATTGTCACCATTGCATAATAGTCACAACCCCTCTTTTGAGATCCCAGTTTAGGTATTTTCTATTCCTCTCATAATAGTCGCATCCCTTGCTCGTATGCAGGGGCACAGACGGGTCAAGGAGAGAGAGGCTGGAGGCATCCCTTGGCTGCCGCCAGCCGAGCGAGGTCAACTAGCTCTATCCAGCAGGCACATGTGAATAACACTGCAATTCACTTTGAGCTGGTCTAGGTGTCTACTGACTGAACCTCAACTTCACTTAAATGAGATATTTTGTTCACCAGCCAAACTGAGATTGAGTTTAACTAGACAGTAAAATTCTTCACCAAAACCCAAGCTGTATCTTTTTATTAACACTGCTATACTGCATAAGCCTTTATAATAAGAAATGGAAAGTACAGTAACAAATGAATAAACCTCCTACAAAACTTTTTAAAATAACTACATTACATTGTGTTTAATAATTGCATTGCCCATTTGCACTTCATGGTTCTCAGAATCACATATTTTGAAACTTGTCCACAAAGTAGAAACCACGCCATTTGCTTGCCCTGTTAATTATATAGACAAACGATGTATTCAACAGACTCAAAAGTGTCTATTCCATGGGGTTTTCACCCTTCATAAAATTTCTTCTGAAATGCTATGATTTTTCTCTTGTTAAATAACAGCAATTCATGGGGAACGTGAGGAATGAGCCAAGAACTTTTGGTTTTAAAACAGTTATGTGGGGGGAAGAAGGAAGAAAATCTCACTAAGATTGCTACAAAATAAAAATGGCTTCTTTGGAGCATGGAGAGAAAAGAAATTTGACCAATTTTGGTTGGTACTACCATACTAGTTCTCTGCTTCACCTTAGCATAAGTCATACATACATCCACATCAGAAATATTATATGAATGAATATCCTACTTAAAGAATATTATACTGGAATGTGATAAAAAAATACATTTTCTGTTTTCATATTTGACAGACATGGATGGAGCAATTGTAGTTCACACATGTTATTGGTTCCCATGCCCGGCTTGCTCCCAATAGATACACAGAGCTACAAGAAGATGAACAGCCGGGCTGCATTCACATTAAAGTAGGCACCTTAATGTTTTGCACATGAACCAGTTCACATTAACAAGGATTTCCTATGGAACACTGCAGTGACAACAATGGCTCAAAAACAAATTCCAGTCATTAAAACCAGAGAGAATATCTCTGCACTAGTCTACACAGGTAGAGCTATGCCACATGTAATCATAGCAGGGAATGTGGAAAGTATGTGTGTCTGTGTACGTAACTGTGTATGTAATTGTGAAAGACACACACACTCTCCTTTTCATATTCCCTTCTATATTCTCACTTAGCTTAGCACTCCTTGTCTATACTGGCGGTTCTCTGTACATGCTGTATGGGTACTCTGTGATTGCTGGTGGCAGTGCAGTGGTGGCTGTGGTGGTCCCAGCCCCGGTCCAACATGGAGGCCAGTGAGGCCCCCGCTTGGAGTGCACAGTCCCCTGGGGCGCCATTGAGACGCGCCCCCCCCCCCTCCCGCGCGGGAACCACCGGCTCAGTAGAAGCCTTCCGCCTTCCGTGGCGGCAGGCATTGCTCTCTCTTCCCTTCTCTCTCTCCCCTCCCTGCTTCTCTCTCTCTCTGAGAGGTCGCAGAGAGAGGGGGGGGGGAAGCAGGGAGGGAGGGAAGAGAAGAGAGAAGGGAAGAGAAGAGAGAAGAGAAGAAAGAGCCATGCCTGCCTTGTCCTCCTTGCCCTGCCTTGGAGCCTTCCCGTTTGGTTTTGCTTCTTTAAGGCAGTTGGCTTAAAGGGGAAACCCCAGAGCCTGTGGAGCCTTCCTAAAGAGCCAGAGGATATCCCTTTAAGAGATATCTCCAGGAGGAGACGCCAAACCCAAAACAGCTCCTGCTCCCAGAAAGGATTATGGCACCAGCTCAATTGCAACAGATTCAGTGCCATGTAATCATGTGAGTTGTAGTTTTACAAAGTCCCTAGCCTTCCCTGCAGAAGAGAGCCAGTACCATGCCAAACTACAACTCCCAGTTTTTTGTCCGATTGTTTTGAATTTCAACTCCCACAATTCCTAACACCAGACATGGGCAAAGTTTGCCCTTGCCTGGTATAGAAGCATTCTATTCTTCTTCTCCAGACATGCCAACAGTATTAAGTGATAAAATCTTGGGCATTTTTAACTTTAATGCTAAAAGTTCATAGGTTGTTCAGCAACAGCCTACTGGCTGGGTTGCTATGAGTTTTCCGGGCTCTATGGCCATGTTCCAGAAGCATTCTCTCCTGACGTTTCACCCACATCTGTGGCAGACATACTCAGGTTTTGACGTCTGTGCGAAATTAGTCAAGTGGGGTTTATATATCTGTGGAAGGTCCAGGGTGGGAGAAAGAACTCTTGTCTGTGGGAGGCAAGTGTGAATGTTGCAATTGGTCACCTTGATTAGCATTGAATAGCCTTGCAGCTTCAAAGCCTGGCTGCTTCCTACCTGGGGGAATCCTTTGTTGGGAGGTATTAGCTGGCCCTGATTGTTTCCTGTCTGAAATTCCCATTTTCTGGGTGTTGTTCTTTATTTACTGTCCTGATTTTAGCTTTTCTGTTGAAATTGTCCATGTGCTTCTTGTGGATTTCAGTGGCTTCTCTGTGTAGTCTGACACAGTGGCTTTTAGAGTGGTCCAGCATTTCTGTGTTCTCAAATACTGGCTGTTAGGAATTTTGGGAGTTAAAGTCCAAAACATTTAGAGGGCCAAAGTTTGCCCATGCCTGATTTAGATCCATCTCAAAAAAGGATATATTTGCCAATCCCTTTGCGTACAATCTTGAAAATATCTGGCTATAGTGCAAAATTTTCTCAAGTGTTGGGTTTTTGAAGCTGCACAAGATGGCTTTAAGGCAATTTCTGCCCCCTCAGCCAAAACATATACAGCCAACTTCAGTAAGCTGGAAATAATGTCTTAATCATGTATCCAGCTCAATAGCAGATTGCGATGGGAAAGTTCTGGAAAGTGCAGTATAGAGCAGGCATCGGCAAACTTTAGTCCTCCAGATATTTAATAATAATAATAATAATAATAATAATAATAATAATAATAATAATTGTTATTAATCTATTTTATTTCTAACCTGCCCTCTCTCCCCAAAAGGACTCAGGGCAGCTTCCAAATGCAAAGGCAAATATTCAATGCCTTATACAATAATAAAAACACAACACAATAAAATAGCAAATAAATCATAGCTAAAAGTGCATATAAAATTGATTCTATAGGGAGGATAAATGATTGGATTTCAACTCCTACAGCTTAGCTTTCTCTGCCAATAATGGTACCATACCAAACTAAAGCTCCCAAGATTCTGTAGCAGTGAGCCATCTTGGATATTGTAAGGGATTTATTATTATTATTATTATTATTATTATTATTATTATTATTATTATTATTATTATATTGTATGACACAGCAAACAAGATAGTCATGCTGGATTTCATATCACAAAATCACAAGTCGAACACTTCCCAAGTGTCTAGAACTGTGTGATGTATTTTTGGATGATGCGTGCAGATCCCAGCAGGGTGGCCTTTTGCAGTTGGCAGATCGTGATTTTGTCAACGTCTATTGTTTCCAAATGCCGGCTGAGATCTTTTAGCACGGCACCCAGTGTGCCCATCACCACCGGGACCACCTGCACTGGTTTCTGCCAGAGTCTTTGCAGTTCAGTCTTGAGGTCCTCATAGCGGCTGAGTTTTTCCTGTTGTTTTTCGTCAATGAGACTGTCACCTGGGATGGCGACATCAATGATCCAAACCTTTTTCTTTTCCACAACTGTGATGTCTGGTGTGTTGTTGTTGTTGTTGTTGTTGTTGTTGTTGTTGTTATTATTAAAGCACTGAGCTGCTGAACTTGCAGACCGAAAGGTCCCAGGTTCAAATCCCGGGAGCAGAGTGAGTGCCCGCTGTTAGCTCCAGCTTCTGCCAACCTAGCAGCTTGAAAAAAAATGCCAATGTGAGTAGATCAATAGGTACCGCTCTGGCGGGAATGTAACAGCACTCCATGCAGTCATGCTGGCCACATGACCTTGGAGGTGTCTATGGAAAACACCGGCTCTTGGGCTTAGAAATGGAGATGAGCACCAACCCCCAGAGTCAGACATGACTGAACTTAACGTCAAGGGATACCTTTACCTATACACACACACACACACACACATATATGCAGGGACTCTATATATATATATATATATATATATATATATATATATATATATATATATATCACACATATATTGTATTCACCTCTACCTTCTACCTTTTATTTTTCAGTGATTGGTTTCGGGGGGGGGGGGGGGCAAAATGCTGCTTGCTTACACTTGAAAATTGCCTAGGGCCGGCTCTGGGTGGTCCCAATGTATCTTTAGCCAAAGGGCTCTGGGGACACTCCAGAGCTCTGTTGGAGCAGCTTTAGAGCACTTTAAGATAAAGGTTTTCCTCTGACAAGTCCAGTTGTGTCCGACTCTGAGGGTTGGCGCTCATCTCCATTTCTATGCCAAAGAGCCAGCACAGACCTTAGACACTTCCAAGGCCATGTGGCCAGCATGACTGCATGGAGCGCTGTTACCTTCCCTCCAGAGCGGTACCTATTGATCTACTCACATTTGCATGTTTTCAAACTGCTAGGTTGGCAGAAGCTGGAGCTGACAGCGGCAGCTCACTCTGCTCCCTGGATTTGAACCGCCGACTTTTTGGTTAGCAAATTCTGCAACTCAGCGATTTAACCCACTGCGCTACCAGGGGCTCCTCAGAGCACTTTAACCCAGTTTAATCTGATAAATGTAGGTGAGGTCTAAGTCCGTAGGTTGTTGGCAAAGGTTTACTGGAATTAAAACAGATATACAGTCTAGATCAGGCCTGCACAACCTGCGGCCCTTCAGCTATTTTGGCCACTAACGCCCACAATTACTGGCCATTGGACAAGCTGTCTAGGGTTACTGGGAATTCGAGGCTAAAACAGTTGGACGGCCACAGATTGTGCAGGTCTGGCCTAGACTTTGTCTTTGAAATGACACAGACACACATACACACACAAAGACAAGGGTGACTGTCTCCCACTTCAACTGCCTCCAACTTCAATAAGTTATATGTTAGCCTTTGTGTTCAGACATTCAGTGGCTCACAGCCGGAGTCCTCTAATAGAAGTTTTGGAGAACTTAAGCAACACATAGGAGGGCTACAGTGGCTGTCTTGTGTTAAAGAAAAAGAAAAAAGAAAGGCAGCTATCCCTGTAATTTGTAAGATGCCTTCAAGTGTTCTGCAGAAGATTCACACTTATTTTTTATTTTAAAATTTGCACTTTCACCAAAACAACAACTTAGTGATATTGTTTGACATTCACAATTAAAATAATTCAGGCCCTAACTATACTTTTGATTTAAAAATTTCCTGCAGTGTTTTTTAATCTTGTCTGAAGAATTCCCTTGCTTTTTACAAGACCAGAACACATGGTAACATTCTGCAAAATATTCAAATAGTTTTTGTTTACTTATGCATTATGTATATTGTTAAGTTTTCAATATTAATTTCCTACATCATACACAGCTTCTCAACTCCCTCCCTTTAATACATCTGTATTCTTATCATATTGCCAGTATATAAAGTTCTTTCCATATTACTTCTGCTTCTGTCAGCAAATTTTCTGTTAAGGAAGTAATGTTTAGGGATGCATCTACAGTAGAGTCTCACTTATCCAACATAAACGGGCCGGCAGAATGTTGGATAAGCGAATATGTTGGATAATAAGGAGGCATTAAGGAAAAGCCTATTAAACATCAAATTAGGTTATGATTTTACAAATGAAGCACCAAAACATCATGTTAGACAACAAATTTGGCAGAAAAGGTAGTTCAATACACAGTAATGCTATGTAGTAATTACTGTATTTATGAATTTAGCACCAAAATATCATGATATATTGAAAACATTGACTACAAAAATGCGTTGGATAATCCAGAACGTTGGATAAGCGAGTGTTGGATAAGTGAGACTCTACTGTACTTTGTTAACTCAGGGATATTCATACAGTGAAAGGCAGCAGCAGCACTTCAATTATTTCCAGGTCAGAAAACACAGTATGTTACTATCCAGTAAAATGAACCCATTGCTCTTAAGCTTTCTTTTTCATCATGTACCTTAAGACAGACATTATTCTAGTAGTTCTGTAAAAACATCTGCCTTTGAGGATGGATCAAGATAACATCTTCTTGGAGCTCTTTGCTTCTCAAATTGTCCATTATCATAGTTTGTTAGAACTTGCAGAAGCATGGAACAGAATGTTTTACAATGCTTGAAAAGGCTGCAAGTTCAGGACAGACAGAAATGTCATTGGCTGTGGTTTAGGTGGAAGCAGAACTGCACACAATTACTGTTTTTTTTTTCAATTTAGAGAAACTGAGTGTGCAATAGAGATGTGCGTAAAATTTCTTCCTTCGTTTCCTTCATGCTATCATTTCGTTTCGACCGTTCATCTACACAAAACGAATGACGACATTTTCATAGGAAACAAGAGGCAAGACGAAAATGAAAGCCAGTGTCATCATGCTTGCTTTTATTTTCCTTTCATTTCAGCCCCTTAACAACAAGTAGGTACTGACAGAGGGCTGCTTTCCCATTACAGCTGATGTGTACCAATGGGTGTTAATAATAATATAAATATAAATATAAATAACGATAGTTATTCTGGGACCCTAAGCTGAGTCTGGGAGGAGTGCCTCCCCATTACATCTGATGTGAACCAATGGATCTTACTAATAATATTTATACATATATAGTAGAGTTCCGGTTATCTGACATAAATGGGCAAGCCGAATGTCGCATAACTGAAACTGTTATCCAAGCCTCTCCACGCTCCAAGCCAGGTGCTTGGCCGGGAGGGAAGAGACTTTTCTCTCCTGGCTAGCACCAGGCTTGAAGAGCCCCATTGTTGCCAAGCCAAGTGCTTGGCAGGGAGGGAAGAGACTTTTCCCTCCTGACTAGCACCAGGCTTAAGAGCCCTGTTGCTGCTAGAAAAACAGTTGTTTTTCTAGGCAGCAACTTCCAACCCCGGTGCTTGGCAGGGAGGGAAGAGACATTTCCCTCCTGGCTAGCACTGGGCTTGAAGAGCCCCGTTGCTGCCTAGAAAAACAGCAGAGTCTGGGGAAGGAGTGCCTCCCTATTACATCTGATGTGAGCCAATGGGTCTTACTAATGATATTAATAATATTAATAACAATAGTACTCTGGGGAAGACCCAAATGTTTTAAAAGTTGGTGGGCTAAAAGGGGTCGAAATGCCCTCCATGTTTCACCCCTCTAGCCCAAAAACCAAGGGGGGGGGAGAGGCCTTGGAAGCCCTCCCTTTGCCGCCAATGGCACAAAAATGTTTGTGTTTTTTGTTAGCTAGATGAAAATTCATGTCATATAGGTGGCCCATTTTCGTTAGCGGGAACCAAATACAAAAATGAGATGACACGAATGGAACTACATAAAACGATAATAAATTCCATGCAAATGCACAAAACTAGTGTGCAGACTAGATGTAGATGCTGCTACTAGAGTCATAAGCAACAAATGCTGACTTATATCATTTGATTTGCAGACAAAAGCTGTCCAAAGCAAGGATTTCTAGATGTCACCAATGCTTTGGTACATCTTCAGGAATACTTATTCAAGTGCTCTCAAATCCTAAGGCCACCATTGAAAATAATTTGCCAACAATCATAGTGGCAGAATAGCACTCCTCACCTTGTGATAGGAATAGGCAGAGGAGACTTGTGCAATCTTTTGACTGGGAGCTGGTGCTATGTATAGCTGTACCCAAAAAGTCAGCACACCAGTTAAGACTATCGGATATTTATGTGTGTACATGCATGAAATCTCATATGTAAATCAAGAGCATGTTTGGGACTAAAAAATGGAATTTTGATATGATGCATGGATAAATTGGTAATTATTCCACAGAGAAGGGAAAGTGCTACTGTCACCTCAGGAGACAGTCATCCCTCACCTCCAAAGTGGTCATTTTACTGCACAGGCATTTAAAAAGGCCAGAAGCTGGACTACAATGGAAGAGTCGAGGGGCTCAGTTATTCTTTTAGGTTCTCCCATGACAGGCTAAGCTCTTGCCTTTTGCCATTCTAGTCAGGCATGGTTCTTTTCTGATAGGAGCTAAATTACATAAAGTACTCACGCTGACCCATGGATAAGATGACCCAAAATTTTTGGAGCTGAATTTTTGACTAAAATTCTTACACTTATACATAAGTATATACAATACAATGATAATAAAACAAGAAATTATAGGTCGAGTATTACTTATCCAAAATGCTTTGGGCCAGAAGTGCCTTGGATTTTCTTTTGGTATTTGGAATATTTACTTATACATACTGAGATATCATGGATAACCATGTCCCCCACAATTTCCCAGATCTCTCTTCAGCCTCACATTTTATTCATTCGCTACATGTGTTGTGTGTGAGATATGAGGCTAGAGAGAAACTTAAAATCTGTGAAATGGAAGGAATCCAAGCATTATCCTTGGTGAAAATCCATGCCTTCCACCATTTTACAGATCTTTACATCTCTCATTTCTATATAAGACATGCTCAACCTATACTATTGGCCTGTTTTATCTTTCAAGAACAGCCTTGAGACACTGTGGTAGGTAAATGAAAACTGCTTTACTTCAGCAAAACATAAAGTACAGCACACTCAGTGGAATAATGCAAAAGGAAGCAAGGAAGTCTTAGGGCAAATGCCGTTCTTAGTTTCTGATACAGTCCCAAATCAAATAGCAGTCTTACTTCGGACAAAGAAACAGCAATAAATCCAGATGCAGACTCGGAGCAGGCACACAGGGAGCGAAGGCATTAGAGTCAGTTTGTTACCAGCAAGAGCTGGCTGCACCTGCTTCTGCTTTATAGCTCTGAGTCCCCTCACAGCTGCTAGGGCAGTTCCTAATTACTCAGCTGCATTTCTGGCAGCTATTCTAGCTGAATGATGTCTCTGTTGTGTTTCCTTTCACCTCTCCTGAAAAGTGGGTACTTGCAAAGTCTCCTCCTCAGATTCCAACTCACCCTCAGATTCATGAACACTTTCCTGCTCCCCTTTCTCTTCTGAAGAAGAGGAATCCCTAACAACTATAATGACCAGTGAAACACTGCAATGTTGTTACTTCTACCACTAGATATTATGACATCAAGCATGTTTCTGCAGGTAACTAAGGAAAATAAAAGAAAAACAATATATTATATTATTTCTAAGATGTAAGAGGCAAAATGTTTTCTCTAAGCAATCAAAGAAAGCCAGCACTGCTCTTAATATCTAGAGAAAGGAGGAGTTACTAATCATTTTGTCATCACAATGGAAGCATGTGGTTTGTCTACACTGGTGGAATTGTTCTGACTCACAATGACGTCACCATGCCTGTATATTGCTTGCTTGTTTTTGACTGTGAAATGAAAATCATGTTTTCAATAGATACTTGGAACTAATGAAATGATTCCATGAATAAAGGCTTTCAGTGTATTTCTTCCTGTGTCAGCTACTAGAAACAGAGGCATTACAGGCTTCTGCCTAAAGGCAATGCTCCTACAGATTTTTTTAAAATGGTGAAGGCAAGGATGTTGCCGAATTCGCTCCTAATCCAGGCAGAAGAGATTGCATCTGTTGCCTATGATGGCAGGAAGCTCCGAACAATAAAGAGGATTGCTGAACCAAATGCACATTGCATTGTCCAAGAAAATTCCCAAATATCAAGAAATATCTACGTTCTTGGAATTATTGAGGGAAATATATCTCAGACACAGTTTTGGTTGGAAGAAAAAAGCTATTTCCAACATGAGAATATTTTTGGGATTTGCTACAAGAATAGTAAGAAGAAAAGCTTTGGCTTTTCTGCAGTTGATTCTGTGAAAGCATAAAATAAGTATTTGATCCTTAAAATGTAGCCACCCAATAACACCTAGAACAGTAATGGGCAAAGTGCAGCCCATGGCTATTTTTGTGATTCCCCCCTCACCAAGGTTAAAGTGATCCTCATGTCACTGCTTGTCATTTAAAAGGCATTTCTTGGGCCTATAATGGCTTAGGTGACCCTAAAGTGTGACAAAAAACCCCTCCCACATCCCCTAGAAGATATGTGGGTGC
Source organism: Anolis carolinensis (assembly GCF_035594765.1). NCBI lineage: Eukaryota > Metazoa > Chordata > Lepidosauria > Squamata > Anolidae > Anolis > Anolis carolinensis. The sequence goes on from NC_085842.1 coordinate 247,838,856, forward strand.
CATTTTAAAAATGTGAGGAAAATTCTCCCAGTCATCTAGCCTCCAACAGTTACCCCCTGATTTGATCGTTTCTTAAACTGTGGGTCCCAACCTCAGCTCAATGTTGTGGTTGCAAAAATCTGACAACAATAAAAGTTTTCAGAAGGCAACTCAGACATTTACATAAATCTGTTAGCAACCATGTGCAGTGTTTACAATGGACTCTATTGAAAATGCTTCAGTTGTACTTCATAAAAAGAAAAATCAGCCTGTTTAGCAAGCCTTGCAAATGCTGATTAACAAATTTTTGATTTTTATACCTATTTTATAAGCCTATATACTTGGGGTTGCATAAAAATTTCTCAGGCAGAAAGGGGTCATAATTTTTTTCAGGCAGAAAGGGGTTGTAAGTGGAAAAAGTTTAAGATACTCTGATCTAGAAGATGTTAAGTACACCTCTGCTAAAACACCTAGATTGCTATTTATTTTCTCAGCATTTAAATACCATTTTATTAATATTCTACTTTGACAGTAACATCTGGTAGTTTTTATATTTGGTTTTCCTTCTCAACAGTGTAACTTAATCCACTGGGCTCCCATACAACTTGCATTAAACTACTGCAAATGATGGAATTTTTACCTATACTTCTGAGTAAAACTGTAAAGGAATATATAAACACATGAATACAGAAAATAGGGGAAAAGAAGTGGAATGGGGTGGAAACAGCAGCTGTTCCACTGATTTCTTCAGTCATGATTTCTAACATTAACAGGATCAATTTGTTTAGTAACATTAAACTATGAGTCTGAAAAGAGGCAAACTCACATATTTCTATCCAGACAGAGGATTATAGTACCATCTAGTGTTCAATAATATAAACTGAATCTACACTCTGATTTGTTATCTATTCCCGGATGAATGGCAGAAACATTGATGCACTTTAACGATGAGGTAAGTATAACATGGGAAGCAAAGTATATACTAAATATCATCATCATCATCATCATCATCATCATCATCATCATCATCATCATTTAATTACTTATTAATCGCCCTCCATCCACGATGCTCTAGGCGATTTACAAGATAAAATTGTAAAGGATAAAAATACATACATACAAATGTTGATAAAATTAACATAGATTAAAAGCTCTAGTAAAGAGCCAGGTCTTGAGTGCTAGGGTAAAAGGCCCCAACTCACGCATGGCTCTCATGTAGGGCGGCAAGGCATTCCATAAAAATACATACATACAAATGTTGATAAAATTAACATAGATTAAAAGCTCTAGTAAAGAGCCAGGTCTTGAGTGCTAGGGTAAAAGGCCCCAACTCACGCATGGCTCTCATGTAGGGCGGCAAGGCATTCCATAAGGCAGGGGCAGAAATAGAAAAAGCTCTGCGTCTGGTCCTTTCCAAGTGCACTTCTTTAGGACCCGGTACATAAAGTAAGTCTCGTTGGGATGGTCGTTGCGACCTCCGATGATGGGAGAAGGAGAGACGGTCCCTAAGGTACGATGGGCCCTGGCCGTAAAGAGTTTAAAGGTCAGAACTAGCATCTTATATAGACCACGGTAATCGGTTGGAAGCCAATGCAGATGCTGCAGCATTGGTGTTATATGGCATTTCATGGGTGTTCTTGTGAGTAGCCTGGCTGCCGCATTCTGAACAATACGGAGCTTTCGGGTCGTGGACATCAGAAGGCCAACATACAGGGCGTTGCAATAGTCCAGCCTAGACGTGACCGTGGCATGGATGACTGTTGCCAGCGCCTCATCAGATAGATAGGGTGCCAGTTGCCTCACTTGTCGTAGGTGGAAAAAGGCCTGTTTGCTGGCAGCAGCGACCTGAGCTTCCATTGTCAGCTGCGAATCTAAAATGACACCCAGGCTCTTAACGGTAGGAGAAGGAGATAGGGCAGCACCATTGAAGGTGGGTAGCAAATGGGTCAGACCAGTCGAGCGGCCATGCCAGAGAATCTCGGTCTTCGCCGGGTTCACCTTCAGTCTACTAGCACGTAGCCAGTTCGACAGAGCCTCCAGACATAAGGTGAAAGGTCTGGTATTGACCTTGCTCCAGGCTCCAAGCGCAGAAGGAGTTGGGTGTCGTCCGCATATTGATAGCAGTCTAGGCCGAAACTCCGAGCCAAGCTAGCAAGGGGTCTAACGTAGATGTTGAAGAGAAGAGGGGAGAGAATTGCACCTTGGGGTACCCCACATAGGAGGGGAGATCTGTCAGAGACTTGATCCATATACTCCACGCATTGGCTCCGGTTTCACAGAAATGAGTTGAACCAATTGAGGGCCTGACCGTGAACTCTGGACATGGCGAGACGGTGAATCATTAGATCGTAGTCAACGGTGTCAAACGCTGCGGTAAGGTCGTGAAGTACCAGTAGCGCTGATCCGCCGCTATCAGACTGGCGACGAAGTTCATCTGTAATGGCAACCAGGACTGTCTCCATCCCATGGCCAGGGCGGAAGCCTGACTGGAAAGGCTCCAGGCCGGCTGTATCATCCAAAAATTGTTGCAATTGTCCCAGTACAGCCCGCTCTATCATCTTACCCAAGAATGGGAGGTTGGAAACAGGACGATAGTTGACAAGGGTCATGGGATCCAAGCTAGGCTTCTTTAGCAAGGGACGAACCCTTGCCTCTTTTAGGTTGTCCGGGAAGACCCCCTGTTCAAGAGAGCCATTGATGATATTACTCAACGGATCGAGTAGACCTTCCAGGCAGCTCTTCACCAGCCAGGATGGACACGGATCAAGGGAACAAGTGGTTGGTTTTGCAACAGCCAAGATTCTAGCGACATCTTCCTTGTCAAGCAGAGTAAATCGGTCAAAGATAGGCCCACTAAGCGGCCACAAAGTCTCAAGCTCACTTAAGGTATCAGCTGTAGGGGGCAGTTCCTGCCGAAGCACGGCGATTTTATCAGTGAAAAACTTCTGGAATGCCTCTGCTGTAAGAGCCGTGGTTGCTGGGTTTTGGACTAAGGGAGCCGGACTGGTCAAAGAATGAACTATTTTGAATACTTGAGCTGGGCGCGATCTAGCAGAGGCTATTAAGGAGGAATTGTAAGATTTTTTAGCATCCTTGACGACTGATTCATAGGACCTGCGAAAAGCCTTGAAGGCGGACAGTGACACCTCGTCGGGTTTCCGTCGCCACTGATGTTCCAGCCGCTTTCGTGCTTGCTTCATCGTCCGTAGCTCATTAGTGTACCAGGGGGAGCGATTCCGGTGAGGGCGAAGGAGGCGTCTGGGGGCAATCTCATCCAAGGCAGCCAACAAACTGACATTCCAGGTGTTGACTAATTCATTGAGAGTGATGCACACAGTTCCCAGGCCCTTAAGGGCATTCAAGAACCTAGCAGGTTCCATGAGTCTCCTAGACTGAGCAAAGATTGGTGTGGCAGGATTGGGAGGAGGAGATGGAATCTCAATCCAGGCCTTCAGGGCAGCGTGATCAGACCAGGGAACACCAATTACTGCAGATAGAGATGTTTGTATTCCGATATTAAAAATCAGGTCCAGAGTGTGGCCGGCCCGATGAGTAGGGCGAGTCTTGAGTAGTGAGAGCGCCAGAGCTTCAAATATGCTTGTAATGCTGTTATGCTGACCTATCATGAAAAAATCTGTTTCTCCTATTTACCTACAAAGCCACATTGAAGACTGGGAAACAGAATTAGGCAGGCTTGGTAGGGCCATTTCAGTGCTATAAATATTTTTATCTTAGTGCTCTTTTAATGATTTACCAACAAATTGTCACATTCATATTTGGAGTGTACTAACAATACTTCAGAACTATGTATTCTTTACAACCTGAATCAATGCATATATATCGGAGGTCATATGAAGTTGTCATGTCTACAACAGCCTTAGATGTTAGTATTTTTCTTTACTATGGTCACATCTGAATTTTTTCAAGTCACATTTTTTCAATTTCCATGTTCATTCATACAAATACCATACACATTCACCACATATACACAAAAGTCTGAAGCATATAGCTTTTCCTATATTGTGTCAACTTTTCTCACATGATGCCTTTGCTGATCTATCTCTCAAAGAGATAGGCTTTAACAGTACTATATGTAAATAATACAGGTTATCTTAAATTGTTAATATCAAAGTTTTGGGGAAAATATCCCACTTAAAGGAGAGTATTTAGCATGCATGTTTTACAATAAAATCAACGTGAACCAATTAGCAATTTACTATTGGGGCTCAGATGGAATGTGACTGAAGTTCTGTCTATGAAAAATCATTCAGTTGCTGAGAAGATGAACATGACCCAGTAAAGGATTTATCTCTTATAGTTTGGAAGCAGTCACTTACGTTGTGTATCTTCGTTGCATGGTCTACCCCATTGATATCACTGGCCAATACACCAAAGTAAGCCCACAGAAAAGAATAAACATTCCGATAGAATATTTATTATTCTATCAAAAGACAGGAAGACTTAAGGTGCATTAAAAAGCAAATGGTGCTAGGAGCACTGCAGTGTGAAGTAATGACATAATTTCACTTTTGATCCAGAAGGTAAAGTGGATAAGTATAACCTCAGCCAAACCACAATTCTGCTTATGATTTCCCATTATTAGAAATGCTGGAATTCACAGCTGTAATCTTAGATTCATGCATTAGATGCTCCTTAGCTTGATTGGACTAGAGCCAGAGAAGATTAGCATGGCCTCTGTGCAAGGATGAAATGCAATTTTTCTACTATTTTCAACTATTTCACAGGATTGCTCCAAGTCTGACAATGAAAATAACCCAACTACTCGGCGAATAAATGTAATCTCCGTACTGTAAATATAAACCGCCCTGAGTCCCTCAGGGAGAGAGAGAGCGGGTTACAAATAAAGTAGTTATTATTAGTTATAGTTATTAGAGCTAGGGAAACTTGGGTTGAAATTCTCATCCACCAATGAAGCTGAATGAGTGGTCTTTGTTTAATATCTCTCAGTCTAAATTACAACACAGAATTCGTAGACGTTTTGTGAGGAAAGCAATATAGTCCACTTTGAGCTCCCTGGAGGAAAGACACAATACAAATGAAATAAATCTCTTTCTCTCTTTTTAAAATTCGACTAGAAAATCAAAATGTATATATCACTGTTACTCATTTCCATGATACAGCACTTTATGAAACCTGTCCCCGCTGGTTTGCTTTTAATTACTCTGATTTTATCTGCTTGGATTTTAATGTATTGTCCATTATTTTATTTTGTGTATTGCTGAAATGTTTTAAGTTTTTGTCAAATATGTTGTGTCGTTGTTTCGGGCTTGTTCCTGTTGTGAGCCGCCCGAGTCTCTTCGCGGAGATAGGGCGGGATATAAAAATAAAGTTTATTATTTATTATCATTTAAATGTATATATAGTTGTTTTGTGTAGAAAGAAGCCATGGGTCTCCCATATAACTTAGACCAACACTCAAACACCTCATCACACTGGCTCAAACATCTATCCTACCTAAAACTCTTTTAACAGATATTAGTATTAGATTTAGGACCTTACTCACAACCCGCCCCAACTGTTGAATGGTGCCTCCCTCCCAGATGAAATAAAAGATAAAGGCCTACAACAATTATCACATCAGCTTCCTATTGATACAGAAGGCAACAAACTGAAATAAATCAATTATGCTGTCATTAGCATTAGGACAACAATTACTCACACTTCAATAAACTTCCAAACTGGAGTCAGAAAGAAATGATTTTTGTGGGGAAACACACACACACACACAGAGAGAGAGAGAATGGCAAGGCAATTTCCTTGTTGTTTTAAACAAAGCTCAGATTTCCTCTTTCCATAATATTTATTCAGTCAAATACTGAAGAAGGAACAAAGTAGTGTACTGTTCAATCAAACCTCTTAATTAAGAGATTAGAAGATGCAAAACAAGCTTGTGCTAGTGATACTAAGGGACGAAATTTAATGCTTAGGGTTTGCTTTCAGATTTCCTTCTGTTGAGAGACTTTTTAAAACTCAAAACATTATTTTTGCTAATATGAAAGAAGTGTATGAAAAGGACCCAAGCATGAAAAATTCAATTTAATTTTATTTTGAAATCCCAATATTCTTAATCTTATTTTGAAATCCCAATATTTTTGCATTAGACATTCCCAAGCCTGGTGGATGTTTAATACATATTAAATCATATCATGCAGTGGGAGCAGAACTTGCTTACATATCTGTGTTACACCCATGCTTAAAAGTACATGTATAATCTTTACTTACCTCATTGTCTGACTCCACAAGTACTTGATCGTATTCACTAAGGGCTACTAGAAACATAATGGAGGTGACATTTTCGAAGCAGTGTATCCATTTTCTTCGTTCTGATCGCTGCCCCCCTACATCCACCATTCTGCAATGGCAGCAAAATGAATACAGGTCAAAAAACAAGATACAAAAATCATTCTGTTTTAAATAGTGCTTATATACTGAGTACTACAATATACTTGTATAGTATTGCATTCATGCCATTAATGTGATCCAATCACCTATCCTTTCATGTTTAAATAGGCAACAGGCATAAATCCTGCTATCCATTCTGTTTTATAAGTAAGTGACAAAGAGGGACCAGATTAACTAGGCAGGCAGTCTATCCATTAAAAACATAATAGCTAGAAGCCAGAAGGCTACATTGGGACTTGAATGCCATGAAATTCATACTTTCTCTGTCTGATCTATCTCCTAGGGTTATAAAAAAGTAAAGACAAGTGTCATATGTCCTTCCTTAAACTCGGTGGAGAAAGGTCAGGATATATAAGTAATAAACACACTGATAAAAATAAATAATGTTCTTATCTAGAAATTCAGAAATACTATTCCATAGTAAATTGATTGTGGAGTGCTGCCTTGTGTCTTTAAGAACTTGTAGGCAAGAATGGTGTGGGCAGGGCATCTCATCTACCATGAAGAATACATATGGAAAATATCTGAACTATTAGGTATATTATTCATCAGAATTTAACAACTATTTTGGATGCTTTTAATATCTTCTTTAAAATGATAGCTGGGAGATAAAGATGTTAAAATGCAAAAGACAGAAAATCAATGTGTCATGGCACCCACATGTTTAATTTATGGCTGTAGTTGCACACAATACTTAAAAAGCACAGGCCCAAGTAAGCTACAGAAACTCACACTTTCCTCTGAGTTAGCTACAAGAGGGAGCTAAGAGGTATCCGGTTCTTTTGATTAACCATAACTGAAGATACTCCTGAAGCCTAAACTCTGGTTAAATTTAATTCTGGTTTAATAAAAGGTCAGTGTCATGTCAAGTTTGAGGATCTTAACTCAAGTTAAAGTTAACCACAATTTATCTGGTGTAGACACCACAGCAAGCTACGGTCAGTCTAGAACACAAGATCATGCTTCTGGACACACTGTAGTTGCAGTAAAGCAGTGTTTCTCAAACTTTGCTCCTCCAGGTGTTTTGGACTTCAGCTCCCAGAAATCCCAGCTAGTTTACCAGATGTTAGGAATTCTGGGAGCTTGAATCCAAAACATCTGAAGGAGTACCATTTGAGAAACTCTGCACTAGAGGAATAATAAGACCAAAGTCCCATTCTGTGATGACCCATGGGCCTTGTAGTCCTGCTCAGGACATGGTAATTCCTGATGAAGATGAAAACTTGGGTTTTTTACCTTCCCAGTCTGAACTGGATTCCTCTCAGCCAGATCTTTCCCAGGCAGATCTGGGAACCTTGCACCTGCAAGAAAGTTGTCTCCCAGAAGTATGTCAAACAAGCCCAGAGCCTACTTCTCCCGTGTTCTTGCGCCGGGAGTTTTGTAAACAACAGAGAAGTTTGGATTCAGCTTCGCGCAGGAGTGCAAGAATTGCAGCTAAGAATGTAGCCAATTAAGACTGCTTCTCGTGAGAATCTTTAAGGAGTTTAACATCTGGTCTCAGAGTTTAGCTTTCGTTTCTGATTCCCAGAGAACTGCTTCGGTGGGAAAGTTAGACTCTATATAGGTGTTTTGCCCGCGTAGTAACTTCGCGGAGTCAATTCGTCAGCCTACGGAGCGAGTTGTGTCTGGACAGCGCGCTCCGGTTCAAGCCTCGCTCCTGCTCAAGCCTTGCCTTGCTATCCAGCCTTCGCCTTGCTTCCCAGCCTTTGTTTATCTACGGACTATGCCTTGTTTCCCAGGATCAATCCTTGCCTTGTTCCACGGATTTATCAAGTTATTCCACGGACCTTGTTCTTGTTCTTAGTTACCTTGTTCCACGTTCAAGCCTTGTTTCAAGTATCAAGTTATTTCCTAGCCTCGCTCAAGTTTCATGGACTAAAGGACCTTGTCATCTCCCCTCACTTTGCTTGTCAAAGTGAGTGTTTCGGTTATTGGATTACAACTTTGGACCTTAATATTTCTTATTGGACATTGCTTTTTTGGACTAATTCTGACCTTTCCTGAAAGGTCTAATTCTGGACTATTTTCTACACTTGTTTTTATTAACTTTATATATTCCTACAATAAAGATATTAGATAGATTCTGGCCTCTGTGTATGGTTATTGGTGCTCTGCAGCCTGGGTCGTGACAGTTTGACTCCGCCTCCCTAAGCACCAATTAACCTCGGCCAGAATGTCTACCGGAACCGTACCTGGGCCGAGCGGCCAGCCGATTACCTACACCATCGACAAGGAAGAGGTGGACCGAATCCGTGATAAGCTCAATGCACAGGATGGAGAAATAAGGGGTTTGAAGGAACGCGGAGTTCGTCTTCCGGCCATGGCGTTGCCAACCAAGTTTACTGGAGAAGCTTCTAAGGTTCATGTCTTCCGTCGCCAATGTCAAGCTTATCTGGAGGCCCGTGCTGCCGAGTTTCCCCAAGAAGACATCAAAGTGGCATGGGTTTACAGTCTTCTAGACGGGCCAGCGGCCAGCTGGGCGACGGCACTGTTCGACCAAGCCTCTCCACACCTAAGATCAGCGCAACACTTCTTGGACCACCTCAAGGAGACTTGGGGAATCGAGGACAATTTGGAGGCAGCCGGTCACAAACTCCGTCGCCTTTTCCAAGGAGACAGACCTATGTCTCAGTATATAGCCGAGTTCCGAGTGCTGGTCCACAACACCGGCTGGAACGATGTAGCCCTCAGGGGACAATTCCGGGAGGGTCTCAACATTGAAATGCTGGAAGAAATCTCCAAGGTGGATCCTCCCCAGACCCTCGAGGCACTCATTGATCAATGTTTACGGGCTGAAGTCATGATTGCCAACAGGAAACAGTGGGTTCGAGGCCAGGGCAGTAGAGCCGGGGCAAAACCCCCCGCTCCCGCCAGCGTTCAGCCACGTCCGGTGTGGAGACCCCCACCGCCAACCCCATACCCCAGAGGAGGCGAGGAGGTGCCGATGCAGTTGGGCAATGTGCGTCCCAGACTAGATGCCGCCGAGAAGGCCCGTCGTCAACGCTTAAACCTCTGCTGGTACTGCGGGAACGGGGGCCACTTCGCCAGAGAGTGCCCAGCCAAAGGGAAGCCTGCCGCCCGTCTTGCGGCGGCGTCCTCCACGGAGACGAAGGCGTCTGAGCCGACTGGCACACAGCCGGCGGGGGAAGCCAACGACCGGGTGTAGAGGGGCTCGCCAACCCGGTCAAAAAATCCATCCAAGAGCCGCCAACCGGGGTCCTGTTCCTTCTCGTGGTCACATTATGGTCAGCAAAAAGGGGACCCGTCATGATCCACGCCATGATAGACTCTGGAGCTACCAACAATTTCATCGATAGAGAGTATGCCGACTCTCTGGGATTACAATATCATGATTTCAAGAATGCCCGTGTGGTGCAAGCCATAGACGGCCGTCCCCTCAAGACGGGCCCCGTAAGTCAGTGGTCGGAACCCACCAGGATGTGGATAAGGGAACATATGGAAGAGATTTCCTTCTTTGTTACCGAGGTTCCCCATTTCCCTGTGATTTTGGGAATTCCATGGCTGACTCTCCACGACCCTAACATCTCCTGGTCCAACAGAGAACTGCAGTTTGCTTCACCGTACTGCCAAAACCATTGCCTCGTAGCCAAGGTATGCCATGCCACAGACACCGAGCCCATCATCACCTTGCCAAAGAAGTACTCCGAGTATTGGGATGTATTCAATGAGAAAGAAGCCGAAAAATTACCCCCACATAGACCTTATGACTGTGCCATTGACTTGGTGGAGGGGGCCCCGATCCCGCGAGGGCATCTCTACTCCCTGACTGAACCAGAGCAAGAAGCTCTCAGGGAATTCCTAGAGACAAACCTTCGCAAGGGATTCATCAGACCCTCTCAATCCCCAGCCGCCTCCCCAGTGATGTTTGTGAAGAAGAAGTCAGGGGAACTACGCTTGGTGGTGGACTACAGAGCATTGAACAATATCACCAAGCGGAACAGCTATCCCCTGCCTTTAATCTCGGATCTACTGGATCGGCTTCGAGGAGCCAAGGTTTACACCAAGCTGGATCTTCGGGGGGCTTACAACTTAATTCGCATCAGGGAAGGGGATGAGTGGAAGACCGCCTTCCAGACCAAATTCGGATTATTTGAGTCCCGAGTTATGAATTTCGGTTTATGCGGAGCCCCCGCAACGTTCCAGCATTTTGTCAATGACATTTTTCAGGACTATCTAGACAGGTTCTTGATAATCTACCTGGACGATTTTTTGGTGTTTTCCAGATCACAATCAGAACATGAGAACCACGTCAAAATGGTGTTACAACGATTGCGGGATCATGGACTTTATGCCAAGCTGGAAAAATGCGCTTTTGATCTACAAGAGGTAGATTTCCTTGGTTACCGCATCTCGCCTCTAGGGCTTTCCATGGATCCAGCCAAAGTTTCAGCAGTATTGGAATGGCGGGCGCCAACTAACAAGAAAGAGGTGCAGCGTTTCTTGGGGTTCGCGAACTACTACCGCAAGTTCATTCCAGATTTTGCCCGCTGGTCCGACCCCATCACTAGCTGCATCCGTGGAAAGCAGCCTTTCCGCTGGACTGATCAAGCAGAGAAAGGGTTCCAGCAACTAAAGAAACTATTCACCTCCCAGCCAATTCTACAGCACCCAAATCCTGGAACCCCTTTTGTGGTGCAAGCGGACGCCTCTGATGTGGCAATTGGGGCTGTACTCTTACAACCGGTGGGAGATCACCTCCACCCCTGTGCCTTTTATTCTCGTCAACTAACCACACCAGAGAGGAATTACACCATTTGGGAAAAAGAACTACTGGCCATAAAGGCAGCCTTTGAAACTTGGAGACATTGGCTAGAAGGGGCCAAATTTCCCATTGAAGTCCACACTGATCATCGTAATCTAGAACATCTAAGAACTGCCCGCAAACTAAATCAGAGGCAGCAACGTTGGGCTTTATTCTTTGAACGTTTCAACTTCCAGATCCATTATGTGACCCCAGCCCAAACCAAGCAAGCAGACGCCCTGTCACGTAAACCGGAATACGCTGCAGGACGCAAGGAGACCTTTGAATCCCAACTGCTACAACCTGAGAACTTTGCCACGCTCACGGTGGGGAACACCAAATCCATTCCCATTGGTTCAACTTCCCCTACTCCAGGACCCATCTGTGCTCAAGAAATCAGGGCTAGTCAGCAAGCAGATGCCTGGGCGCAGGACCAACTTCGCCAAGGTCTGCATTTCCCCTTTTCGCTTAAAGATGGGCTGCTCTGCTATAGAAATCATGTCTATATCCCACCCGGACCGGGCAGGGAAAAGGCGCTTCGTCTGTGTCATGACTGCAAACCAGCAGGGCACTTCGGACTATTTAAAACTATGCATCTGATCCTAAGGGATTTTTGGTGGCCCAAGATCCGCAAGGATGTGGAAAAATATGTCAACACCTGCCCAGTATGCCAGCGCTCCAAGATACGAAGGGAGAAGCCCTCAGGGCTTTTACACCCCCTTCCTACCCCATCTCGCCCATGGGAAATAATTTCCGCGGATTTCATCACTGACCTACCACCTTCCTGTGGGTTCACCACGATCTTAGTGGTGGTGGACCTATTCACCAAGTTAGCCCATTTCATTCCCTGCGAAGGCCTCCCCACGGCCAAGGAAACTGCGGATTTATTTCTTCAACATGTCTTCAGACTACATGGATTGCCCAAGAGTTTAGTCACAGACCGTGGATCTCAATTCACCTCTCGTTTTTGGAAGGCACTACAAAAACTATTGGGCATAGACTCTCGCTTATCTTCAGCTCATCATCCCCAAACAGATGGGCAAACGGAGCGCACCAATGCCACTTTGGAGCAGTATCTTCGCTGTTATGTAAACTATCAACAGGACAATTGGGCTTCTCTGTTACCACTGTCTGAGTTTGCCTACAACAATGGAGTTCAAGCTTCTACAAAAGAAACGCCGTTCTTTGCAAACTACGGCTTCCATCCACGTTTCTTTCCCCCTGTCATTGAAACTTCAGAGGTTCCCGCAGCAGAGGATTGGCTGCAGGAACTCACAGCGGTGCAACAACTTTTGCTCCAGCAACTGGACCAAGCCAAGGAGGACTATAAACGCCACGCTGACAAACATCGCCAGCCGGGTCCCGAAATCAAGGTAGGAGATCGGGTTTTCCTGTCCACTCGCTTTCTGCCCTCCCACCGCCCTTGCCGGAAGTTAGATGCCCGTTTCATTGGCCCCTATCCAGTGGTGGCGCAATTAAACCCCGTGACTTTCAAACTCCAACTTCCGCGTTCAATGCGCATTCACCCAGTGTTTCACCGCTCCCTGCTCCTTCCGGCGGATGGTGTGCGTCCTGATACAGACCAACCGGCCCCCCCTCCTGTTTTGATGAATGGGGAGGAGGAGTTCGAGGTTGAGGACATTTTGGATTCTCGCTTTCACCGCCGCCGCCTACAATATCTCATTGACTGGGTGGGTTTTGGCCCTGAAGAACGCTCTTGGGAAGACGCCTCCACAGTCCATGCTCCTGATCTAACCCGTCGCTTTCATCAGACCTATCCCGCCAAGCCGCGACCTCGCGCCTCGGGGAGAGGGCCCCAGTTTGGGAGGGGCCTTGAGGAGGGGGATAGTGTGATGACCCATGGGCCTTGTAGTCCTGCTCAGGACATGGTAATTCCTGATGAAGATGAAAACTTGGGTTTTTTACCTTCCCAGTCTGAACTGGATTCCTCTCAGCCAGATCTTTCCCAGGCAGATCTGGGAACCTTGCACCTGCAAGAAAGTTGTCTCCCAGAAGTATGTCAAACAAGCCCAGAGCCTACTTCTCCCGTGTTCTTGCGCCGGGAGTTTTGTAAACAACAGAGAAGTTTGGATTCAGCTTCGCGCAGGAGTGCAAGAATTGCAGCTAAGAATGTAGCCAATTAAGACTGCTTCTCGTGAGAATCTTTAAGGAGTTTAACATCTGGTCTCAGAGTTTAGCTTTCGTTTCTGATTCCCAGAGAACTGCTTCGGTGGGAAAGTTAGACTCTATATAGGTGTTTTGCCCGCGTAGTAACTTCGCGGAGTCAATTCGTCAGCCTACGGAGCGAGTTGTGTCTGGACAGCGCGCTCCGGTTCAAGCCTCGCTCCTGCTCAAGCCTTGCCTTGCTATCCAGCCTTCGCCTTGCTTCCCAGCCTTTGTTTATCTACGGACTATGCCTTGTTTCCCAGGATCAATCCTTGCCTTGTTCCACGGATTTATCAAGTTATTCCACGGACCTTGTTCTTGTTCTTAGTTACCTTGTTCCACGTTCAAGCCTTGTTTCAAGTATCAAGTTATTTCCTAGCCTCGCTCAAGTTTCATGGACTAAAGGACCTTGTCATCTCCCCTCACTTTGCTTGTCAAAGTGAGTGTTTCGGTTATTGGATTACAACTTTGGACCTTAATATTTCTTATTGGACATTGCTTTTTTGGACTAATTCTGACCTTTCCTGAAAGGTCTAATTCTGGACTATTTTCTACACTTGTTTTTATTAACTTTATATATTCCTACAATAAAGATATTAGATAGATTCTGGCCTCTGTGTATGGTTATTGGTGCTCTGCAGCCTGGGTCGTGACACATTCACACTGCCATATAATCCAGTTTCAGAATTTAGAGTGACTGCACTGAACTGGATTATATGACAGTGTTGACTCAATCTGCATTATCTGAGTTCACGCTGACCATTATAAAGCAGTTCATAGGACCACATGAGCTGGAGCATGGTTTAATGTTATCTGTGAACACTGCAGCAATGATGAATTAATATGTCATGTGTAATATGAAGCATACCATTTTTAAAAAGTAGTTATTAACTCACATGACTGATTTTACCTATTCTTTTAAGAACACTCTAAATTAGTAAGAAATGAATAATGACATAGAGTTGCTGGAAGATCATTTTGAACAAATGTAAAAGAAGGACATTTTTATCATTTCATAACTCGAATTCATTTTAAAAAACCTGAGTAGGTTATTAGAATGACTGCTGCATTCAATGAAAATTTCAATTTTAATGAGAAATATTAGAGTACCACATATAAATGAGAAAGGAATATGCCCCATGGCTCACACAGGGTCATATCCGTTACTTTCAATTCAAGTAAAAAAGGGTTTGTAGAAGATCCTATAAACACATTATAGCTAATTATAACTGAAATTAGAAAGATTCAATGATGAAATCTTCTTGACATGATAAACAATCTGTTCCTTTTCAAACTGATTATGATAATTTTTGAAATATGTTAAACAGGCTAAGTTAATGACAGCATAATAAGGCAGTAAAATGCATAAAATGCATATATTTCTTTTCAACAAGTTATCTGCAGATAGCTTTTAGTTCCTAGTTAGTGAATGCAATCCATTGAATGAATTTGCAATTACATATGAGAAGAAGTGACTTTACATTTTTTAAAAAGCTGTCTGAGAACAGTTGCTAGTTTAGTTCTGCATAAATGCAAATTACTCTCCTTTCCATTCTATAACGCTGAATAACATGCATCTAGTTCAAAGCAGGCAAAGATGTTAAAGTGAAAACACTTTACTTAAATTTGCAACAACATGGAAACAGTTAATTTTTTTAAAAAAAAACAAAAAGAAAGGAGAAAATAGCAAATACATATTTTCATTAATTACATCAAGTTAACAGCAAAGAAACCAGAGATGTATTCTGTATTATTGAAATTAGAAAAAAAAATCTTTTGTCTACCTGAAAATGACACTTTGTAAGTCAAATGGATATTCAATTATTCCTGTAGTTGGAACTCGAACTCTAAGCACATCTTGTTGGGTTGGCAGATAGCCAGAACCAGCTATGCGGTCCAAGTCGTTAAGGTAACTATAAGCAGGAGAGAAACAACGGGAATGAATGATATTATCCCATTGAAGAGAGGATATTAAGGGAATAACAAAGTTCAGGTGGCACAGGGTAAAAAGTATCAAACGGTCATAACAGTGAATTAATTCTTCAAGAACTATTGTAAATATAGCAATTTTGACATAAAGATCAAAAAATTGTATAGCTTTGTTTTCTTAAGTTTTAATTTGTGATTAAAAATAACAATGATTTCTAAAAATGTCAACGTCTCATAGAAGACACCTGCAAACAGACATTAATTTGTCACAGTGAATGCCAACTCTTACTATGGTCATGATAGATTATTTGAATAGAGTATATGTAATGTGTAACAGGCAATGTAAGATCAAAATTGTAGGTACATAAAATACATCGTAAGCTGCAGTTCTGGGTTCAGTATATGACTTACGAGATAATCAACTGCTGAAAGAGATAGGTTGCTTACATATAACTGTGTTTCTTCAAATGGTCATCCATGAAGTCACACAACTGGGTTATACTGTACCTGCGCAGCACCCTAATGGAATTTCCAAAAGCTGTTGTGGTTTGAATTTGGTGGTAACCCTGACCCCTCTCCCCCGGGGCATAAACACAAGAAAGGAGTACCAAGCAACCGAAAACTGTGTCCTTAGATGATCGAGCATCTAATCTATAATGGGATACAAAGGTTAAGGGGTTTGCCCAAATGGAAGCTGAACATATTGTATCCAAAGGAGTGTAATCGGTGATAAAAAGAAGTATCAGGGTTCTGGGCTAATGCAGGCAGAACAATGTGTTGGGGTTTAAATGGAATGATGAAACCACATTAGGTAGAAAAGATATGTCTCTGTCAGAGTGGAAGATCAGGTAGGGGAATCCTCTCAAAGTGCAGAAAGTTCTGAATCTTTTCTGTCTGATGTGATGACCACCAGGAAAATGACCTTCCGTGGGCTTAAATGGTGGCCCTGATAGTTGTGACAGAAGAAGTTCCAAGCACCAATCAGGGGTTGGGGGTGCTGTGTGTGTGGTCATGGTGATGGTGGTGCGGGGGGGGGGGGGAGGGATGAAAGTTTTTAAAACCTTGTAGAAAGGTTTTGATCCAGGGATGAGCAAAACAAAATGGGCCCCTTTTGTTGTGCTTGGAATAGTTGGTAATGGCATGATGTGAATGCTGTCTTTAGTGTTGGTAATGGGGATCTGAGCACTGTCTCTACTGAGCGTTATGGGGAGTCTGGGACCTCACCTGCCGAAAGTTTGATCGGTAGAGGTGGCAAGGACGATGGCTGTGGCGCTGATGGTGATTTATCGGCCCTGGAAACACAAAAGGACGCAACAGAGAGTGGAGGGGGAGATTCATCATTAGAAAATAACAGAGGTGGTTGAGGAGGAGTCTCCTTCCTCCTTTTTGTCACCTCCTTTTTCTTTAATTCTGCCTCATGACCCTTTCCCTGGTTAGGGGAAACCAGTAAGAGAGTGTGTCTTAGGATACTTCTTCCTGAGCTGGCTCTCGCAGCTTCCTCCAAGCCACAGTACCCCTGGCATGGATGGTATTGGGAATGGAGCTGATAGCATTGAAGGAGGAGACTGATAGCATCGGTTTTGACTTTGATGAGATGGCTTTTGACTTTGCCTTTGACACCAATGAAGGAGCTCTTGAAGTCAAGGGCTGTACTGAAGGCTCCAATGCTGATTGGTATAGAAGGGAGCACAGTCTTGCCTCCCTGTTCTTTCTCATCTGAGACATAAAACTTGGGGCAATGGGAGCAAGAGCCTACTTTCTCCTTGGCAGATCAGACATTTAGAACATCCATTTGAGTCTGGCATCTTGCTATTGCACTTATTAAATCTCATGGTTGACTTGTTGAAGAGAGACATCAGCACGATTGTGGAGAACTGAGAAACGCATGTGATAGGGGTGGAAGCTACTAACTGCAGAGGTGGATAAAAAGGAACTGAGGAGCCTACCGGCGAGCAGGCACTTTTATGCCCAGGGGAGAGAGGGGGGGGGTCAAGATTACAGCCAAAAATCAAACTGCTAAAGCTTACGGAAATTCCATTAAGGTACTGTGCAGGTGCAGCATAACCCAGTTGTGTGATTTATGGAGACCATGAAGAAGCAGCACCATGCTCAACATTCCCTATTGCTGACAGATCAATCCTTCCATGTAATGTAGCTAGCAATACAGTTCCCTCATACAAATGTAGATACAGTAGAGTCTCGCTTATCCAATGTAAACAGGCCGGCAGAACGTTGGATAAGTGAATATGTTGGATAATAAGAAGAGATTAAGGAAAAGCCTATTAAACATCAAATTAGGTTATGATTTTACAAATTAAGCACCAAAACATCATGTTATACAACAAATTTTACAGAAAAGGTAGTTCAATACACAATAATGCTATGTAGTAATTACTGTATTTATGAATTTAGCACCAAAATATCATGATATACTGAAAACATTCACTACAAAAATATGTTGGATAATCCAGAATGTTGGATAAGCGAGTGTTGAATAAGTGAGACTCTACTGTAGCTGTTAATGTGTAATTGCATTCTAATTTTAAGATATATTTTGATGATATATAATTTATTATAAGAACAACAAATAGATTCTATTGTAAAGTTGCTATTCCATGTAATGAAGTTTCTCATATACTGAATAATTATCAATTTCTTTTGATCAACAGGATTGATAAAATATTTTAACCTTCAACAAGGATAATATCCACAGGAGAACTTTCAGTGGGGTGAGAAGGTGATCTGGTCAAGTGGCTAGTGCATGACATTTATTTCAGAAGTATCATTCTTAAGAGTGTAATTGTCATCATTCACCCTCAAGCTGGCTTCAAATTATGTCCATATGAATGAGAGATTCTAAAGATACTATATGATTAATATCCTTGCTAAGATCTTACAAGCTCAACGTAGTGACTCCTTGATTGTGTCTATTCATCTTTAATGCAGCATAATACTATCATACAAATATCACAAAAGCATGGCTGAGCTGGCATTTGACCAGATAAAGCTATCATGAATCCAAACTTTTCAGCCTATGGATGTGAAAGATTACTTTGGGCTACCATTCTCCAGCTCAAATTTGCAGGCACTGTGGTTACTGAGATGGAATAAGTTTAGATCTGGCATGATGTGGCTCTTTTTCTGGATCTTCTGATGATAGATTCTAGCAGGCAGAACAATTTTGCAGGCAAACAATGCATGTTCCCCTACAATCAATTTTCTGGAAGAACTTTAATTTTTCATGTTTTGCTGCTGACCTGAGATTTGGGTGATTCTATATTGCTTGAATAAGTTCTGCTTGAATCTGTCCTTTCCCCCAACATAAACAGTGTGTGTGTGTGTGGAAGGTGGTTGCAAAAAAGGAAGGAAGGCACTGTCATCCCACTTCCCTGGTCTGTTGGTGCCCAGGAAGTGTGGGATAGCTGTAGGGAAGTGATCTCAGATCCCATATGGGGATGCGAAATGGCAGTCCTCAACTGTCCCAAAACCAGGAAAGGTCTGGATTTTCCTGGATGATTCTGACCTTTCCTGGTGTTTTTTTTAACCTACGGTCACTCTGGATTAATTGGTTTACCCTGGGTTCAATCGCATTAGCCTATGTGTGCCATGTGGATGCACCAGTGGATTAATGGCAGTGTAGATAGGCATAAGAAAACCCTATAAAATTCATGTTGTTGCCATGAGTTGACAGGCAACTTGAAGGTGCACACTATACTTATGAGTATGTGGAACTTTTAAAGCTATGTTCATATTATACAGTTGCTGAACTGGTGCTATATCAACCACAGTTTTATAGAATATGCACAAAATTAACAGAGGTCAATTGTGGAATTCACTACAAGAAAGTGATAGCTGCTAACCTGGACAGAGTTAGAAGGGACTAGAAAAATGTGGGCACCAGCTATGTACTGTCATTAAAAAAACAAACAAACCAGCACACCAGGAACTGGAAGAAGACACAGATCTCTATCTTTTCCTAAACTTTACACCAGTGGTTCCCAAACTTATTTGGCCTACCGCCCCCTTTCCAGAAAAATATGACTCAGTGCCCCCCTGGAAAGGGGGCATGGCTTAAAGGGGTGGGCGTGGCTCCTGCTCAAGAAGGCGGGCCTCAGCCTCTCCCCTAGTTCAAGATGCAAGGCTGCGAAGGGAGGTGGGCGGGGCCACAAATGGTTGGCCAGGACTGGGATGGGCGGGGTTACGAGCTCTGAGGCAGGGTTGAGCTTCTATCCCTGTCCTGCGGCACCTTCCAGGACACAGAAGGAAGGGCTAGAGGAGGGGGCGGGGCCTCTTCCCAACTGCCTGATGGGGCTGAACCTCTATACCCCACCCCCGTGTTCTAACAAGTGCCTCAGGGGAGGTATACAGAGGCTCTAGGGAAGAGGCCCTGCCCTCTTCCCTAGCTCCGCCCTCTGTGTCCCAACAAGAGCCTCAGGAGAGGTACAGATTCTCAGCCCTGTCTCGGACTCTTGGGAAGAAGCCATGCCCACTCCTCTAGCTCCGCCCCCTGTGTGTCCTAACAGGCACCTCAGGTGCTCAGCCCTGTCTCCGGCACTTGGGAAAAGGCCCCGCCCCTCCTCTGGCCCTGCTCTTGTGTCCTAATACGTGCCATCACCGCCCCCCTGGATTGCTCCAGCGCTCATTGGGGGGCGGTAGCGCCCACTTTGGGAATCACTGCTTTACACTGTTGTTATGGTATATAAACAAAGTATCCTATATACTCATGTATAAGTCTAGAAATCTTTGTCAAAAAATCAACCCAAAAAACCCTGGTTCAACTTATCCATGGGTCAATATGAGTACTAAAGCTTAACTCTTTTTTTAAGGGGAGGGGCTCCCCTTTTTTGAGTAGTGGGGTGATAGGCAACAGCTTAGTCTGTCCTGGGAAAACCTAAAAGAACCCTCTCTACCCTCTCCATTGCCATGATACCATTTCTGGTCTTTCTGAATGCCTGGGTGGAGAAATAGTGGTGGTGGTCAAGGGCAACTCCATGGAATGATCGTCAATCTATCCAAGGATCCTACAAAATCTACAATTTTGACTCCAAAACCTACCCTCATCTTATAAACGAAGCTGACTTAAATATGAGTATTAAATATTAAGTACTCTGAAGCAGAAAGAAGATGTAGGACTCAGTCTTGCTTTCACTATCCTGTTCAAGAGTACATGCTTTTTGTCTTGTTTGTGGCTCCCGGTGTTAAAAAACATGACTGTGATAAGTAATAAGTGATTTTGAAGATGCCAGCTTAGAGGGACAGATGCTGTTGCTATTGCTTTAAAACACCATATAAGACCAATCAACCAGCCAGTCGACTATAGTAGATTAACTGTGGATGTCAAAATCAAGTAATCTTTCTGACAAACATTTAAGCAGACTGACTTAAGAACGTGAACAGGCCTAGAAGCTTTACACAGGTATGACAAATGTGTGCACCTTGGTATTATGAGTTTAGTCAGCAAAGAAATCAATTTGGATAGGAAATATCTGAAACAGTTGGCCCAAGTAACTAGCATGCATACCTCCAATTATGTTTTCAGTCCAGGCTGCCAATGAGAGCTCCCTGGAGAGCAAGCCCTCCCCTTTGGAAACCTATGAGTTATGTAGCCTTGTCTGCAGGTTCACATTCCTTTTCTATGTTCCACAGCACCTTGTCTGGACTGATCAGAAATGTTCATACAAGATCAAAGGCTAGTTAGCAAAGGCCTAAGAAAAGGGTCATGCACCAAGGAGGAGAAATAATTAATGCTGACTTGCTTTTGGGTCAGCTTCAAGTTTCATTTTGACAGCAATGCGTGTAAAAATCAGGCGTGACATATTTCTCCTATCTTTGAATTCTCCATGAAAAGCCAGACATGGAAACCAGCACATAATCTGGCATCCTGAAAAATACCATCTTTCATTCTAGCTTTCACTCTTGCCAAAGGGGAAAAAAAGGAAAAGCACACTGATTGTGGAAGCTGGCAACACAGGAAAGAGAATTTCCCCTGATTGGATTGGGATCCGTCTCTAATATAGCTTCCTATTGCATCCCTCTCCAAAACTAGACAATAGAATCTTTGTTTTAGGATTTAAAAGAGCTCCGTTTTTGATAAGGTTTTTTTTTCTTTATGAAAGATGATCAAAGGATCCAGTGGCACTGAGCATTTGCAGTGAGCCTCTTCCCTCAGGAAGCTTTTTAGCAGCCTGCAACAGCTCTTCCAGACCAATAGTTTACCTTCACCACACATTATTTGACTTTTGCCTGACCTGTTTCTCTTGTAATGTGCAAATGTGTGTGTATGAGAGAAAATGAAGAAACACAGCACTCAATCATGTGCTTGGTTATTAATTTCAATAACTGACTGAGTTAGATTGGAAAGCTGTACCCTGAAGCAGGAAGATATTGGTGAAAAGTTCATTTGGAAGCTACTGGATCTTAGCTCTTCTTCACAATCTAAGGATGTGTCTAATCAATGCAGTTTGACACCACTTTAACTATTGAGGTGCTATACTAATAGAATCCTGGAATTTGTAGCTTGATGAGGCACCAGCACTCTTTGGCAGAGCAAGCTAAGGGCCTTGAAAACCTGTAATTCCCATGATTCCATAGAATTGAGCCCTGGCAGTTAAAGTGGTATCAAACTGTATTAGTTTTACAGTCAACATTAGCATGAGAAAACTTCGGCCCTCCAGGTGTTTTGGACTTCAACTCCAATTCCTAACAGCCAGTAGGCTGTTAGGAATTGTGGGAGTTGAAATCCAAAACACCTGGAGGGTCAAAGTTTGCCCATGCCTGGTATACATGAATGGGACTGCAGCTTCAAATACTTAAAGAGACCATACGAAAGAACTTTTATTCAGAAAATGCCCACTGTGTTTTACAGGGCTATATCCCGTTGTGTGCATATGGGCTGAAGTCTTAAGAAATTACATCAAAGTACCATGACAAGGCTTGTTTCAGGTCAAACTATATTTAGGATGGGAGTGTTTAAGTGAAATCCACCCATTATTTCTTTTTCAGAAATCTAAAATATGGAACATAGCTTTCCTATCTGGAAATGCATTTTGCCCATTCAGTCTCCTCCTACATGCTTATTCAAATCAGGTCCCACGGAACTGAATTAATCTTTCTGCTTAGGAATTTATATTTTGACCCCATTTGACTTGAAATACGGACAGACCAGTATAATATTTTGAATAATAACGCATCCTTTTCCTTTTTCACCTGCTCCCTGTTAACTACACAGCTGTTTCAAAACTATTCTAAATTCGTTGGATGCCTTAGGCCACAATCCTACATTTGTCTATACAGGAATGCATCCCATGGACCTTATTACTGGATACATATCTCCAGCATTGTGTTATGAGTTTTGCATTCAGAAACATGTACAGTAGAGTCTTGGTTAACCAACCACTGGTTAACCGAGCCTCCGAATTATCCGAGGCGCAGCTGGGGGCGCCCCTCCCTCTCCCTCTCTCAAGCGAAGGGAGCATGAGAAAAGGAGAGGGAGGAGGAAGCGCCCCGTGATAGGCGAGGGCTTGGCCCAGAGAAGTGCCCCGCAATTGCTGCAGCAGCACTTGTGGGGTGCTTCCCTGGGCCGAGCCCTCGCCACTTGGGAAGCACCCCACGAGCGCTGCTAGTTTCCTCCAGCAAGGGCCTGGCCGGGGGAGATCTGGGGTGCGCAGGCGTTTCTCGGAGGGACAGGCCCTTGTTCCAGCAAGGGCCTGTCCCTCTGAGGGACGAGGAGCATGCTGCGGGTTTTCCTCGGCCAAGCCCTTGCTGGAGGAAACTATTTCCTCCAGCAAGGGCCTAGCTGAGGGAAACCCGGGGAGATGTCCCTCGGTGAGCCCTCACCCCTTGGGAAGTGCCCGTGAGCGTTGCTAGGCAGCAGCGCTCACAGGCACTTCCCTTAACCGGATTGCTGGGAGGGATAATAGGGCCTCCTGGCAATCTGAGCAGTTCGGTTATCCAAGATTGGGCCCACCCCTTTATCTCAGATAACCGAGACTCTACTGTAAATGAATATGACTACTACACATCTGTAACAGGATCTGAAAAATTTGGTTTGAAGAAGATCCACAACTGCTTAAATCTTAATCCTGAGTTTTGAGGTGAGTAAAGACTGCAGGTTCAAAAGATAACTACAGAATGCATGAGATCAGACCTTTCCAAACTGTGTGTCATGTTAGTGTGCCAGCTGTAGTGTGTAGGTGTGTCAAACATAATGAGAAACCTCTGAGTCTATGTGAAATAAGCAATAAATCATATATTAAAAACAAATGAAAGGTTTTCATGAGATATGTTGTGTCCCCATATATTCCATTATTACAATTTATGTATATGTCCGTATCTCTTACAAGGGGTTGATTAGCATCCAGTTTGCTAGGAAAACCGAATTACTGTGTCGCAAAATTATGCATGTCTAAACAGTGTGTCACCAGCATGAAATGTTTGGAAATGTCTTCATTAGATAAATATCTAATAAATTAATCATAATCACTCAACCGAATAAGGCCCTTGCAGTGGGAATACCAAGTACTGCCAAAATTCAACTCAGTCATTATAAACAACATTTTTGGCACATCATTTTCTATTCTTTCATCGTTCTCTGTTACCTTTCCTGATATTAGTTTCCTAAAACCTACCTATAACCTCTCTAATCTCATTTCATCTTTCTTTTCATGGAAGTTCACACAAATGTTAGTAAAATATACTACATGATACAATCCCTCTGTATTAATTTGACTGTTAATAGACTATTTTTGAACTACCAGGGTGCATCTACATTTTAGTATTAATGCACTAACAGAATTTTGTCATGGCTCAATGCTATGGCGTCACAGGAGTTGGAAGTTTTACAACCCTTCTCTGCCAAAGAGTGCTAATGCTTCATCAAGCTTCACAACACTAAGCCATGACAGCTAAAGTTGTGTCAAACTACACAAATTCTACACCCTTATAGATAATGTATAGGCATCAAGAGAGGTTTCTGACAAAGGGAATCCTGACATAAAATGCAAATCCCCCTCTATACTGTGAATTGCAAGCTTTGAAATTGCTATTTCTCTCCTTAAGCGAATGCAGAGGGGTTCACGGTACTATCTTTTGAACTTGGATCACCATGAAATTGTTATCTAAATAGCAACTGCGACAGATAGCCTCATCTTCCAAGCTAGTATTGCACATTATACAAACCTTCTGGAGCTGCGTCACAAAACAGTGAACGCATTATGGCCAACGGCTTGTTCCACACATATTACCTTGGTAATGCACCTCAGGCCTGTATCACTATGGCAACCCAACAGAATTGCCTCAGCAGCCACTCGAAATCATTTTTACAGAACAAACTACAGCTATAATTAACATTTAAAACGTGAACTGTACTACAAATGCATTAAAATGTGCAATATTTTGCTTTTTTTAATGGATGCCTTTTTTAAAATCCCTGCTCAAATGAACACATGCAGCAGAAGACCATATTCGCAAGATATTCTATCAAAATATAAAAAGTCTATGACTAAAATATCCTTTGAATCAGTTTCCATGAGAGTGAGAGAGCCTATGTGTATGTGTGCTCTGCACATCTTTTAAATGTGCCTGAAATCTTCCTGACTAGTGTGATCTAATGTGATTTTCCAGGAAAAAATATTAGAGAGCATTACTGCAATTATAAATAATGCAAACACTCAAAACATCAGCTCCGAACCTCAACAGTCAATAAAATCTCTGTCCTCGGACTTGCTGCTCATGACTTCAGACTGAAGTGTCTTTTAACGCTGCATCCAAATACGATTATCAGCATACAGCAAGTAGCTAACTGTAGCAATAATCTTATTATTGGTCTCACAGAGTGTGCAATGGTTATTAGTTAGCATGTATAACGCCTTCCTGAACTGCACTAACTGAAAAAAAAGAAATTGATTACCTAAAGTAGGGACCTTCAGATTTCATTCTATGGTTGCTTACCTGGAGCTTCATCAGTAATTAAAAAAAAACCTGAATTGGCTTGCCCTCTACAACCCAAAATATTCAGCAACAAGAAGATACAAGGGAATAGTGGGGCACATTCTGGAACACCATCTCAGATCATAATGTAAAAGGGACTTTGAACTGTTCAGGCTTGTATCCAGTGTAAACTGTACATATACCCAGGACAGCACATCAAGTGGTCTGCTTTTTCCACTTAAAGACCAGTGTGTAATAGACCCTACTCTGTCACAGAAACAGCTCTGCTAGATGACTCCTTGCAGACATACGGCCACAGAGTAGGCCTTCAAATAGGTTCTGATCATGTTTTGTCTGATTCACACCGAGTCTTCCACCAACACTGCTCTAGTCTCCAGTAAATTTACACTATAGAATTAATGCTACGTGACACCACTTTAACTATGTGGTTCAATACTATGAATTCATGGGGGTTGTAGTTTTACAAGATTTCAGCCTCCTCTACCAAAGAGTGCTGGTGCCCCAACAAACTAATTCACAAGATTCCCTAGTATTGAGCCACAGAAGTTCAAGTGCTATCAAACTGCATTAATTCTGCAGTGTAGATTTACCTTCCGTCTAATTTGCTTCATCACTGCCAATTACCTGGAAAATTTAAGGGGATGGTATGGCAGCACTTCATATAAGGGGATCCTGAGGAGTGATTGTGTCCACTGCCCTGGACATTTCCGCATTTCAGGGGTCAACCAGAGCTTTAACAGAATAGCTTGCCGGGGTGACAGGACAATCTCGAAGAGCCATCAAAAATCTATCTGGATCCACTGGCCTTCTCCGATGGACCATCATAATCAATTCCTCACATCTGCAGATGTTTTGAGTCACAGTGAGTCTAAACCTGACAAAAATCTATCCACAACAATGGAACTGCAGAGAATTTCTCCACCAAGATCACTACCACTCCATCCTGCACAGAAAACAAGGCCCAAAATGAGCCCTTCTGCATGAGTCAGAACAGACACCACTTGGGACAGACCCATCGTTGTCTGGTTGTTCTGAACCCCTCCCAACAAGGTAGTCTCAGCATGGATTTTGAAGTCCCTCAGCATTACTAACCACAGCAACTTCAAAACCAACCCTGAGACTAACCTGATTAGCTCAAGAAGGAAGAATGTTGAGCAGCGGGGTGGGAGGTATACCAAGATAATCAATATTCTGTTCTGGCTACCCCAACCTTTACGACACTGGACCAGGGCGACAGAATCGCAATAGATCATTTACAACTCCATCTCTCTGCCCTTTGGTCCAGGGCTTGACTGTTATTGCACAGAAAAACCTGGTGGGCAAGGCTGAGAGAAGTTAACAATTCCCTGCCTCATTCAGCTGTGCTTGTTATTATAGAATCATAGAGCTGGAAAAGACTACAAGGGCCATTCAATCCTTTCTATGTAAGAGACAGGGTCCAATGAGAGATTCTTTTCCATAACAGCTGAATTTCAATTCTGAGTCTGGATGAATGGCACCGACACTGAATTTCTCTGCTACTCTAGTTACTCTGATAGAGTGATGTCAAGCAGAAAAAAGGCACAGAACGAGAAAAAAAGAAAAGAAAAGGTGGCAACATCTGGAGGAAGGCTACTTGCGCCAAGTCACCTATTTATGAAAGTATAGGTGGGGAATCCATCAGAACCAAGGTACTGTATTGGAGGAAGGATGACTTGGATCCTGTCCTATAATATACCTCCACAGTTCTTTGGCTTCATACACCCACCAGAAGCCACTGTTTGAAAAATAAATGGGTTGGAGACAGCCAATTTCTCTTCCCATCAAACTGCCAATTGTGCAAAGTTATGTGTAACTTCAGAAAACGTTATAAATGGTGTGCTACAATAGTATCCCTGTCTTACAAATTTATTGGACTAGAATCCACTTCATCAGTTGCATCTGATAAAAGTAGACTTTAATCTATGAAAGCTGAAGCATCATAAATTTTAAGTCTTATAGAAGATGTCTGCTTCAATAACAGCTGAGGCGATAACTGGGCATATGTGTAGTCTCTGTGTACAACCAGAGTAATAGTATAGTGTGCTGTATCATAAAGTTGAAATGAGACCTGACCATATGTACTGGCATGTATGACCTCCATTCTTGTGGTGAGACTGCACAAACAGAAACACCTTGAACAGTCCATTATGGTTTTGCTCTGAAGTTATGTTTTACACATAGTATAGGGATGCATGTGACAGTTGAGATTTCCTACCAGTTACTGTGTTTGTTTTCATTATGAAACCACATCTGAAAATCTGAATTCACCAACGTCTGCTTAGATATAAATCTCAAGAAGCCTCTACCACTAAATCTAGAACTGAAATCCAAATTTATCCTTTCTATGTCTTCTTGGTATGTCAATATTTGGCTATATCAATGTATACAGAAAATTTGGTTATGTCAATGAATAGCTTGCGTATTACTAGGACAATATTTTTGACACTCAGCAATCAGACAGATCAAACAGCCTGACAAAATTACACAGTTTTGCCCATATTAGTCACAACAGTGATGCACACTGAAGTTATATAATTACAGGCTAAAACAGGCACATCATTTGACTACAACACATTGCCTAGAGAATCTAATTAGGGTGTGGGAGGACGTTCTCCTTTTCTGGTCATTTTCAACACTACAGGTTCCATGTATGCCATTTCTTCCATACTGACATGAGGACATTCTGATGCACTGCTTTGACAGTACAGCCCAAAAGATTTAAGTATGCCTTAGGGAAGAAGTTAATAAAATGTCTACTGGGCTATTATTTTGTCAGGTTAAATGTTTTTTTTTTAATAAAAAATATTAATAATAAGAACACAGTGCCACAGTCCTGTCCTAGAAGTAAATGCTCATGGGAGCCTCTGCAACAGGTTTGTGTACTGTTATTCAGGCCTGTTATATCAGCAAGTTCAGAATCCACAGATTCGCCAATCTAAGTTGGCGGCAGCAAGCCCTGGCTGGCAGCTGTACATTCTTCTGGTTGTCCTGACTCTGGGGAACACACCAGCAGCCCCTTTCATGCATGCCTGGAGGGTTTGCCATCACCTCCACTACTCTACTATGTTAACAGGGGCTCTAGAATCTGTGTTTTTTTGTTTTTGTTTTTTTTGTTTTGCTATCTATGCAGGTCTTGGAACCAATCTCGCACAGATACTGAGGTCACATTGCAATTCCTCCCCTACAGGACATTTATTTAAACCTACCAAAGATTTAACCAATTCTGGCTTTTCCTTCTTTAATGTCCCAACTACCAAACCAAGGTTCTACATATTAACCACAATACTAATTAAAATATTCAAATTTCTTTTCAAGTAGATTCAGAGGTTTATTTGTTATGGTTTTTTATTGTTTTTAATCCCTTTTTAAATTCATGATGTCTACATTTCTATAGACCTAGCTGCATGCTATGTATATAAAATGTTCTTGGGTGGTCTTGTTTCATGTATAATGAATAACCTGAGTTTGCTATCAGAGGGATGATTACTCATGGTCTAGGAATTCTGTTTCAGTTCACATGTCTGAAATATATTCCTGGCATCAAGGCACCAAACAATGGAGGGAGAAATCTGCATCCCTTCAGTTCCTTACATTTACGTAAGAGATCTAGATTTCAGTAGAATTTGTTGCCGTTTCCTACTTAGGCAGACCATAAAGGGAATCTATCATGGGGTTTGTTGGCAAGATTTGCTCAGAAGGCCTTTGCCTTCCTCTGAGGCTGTGAGACTGATCAGCCCAAGGTCACTCAGTGGGCTTCCACAGCTGAGTGAGATATGGTCTCTAGAGTTGTAATTCTATGCTCAAACCATGCTGCAAAAGGTTATGGTGACCCTATATAACTGTTTCCTGCTGTTTAATAGAATGGCAGCCCTACAGCGGTAAATAGCACAAGAATTCACGGAGGCAAATTAAGGTGCCTTGGTTAAAGTTTCAAATATTTGTATCCAGATACCTTGTCCCCAATACAAAGACAGATATCCATATGTAGAAGAGAACTTGGTTTTACTTTCATTTATGTCTGCTGTAGTTTCTATTGAACAACAGATTGGTTACTGTAAGATTTAAATTTTCAAACAGTTAAAATGAATAGCCCTAAAATAGTGATTTCTGTTACATTTTACTGTTCCCACAACTTAAGTTCTCCAGCATGTGAAAAGAGCTAAACAAACTGAAGTGTTAACCAGGATGTGTTGAAGAATCTACAAAGGAAGTTACCCTGCTTACTTCAACTTCCAGGGATTGTGCTTATATTGTACATTTAAAATCAAGAGCCTCATTTAAAAAAACAATTTTTTTTTAAAAAAAGGCTTAACTTAAAAAATATTATAAACATAGTGCTATAAAATACAGAATGCAAACATAAAATCAGCGATTTTACAAAGAGTAAGTTTCCAAAAGACACTTTTCAAAAAGACAATTAGGATAAACCATAGCAAGAATGAAGTGAAGTTAGAAAGTATGGAAAACAATTCAATTGTCTCTAGTTTTTAACTTGTCTTCCATCTGCAAACATGTGTCCTCGTTTCTCAACCCAAATCGCCACACCTTATGAATAAATGTACACATGAGCAAAGGCAACATACCAAACCTAGTTGCAAATACCTAAGATTGCAAACTGCATTATGAAATAAGCTGTGTGACAATTTAATTCCTTTTTATTTTTAGATTCTTAAACATTCATTTTGACATCTTCCGTTGAGATTAACCTTTTGTTGGCTGCACTTAAATGTCCTTCCCTCAACAAATTGTCCTGAATATCATTCCTGATTATTATTATTATTATTATTATTATTATTATTATTATTATTATTATTATTATCTTTATTTATATTCTGCCTTTCTCCCCATGGGCAGACAAGGCTGCTAACACCTATCTACACTGAACAGCTTTAAAGTAGCAATACAAATTTAAAAGAAATTAAATAATAAGTGTGGTAAAAACAGAATTAAAATACAGAAAATACATTAAAATGGCCTTTAAAACTCATACCCCCCCCAATACCACCAACCCTCCCCAGAGTCTTCCCCTACCCTTCCCCAAAAACCTGTTGGCAGACTTGACCTGCGGAAGGCCAGTAGGTATGGGGCCATCCTGGTTTCTCTTGGGAGGGAGTTCAACAGCCTGGGAGCAGCCACCAAAAAGGCCCTCTCCCATGTTCTCACCAAGCATGCTTGAATGGGTGGTGGGACCAAGAGAAGGCCCTCCCCAGTAGATCATAGATGTTTCCTAGGTTCATAGAAAGAGATGCGGTCCTTCATCAGAGTATAGATGGTATCACACTCCAAAACTTCGGATGACCTCTTCGAATGGTTTCATGTATAAGTTAAACAGCACAGAGCCCTGAGGGATCCCACAGGCCAATGGCCCAGGAGTTGAACAGAAGTCCCCTCCAGGAAGAAACGGAGCCATTGAAGAACATTGCCTCCAAGCCCCATCCCAGAAAGGCAACCCAGAAGGAGACCATGGTCAACAGTATCTAAAATCACTGAAAGATCCAGGAGAACCTATGCAGAGTAGTGGACAGGGGGAGTGTATCCACTCCCCCTGTCCACTACTCTGTGTAGGTCATCCACCAAAGCGACCAAAACTGTATCTGTTCCATAACCAGGCCTGAAACCAGACTGAAATGGATCTAGATAATCAGCTTCATCCAGGAACCCTTGGAGTTGCGAGGTCACCACACGCTTCAGAACCTTGCCTAAAAATGGGAGGCTGGAGACTGGTTGGTAACTGTCCAGTACAGAGGGGTTTAAGGAAGGTTTTTAAAAAAGTGGTCTTAACACCGCCTCCTCAAGTCATGTGGGGGCTCTGCCCTGATGTAGGGAGGTGTTAATCACTTCCCTGACTCACTCCACCCCCTCTGGCCTGTTTTATGAGCCAGGAAGGGCAAAGGCCTAAAGCACATATGGTGGCTCTCACCTCTCTAAGAACTATAAGGGGTAAAGCCACCTTAGAGTCCCAAAGTCAGGAAAAAGTTGGGACAAAAATAAAACATGTAAATAAAAATGTTTGTCTTTATAAAACTCTCCAAAATGAAGATTCCATACACTTTCAGAGAACAACCCAATTCCCTCTGTTGGTTCCAGTGAAATTAGTATCTTCTGAAATGTGATGTTGTTTACTGATTGATTTTAACAAATATATGACAGCATTAGCTTTCTTTTTGGTATGAAGAAATAACGGATTTTCCCCCTAGATGCTTGTTGTGTTGTCTGTTAATTGTCAAAGCTAATGATTCTACTCAGGATCCAATGATTCCACCCACTACTGCACTGGAAGCAGAACAGGAGTTTCTCCTTCTCTCCTGGATGGCTTTCTTTTCTTTTGCTCTCATTATGCTACCTAAACATTTCATCTTGAACAGGGGTTTGTAAAGTTTTCCACTTGCAATCCCTTTCAGCCCAAGAATATAAAAAGGCATAAAAATCAAACATTTAGTGATAACAAATCGGTATTTGCAAGGTAAATGGGGTGATTTTTTTCTTTTTATGAAGTACAGCTGAGGCAGCTTCTGCAGAGTCCACTGTAAACACTGCACAACAGATTTGTGTAAGTATCTAAAACAGTCACTATGTTATGTTCAGAAATTTTTCAGAAACTGTGATTATATTCCTGTCGTGACAATCTTGAGTCATACAATGTTAAGAAAATCCCATTTTTTTGTTTTACCCCCCTCCCCCATGGGTAAAAACAAACAAACAAATAAAAAGAACTTAGAGAAGATGGCTTTATCAGATTAACTGGGTCAAGCAAATAAGTTTAAATGCTTCAGGGCAAAACAGTTGCCCATTTGAGACAGTATTATCAGTATTACAGTCAGAATTCTCCACAAAATCATCTTGTTATATAGGGTTCTTCTTCATGCTAATCAGCATATCTAAATTGATATTTGAGATCTTGTGCTACCTTATTACACAGACATAGATGCACATGAAAACTCCCCTTTAAATTTTAAATCAGGCATATTATTAATAGGTATATTGGGCATACTATTTGTAGAAAAGAACCAAACATGCATTTGAATTCTGAAAGCAAATCTAAAAAGGAAATGCTTCACGGGTTATATATTTTGGGAAGTTATAGAAAAATGATTTCACATTTTCACTTTTATACTTACTATTTAGTGGAATCTGACAACTGATATTCCCGTCGTCTGTCATAGCATTCTTGTATTCCAGGGTCATTCCATAAACTCTTTATTGCATCTACGTAAGGGTTCTCAAAGGAATTCACTTTCTCTATATCAACATCTCGAACTAAATGTGCATTACCCTGCAAATAAAAAATCCACAAATATCCAATTAGGCACACATTCATCATCAGCACACACACAGATAGAAACAGCATAGATATCTTCATATTAAAATGATCCTTGTAACGATGTTAGAGGATGTCCTTAGAGATATGCATGCACTAATGCTTTTCTTCTATAATTTATAGTCATCGATATAAAAACTGGCAAATTTCCTGAGGTTTAGAAGAAGAAAATATTTTAAGAAAAGCACAGTAGGAGGCGTGGCATCAGTCAGAATGCTGTGACAAGAGAGCCACAAAATAAAGTGGAACAGAAAAAATAGAAGTGACTAGTAGTTTAGGGTCAGTAGAAATAGAGGCCATCCATACTGCAGAATCATAGCAGTTTGACACCACTTTAACTGCTATGGATTCATCCTGTGGAATCCTGGGATTTATAGTTTGTTGTAGCACCAGAGCCCTCTGACAGAAGGATTGCTGTTTACTCGTTCAGTCGCTTCCAACTCTTTGTGACCTCATGGACCAGTCCACACCAGACAGAAGGGTAAATTCCCACAAAAATAGAAATCCCAGAATTCCATAGCATTGTGCCATAGTACTTAACGTGGTGTCAAAGTGCTTTGATTCTGCAGTGTGGATACAGCCAAAGTGAGATGAGTACCTATGATGTATGGACACTCAGGTTACAGGAATGCTTAGCAATCGAAGATACAGTAATAGAACTTGTCAGGCTTCTTTTCAACATTCTTATATTCACCAACTTATAATTCACTTAGCACTATACCAACATATGAAGGCATGACAAACTTATGAGAACTTATCAAAAGGTGTCAATAAATACGAAGGCACATAAAAATGGCTTATGTTAGATAGACTTTCACACAGAGACTAAGACCAAGCAGGAACTGTGTTCAGTTCTAATATCTAGTATGGTTAAAGCTAAATTTCCTTAACTGTAGGGTTCTTAGTTCAGCTGCTTTAGAAAACAACGAGCTAGGCCCATTCACACAACATAATTAATGTACTGCTTCTTCCCACATCCACTTCTTGAAAGGGAGTGAGGAGATTTGGAATTACCTATACAGTAGAGTTTCGCTTATCCAACTTCCGCTTATCCAACATTCTGGATTATCCAACACAGTCTGCCTCCTGCCCGGATCCACAGCTGTTTCTCTAGGCAGCAAGGACTGAACTTTTTACGGATTTAACTTCTGACAATGTTGTTACTGTAAATTCATTCTATGCAATTCTATCTTTATTTGTAAGAAATTTGTTAGTAGCCAATGTTTTTGTAGTCAATGTTTTCAATATATTGCGATACTTTGGTGCTAAATTTGCAAGTACAGTAATTACTAAATAGCGTTACCTTGTATTGAACTGCTCTTTCTGTCAAATTGTTGTAAAACATGATGTTTTGGTACTTAATTTGTAAAATCATAACGTAATTTCATGTTTCATAGGCTTTTCCTCAATCCCTCCTTATTATCCAACATTTTCACTTATCCAACGTTCTGCCGGCCCATTTATGTTGGATAAATGAGACTCTACTGTATTTATAAAGTATCTTCTGCTTGTTTCTGGACTTTACTATTGCAACCATTGACCTGCAAGCCTTGCCTCCCACTGTCAAGACCCAGGCTGCAGAGCACCAATAACCATGCGCAGAGGCCAGAATCTATCTAATATCTTTATTAAAGGAATATATACAGTCAATAAAAACAAGTGAAGAATATAGTTCAGAAGTAGACCTTTCAGGAAAGGTCAAATATAGTCCAGGAAAACAATGTCCAATATGTGATATTAGAGTCCAAAGTTATAATCCAATAACCGAAACACACACTTGCCAAGCAAAGTGTGGGGAAAAGACAGGGTCCTTTAGTCCAATGGAGCTTGACAACAAGGCTGGAAGCAAACTAGATTCTTGGCAAACAAGGCTTGATACGTGGCAACAAGAGGCAAGAAGCAAGAACGAGGTCCGTGGCAAGATCCGGGGACAAGGCAGGCTTGGAACTAGAACAAGGTCCGTGGCAAGGTCCGGGGAACAGGGAACTGGAGTAGCGTAGTCCACACACGATCTCACTCCCGAAGCTGACGAATTGACTCCGCAAGGATCTCCTTGCGGGTAAACACCTATATAGGATCTTGTTTTCCCGCCAAGGAACACTTTCCCTGGGGAACAAGAAACGAAACCCATACTGTGTCCAGATGCATGACTCCTTAAGATTTCCCAAGGGAAACAGGCTTAATCAGCTAATTGTCTGGCAGCAATCCTGGCGCTTCTGCGATTCGCCTCCCTAGCGCCTCTATCTCGATTATAATTATCCCGGCGAGAAAATGGGGGAGATTTCTGCTCAAGGCTTGTTTGGCTGACTTCTTGTGGGCAAACATCTTGCAGGTGCAAGGGCTCCAATTCTGGCTGAAACGGTGGGAAACCCAAGTTTTCCTCTTCATCTGCCACAATAGTACTAGGAACGGGACTACATGGCCCATGAGTCATCACACCCACTCCCTAAAATAATTCTGAAAAAATGTAATAGATAGAAGATACATACCAAACTTATGCTTTGGAGTTTGGTGTTATCTTTTGGGCATGTTGCTGAATGACCAACACCACTATCTCAAATAAGTTGCCTAAATCAAGCTAGTGTCTGCTAATGCTAGATCTTTAGCAGGAATGTGTGTATTTCTGCCAGGGCCTCAGAGTTAATATGCCGTCTTTAGATGGACCATATTTTTTATCCTTGTTTATGTTTTATCATATGAGCTGTCTGGTAAGGTTTTTTTCCCATAAATGCGCGTCTTATTTGTCATGTTCAGAGTCTCATTTTTATACCAACACAAACACAGGAGGCCATCTGTTCATGCAGTTTCTCCATTACATTTTGCAAAATCTTTCTTCCTATAATCGTTTTGCCTCTCACTTTTCTTTTCTTTTCTGTGCTCCTCATGATTTTATGTACTAGATTGCCTTGAGTACAAAATATCACTTAACTTGTTCAGGTTTAAAGAGTGTGTGGGTGTATATAACATATAGCCACTCTTTAAAATATATATGAACTGGGCACAGGAAATGACTGGTTCCTGTTTCTAGGTATCATTAGAAGCACTCAAATACAACTTTTTATATTAAGAGACAGCTCTGAAGCTGCCAACATCGGCAATATGAACTACAATGTTCTCCATTTGCTCATGCACAAAATCATTTGAGTCCATTTAGTACACTCACTACATTCTATCGTAGGGCTAGACTTAGATTTAGACTAGTGAGCAGTCTGGAATATATAGTCAGCTTAATTCAAATACCAAATGAAACTTAATTTCATAATCTGGAAATCACCTTTCCTTGTTTGCTTAGCTATGAGAGAGAGCTAACCAAACAATCTCAATTTTCAATTTTTAGTTTCTGTTTGGAGTAACCACAGTAACAGCACCGAGGTTCTAGCGGAAGCAGTTATCTTTTCTTTAAGCAAGCAAGCTGTATTCCTCCAAAATCTTTTTGCTGTTAAAATTAATGTCATTTGGTTTACCAGTTCTCTGGAAAGCCAACTCAATATCCACTAGAAACAAATGTAACTTCTATGTTTCATGCTTTAAACCTTTTTTTAAAAATTAGTGGCTAGTTTAATAAAATCACTAACTTGGCACCTTGGCTCCATCGTAACACCATCCCCCAGCTTCCAATAATTCTCTATGGAACTGACTTCCCCATCGACATCAGTTTCAGTTTTTGTCACAAGTCCAGGAATATTAATCGCGACTTGCCTGTATGGTTATGGTGGCTTCACTTATGCCAAAAAATATTGGGGGGCAATTAGAGCGATTTAAAAAATCAGACAAACAAGGAGGAAGCATGTCAGCTCTTTTTCAGCACACAGAAACATTTCTAGTAAGACGAAGTTTTTATTATTGTAGCTGACATATATAACAGCCTGTGCAGCTGGTGAAATAAGGCAGACAAAACATTCATGTTAAAACAGAATAGATACAAATGCAGCAATAATGCTATAACCTAACAAAGAGAAGGCTGGATTTTTGAGAGAAAAAAACCACAGGACAGTGGCAGCCTCATGTTAGCATGGTGAATATACTATTCCAGACTTTACAAGAGTCATCCAAGGTACTGAAGCCTATCTCCAAAATAGCTTCAGAACACTGGGTAGGGACTTTATGTCTAGACTGGATTAAAACTGACATGCAAGCTACAGCAAAATAAATGTTTTCCAATACACTAGACTCTCAGTTAACTGGAACCCAAGCAACCGGAACTCTCAAACAGCTGGCAAATTATCAAGTCAACACAGGATTTATGGTATAATATGATATTGTGGAGCCCCTGGTGGTGCAGTGAGTTAAACCAGTAGTTTGAATCCAAGGAGTGGAGTATGCTCCCGTTGTTAGCTCCAGCTTCTGCCAACCTAGCAGTTTGAAAACACGCAAATATGAGTAGATCAATGGGTACTACTCTGGTGGGAAGGTAACGGTGATCCATGCAGTCATGCTAGCCACATGACCTTGGAGGTGTCTATGAACAATGCCGGCTCTTCAGCTTAGAAATGGAGATGACCACCAACCCCAGTGTTGGACACGGTTAGACTTAATTTCAAGGGAAAACCTTTATCATTACTTTATGATGTACTGTACTACCTAGACCTATTTTAATAGTAATGCTCAAGCCACCAGAAACTACATTTATCTGGCATCTGCTAGCTCCCATATTGTATATTCAAATTTACCTTTAGATAAATAACTGCAGATCATGTTTTCAAAGCACACTGTGAAAACCCAGAACCTTTATTTTAATTTCTGGTGCCAGATCATTAATTAACCCAGTGGCTTGTCTAATTCTGCACAAAGTTTACATGTGGCTGTTTTGCACAGAAAAAAGCATTGTCTGCAAAGGAAATAGTACTATTATGTAGAAAGCGATGTTTTTATGGAAATCACCCATGTGCACATTTTATGCAGAATAAATTCCCACTTGCAGCACTTTATGTGAGAAAACACATAACATGTTTTTTTCCTGCACAAACACACACATGAATTTTGCACAGATTTAGTCCTGACTTATAAAGATCCTCACTAGTCCAGGATTCTTCTCACCAAGATTTCTCAAAACTTAAAAACATACTTTTTGACTTTTGGAGGGAATATTTGAAATATCCACTCTACCATAAAAAGTAGGCTGCAAAATTGCTTGAGTATCTGAGTTCTAGCCTGTCACTCCCACTCCATCTTTCCTATTTTTCCTTCTTTCCCAGGTTTCCAAACTATAAGCAATTTTATGAACAAAAACATTTGCTGCTTTTTACATGTTTCAGTTTAACCCTCACAGACAGCTGCTACGAATATAAATTCATACATATAAGACTATGAGGAGTATTCTTAGTTCTTGCATGTCTTCAGCAAGTACCATACAATGTAATTGTTGGCACAAATCCCACAAAATGGTTTCAGATGTTTAAAGTCACACACTCTGGCTTCAACTCTTGTACTTAAAACTAAGTGTTTGCCAATTTTTCTCACCTTTAAATGAAGCTATCAGCTAAACTAGTGGGAGTGTTAATTTAATTATTGCTGAATGTAATCAGACACACATATTTTCCATCCCTATTTTCCCTCACAAATCTAGACCAAATCCCTGAAAAAATATTTGGGGACCGTGATGTGATCTAAAGAACAAGACCAGGATATGGCACTATTAAATGTGAAGGTTGAGGCCATAGGGTTAATACAGTTCGTAAACCATTTGCCATAGGTCAGTGGTTCTCAACCTGTGAGTCCCCAGGTGTTTTGGGCTACAACTCCCAGAAATCGCAGCCAGTTTACCAGCTATTAGGATTTCTAAGAGTTGAAGGCCAAAACATCTGGGGACCAAGAGGTTGAGAACCACTGCCATAGGTGGTGTCCAAAAAACTCAGTATTGGTTACCAATCCCAAACATGGCTATTTGGGACTAAATATTGTTTAGGACCACTACATTCCAAGCTCCCTCTCTGCCCATCTATAGGGATGCTAGAATAATAAAATGTTGCAGTTCTCCAGACATGAATCTCAGACTCCTGAAAGTAATCCCCCTTCCCTGATATGTTACAGGAATTAATTTATATGATAGCTGGCCTTCTGCAAGTGCACCGCTTCCTGCAATTATCCTTGGTGATTAATTTCACCACAAAATTAGGTTACTGCTTATGTAATACTATTAATAGATGCATTCCGATATCTTAAAACTGTTGAGATATACAAAGAATGGAATATATACCATCATTTATTTTTAAATGGAAATAGTTTTGCTGTAAGAACAGGCCATTTATCGTAAGGTTTTCTATATGACCTTAAGAGTATTATATTCAAAAATACCCTGTGAGTAAGGTCAATCAACTGCAGTGAGGCTTCAACTAGGTTAAGGAAACTATGAAGAATAAAGCTTCCTGCTGGGTCAGGGAAAGAGCTTTAAAAGGGATTGGCAGTCTTGTGGAAGCCAGGGTGTGTTACTGTGTTCCAGTGGGCAGAGGCTCGGCTACAGAGAATTACATTCATCTCAACAATAGCTGGTAGTTTTGTTCAGTCACCACCTGTAAAAAGGAAGTAAGATGGCTTTGTAGAATGGCAACAACCAAATTATGTCCTGTAACAGCCTAAAGAAAACACAATGGGCAGTATCCAAAACTTCCATTTGTAAAAGAATGGAACTAGACTTCCATTTGTAAAATAATGGAAGTAGCAGAAACAGAAAAGTTATCCAACTCCCTCCTTGCTGCAGAAACTCCACAAATTCCTGCAACTTATTCTGAAAACCTGAATTACAGGTGGTGCGGAAAGTTTCGGGGGGGGGGAGGGGGAAGTTGAGAAAACTCCTCAGTGCAGCTGTCAGAATTTTTTCTAACGTTTTCATAAAGCCATTTTAATTAGCAGCCACTCTCATCAATGTTGTGGCAGTAGGTATGCTAGTTAGACAGGAAAGGCCAGGAAGGT
The DNA here is from genome assembly GCF_035594765.1 of Anolis carolinensis. Taxonomy (NCBI): domain Eukaryota; kingdom Metazoa; phylum Chordata; class Lepidosauria; order Squamata; family Anolidae; genus Anolis; species Anolis carolinensis. The sequence continues at coordinate 247,878,311 of NC_085842.1, forward strand.
CAAATGTTCCCCAGTCACTGGCTCTTCTGGTATCAGTTTGAGGGACTGAAGACAGGTGAAAAAATTTACAAGGAGGGGTCTTACACGACATACATCAGTGCATCTTAACAAGAGGTAAGGGCAGAACTGAAAGCATTGCAGAAACAAGACCACAAGATCCTAATTAACACACACTGCTCACTTTTTAAATTTCTACCAGCAACTTCATATGCCAATAAAATTTAAGAGAAAATTGATAAATTTTACGTATCTATAGGAAGGAAGTGGGAAAGCACTGTAATACTTTTGCTTGGGACCCGAAAACATAGATGTTTTGAGTAATTGAACAAATCCTATGCTATTTCAGATGTAAAATAACTGTCCTATGTCTGCTAGTTCAGTGGTTTTCAATCTTTGGTCTTCCAGAAACGGTTCTCTGATTCCCTGATAATTGGCCAAGCTGATCTGTGTTTCTGGGAGTTGAAGTTAAAGGATTTTATTACACCATACTCTTGTCTCACAACAATCATACTGATGATGAACCAGTTTGAAAACAACCACTATCACACCTGTCTGCTATCACATTATTGTGTCCTCATCCTTTGCTTCTCCTCTCAACTCACAGTCTTTTTCCTATTTTGTCTCTTATTCCCCCTTTTTCACTAGGCTTTGCAAAATGGGTCTTTACACACACACACACATTTTTTTTTTAGAACTGGACAAGCAGACACTGGTATCTTTCCCTCTCTTTGAATACTCTTTACATGGTATTCCTGAATTAATCAATATGAGCCACAAAGGAAAAGTGCACTATAATCACAAACGTGCTGTCATATTCTCAGTTGGACTAAGAATGACAAATTCACATTTTTCAAATTCATAACAAATCCAGAGGAGATATGGAGATATATATATCTCCCCACAACTGTTTTCAATCCTAATTCTTCAAAGTCACCACACACCCTAAAATTAACAGACTGGAAATTTAGTGGCTCAGCAATATAACTTTTCGGCACTGTCATGCTACTGCTAAATGTATAACAAGCATGCACATCTGTGCCTTCAAGTTGTCTATAAATTTATGGTACTCTCATGAATTTCACTGGGCTTTCTTAGGTAAGCAATACTCATGAGGTGGTTTTGCCAACTTCTTCCTCTGAAATATAGCCTACAGCACCTGGTATTATATATCCAAATAAAAAAGTGAAAAGGATATCATTTTAATGAATAATTCTACTCAACTGGAGTTTTATTTAAACCTGATGCAGCTACCATTCCTTCTAAACCAAATGTTTCCCTTCTGAGAAATGTAAATTGGATAGTCAGGCACTTTCAGTTCTCTAACAAGGAATGTTCAGCCAGTAAATGTTTCAGTGGAAGCCAAGAGAAGTTCTACTTTTGTGTTGGTCACGTCTTTTTTTTTTACATTGCTCTTTCATTTATGTGAAATTAAGCTTATGTAATAATGAATACATCCTACATGTATGCTGCTGCTCAGTCGCATAATCGTTTCCAACTCTTCGTGACCACATGGACCAGTCCATGCCAGAGCTCCCTGTTGGTCGTTGCTGCCCACAGTTCCTTCAAGGTCAAGCCAGTCACTTCAAGGATACCTTCCATCCATCTCGCCCTTGGTCGGCCTCTCTTCCTTGTTCCTTCCATTTTCCCCAGCATCATGATCTTTTCCAAACTTTCCTGTCTTCTCATGATGTGGCCAAAATAATTCAACTTTGCCTCTAATATCCTTCCGTCCAGTGAGCAGCTAGGCATTATTTTGTGGATGATGGACTGGTTGGATCTTCTTGTGGTCTAAGGCACTCTCAGGATTTTCCTCCAGCACCAGAGTTCAAAAGCGTCTATCTTCCTTTGCTCAGCCTTCCTTATGGTCCAGCTCTCGCAACCATAGGTTACTATGGGGAATACCATTGCTTTGACTATGCGGACCTACATGTGTAGATTTTTAGAATTTCATTATATAAATTGATATTTTTATTACTACTATTTGTTTCGTTTTCCTTGATGCAGAAAGTTTACATTTTTCTCATACTGCATTCATCACATCATAGATGTGTCATATGCTATAACAACCATCCCAATTACTTCGAACTTTAAGTGGAAGCAATTGGACTTATAAACATTTACATAAGTGTTTGCCCAAGGAGGTCAACTGGTGAATTAGGAATGAATTCGGCAAAAACATGTGGCTACTACATAACAAGATAGAATCCTGAATGCAAAACCTAAAAATGCCATGTGCCTTTATTAGCTTACTAGGTAGAAAAGTACAGAACCCATTTTCAAAACTAGCACTCTTTCAATTTTGCCCTTTAAAATAATGCTTTTTACACTCTTTTTACACTCTACAACTGGTTCCACAATAGGTAGGAACAGCTACTTTATCTGTGTTTACTGCCAATATTGGTAAGTAGAACTTAAAAGGAAAAACTGAAATAGTTTTTATAAATCACAGTTTCTATGTGTGTGTATGATGAAATGAAGCTGCTTTCCTAGTCATGAAGTTACCCCGAAAAGCTCAGAAATTTGACCACAGTACACTTAAGATTCAGATAAAGTAAATATTTTTGAAAATCCGGCTATGGCTCTGGGATGCTATCTTCTATGTGGGTGTAAGAGAGATTCTGAAATCTATGGAAAACAGTAGACGGGTGAGAACTGGGAGTTGTTTTGTTTTTCCCTGCTTGTTTCTTCCAACAAGGATAGTCATTTTTAAAAAAGTTCTGATACTTTAATAGAACATTTCATAGGCAAAGACTTATAGGTACATACACTAAATGTTTACTGTGGAAATTATTTCTTTGTAACATCACTGAACTGACTTGCATGAAATACTGAGCTAAAGCCTAATTTAATCCATGACCCACTGAGTCAAAGGAAATGCAGCATCTTATATAAAATTGATTGATTCAGTATAGCTACTCCAGTTAGGATTAACAATTCGATCTAGTCCACTGCTTTCTTATTTCTGTTGACCAGAATTTCTTCCATCCATCACCTAAGCTCTCTCATTAGTGGAGAGAGAGAGAGAGAAAAGTCATTAACTGTAAATCCCATCAAGTTGAAAGCTGATACTTTTAATACCTCTTAACACTTCTTAACACTGAACCTGCATTCATTTACCTCAGGACTCTCCACAGTAGTTGTACAATAAGTCTCATTTTTAACTCTTCCTTCATGAACGATGGCTTCTTCCGTTACCACTTAATTTTAAAAAAATGTAATGTAGAGAATCTGCACCGTTTTTGTACCATTTTTGTAACACCTTCTTTATCCTAATAAAAATAAGATTGTTGCTTTCACTTACTAACCAAAAAACTAATTTGTATTTTTTTAATATGTTCAATCGATATATTTCACATCCATAAAGAAAATAATGACAACTTCAAAACTTAAGAGATAGACACAGGATTTGTTCAGGACAAATTAGCCAATGGTAAATTAGTGGACCCCCGTGAGCCTTCTACAATATCTAGTTAAACATTTTTTTTCCAAATAAGGATACGAAGTGCTACTAGCCATCAGAAACAAATGTCCAGGCGACTTTGACTTGCATTGCTTGGTATCTTCCAACTCCAAAGCTTCAAAACCAAAATGAAACAAGTAAGAACTTGACGTGAACTTGATGTGAACTGAATCCGAACACGACAGAGTCAGGTCTCTGGGTAAAATAGATTTATATTCATGAAAACTAGGATGTGGAATTCTATCTGCTCCAAGCACTACTTGGTATCTCGTCACTTTGTATGATTGTTTATTGTATTCTGATTTCCTTTGTTTACAATACTCATGTGCTGCCTGACATAATAAAACTTCAAAATAGTTTACATCCAATGTGGATGTGATTCCACATACTTTGTTTTGGGTGACTAAATAAAATTATTCTTAAAACGGCTACTGTTATATGCAGAAAACCTGGTAAATTGAAGGAAGAGAATTTGGATTTTCAAAGCAACCATAAGTAGTATTGCTGCTTCATACAAAATCCCAATAACACAGTCAGAGAAACTATCCTTCCTTTCTTTTAAAGAGTGTGGGAAAGACATGTGATTTTCCCCCTCCTTTTGAGTTTGACTTTGTGCCAGCCATGTCATGCTGTTACCGCATACAAAAACCCTGCATGAGATTCTTCTGTGGAGGAAAGGAGGGGGTATTCTTTTCTCTCTTTGTATGGCATTTTGCCTCAGGCAACACCTGAAGGACATTTAAAATGTTTTCCCTCCCTCTCAAATGCCCACTTTACACAGAAAGAGAGAAAACCCAAACAGGCCTCTCTTTTTCTCCACAAGAATAAGGAAGAATGGAGTTGCTGTTTTACTGGAAATGTGTTACTTGCTTTGGGGAGTGAAAAGTATGAAATGGCCAAATCCCTTCACTTGCAGGCTCCATAAGTTTAACTCACCTGTTTCTCCTGGCACCAAGATATGTTATCCTTTTACATTTGAATCTTATTTTCTACAGGCCCTTAGAATCAATGCAGGGATGTGTACTGGGATCAGCTGAAAAAAAATGTGTATGAGAAGGGGAAAAGACAGGATGATGGTAAAGAGAGATGCAGAGAAAAAAGAGGGGAAACCACAACAGAATATTCAGTGACAGAAAAGAGCATCTGTCTATGCTATTAAGAATTCTGAAGAGGAAGACATAAAAGGACATAAAAGGATGAGCAAAGAAGGTATCAAACATGGATAAAGACAACAAAAAGAATACCAAAAGAAGATGATGTTCAAAGATGTGAGATGAGAGAAACAACCAGAGACTGAGTAGCTAAAGGAGGGGTGGGAGGTCAAAGGTTACCCAAGTAGAAAATAAAGGTTGGGTATCCTATCAAAAAGGCTTGAAACTGTTGGTGATTTTATTATTTGTGGATTTGACTGATAGATTTTTTCTAGGCACTTCAGTATAAGTGGAAATTTTTTAACAAAACCAAAAAACACCCACCCACTTTTTTAAAACCTAAGATAACAATTCTCTTGGAATCTCTAGATCCTCCACAGTAACTTTATAGTCAACTTCCACTGGGAGGACCAAGAGATTCCGATAGAGAACACTTTTCTAGGATCAGCTTCTGATGGAGGTTAGACTATAGATTCAACCTGGAAGACCTTTTGCCCTCTGTGGGAAAGAACACAGTTGGATGCTCACAGGATACCTTCTGTGGTCTGCTAAATGTCCATGACTTTAAACCCCACATTGGAGGAGGGGGGAGGATGTTCTTAATGTGGAAAATGTGGATTTCCATCTGATGGAGTTTTACGTTCCACCAAATAATACAAGATGTAATTATATCTTCCATTAACTTTTCTATCTCTGTCTAAAATTAGGAGGAAAAAACATGCAAGAGAAGAGTTGTTATTTTTAACAAAGCCAATAATTTAAAGAGGAAATAGGTTAGTTTTCAAAAAGAAAATAAAAGAAACTTATTTCCCAAGTATTGTTTTCTTTATAAAGTATTACATCATACACTGGCTGTTCTTCAAATCTTTCACTAGATGCTACCTCCTCCCCACAGAATGGGAAAGAAGTCAGTAGAGGATTTTCAGTAACAAAGATCAATTTAAAGAAGGAAAGGAAATACCTTTAGTTTTGCAGCTGACATCCAAATGACACCACCTCAATCTGATATTAAAATGCTAATGTTCAAGTTGTCAAAGAAGAAGGTATGATGGATGTATAAGAAGAGAAATGAGACAAGTCTCCATTCAGATGTTCTTATTTGGATACCAACACAATTTGTTGTCCAAACAATATGAAAAAGAAATACAGGGTGGAGGTGCACAAAGCCTAAGCCTGAACCAGATTTTGTGGGATAATGAGAAAATACGACATATTAACTGACTGCTGAGCTACTTAAATCCTCTGTGGGAAGCTGACTGTGCTAGTTTTGCAGACCCTGCCCTGCTACAAACATATCAGAACCTGAAGGACTTGTAGACAGAATTCAGTCAACTCAAAATGCCCAAACATTTGATATTTAGAGGAACTGTATTCTTGTGAACATCAGTTCAGGTGATAAGTGTTGCAATTCTGGAGGAATACTATATGTCTTGTAACTTAAAGATGCCTGTATTTCGAGTAGAAACTAATGCGCCATCGAATAAACCACAGTGTTGCACCCCTAGACTGCAGAGACACCTAAAAACTACGCTGGAGCCACAGACTATAAGCAAAGCAAGTTGTTTATTGAATAATATATGTAAGCAATAGCAAATCAAAGTTCAAAGTCAATGAAACAAGATTTTACTCCATCAAGTACAAGACACTTGAGAGTCTTAAAGCAAGGGTCCATGAAAATCAAACACAAGAATAAACTTCAACAAGGTATCAAAATTAATCTGAGGAACAGGATTAATTTTTGGAAAAAATAATAAGATCTTTAACTGGAACAAGGAATCCAAACTGCAAAACTTTCAGAAACAATGACTGGATAATCCAAAATTCTCCAAGGCAAAATTAGGACTGGAATAATACTCAAGATACAAGACTACATGAACTTGGCATGAAAATCCACAGGAACAAGGAACAGGATTCTAGGAGTCCATGAATAGGAACCACGCTCGATGAGCAAAGTTACGACCTCTGAAAATCCCTCTCAGAAGTAGTTCCTCTTACAGCTGAAATCAAGGCCACTTTCCGTGGGAAGTTTGTTCAAAATCCTTTCTCATTAACAACCTTTTGCTTCATCTGGAAACCTCCCTTTCTTGTCTCTATTGAAATATAGCTGTCTTTCTGTCAACCTAGTTAGTGTTATCATCACTGAAATGCCCATCTACCAAGGGCTGGTTCAACCTTTACTCTCCCAAGGAATGTGGTCCAAGCTGCCTGCTTGAAACCATTGTATGCTTGTTCCCAGAATCCTCAGAGACAAACTCTGGCTGTCCAGGAAGAGCAGCTTCATGGGAATCCTAGACCTCAACCCAGATTCATCTGATAGGTCCGGTGCAGGCACAATCACAGGCTGAACAGGACCAACCTCAGGCTCACCTGACAGCTCAGGTGCAGGCTGGGATACAACACACAGTACAATACGAAATTGACATAAATGAAGCAGCATGTATGATGACTATGGGACTAGGTGCTATGTTTTGACAGTTTTAATTGTATTTATATGTTTTGTTTTGTTTTAATTTTATTGTTTAATGTTTGCATTTATACTTTGTACTTGGTTCAATGCTATGGAATCATGTGGGCTGTAGTTTGGCATGGTCTCAAGTCTTCTTTGCCAAGGAATGTGGATGCCTCATCAAACTACAAATCCCAGGATGGCATAGCATTGAGCCCTGGCCATTACATTTAAGGCAATGTCCCTTCAGTTGCTCCTGAAGCAACTACCCCCTTTGATTTTGACACAAATGTAACGGGCATTCTAATTTTGGCAAGGCAATTTTGCCAAAAAAGGTGAACATTAGATTTGAGTAAATAGTGTATATCCATGCCTATATGGCTTACAATATATTCAATTAGCTGTAATAAAATGTTTCAGTGATTGTTTGCACTACATTAAAAGCCAGTGATGCTAGGAAGAAAGGTGTCTTGTCTTGGTTTTCTGTTTTTAAGTTCCTCCAAGCGTGTTGGATAACTTTTCAGTTTAAAACACTGTCTTTTTGTTTTCTCATAAAGAACAGAACTCATCTAGATTCTAAAAGACATTACATAAAAAGAGAACAAGAGCATGGGAAGGGGTAGCGGAAAGAAGACATTGACTCCTATCCAACTGCACATGCACAGCACCATTAAAATATCAGAAAATGTAGCCCTTGGTTGTTTGGTGAGAAAAGAGAGTGGAGAGGGCATCTAGAGCATGGTCAGAAGGCCAATTTGCTTCCCTTTTAACCCACCACAGGTGGCACTGGCACCACTGTAAGCAGCAACCGAAGGAGCACCAATCTTGCCCATATCCTTCCTCTCCCATTGCATACCTTTCTGGTGAAATACTGGTACTAGCATTAGCATTTGAGGACCTGCTGCTTCCTGACTCTTTGGGTCTTTCATAGACAGGCCAAGTGGAAGACTCAAGGGTTCACAAAATTGTACTTTATCTGGCAATCTAGGCAGCAAGCACAAGAAAATAAAGGAACTTAATTAACTCTGCTCCACTGATTTCTTTTGTTGCTGGAAGTAGTCAATGGGCCTTGACTGTCACAGTGACCATGGTTTGTGGGCAATGAAGGGGTGGGGGGACTCTGGGGAGGAGAACAGAGAGAGGCATGCAACCTATGGATTACAATTCACATCACAGAAGAAGATCATCTGATTGTTCATTCAGCTAAGGATGCACATGGCAAAGTCTCCTGCATACCAGCAACCTCTAGCTCAGTGGTTCTCAACCTGGGGTCCCCAGATGTTTTTGGCCTTCAACTTCCAGAAATCCTAACAGCTGGTAAACTGGCTAAGATTTCTGAGAGTTGTAGACCAAAAACATCTGGGGACCCCCTGGTTGAGAACCACTGCCTAGCTTCTTTGGCGGGAAGCTGTTATGTATCCTTCCACTAAAGCAAGGGTGGAAAACAGGCAACATTTTGAGTGTTCTTAGACTGCAGTGTTCTTCCCCACTGATCATGTTAACTAGCGGTGATGTAAATTGCAATTCAATATCATTTGACCAACTGTATGATCCTGCCTCACCACTAAAGAAATATAAACCAGCATTATGTCCCACACCTATCTGTCATTAGTCCACCAGAGAAATAATTCTACAAAAGGGTCTCAAGTATGTTGCTTACAAAGCCTAAAATATTTGCAGTACAGTAGAGTCTCGCTTATCCAATCTTCACTTATCCAACATTCTGTATTATCCAATGCAGTCTGGCTTTTAGTAGTCAATGTTTTTGTAGTCAATGTTTTCAATACAGTGTGATGTTTTGGTGCTAAATTTGAAAATACAGTAATTGCTACATAACATTACCGTGTACTGAACTGCTTTTTCTATCACTTCGTACCAATGCTTTTGACACGAAATAAATAAATAAATCACTTCGTTATAATTTGGTACTGAATTTGTAAAATCATAACGTAATTTGATATTTAACAGGCTTTTCCTTAATCCCTTCTTATTATCCAACATTTTCTCTTATCCAATGTTCTGCTGGCCCATTTATGTTGGATAAACAAGACTCTACTGTATTTCAAAATCACTAGAAAATAAAATGCCTAAATTAAGACAGTTCAATGTGTTGTTGAAGACAATTCAGCTTCAGAATCTGCATAGAAACGTATCAGTATCAGTAAAATATTCAAAATTCAAGCTTTGCACAGAGGTCATCACCTTAAGGTAGTATCTGCCCAAGGTTGCAAAGACACATAATCTATAACAGTGGTTCTCAACCTGTAGGTCACCAGGTGTTTTGCTCTACAACTCCCAGAAATCCCAGCCAGTTTACCAGTAGAAGGATTTCTGGGAGTTGAAGGCCAAAACAACTGGGGACGCACAGGTTGAGAACCATTGAGCCAGAGGTTGCTGATATGCAGGAGACTTTGCCATGTGCATCCTTAGCTGAATGAAAAATCAGATGATCTTCTTCTGTGATATTAAAAAAATAAGATATTAAAAAAATAATGATATTAACATTTACATAGCCTTTCACTGGAGCAAGAATTGACTACAAAAAACTGACACAAATAGATAGTTTTCGTTTTATGTCTTAGTTTCTATCTCCAAGTGCAACTTCCTAGTAGACAGGGAGTTTTTCTTCAATATAATTTATTCAGGATGAGCCATATCTATCCTTTTCTGACTCAGATGCCAATAGTTTCACACTCACTAATCACCACACCTTCCTTGTCAAAGTTCTTTATGTCTCAGGCCCATTTCACCTCAACCCAGCTTATGACTAAGACTGTAGCTCAAATCCAGAGTAAGTGTATGACTGCACACTCATGGATGGACATGTCCTCCTTCCTCAACACACATGTCTGGGTAAGCTTGCGTATCAATGAACTACTGTTCAGGTATGAACTTTAACAGAACTAACCAAAATGCTGAATTTCTTGTAAGAATAGAGGCTAGAACTTTGGATAGTTGCTTTAAAAATCACATTTAAAAAGCAAGTTATGAACAAGATTCTGTAGGCTTATTTTTAAGTTAAATCTGTCTGTAAGTTGGAACATATGCATTATATAAGTGTGACTTCATAAATATCTATAGCTATATCATCTATATAAAAACTTTAAATAGCATGGGGAAGGGTTAAAATCCCTGTGGAGTTTGTTTTGCTGTCTGTGCCCCTGTTCAAAAGATTTCACCTCAGTTTCTGTCCCTGTGATACAAGCTTCAGTGGAGACACGTTCCCCCTATGATAACTCTTTCAGAAGCAAATTTCCCTTCTGAGGGGTAGATTTCTCTCACTCCCTGTAGTCGCAACCCCGTTTACTACTATGAGTTATTTGTAAGTCGGATGTTTATAACTCAGGGACTCCCTGTATATTCATTGCCCCAATCAACTTACTGAAAAAGAACCAAAGGCATACAGTAATTTCACAGCGGACTGTTCTGCAGCCTCCTGTCTTTCATTTTACAGTGGTATAAATTACTCTTTCAGGGAATGTGTTCTGCTTTCCAAACTCCCAAGTTCTTTCTTGCAAACTTGGCAAATGTCTGTTACATGTGGAATCTAAATTTATATCCCACTGCCATATATTTATATTACATTTGACACTAAATGCCAGTGAGTTCTCCTAACTTGGCTGTCCTGTTTGACCTGAAAGCTAGAACAAGCTTGTCAGAAAAACTCATGAAGCTCAAGTTCTGTCAAACATACAAACATCATCGTTTGTAGAGATTCTTCTACCTTTTCTAGCAATAACTACTCACATGAACAAACAAAAAGTTATCCCAATGTCATGCACTGTTTAGAGGTCTATTTTGCGAAATGAGATAGAATTATATCCCTCAAAGCAGTCTTCAGAAAGAATTATATGGCCTCTTTCCCTACATCTCTAAGTCAGTACACAAAAATGCCAGGCTGGACACTGACAGCATTTCAGAGCCTTCTTGTTCAAGAATGTACATTCTGTTTGAAGACAGCTGCTCCTTAGGTTTCTTTTGTGTCTCATAAGTTCATATATTAAATTTTAATACACAAAAGATAATTTTGTGACATTATTCTCTAGAGATGCTACATTCATTCCAGCCTTCTCTGACTTATCATAGAAATCTTGGCAAGGTTTCTTAAGTGCGGTTTTGCCATTGCTTTTCTCTAAGGTTGAAAGTATGTGACTTGGCCAAGGTCACCCAGTGGATTTCCATGGCTGAGTGGGGATTTGAACTCCTGGTCTCCTGGAGTCCTTATCCAACACTCGAACCACTTAACATATATACATCCTTATGTATAAAATAGCTATTATATTAACATCATTTTCATGTTCTGAAATGAACCTCTCTAGATAAACCAGGAAGGTTTATCTAGAATCTTTGTTTTGCTTTTAGTCCATGAAGCATTTCCATGGCTTTAAGTCAATACTCAAGTTGAGGATCATAGAAAGTACAAATACACCTTTCTTCCCTCCACTCCCACCATCATTACCTTTATAGATTTCAGAATGTCAGCATGCTACTGAATTGCCAAGACTGATTTAATAATGATGATGATGATGATGATGATGATAATGATGATTATTATTTTATTTTATTTTTATACCCCACCCCATCTCCCCGAAGGGACTCTGGGCGGCTTATATGGGGCCAAGCCCAGGTCACAAACAATATAAAAACATAACAATAAAACAATCAATCAACAATAAAACAAGTCATGGGTCAAAACACAATAAATATACTATGATAAAATCCTGGGTCGGCTCTAAAAAAGAACTGGGCCAATAAAGTGCAAATAGTGTCAGATTCAATCAGGGTGAGGTAGATCCCAAAACTATTGTCCCGTTAAAGTGCTGGCAAAGGTATACACTATGGCCGGCTAAAGGAATAGGATACAATAAATGAGATAGGCAACAGGTCAATCTGTTACTATGGAGATCAGTAACCAAAGGTCTGTTGGAAAAGCCAAGTTTTCAGGCTCTTCCGAAACGTGAGGAGGGTAGGGGCCTGCCTGATCTCCCTGGGGAGAGAGTTCCAGAGCCGGGGGGCCACGATGGAGAAGGCCCTCTCCCTTGTCCTCACCAACCATGATTGCGAAGGTGGTGGGATCGAGAGTAATGCCTCCCCCAATGAGCGTAGAGACCGTGCAGGTTCATAGGGGGAAATGCGGTCACGAAGGTAGGTGCGTCCCAAACCGTTTAGGGTTTTGTAGGTGATCACCTGCACCTTGAATTGGGCTTTGAAAATAAACGGCAGCTCTCCTTTGGCCATAATTAATTAATATACTAAATAACATTTTTTTATCAGGAAACAAAAGGTTGCTGCTGATAAACAATTTAGTGTAGAACTGATGAAGACAAGAATTACATGGCTCCCAAAGGCTTTACAAGACCAATCAGTTGAAAGGAATAAGTCCATTATATAAAGAATCTAAATTCAGTAGATTCTTACTGAATAATCATTATATCATATATAAAAATATATTTAATTATTCAAAAAGCTGGTTTCAACTCAAACATCAAAGAGGTTTCACTAGATAGGACCAATTTGTACTATTATACATACACAGAGCACTCTATGAAATAAAATATATGACTTACAGCAGGGTATTCTTTTTGAATCTGGCATTTTCTTTACATCTAGGTAGTATAATTGGTACATTCCATGACAAAAACATCTAGACAAATATGAGTGATAGACTCATGTTGAATTGGACAATGTAAAAAAAATTACAAAGCTCAATAATTTTTCAACAATTACTTCCAAACAGAACAAAACTTACACAGGGATTGATGTCTCAAGTTCTCATTTTACTGAATGAGTCTGCATTTTAGACCAAAACTGGCTGCTCACTATTTACTTTAACATTCCCATAATCTCTCCTCTTTTTAAAAACATTAGCAAGTCTTTAAATCTGTGGCTGTATGCATTAACATATACAGCAGAGTCTCACTTATCCAAGCCTTAGGGTTATCCAAGCCATTTTTGTAGTCAATGTTTTCAATATATCGTGATATTTAGGTTCTAAATTCGTAAATACAGTAATTACAACATAACATTACTGCGTATTGAACTACTTTTTCTGTCAAATTTGTTGTATAACATGATGTTTTGGTGCTTAATTTGCAAAATCATAACCTAATTTGATGTTTAATAGGCTTTTCCTTAATCCCTCCTTATTATCCAAGATATTCGCTTATCCAAACTTCTGCCGGCCCGTTTAGCTTGGATAAGTGAAACTCTACTGTACTTTTTACTAATCATAGCTTGCTAAACTGCTGGTAAAATAGGAAACAGTTACCAAAAACACAAGCCAAAATTTGTGTGCCTGTTTTAAAGGAATTGTGACTATGCACTAATTAGATGGATAAATTCACCAAGGATCTTCAATCTGGTTGAACATGTTCTCTGTTCCTGCTGCTAAGACAACAAAGCAAGACATTTCGACATTAGAATACCAATGCAAAGAATGTTTCCGTAAAGGGAGTTACATGACTGCTTGACTAATACTAATCAATCTTTCCTCTATTATGTCAGGTGACATAAACTGCATTCTAACAACAACAACAACAACAACAACAACAACTCTGTTTTTTCTCTCCACACTGAGACTCAAAGCGGAACTCACTATTGATTAGACAAGATACAATTCATGTGAATACAGATCCGGTATCTTATGTTGTTTGGAACAGGCTAACAAAAATAAAGAAACAACAGAAATACCATTATTCAGACTTTATCTGTTGTTAAATGGGCAAGTCACTACACACTTTGCTGAATCACACAGTATCGTCAGTGTGCAAGTAAGTAAGACAGGAAGCTCTACAGGAAGACAGCAAAAGAGGATGTGTCTCTAAATTTGGCTACACAGAGACAAGGAACAAACCAGGCTACGCATATCCTATATATTTATTTCTGGGAAGAGAGTGGAGAAAAACAACTGCAGCAAAGCTAAGCTGTTTGCTTCCCAAATCCTTAAAATTATTTACTTACAAATCCCATAACAAGGAGAAGAAATGCACTTTTAAGCGAACTGCTTCGAAAGAATTAACATCGCAGTCACCTGATTACATTTTATACTATTTATGGAAAAATTAGCTATAACATCGCAGAGTTTTCCCCAGAAACAGAATGAAGCTGTTTCTAAGTATGTTTATCAGTTGTCAATTCTATCTATCTATCTATCTATCTATCTATCTATCTATCTATCTACCTACCTACCTACCTACCTACCTACCTATCTATCTATCTCTCTATACCTATCTCTCTATCTGAATGGACACTTTTTTTAAAGGATCAATTTTAGCCTTGTATTTAGTTCTTGTCCTCATCTATATACACTGAAATATTATACTACATCACCTACCATCAGTATGATTTTGCTGGCAACAAGACCACAAGCAGGATTTCACATAGCGCCCTCCCAATAATTACTTTCCACTGATGAGCATATGACACAGTCTTGTACCTAACAGGACAGTTTCAGATGGTTAAGAATGGTTTAGTTATATTATAATCTTGATTTGTTATTCATAACATTCACAAAATAATAAAAATAAGTGTGCATATATCTCTGTGTCCATCATAGCTTAATTTTCAGATATATTTGTTTATTTGGAAGTTTATTCTAAATATTGAGATTTATTTGCTACAAAATTCTCTGAAATGTTCTGATGCTACTGTACAGCACTTCAAACATGATTTCACTACCAAAAAGCGAATGCAAATCAACATGATGGTATCACTGCGCATAGGCATGGTTCTAATGCCTTCAGCAGAACTTCAATCTTCTTATGATCCACAGTACTATTTGGATAATAAGCAAATAATTTGTCAATTTGGCTGCCTGTATTTAGGGAATTAGAATGTGGCAACAGATAGAGAAATAGAAACACTGAGAGATACACGCCTGCCTAATGTTTATTAAGCATGGGGAAGAGAATTAAGACAATAGAAAGACTGAATGAACATGGGGAGGAATGAAGAAAAAGACCAGGGCTTTCTAACCATGGTGAGCATAGGGACCACCCAAGGACTTACACAAAAGAAAAACAGTTGAAAATGAGGGACAGAAGAGACGGCGCCAAAATATATTAAAACTCAAATATTGTTTGCTGCTTCTTACCAGCAGTCCTATGAATAATTCTGAAATTGCAAAGTCACCTAGGGCAGCCTGTTTTGAATGTCTGCAATCACTTCTTCCTCCTCCAATTTCACTCTAGATCACATATGTCAAACTCAAGTCCCGCAATCTAGTTCCAGCTCACCATGTCATTTTATGTGGCCTTCCAGGTGATGTTCTACAACTCCTGTATTCCTCATCATTAGACATCATGACTAGAGTTGATGAGGGTTGTGATAAAGTCTGGAAGACTGCAGTTTGTTCTGTTTAGTCGGGGCTTGAATTTAGATACAAGGCTTGTGGAAATGATGTCTAACTTTAAAATGTTCTTTAACCTTTCCCTAACCTTAGAGCCACGAGTGTGGTTGGGTTGCAATATGCATAGTCCACATGGTAGATAATCAAAAGTGATGAGAGTTGTCATTCAATAACATCTGGGAATTCAAACTGGGTAAACTATGTGAAAAAAATCTAGTTGTATCTTTGTATCCACAGATTCAGTGTATCCATGGACTCAACAGCCCTTTGAAGGCAATCATAACGCTGATGTAGTCCTCGATGAAAATGAGTTTAATATCCCTGTTCCAGACCATGTGAACCTAGTGAAATCTTTTCTCCGATCCATCTCAAAGCAATGTTTATAACCTGCTTAAGAGATATATCTAGAGATGGCAAAAGCTTGTAAATATTTTTTCTTCTGTAAGCTGAGATTTGGATTCAAACTTTTTAAGCATGTTTCTGTTCCATACTATCACTGTCAAAATCTCTGGAAGCTAATATGATAAACTAGAACTAGTGTTCAAGTGAAAGAGCAATCCACAATACAGTCATTAATACTGAACCAGTGTTTTATTTACATTCAGTTTATAGAACACCTTGATACTTAGATCAGAACTAGTTAATGAAAATATTAATTTAACTATGTTTAAATAATAGCATCTCAATTAATTAAATATTTTCATTCCAACCATGTGTAAGGAATAATCTGTATTTGTGTTTAAATACAGAATCCATTTTTTCTTGTGGAATAAGAGGAAATAAACATGCATGCACATTTGCTCAACCATGCTCAACATGGTAAAGTCTGGCATAAGCAGACATGAGGTCATGAGTATTTCTGGCATCTTAACATCCACTGACACTACAAGTGACTCATCTCTTCTTTCTTCATAGTGCTCTCCACTTGTACTTTAAAAAGGTGGGATATCATGCAGAAAATTTCCTTCCGGTGCACAAATTCAACTTTTCCTTAAGTAAAAGGCTTTATTTAAAAACCAGCACAAGAAAATTGTGAAACCAACTGTTTCAGCACAACTGGGTAAAGTCTGAGAAACTTCAAAATGAGCCCTGCAGGTATGAAAAGCTGTTAAAAGACCTAATTTAGTATTCCACAAACTCCTGTTCAAGTGATCCTTGAAGGAATCTTGCATAATTTCTGCTACCGTATTTCTCCAAGTACAAATGCCTATGTTGAGCCAGGAACTAAGTGCAGAAAAGAAGTAAAATGAAAATTAATATATTTCACATTGATGGAACCCAATGGGCATTTGAAGGGGAATTTTTATAGGTAGAAAAGACTGCAAATCACATCTGTTTCCAAACTATGACGCTTATCTCCAGACAAAATATATACTAGTTTGAAATGCAGTTATGGGTATTTCAAAATGATGAACCCAATTTCAAAGCAGGAAATTTTACAATGGCAACATATTACAATTACACCAAAAGTTACCAATGGTTTAATGACTTGTCAAGTTTTACTAACTATTTTGAGCCAGAAACAAATCTAAAAAATAACATCAGAATTGGGAGAATATCTCATTCGGTCTAATGTTGCAGGGTCACAACTTGCGAATGTCCGAGGCTAGTAGCTGTTTGTGCACTGGGAGAGACATATAGCAGTAATGCTTTGAAATTATTTCAAGTGGTAAGAGTTTCATTCATGGACAATTCATATTTGCAGAGACAAAGCGATTTCAAATCAGGTCAACCCTTTTGAAACACCCTGTATATTCATTGAAAGAAGCATCTCTGATACCTAAAACCTTTATCCAGGAATCTTGTAAAAAGTATGAGAAGTAAGGGATAGCCATGTTTGCCATACTGTGAAATAAAACAAAATGAAAAACCTACAAAAAAGCAATACCTTTATTGGTCAACTAAAATGTATAAAACACACAATGCAAGCTTTTGAAGCTCCTTCATCAAGCAAAAGATGTTTTAAGAAGTCATACAGGCCTCTGAAAATGCCACTTTTGGCTAAGTGGAGACCAATGTTGCTAATGCAGTGGTTCTCAACGTGTAAGTCCCCAGGTGTTTTGGCCTTCAACTCCCAGAAATCCCAGCCAGTTTACCAGCTGTTAGGATTTCTGGGAGCTGAAGGCCAAAACATCTGGGGACCCACAGATTGAGAACCATTACGCTAATGGGAATTCAAATTTTATTGTCCTCTGTCTCACTCCCCACATTGTCAAGGGGAAGAGGCCTCTGCCTGCACCAATATGCCTCCAAACCAACTGAACAACATCTGATAGAAAAATGTGGGTTAATTTGGCATTTTGAACTGTTTCAGAAGCTTTCCTAAATTCATATTTTGCTATTCTCAGTTATTTTGTTGTGGTTCTGCAGTATACTTCACTGATAATTTTTGTAGAAAGTAACAAAACTAAAAAAGTAAATAAAAAGGTCTAGAGTCAATGAATACATTCCTGCTTTTATTAGTAAAGTTCAATTATCCAATTAAAACTGTGTCATAATGTTTAAGGCTGTCTTAGACCTATCAGCACCATAGCTCATCCAGGCAGAAATATGAAATACATAGCTATACAATCGAAAAAAAACAAGTGTTTCACTAAAAATAGATGGTTATTCCATCATGGATAATATTTCTTGATATAAGAATCTAATTGACCAGAGAGTGATTTTCTAATCTAAGCTGTTCAGTGAATTAGTTTAATATTTAGAATTAGTATTGTGAATATTTTAGAAAAAAATTAAAATGACCTCATTTATGTAATTATGTAGTACTGATAAGCTGGGATAGATAAGTAGTTTTAATTTAATTTAGATCTTTTTATCACCCAACACATATTTAGCAAAAGTATACTTCTTTATACATATAGGTCTAGATTCTGATCTATAGGATCATACTAGTTCTTACTACCTTGCTTCAAGGTAGTCATTCTGCAGGAAGGGAAGTTCCAAGTTTAGAACATCTTTCAGAAGCTAACATCTGGTTCACATTAAGTTGTATAATTTCAGGTCATTTTGAAAACATAGGAAAAGATGTGGTTTTTCTTCCTACCCCGAGGAAAAAAACTAATTGTGGCAAAACCTGAAATGCCTATACATGCAACAAGTACTTTCAAGTCAAGCCTACATTTTGTTTACTTGAGCCACCGAGCTATGTAAAATGTTTCATTCAGAATCTAGCAGGTAACTGAGTAAGTATGTGCAATTTGGCGCTTTTTTTGTTGTTGAAAATTTAAGATAAAATCTGAATATAAATGCATTAGATAAATAAATAAAACCTAAAAATATAAGTGTCATACATCTTGATATAACCGTATGGGGCGTGAGCATTATGGTACCATTCTAGACAGTAGGGTTCGATTCCTTACTCGTCCATGGAAACTCACTGGGTGACCTTAGGTGAGTCACACATTCACAACCCCAGAAAACCCCATGAAAGGTTTGCCTTAGAGCCACCATAGGTTGGAAATAATTAGAAGGCATACAATAACGAGTAAGCTCTTGATATAAATCCGTGGTTCTCAACCTGGGGTTCCCAGATGTTTTTGGCCTACAACTCCCAGAAATCCCTGCCAATTTACCAGCTGTTAAGATTTCTGGGAGTTGAAGGCCAAAAGCATTTGGGGAACCCAGGTTGAGAACCATTGATATAAAGTTTTACTCAACACCTACAATGTTGAACTCTTCAACAGTGTATTATCCTCACAGGTGATGAAGGTTCTCCAATATACTCCCATAATAAAAGATGGAAGCACCTGCTAGATGTAGAAACTCACCTTACATTTGAATGTTTTCTATGTCCACACTATGTACAGTAGTTAACACTCTTTAATGGTGTAGACCAGTGGTTGTCAACCTGTGGGTCCCCAGATGTTTTGGTCCTCAACTTTCAAAAATCATAACAGCTGGTAAACTGACTGGGATTTCTGGGAGTTGTAGGCCAAAACACCTGGGGACCTACAGGTTGAGAACCACTGATGCAGATTTTCTTACAGACAGATCTAAATACTATACAGTTCCTGGCATTTTAAATGAATAAAACGTTGTTTTAAAGTATTTTATTCATTTCAAATGAGAAAAAAATGTTGTATTTCCTCATATAATAGTCACACCCCCATTTTGGGGGTGGCAAAATTGGTATTTTGCTGTTCATTTTATAATAGTCACATCCTTTATTCACTCACCCCTGTGTCTACCTACTTGGAGTGAAGGGGCTTCCTTCAGCTGACAGCCAAAAGAAGCCCCATAGCTGGACATTTTTCACTTCGTAGTAGTTGCCGCTACGCAATAGTCATAACCTCCCCCCTTTTCAGCCCAAAAAATGGGGGAAGTGAGAGTACTACGCAGTGAAATATGATATTTGCTCCTAGGATTTCTCCTAATTTATCCTTGAATTAAGAAAAAATAGAGGAAAGTTTTTCCTTTTTATTTTTTTACCCCAGCTTCACTTCTCCACATATCTACTTCACACATCCTCAGATAGGGGAAGTATAAAGTATAAATGAGTATAAAGCAGGAATGGGTAAAATTCATCCCTCCAAGTGTTTTAGACTACAACTCTTAAAAATACTAGCCAGCTTACCAGCTGTTAGTAATTGTGGGAGTTGAAATCCAAAACATTTCAGGGCTGAAGTTTGCCCATGCATTTAAGCCAGCTTATGGTTACACTTTCTGTGAACCAAGGCCTCGGAGCTAGTGCTGTAAAAACATACCACTGATTCATTGCCACCTTGCGAATGACTGAGGCAAGAGACAGTTTGTATGCTGGGCAAGGTAACTAGCACTGATCATTTGAAACTCTATATCCCACCCTTTCAAGGAGTAAAAGTTTCCTCCTTAGACAGGTTTATGGCTGCAGAGATAGAATGATTTCAAATCCAGCCCATCTGATATTTCAGTTTAGATGTATTATTATTATCATTATCATCATCATCATCATCATTATAATTAAACTGATTTTGGTGTGGCAGTCATGTGCATGCCAGTTGAGTTACTCCCTGTGACACCTTCAACCTACACTGCAGCACGCATACTACAAAATACTTTTATTACAAAATGCTTCAAATTTCCCTTTTCACATAATACGCTTTTTCACATAAATGGCACAGCACAAAGCAACAGATGCCAGATGAAATGTTCAAGTGAGCTCCATATGAAAGGCTCTGAAACTCCCTACTGAGGATGTCTAGACTGGTCTGTAGTCTCTTTGCCATCAAATAGAGACTTTTTTCCTTTTATAGGCCTTCGGCAAAAGAACTCACTTGCTGTGAAAGAGGCTTTTAACTGCATGAATGGTGCATTTCTTCTTTTACCGGTATGCATTTAAGTTGTGTTTTAATTGTTACACTTTTGATTCATGTTTTAATTGTATTTGCATTCATTTGTATGTGTAATCGTATTTGTCTTGCAAGCCACCTTGAGTCTCATTTTCCTGGAAAGTGCCTTCCATTGGGAAATACACTAAATGTAATCCGTTGGTTAATCCACTGTTTCCCTTACTTAACAATATCAAACCAACATAATGCCAAACTGAACTATACATTTAACACCCACACAGATTGTAACCTATGCTCTGGCTTTCATCCAAATACAAATGGGAACACCAACTCAGTAGTATATGATATCTTAAGTATCTGTTACAATTGTTTCCAGCTGATAAATATCTCTTCAGGGTTTTTTTTTTTGTCCTACTCAGTTTCGGCAGCTATCTAAACATTGCTACAGTACAGTCCTTTGACCAAAAAACATAATAAGAGAACCACATAACGAAAGCTTTGAGTAAATAAAAAATCTGGAAATCCTTAAAAGGACATCACAGCACCAAAGGGTGTACAATCATACACAATCATATACAAAAATAGGTAACAATAACATCTATTAATTGCCCCGAAATTCCATTTTTGAAGTGTGCAATTTTTGTGAGCCACACAATAGACACTTAATTTATAGGTCTCTGTCACCAAAATAATGGAATATGAGTATAACTTAGATGGCTCTAATGCAGTGGTTCTCTACCTGTGGGTTCCCAGATGTTTTGGCCTTCAACTCCCAGAAATCTTAACAGCTGGTAAACTGGCTGCGATTTCTGGGAATTGTAGGCCAAAACATCTGTGGACCCATAGGTTGAGAACCACTGCTCTAATGAGATATTTTCTTGCTTCATTTTCCAATGAAACGAGACATTCCAAATATATGAATATATACTTGTTTTTTTAAAAGCTTTTGCAGAAGACATTTTGAAAATGGGGAAACTGAAAAAAAATAGATGCATACAGATGTGCATCTAAAGAAGTGGTTCTCAACCTGTGGGTCCCCAGGTGTTTTGGCCTACAACTCCCAGAAATCCCAGCCAGTTTACCCGCTGTTAGGATTTGTGGGAGTTGAAGGCCAAAACATCTGGGGACCCACAGGTTGAGAACCACTGATCTAAGGTATTAAGTCTGTCTCTGTGCTATACCAGATTAGATTGCACATGGGAGCTTAATGGGTGAATGTATTTCCATGCAAGAAGATGCTTTCATAGAGAAAACTAGGAAGTCCGACAGAAATTAGACTAGCACCTTTGCTCATATTTCTACCAGCAGTTCAGTCCAGACACGTTTGCTAACTATAGCAGTAAGAAGACCAGTTTCACTACAATATTTAAACTGCCCTGGATGTCTGCTATAGCAACCTTTCCATCACATTCTGAACCAGATGGAAGAATATTAAGAACTACTACTATATGTTCTTATCCCCACACCCCCACCCTGCTCAGTCCATAAAAAATAAAGTTGGGTTAAGCAGATTAATGGATTCAAAGCCATCTCAGGCAACAGCTAGAACTATAGCTGGAAATAGTTCATCTGCATATTTAAAACATAATGCTTACCTTATTATGTTCATAGTTGTATGGGATTCTGAGTGTATCCATGGCTCTGATCATTGACTGCATTGCTGTGAATATATTCTGATACACAAGCTTGGTGAAACCTCTTTTGTCTTCATCAGAGTATCCTGAACCATGAATGATTCTCATCTGTTTGATGAATGTGCTTTTGCCACTTTCTCCTGTGCCTGTAAAACAATCAAAGTGAGATCATTAGCCTACCATATTTACAGAAAATAAACAAGTTGCATAGGGTTTCCTATCTAGTTTAAGATTTTTTTCAGTTGTAATGGGCTGATATATTAATTTCCTGTCACTATTGGCATTACTGAATCTCTTCCACATCAATGCTACTTAAAGTTTTATATCAAGACAAATGCATCTATATTCTAGAATTTAGGTAAGTTCTTACACTAAATATTCAAACAATCAGTTATATCTTTACAGTTATATTACAGTCATATGAGGTGTAAGAAAAAAATCCACTAGCTTCAGATTACCAAACAGTCTAGAAAACATTTTGCTCTTTAAAAAACTTGTCAAGTTTCAAATTTACTAATTTGAAATGTTTAAACTACTAAGAAAAAACTGTATTTGTGACAAATTACTTCATCTTTATAACAAAGAAAAACATGTACAACAGCACATTACATCGGGGAAGAGATGCAAAGTTCTAATTTTGTATGTTGATGAACAAGCTAAGGAATCAGATAGGATGAAATACTTGCATTTACACACCTGGCATCTAGACTTTCAAACTGGATTCAATAATTTCAAAATAAATAATTCAAATAATCAATTGAAACAGAAAAGCAAAAAGCATAGCATGTAAAATAGAGCTAAATACAAAAAAAGTATGTAGATAAATGAAATCGTCTTAGCCAAGCACTTAAAATTTGCCACTTTTAACAAAGGATGGAATGAATGACTATTCCAAAACTTTGGAGATGGGGGAAAAGGAAGGACCTTAGCAAGTCTCAGGAAGTCCAGCAAAAAGAAGCCTCCAGAAGCACATTTTTCATTCTACTAAGTCTATGAACAGACCTGAAGATTTGCCCTTTTTACAAAACTGGGGGGATGACAGAGGGGTCAGCTAAGGATAACTGCTGTCTATGTTCTGACAGCCAGAGCACACCATAACAACATCATCCTTCAACACCTCCGGAGAATGCCTGCATCATCTTATACCAACAATGAGAACAGTGCCAGCAATACTCCCTACTTTCCTTCACAAATGCAGTGGCCAGGCAAAGGGTGGAGGGCAGCCAAGATAAGTACCACAGTCATATTAGGCTGCAGCCTATCAAAGATTGCTCTGACATAGCTGGCAGGAGTGATTCGTGCTGAAGGGCAATAAAAAATGATATTGTTTTGAATGAGGTATCTGGATACAGTCTAGAAGTACAATCCCCAATATACCAAAATTAAATTAACTTCAGCCTCTGTCATTCTCTTCTTGTCAAAGAACTCAGACATATATTTACTTAAAAAGAAAAAGAAATCTGAGGATCCAGCCCAGTTGCAAATAGGCTCCAAGTAGCTAGAATGTAAGTAAAATTCAACCAATTTGGCAATGTGTCTTTATACTTTTTGTCTTCTCTCCATACTTTCATTACTCTCCATACTTTTCCTCTTTAAATATCAAAAAGATGAAATAAAATGTTCATTTTTCACTTTAATATCCATCCTCACATATTTACAAATATACACAGTAAAATGGGAAAGATTTATTTATTGGTTGGATTACATAGGAGAGCCGGTGTTCTTCCAGCACTGCAAATTTGATAAGCCTGGTCCTCAGGTGCACCATCTGAGATCAGATTCAAGCATCCGCATAAAACGTTTTACTGCTCTTACTTTTAAGAAACTTGGCATTGGCCACAAAGGGGCATAATAACTCCATGTGACTGAAGGCTTAACATTTTAATTAAAACCAATTCATTCACTTTGGGTGCACACGCTTCGGGATCCCTTAGAATGCAAGCCAAATTTTGAGTGTCAGGGTCTTGGAGTCAAAACTGACACAAAAAACACATAACCTGCTATTATTGATTTATGTACTTATTTTATGAAATCACATTCCTGTTTTTAGGTTAGCGTCATCAATATTATCCCTCACACAACCAATATTTCATGTCTCAAGAAGCTTACTATGTGTCAACAATCCCTTCCCTGTATCACCTAAGATTTCTTACCATCTACATTTTAGAAAGTATATATTAATTCTATCACTGCATAATAAGCCTGAAGCAGGCATACAATATAGTGGTTCTGATTTTATAGCTACTACTAACTTTAATAGGAAAGTGAAGTAAATATTTAGTGTTGCTGAGGAAGAGCTAGAGTGAGAGCGATAGAAATATTAAACTTAGAGAAAGGGGGGAAGAGAAATGGAGGAGGAAACAGAAAATATTTCTTTCACCAACATCTGATTTTTCAGCATATCCTAGGATTTGACAGCTTTCTTAATTATATTGATGGCAGGTCTAAAACTGCCATCTCTCTTCACAGGGAATGAGAAACTATAATTCAGTTTTTGTACCACTAACACATTCTGATTTTCACACACACACACACACACACATTAATTCTATTCCGTGAAGAGATAAGTGAAAAATCCAGACTTTACCTAGTTACAGATGAACACAGGATGCAACTAGAACATATCCAAAAGAGCAAAGAAGAGGGGTACAGTATGAAAATGGCACAAAGACTTGTATCATTCAATTTTGGTTTCAGAAAATAACAAGTTGATCCTCATATGTCTCCTCCACTGAAATGTTCTAATTCAGAGCTCCAGCAATCCTGAAATACACCCCTTCTGTGGCTTTTCAGCCTTTTGAAAGATAGGAAAGAAAGTTGAGGAGGCAGTGGGAGGAAGCTCATCCTGTTAACAGCAATGTTGAACGAATGTCATGTTCTCCCTGGATGGATCACAGCTCCCAGCATACCTTGCCACTGGCAATGCTGTATAGGACTGATGGCAGCTGTGGTCCAACAATATCTGGAAAGCTACGTTTTCCTCATTCCTGCAATAGAGTAATCTGTTTTGGAGCTGTATATCTTCTAAATCAATGGACTGTAGGGATTTTGAGTCATTGTTGTGGAGAGAAGAAAATGAAAGGGGTATCTTGTTCAGTTCCTTTCTCCTTTTAAGTTCCAATATAGTAAAGAAATGTTTAAAAGCTTACGGAAACCCCATCAGAAGTTTTTCAGTGATAAGGAAAGCTATTTTTCCCTCTTTCCTGTGCCTTTATTCTTACTTCTTTAAGTGTTACCAAAATAACTTGTGATCAAAGTAGATCAGAGGAGTTCACCATACCCCACCATTTTGAAATAAAGAACTCTCTGCACCAAGATGATAGATTACTCCTGTCTACATATTATGTCCTAATTTCTATGAAACACAAAGTACATTTATCAGATTTGTACAGTCTGTCAAACAGATTCCTATCCATGAAATCAAAATTAAAATTCTCACAGAAAACAAGAGGGGGCTCCAGGATTTTAGCATGGCAAGCACTGCAGTAAAAAAAAAGAGTTGGATACTGTTAGCCCTCCACATTTCCTAGGAATTTTTAGGTCCTCCAGCATAGGGGTCCCTAAACTGCGGCCCACGGGCCACAGGTGGCCCATCGGAGCCATTTATCTGCCCCTTGCATACACATTTCTCTCCTCCCTTGCCCCACACGCACCTTTTCCACCGCCGCCGCAGAGGAAAGCACACATAGGGCGAGAAAAAGGCGTGCACCTTTCCTCCCTCGTCCCGTAGGCAGCTTTCCCGCCGCCACCACCAAAGAAGGCAGCAGGATAGGTGAGCACCAGGCGAGGGAGGAGAAAAATGTGCAGGCCTTTTCCTCGCCCCACACACAGCTTTCCCACCATTGCCGTCGAGGAAAAAGGACTGCGCATTTCCTTCCTTGCCCTGTGGGCAGCTTTCCCGCCGCCACCACCGAGGAAGGCAGCAGGAAAGGTGCGTGCCGGGCGAGGGAGGAGAGGAAGACGCACGCCTTTTCCTCGCCCCCACATGCACCTTTCTCGCTGTTGCCGAGGAGACAAGCAGGGAGTCCGCATGTGCCTCTCTCCCTCCTCAGTCATTCCAATGTGAATGACTGAAAGAATACTCTGCAGCCCTGTTGTGGATTCTTTTTTCTTGAAAGCTAGCAATCTCTTCCAACCGTGATTATTACAGTATTATTATTTTTGTTGTTGTTTGTTGTTGTTGTTGGTCAGGGGTGCTTTATGTTTTGGTGCACAAAGGCAGAAGGCGGTTGGACTAGATAGCCGAAGGAGTCTCTTCCAACCATGTTTATTATGGTGGTGGTATTATTATTATTATTGGATGGCTATCTGTCAGGGGTGCTTTGATTATGGTGTGGTGCACAAAAGCAGAAGGGGGTTGGAGTAGATGGCCCAAGGGATCTCTTTCAAGCCTCTTTATTATTTTTATGATGATAATGATTATTATTATTAACATTGAGGCTGTATTTGTTCCCTTTTTGTTTGTTTTTTACTTCAAAATAAGATACGTCCAGTGTGCATAGGAATTTGTTCATTTAAAAAAAAAAACCCTATAATCCGGCCCTCCAATGGCCTGAGAGACTGTGAACTGGCCCCCTGTTTTAAAAGTTTGGGGACCCCTGCTCCAGCATGTTTCTATGGTCAACGTCTGCTGGAAGTTGACTATGGAATTGTGTGAGGAGCTATAGAAAAGTGTTTTCTCTAGGAACATCTAGGCCCTCCAGGACAATTGTATGGCCAACTCTTCGTGGAGTCACACTTGAGGACCTAGAGACTCCTAGGGAGAACATATTGATCAAGTTCACACATAATGAAATCTGCAAAAGTGAAATCCACAAATGTGGAGGCCGACTATAGAGTGTTTTCAATGCAGACAATGAAATGAGCTATTTGGCCTTGATGAGTCTATGTTGTCACCCTCAATATTGTCATCAATGTGAGTGCCAGAAGATTACAAGTTCCTTGTCAAGATGTTTGTAGGTTTTCCCCTAAAAAACTTCTTGTTTCACATTTAGAAATGTCTATACTTCTGCAGGAGCCCCGGTGGCAAAGTCTGTTAAAGCACTGAGCTGCTGAACTTGCAGACTTAAAGGTCGCAGGTTAAAATCCCGGGAGTAGAGAGAGCGCCCGCTGTCAGCTCCAGCTTCTGCCAACCTAGCAGTTCGAAAACATGCGAATGTGAGTAGATCAACAGGTACCGCTCCGGCGGGAAGGTAACGGCGCTCCATGCAGTCATGCCGGCCACATGACCTTGGAGGTGTCTATGGACAACGCTGGCTCTTCGGCTTAGAAATGGAGATGAGCACCAACCCCCAGAGTCAGACATGACTGGACTTAACGTCAGGGGAAAGTTTTACCTTTACCTATACTTCTGCATATTTTTGAAGTCCCTCACCATAAAGCAACTACACTAATTGTAAAATGGTCCTGTTTGGTTTCCATTGTTACAGAAGTAATTACTGTTCCGAAAGCTAGGCCAATGGATTCTTTGTCTGTTACCAATAAAGTCATCCTAAAGTCTTTTGTGTGCCTGCATATATTTATAGCCAACACACATTCCTAAACCAGTTTTGATGTAATGTATTTTCAGTGAGAAACAACATCTTCAAAATAGAAACCTAACACAATTATTGATAATTTACAATTGTGCATAGCAACCTGAAATGTATATTCAGAAGCAGGTTTCGTAGAATTCAATGGAATCTGTTACTAAATACAGTAGAGTCTCACTTATCCAACATAAACGGGCCAGCAGAACGTTGGATAAGTGAATATGTTGGATAATAAGGAGAGATTAAGGAGAAGCCTATTAAACATCAAATTAGGTTATGATTTTACAAATTAAGCACCAAAACATCATGTTATACAACAAATCTGGCAGAAAACGTAGTTCAATACGCAGTAATACTACGTAGTAATTACTGTATTTACGAATTTCGCACCAAAATATCATGATATATTGAAAACATTGACTACAAAAATGTGTTGGATAATCCAGAACGTTGGATAAGCGAGTGTTGGATAAGTGAGACTCTACTGTAGGTACATACCTATTAGAATCATAGAACATTTAGGAATGCAAATTTGTTTGTTTTTTTTAAAGGATGGCATGGGCTGGTTCTATGCTGTAGAAATAATGTAGTATGATACCTCTTAACTGTCTTGGTCCAATGCTATGGGATCTCTGCCAAATATTTTGGTGAGCACCAACACTATTTGGCCAAGAAAACGAACGACTGCAAAACAGAAGCTCCCGTGATTCCATAGCATTGATTCATGACACTTAAAGTGGTGACAAACAGAATTAATTTTAAAGTGTAGAAGATGCACCCATGGGTTAATGGAATATGCTTCAATATCAGCATAAGGATGAGGAGCTCTGGTGCACTTTAAAAATTAGGAAGACAGAGAAGAAAGACACAAAGTGGCGGATATCAATCAGTTTTCTGGGAGGCACTTCAGTTAAACACATTCTTTGTTTGTTTGCCAATCTCGTGTATAACTGTGAGAAGCCCCCGGTGATTTATCCAATGCTCTCCTTGTAAGCTCTGCACACAGATACTGCTCTTACAAGATACATTGTCTAATGTCACTTTTCAAGCCCTCATTAATGATCTAACAGGGACAAGAACATGGGGAGACAACTGTGCAATTAAACCAAATACATTTAACCATTTATGCAACTAACAATATCACAAACAGAAAGACAAAAGCCTTAGTTGCTGCTATGATTTAGTAAGTACAGTTAATATAGAATAATTTAATACTCCAACAGAGGCCAGATTGTCAGAACTGGCCATTTAATTCTTCTGTCTTATCATCCAAAATCAAGACACCGACCACTGAAACTAGGGCTGAAATTCTATACACAAATTCCTGTGAGAAGATCCCACTGAATTTTACAATATTTACTTCTGAGTAAACACATGCACACTGTCAGAAAACCATACAAAATGTATGTGCTGCTTTTTAAAAAACCTGTAGAGTTGATTTAATAATAACACATCCCAATAAATTTACTGCAGCATTTATATCACATTAGGCATATTTCTAAACCTTTCCTACATTAAACAACAAATGCTTAGAATGCCCTCTCTATTATGACTGCAGGATTTCTTCAAGATCTCTTCTGCAGTACTTTGGGCCAAAGTTCAACAACAGGAGTGTTGGTTCAAAGATTTCTAACTGAATTTAAACCCAATATAGATGAATGATCGGAAAGATAGTGAAGTTACTCCTTAATTGGATCCCTTCAAGATTCTTATTAAAGTTGCTAAGTACGAACTGCACATTACAAATGCAGCTTTGGATAAGACTGTAATGTACCTTCACCTGATAAGTGTATGGCAGATGACTTATGTTGCATAGTTAGCACTGGATCTGTGTACATTTTGCACTGGTTTTGTATTTCCAAGTGCATTTTTAAAACATATGAAAAAGTATTTAAAAATAATATTCATCATCATCATATAAATTCCAAGTGTCGCACATCATAAACATATTATCCGAAAATACACATAGAAACACATGCAACATAGATAGAACTTCCAAAGCTTTATCAATAAAATTCATGAAGCTAAATAATATCTTGGAATAATTAATGTTTTCATGTAAATGATAGCAAAGCTGGTGCTAGGCAAACCTTTTTTAGGTAAAACATATCAGGAGTTTAGACTGGTTGGCCCATATAGTATCTTCTCAACTCTATGATTACGGGTACGTACATGGAGAAAAATCTTGCCAGATCACCATTGAATGGACAGAAGACCAACTACAACTTGTCTAAATCTCTTTGAATATTTTGGAAATTCAGACGAGAATACATTAAAAAGTAATGCTAAGTATGAAGGGCGTATTAGCACTACTTTATCAGCATATGCATATGGTAAGATCTATATATATAACTTATTCAATCGGAGAAGAGGGCTGCCATTCCAAACCAATTGAAAAAATATCTCTTCTACAGCCAACATCCCCAATAGATTGAAAAATCTGGCTTGCTATGGCAAAGGAAAGTTAATGGTAGTAATCATGTTAAACTTTACACACCTCAAATAGTGGAATATCATTAGAAAATTCTCGAGTCTCATAACAGCAAATGAACCAGTGCTCAACCAGAAAATAAGTTCACCTTTCTTAGGAACCCCACAGCACACAAAAAGCCATTCTAAAGATATAAACAAAGTAATCCAGTGCATGGAAAAGACTACTATTCTGCAGAAATCTAGAAATGTCAGTGCCTACACCACATCTTTTGTGGCTCTTTCACAAAGACTGATAATGAGATTTTGGTAAATATGGATATACAACACTACTTCCAATATAAATTCCAAGTATGGACAAAGCATCCTTATCTCATCTGAATGAGAATGCAAAGAAGGCTGGTCTGAGCAAAGAGCACTTGCTCTTCGTGCAAGTATGACAGCTATAAAGAATGCAGTCTTCCACAACAGTAGTTGCATATCACAAGATGCTAATGGCTCTAACAGTTTCCCCATTATCATTGAGAGGACAAAAGTAAGTCTTCAGGCAGAAACTTGTATGTCACTGAAGAAGGATGCCGGTTTTGAAAATATTTTAAGACTCTTTATCATGATATTCTTTGATATCCTTTTTAAACCCTTGTGCCGTCTGGACTGCTGACTTGAAGATTGTGTTGCTGACCTGAAAGTTGCTGGTTGAAATCTGGGTGAGCTTCCATCTGTCAGCTCCAGCTTACAGGGACATGAGAGAAGCCTCCCATCAGGATGGTAACACATCCAGGCATCCCCTGGGCAATGCCCCTGTAGATGGCCAATTCTCTCACACCAGAAGCAACTTGCTTCTGACACGATTAAAAAAAAAACTCAAGGAAAGGAAAAATAGTAGATCAAGAATGGAGGAAAAAATCTGTGGGACACCCTATTATGGGTAGAAATGTTCAAGAACCATTTCCACTTTGCAGTGTAAGACCTTCTATCTTACGACCTTTTGACCAGTCTGCACCTCTTTCATCCAGAATAGGATGGTATAAGTAGGGAAATTGTCATATCATCTGGGACACATCTGGATTTCTCATCCTGCCATTGGCTTGTGTGAGAGACTGAAATTGTGTTGTCTGATAGTACCTGAACCACTCTCCCTGTAATAATGGCCTCAAATGCTCTTGCCTTCATTACTGCCAGTATCTCAGGGAAAATGAAGTACAGTAGAGTCTCACTTATCCAAGCTAAACGGGCCGGCAGAACCTTGGATAAGCGAATATCTTGGATAATAAAGAGGGATTAAGGAAAAGTCTATTAAACATCAAATTAAATTATGATTTTACAAATTAAGCACCAAAACATCATGTTATACAACAAATTTGACAGAAAAGGTAGTTCAATACGCAGTAATGTTATGTTGTAATTATTGTATTTATGAATTTAGCACCAAAATATGATATATTGAAAACATTGACTACAAAAATGCCTTGGATAATCCAGAACCTTGGATAAGCGAGTCTTGTATAAGTGAGACTCTACTGTACATCAATTTTCCTGTTTGTTTCCATAATTGTCTTTGAATCAGTTGCTGGTATTCTGCTGGTATTTACAGCACAATACTAGCAACTGATTCAAAGACAATGTCTTGTAGTATCAAGTACTTTCTGATACTTACTCGAAGCATATTAAGATTTACTGTAAGTAAAGAAGAATCTTGCTATGAGAGTCACAATTGATTGAGCAGCTAGAGCAGTGATTCTCAACCTGTGGGTTCCCAGATGTTTTGGCCTTCAACTCCCAGAAATCCCAACAGCTATTTTTTTGTTTTTTCGTGTCAGGAGCAACCGGATTCTGGAGTGAGAGAATTGGCCATCTGCAAGGACGTTGCCCAGGGGACGCCCGGATGTTGTTGTTTTTTTATGTTTTACCATCCTTGTGGGAGGCTTCTCTCATGTCCCCACATGGAGCTGGAGCTGATAGAGGGAGCTCATCCGCGCTCTCCCCAGGTGGGATTCGAACCTGGCAGCCTTCAGGTCAGCAACCCAACCTTCAAGTCACAAGGCTTTTATCCCCTAGGCCAGCGGAGGCTCCCCAACAGCTGGTAAAGTAAACTGGCTGGGATTTCTGGGAGTTGTAGGCCAGAAACAGCTGGGGACCCACAGGTTGAGAACCACTGAGCTAGATAATATGAAGACTTTTACTACACAAAGACTAGGTTTAATTCAACTTAGATTGTAAGGATAACTAAATGCTATATTTGTTTGCGGTAGTACTAATCCAGTTTCCCCTCACTGAAGGATATTTTCTATTGTCCTTGCTCTTTGAAACCTGCTGTTTTCAACTAGGCATGCGTTCACTTGAAATAGGCCTGGTGTTGCACTCAGCAATGTGACAAGCTGTATTTATCAGTTGTCTTGTTAAAAGATGTGTTTCCATGTTGAAGACATAAGACACCTTTCTGTCATCTGCACATAATGATCCATGAACACTTCAATCTTTTCCCCAAGAATTGCTGCTATGGATCTAAGTCAACTTGGTTGATAGCAATTCTGAGGGAAAGAGCTACTGTAGCATATGGCTTACATGACATTGTGTCTAATTATCTGCCTTCTATGTCCACATAAATAGAAAGAAGTAGAATGCTGATCAATTATTTCCTTTGAATGACCTCAGCAATGACAGATTTGCTTGGGAATACTTTCCTTGCAAACTTAGCACAGAGTTTCAATTTTCTACAAGACGGACAATATCAAGGATGGGCTTCTCCATGATTCCTGAGCCACATGCAAAAATATCAGCAATATCAAAGTAGTGAGTGATGGAGTGGTCTGACATTATACCTCTTGAAAAGGAAAGTCAAGGGTGTTTCAACTCAACATCTAGAGCTTTTTATAACCTGATTATGCCTTCAGTGTCACCTGAAGGAAAGAGATGTCAGACCTGTCAGCAGAGGACTCAGTACAAAAAGTTGTCTCAATTATCTCTTGAATCAAGAGTGTTTGCTGTGCATGAATTTAGTTTCCCCTCTTTACCCCTGTCGATCTGAAGGCAGCAACATCAACAGATTTTTCAACTATTCCAACCGGAATCCTTAATACCACTGGAATGGCTCTCTATCAGCAAACCAATGCGGGTGAAGGCTACCGATTGAGTGTGGCAAGAATAGAACGCAATATCTGCTGAAGTACATAAGTTGGGACTGAAGCAGCATAGTGCAGTGGAGGCTGGAAGATTTGTCAAATGTTCTACTAATTCTCTTTCTCTCACTGAATGTCTGAATTGTGAAATCTCCTGATGAGTCAAAAGTGATATAGCATGTTCAAGACTATTTTCATCCTGGATCAATATTACACTAGAGCTAAAAGAGTAGGCAAATCCCATCTGAAATTCTGTGACTGCCTCCTGCAGAATTCTGGGGCTTGCAGTTTAGGGGAGGGGCCTTTAACATGCTCAGCCAGAGAAGTCCTGGGTTTCACTAAACTACAAGCCCCAGAATTCTGCAGGAGGCAGACATGGGATCTCAGGAAGGATGCATACTCTTTGCCTACTCTTTAAG
The DNA here is from genome assembly GCF_035594765.1 of Anolis carolinensis. NCBI lineage: Eukaryota > Metazoa > Chordata > Lepidosauria > Squamata > Anolidae > Anolis > Anolis carolinensis. The sequence goes on from NC_085842.1 coordinate 247,912,118, forward strand.
TTGTAGTGTGATAAGGCACCAGGTGAATTTTCCTTCCCAGGTAAGTTAGTGGGAAGGGGGGAAAGCAAGACAGAAGTTGTCCAACCAGCACTTTCTACTTAGTGTCCCATGGACTGACTGGAATTCAACAATACTACCATCACTATACAGATTTTTAAAACAGAAAAACACAAAACAGACGACAAGCCTATTGTATGGTGCAATATGATTTTTAGTTCTACTATGCAGAACTAAAGGTCAGAAATTGATATTCCATTGAGAAATAAGAGAAAAAGAGAAAAAGAACACATTGCAAAGAGTCTTCTGCAGTATGTAAAACATCTATTTTATGCAACTACACAGCTTGTACACATCTGCCTAGAATCCTAAACATGTCTGCCCAAAAATAACTTTTCCCAGAACTTTGGTCTACCGGTGTAACAGTGGTTCTCAACCTGCGGATCCCCGGGTATTTTGACCTATAGCTCCCAGAAATCCCAGCCAATTTACCAGTTGTTGGGATTTCTAGGAGTTGAAGGCCAAAACATCTGAGGACCCACAGATTGAGAACCACTGGTCTATAAGATAATTATGGTATACTACTTCCCAAAACCCACAAAGAAGACATCGTAAGTCAGACATAGTCGAAGCTTTGAAAAATGTATTACGATGAACAACATTATTATAATGTGTCCGTCAGGAGGGGTGTGCAAAGGAATCAGCATTTTTTTTGCAAATAACTGGTGTTATTACTGATGCCCAGTCAACAATTCTGTCAGCATCAAGACTTTTTATTTCTGCAGCCATTTTAAACAGGATAGTTCTGTTTCATCTGCTGCATTTCTTATTGATGGTGCTTGTATTGCTTTAATTATATTCATACACCAATATGGTATTCACGAGGATCACAGGTAGTTCCAAAATGTTGCAATGTGTTTTACAAAAAAAAAAAAACACTAACAAGGAGGATAGAGTTTTATTGGTATGCTATGGCATTGTACCTAGATGGGTGGAGATCACAGAGAAAAGAGAATTCCATTAGTACAGTGACTATGAAGAAAACCTAGCTATTGAGAGAAATAAGTTGTTCTGAGTCAGCAGGGGTTTTTTTCTACCTTCCCTTATGACTTCTGCATGATCCTGGAAAAAAGGGCAACTGCTTATGTTGTGCACCAACAGGATTCCAGGCATAGCACTTTAAGTTGGAGATATAAACACTAATATTTTGATCAGGTGGAGGAAGGCAATGTGAATATTTCCACACCAGCATCCTTCTTAAATGCATTTTAATAAAACACTACACTTTAGGATTTACATTGCGGCCTTCTGAGCACAGCTAGAGCACGTATTATTCTTTACATATCACCACCCTGTCACAAGACAAATTGTACAAAGTATACCCAGTTCTAGTATAAACCCTGGAGGATGTATTAAAAAATAAATTGGCAAGTCAGTTCCTCTAACAAAGATCTAGAATTATTTTAAAAAGCAACACACTGGTACATTTTTCCAAAGAATAATCTATTGGCCATTACTTGTAGCTCATGTAGATCATATTCCATTTTGATAGATAGATGCTGCTGCTGCTCAGTCGTTTAGTCGTCTCCGACTCTTCGTGACCGCATGGACCAGTCCATGCCAGAGCTCCCTGTCGGCCGACACCACCCCCAGTTCCTTCAAGGTCAAGCCAGTCACTTCAAGGATACCGTCCAGCCATCTTGCCCTTGGTCGGCCTCTCTTCCTTTTTGCTTCCATTTTCCCCAGTATCGTGATCTTTTCCAAGCTTTCCTGTCTCCTCATGATGTGGCCAAAATACTTCAGCTTTGCCTCTAATATCCTTCCAGTGAGCAGCCGGGCATTATTTCCTGGAGGATGGACTGGTTGGATCTTCTTGCGGTCCAAGGTACTCTCAGGATTTTCCTCCAGCACCAGAGTTCAAAAGCGTCTATCTTCCTTCGCTCAGCCTTCCTTATGGTCCAGCTCTCGCATCCATAGGTTACTATGGGGAATACCATTGCTTTGCTATGATAGACAGATAGATAAGGATTCCTTTCAAGAACACCTCAAATGGCCTATCCTTTTCCCTCCAAAGAATTAGAAGTAACATTCTAAAGTAACCTCACTCGTTATGCAATTTTTTTTAACCTCAATCTCACTACAAGGCTCAATAGTGAAGACACTGCCAATAATTACTGGATAAAAAGGTAGTAAAACAGACAAACCTCCTCTGAAGAAATCTTGCCAAAGAAACTCCATGATAGGTTCACCTGAAATCTGCCATAAACAGGAAATGATTTGAAGATGCACAAAAATGAACAAGATTGCCTTTTACATATTACTTCTAAGCCCTGTTGATACTAGCACTTAACCAGAACCAAATATGATGAAAGTATGCCAACTTCAATCTCTTGTGATCTATTTATTTCCTTTTTAAAGCTAGGATCCTTGAGACTGCTACTGTGTATGGGCTTGTAAAACATGAGTGTGTGCTCATTTCTTTTCACTATAAAGTCATAATAAATGGTCAAATCAGTCAGTACATTTAGGTCATAATTAATAACACAATAATTAATTTCTGGGAAATGATCAAGAGTATGGTTTGTCATGTGCCTTCAAGTCACTTCTGATTTATGGCTATGCTAAAGTAAACCTACTAGTTCATTTTCTTAACAAGATTTATTGAGAAAAGGGTTTGTCTTTGTGACTTGCCCACAATCACCTAATGGATCTCCATGGCTGAGAGGTGATTTGAACCATAATATCCAGGAGTCTTAATCCAATACACAAACACGACATTTGCTTTTTTTAAAAACGAGACCAAAATGTATTTAGTCCCGGGGGGGGGGGGGGGAGGCTCGAGACAACTTCCCAGTAACCATAAGCAATAAAAAGAAATGAGAGTGTTACTTAGTGGTAGAATTCAGTTTACCCCCAGGCATGTGCAAACCATGTCCCTCCTAGAGGGTCGAACTTTGTCCATGCATGGTCTACTCTCTTTGGGAAGGAGATATAAGTTGGCTGCCTGAGATGGCCTGGGAGAGTCAGCACAGCAAAGAAGATGGAGAAAAGGCGATGTTACCATCAAAATCCAGAGAAGGGTGAACCTAACATGAGAATGTTTTAAGGTTCTTGACAGCCCTAGTATCACTACAGGCAAATTTAGTGAGTTCACAGGAGAAGACCTACTCAGTGGATGCTTCCCTGCTATGGAGTTCCCTTCCACAGAAAGCTAGGTTGGTCTCCTTCTGCCCAAAGGCAAGCTAATATCCTTTTTGTTTAGACAAGCCACTAGCTGTTGAATTAAGGCAGGAGAAAGATCTTTTAACAGGGTGCCCTGTAATTCTTCTTCACTGTTATTTTAAACAGCTTTTAAGTGTTTTTTAAATTATTGGATTTCAATCTGTTTATTTTTATGCCACAAGTTGTTTTAGCTATATTTTGTTTTAATCAATGCTGTAAGCTGCCTTTGTTTCATATTGGGAGTAAGTTGGGATATAAACTAACTAGATACCTAACTAATATATACAGCCACACACCAAATGAATAGGAAATAAAATTCAAGCTATGGAAAACACAAATAATTTTAGAAACTCAGGATACATCTATACTATATAGTCAAACTACATTAATTCCATCCTTAATTTCATGTCAACAATGAATTAATGGAAAACTCAGCAACACGGAAAACAAGAAAATCATGTCGTCATCCTCTTAAGAGTTAATATAGTTCCCAAATTTTACATAAAGCCACCTCAGGAAAACACTAAGTAGATAAAATGTCATTACACCCTTCTTTTGAGCAAGGTCATCTTTGCATCTTGGTAGTGGAAACATACAAGACATCAAACGGTATCATCAATCATGATCTCAGATGCCGTCATATCCTCCAGTATACCTTCATTCCCCAAAGTATGCTTTTTTCACAATATGGACCATTTAGTTTGTGTCAGTTTTATGAAATCTCTGGGGAACCACCTTCACGGACTTGCAATTTTAGATGAAACAGAAATTAACCAAAGTAAAAAGTGATACTCTTTGAAAGGAAGTGCTTTTTGAAAGTAGCCTTAAATTATGAATTTGACACTTCCCACTTTAAAGGGGAGAATTGGTACTATTGAAAGGTTATTTAAGTTATACCAGTCTTGCATGGGCCACTCACAGAAAAGGTATATCACCAACCAATCAAGGTAACACTGAAAACTCCTCTCTGATATTTTGTGTTGGTAGGGACCAAATACAATTTACATGGTCTTCTGCTGTCCTGAAAACTATCTACATAATACAACACAAAATAACCCTCATATCCGTGGGACCCATATCTGCTCTTTTAATCTAAACATGTCTGACAAAATGTGCTCTTCTCTAGAAATTGTCTTGTTCTTTCAGCATGACTATATGGTGTACTTGGGTCAGAAGTCCTTCTTTTCAATAGGGCTTGCTGTTATCCATGGTTTTCTTTATTCAGATGGAGTTTGAAAGCATATTCCCTGCAGATACAAGGTTCATACTGTAACTGCATTTTAGCCTTACTAGTTATATTTTTATTCTTCATTTCAAAAAGTTCAGGGAAGTTTAGTGAAAATTCATTTCAGTTTTATTATCATAACAATTATGTGACATAGATTAGGGAAATGAGCACAGGATCACCCAAGAGGTTTTATGGCTGAATTGATATCTGGTCTAGGTCCAATCTTCTATCCACAGTATCTTCCCAATAATGTGGCTTCTGTATATGTTCATTATAGGGAACTGCAATGATTTACACTGCCATCAGTCAGATCTGACTGACTCTCTTTTTAAAGCTCCCGAAATCTGTCATGTCACCATTCAACAGGTAATAATCTAAATACAAATCTCAGTCCCACATAGACTAGACTGTGTAAATCAGTGGTTCTCAACCTGGGGTCCCCAGATGTTTTTGGCCTTCAACTCCTAACAACTGGTAAACTGGCTGGGATTACTGGAAGCTGTAGGCCAAAAACATCTGGGGACCCCAGGTTGAAAACCACTGGTGTAAATCAATGAAAATCTTGTTTAATCATCTGATCCAACCAGCACTCTTTGCTTGGGACTAGGAAATGAATTTAAGACAACATATAAAAATGGACATAGACTACACACTGTTCTTTTATGCTAAATGAGAAACCCTTCATTAAAAACATGACCTTAGGCATCTGGGTTTTGTTAATTTTGAACACCATTATTTCACACATTACATCTCTGACCTCTAGTCTCAGAACTTTCATCAGAAGGGAGGCCTCAGGCCTTTTCATTGTCTCTTCAATTTTGATGATACAGTGTTATGTCCTTATTTAACAAAAAAACTCAACATCTTATTGTTTGAATAATTTGGCTTCATCTGTCATGTAATAAAACTGAAGGTCTAAACATTTTTATTAATAACCATGGAACTAATACATCTTAAAAATCTGAAGAATATACAGATATTTCTAGTCCTGTTGGTTTTCAGAATGCATCTTTTAGGCAACATTATCTTACATAAGGAATTTACAGCTCCCTGCTTCAAGTTCTGTAATAGTAACTTGCGAGAAAAGGTTTAGACATATACAGAATTCTTGTGCTTACAATACTTAGTAAAAGGTTTTTAATATATAACAGAAAGGACCAAAAATGTATTAGAAAAATGCTGTCACAGCAAAGGTGTCCCTGTTCAAAACCAGAGCACATATCATAGAGGTGTGGTATTTGTGAGGACATAAGTCTGCAACAATCTTGATGCAGTGATCTCAATAAGGTCAGGCGGTGGTTGGGCTGGTACCAAAATTTGCTCAGAGAAGGACAGGGTAATAGTAAGACTTCATCATTGGTCTCCCGCCACCAACAAGCCAAAGTAACCAACTGGACACTGATCTTAATGGATAAAAACTGTATGGGAGCTTCATCTATCAGTGCTGCCAAGATACTTCAACCTATCTTGAAGTCTCCACAAGGAAAAACTTACACTTTGAGCAGAATTACATCTGCATGTTTAAACTTTATTGAAATTACATAATAGATTAAGTAGAAAAGAATCACAGGATAACATTAATAATTAATATTGTGCTGAATTTAAGTGCTTCAAAAGAGGAAGTTTATTGTTTGAATGTACATTTCCATGTGTGGCATTAACTAGAATAACTGACATCTGTAATATTATGGGGTCCCAAGAAGTCCAGTGAGACACACCTTTCTCTGGCTGAAAGAAATTTCTCAAATATTTCCTATAGTAATACTGTGAATAGTTAGGTCTATAGCTTCTCCAGTAAATTTTCCAAGACTACCATCATTGCCTTCTCCTTCTCCTGAAGAGAATCATCCATACGGGAGCACTTGGTTCTATAAGACTTTTTTTTCAAGTTCACCCTTGAAGCTTCTTCAACACTGTGTCATGAGTACTAGTAATTTGGAACAGAACACTTGTAAACAGTCAGTACCTACATCATTGATGAGTGTGGAACAAAAAAAACCTGATTGCACCTGTCTGGTAAAACTATGACAAATTATACAAGACTGCATATTATGTATGAGCCTCACTTAAGTACAATAGATGTTCATCATGATCTCTACACACGGCTTTCTGCTAACACACAACCCAATTTTAAAGGGAACCCAAGTAGCTAAAAGACACTGTATAGAACTTGATCTATAGAAGTTGGTTTTAAAACATATAGAAGAAAGCACAGTTCAATAAACTTAGCTCAAATAAAATGGTTATTCTGGATCTTCTGCCAGGCTTACCCAGTAAAATTTAAATTGTAAATTTTAATCTGCATTTCATCAGTGGATTTTAACTTGTATTTTAACTTTGTGTATCTTGTGGTATACCTTTAAATAGTGTTTTATCTCTTGTTTTGATGATGCTGTATTCCGTCTCCAGCCACAGGGAAAGGTGGGTAATAAATTCTTCTTCTTCATTATTATCACCATCATCATTGTGATAGACAATATAGTACTGAGGATACAAATCTCACAGAAGTACAACAGGGAGGGACAGATCTACCACCAAAACCCAAGAGATGCTCTGTACACATGCAAATTCATGTATGTGATGCACAGGGGGCCACAACAAAGATACAATGTTTTATTGCAGTTCATTTTTGGCAATATTCCATGTATTTAGCCTGGAATTTCTATGCACAGAAATCAAGCAAACACTGATTTCTTGTACCACAAAACCATTAAACAAATGTAATTCAATACAGTACTTGTCATCTGTAGATAGCAAGTTTGCATTTAAACTTTCAGAATGAAATGGCTCATTGTATGCTCCTGTAGACACAGTGTAACCGTAGTAAAACTCTTGTTAAAAGTAGATACCCTGTTTCCCTGAAAATAAGACATCCCCAGAAAATAAGACCTAGTAGAGGTTTTGCTGAATTGCTAAATATAAGGCCTCCCTCGAAAGTAAGACCTAGTAAAGTTTTTGTTTGGAAGCATGCAGGATCGGTAAATGTACATACCATAGATTGTTGTATATGGAAATAAAGGTAGTAACAAGAAATAATAATAATAATAATATAATAACTTTATTCTTGTATCCCACCTCCATCTCCCAGAAGGGACTCAGGGCAGCTTACACAGGGATAAGCCCAACAACAACATAAATTTACATACAAACAGAAATTTAAAACAGTAATTTTAAAACAGTATAGCAATAAAATATAATATAGAAATTCTTGAAAGGATTCACAGTTTGGTTATGCTGTTTTGTGATGACAACTACTGTACAGTAGATAATAAATTTTCATTTTTAAAAATTCAACCATAAATGTGAATTTGTCTTTGTGGAAAAATAAGACATCCCCTGAAAATAAGACCTAGTGCATCTTTGGGAGCAAAAATTAATATAAGACACTGTCTTATTTTCGGGGAAACAGGGTAGGACGTTCTGTCCTTCTATACACGTTCACCTTTCCCTATTAGTCTGACTACCAACTCTCACATTTGCCTTCATGTTTAAACTCAAGCAGTATTGGTGCAATTTAGTATTTATCAATAGTAGATAAGGCCAGTGTAAAGGTAGTAAGGGAACAAAGTCCTATAACTATTTAAAAAAAAAGACGAGTATAAGCTCCCCAAAAGACAATATAACTCACAACCCTTGGCAATTGCCCACTCCTGCCCTAGGCCCCCTTCCACACATCTGTACAAAATCCACATTGAACTGGATTATATGACAATGTGGACTCAGATAATCCAGTTTCAAAGCAGATATTGTGGGTTATCTGCCTTGATAATCTGCATTGAATTAAGTCAGTTCAGAAAGATAAATATTGTTAAGTGGAAACACCAAGAGATTTCTCAATTTGCTAATCATAACCTATTCTCAATATATAATCAAGATTTCTTTAAAAGGAAGCATTTCATTGGATGCTCATTTTGATACAATGACAACAGCAAACGGGGAAGTATAATCAAGAGACTATTATTATATATTTTCTTTGTTATTCAAATTTTGATTGTAGGCACAGGAAGAAGGAAAGGAAAGAAACTGCTGCTTTCCTATGTATTGCCAAACATTTAGAATCAAGTGCTGATTTGATTGGCTCTTGTTTGCATAATTATTGTGGGGTATAATTCTGAATATATCCTTCCAGCAGTAAATCATTGCAAATTAATCGTTTTAGCCCTCCCTTCTTCCTGATCATAGACTTGTAGTTCAGTATTACTAGAAACCCTAGACTGTTTGCCTGGCTCTCATTCCAGACTCATACATATAGGCCTCAGGAACGTAGGCAGAAAAGAACACGATGAGAAGCAAAATAAACACCACTGAGTTGGCTGGTTTACCATCACAAAGTCTCAAAGTGCATGTGCTCTCTTCCGCCATCTTATGATCAGTGAGCCAGACACCAGTTTGAAAGAAAGAATTCAGACATTTCTGCTAAAACACAGTGAGCCAAAATTAAAGCATAAAATCATTAGCTCCACTGAAACATTAATACTTTTGATAAAACACATCTTTCTTTAGCAACAGGAAAACATCACAGTCAAAAAGGTAATGATCCGAACCTTAATGGTTATTCTCAGCTAGAGTAAATCCAGTTAATTAATTGTTGAGTGAACATGTAGGTATACCCCACTGATTCAATGAGAGACTTTAGTAGGGACTAAAATAGAATTATAGAATAATAATTGGAAGAGACCACATGGGCCATCTAATCCAACCCTCTGCCATACAGGAAAAGCACAATCAAAATACCCCTGACAGATAGCCATCCAGCCTCTGTTTAAAAGCCTCCAAGGAAAGACCTTCCACCATACTCCGAAGCAAAGAGTTCCACTGCTGAACAGCTCATGTGGTCAGAAAGTTCTTCCTAATGTTCAGGTGGAATCTCCTTTCCTGTAATTTGAACCCATTGCTCCAAGTCCTAGTTTCCAGGGCAGCAGAAAACAAGCTTGCTCCCTCTTCCTTATGAGTCTTTCACATATTTATATATGGACTAATCAGACTACTATATTTCATGCTGCTACACAGTAATTCACAAGTTCTGATTGCTAATGCAGATATGCTCTGGACCAGATAATTAGTCCAGAATGAAGTAACAATTCCAAAAATACATGATGACAAATTAGTTCTGATTTACTTTTTGGTGTTCCAGAGAAATGGCATCTATATACACAAACTCTCATAGAAGCCATGTGGAAAGAATGAAAAGCTGTGGCTAAATATATATCTAAACACAGATGTCTAGCAAGAGCACATTTGTCTCAATAAAATGAATGTTCATATCCACAAATGGTGAAATTAGCTCACATGTAGGTACTAACTTTCCACTATAACAGTGACCAGTTTGTACAGCAGTTTGTTTCATATAGAGAAGTGGTGGGAAGCTAAGCAAACCCCCACACACAGACAATAATATCTGCGATTCAACTGTCTTTCCACTGATATCAGAATGAGAGGTGGTGAAGCATAAATCTCACAAGAAGAATCCTCTGGGACAAAACCAAAGAAAGTTCCACTTGATACAGCATGCCACTTCCCACTGTCGGAAATCAAATATCTCAGGGGAGTCTGTAAATAGGACACAGGTCTCACATTGTTCCCCAGAGGCCGATTTGCACAGGCATGTTATCTCTAATATGGCAGGTGATATAGAGCCATGAAGATTATTCATCATTAATGACTGTAAATTTCATTAATTTATGTAATCTCCTTCAAAAGCCATCTATAATGGAAGAAATCCACTAGTTTTTGCACGTTCTGTGGTATAACGGATACACTATACAGTATTGTACATCTCCCATCCTCTAGGTTTATTTTATTGTATGTTATTGTGTGCCTTCAAGTCATTTCTGAATTTCGGTGATCATAAGGCAAACCTATCAAGGTTAGCTTTTGGACAAGATTAGTTCAGAGGGAGGTTGCCTTTTTCTGAAAATGAGTGTAGTTTGACTTGCCCATGGTTACCCAATGGATTTCCATAGCCAAGCAGAGATTTGAACCCTGGTCACCAGCATTGTAGTCTAATGCTTATACCACTACACCACACTCATTCGCATCACACTAACACACCTCAATAACTGAATACTAAAAGTGATGCCTAGTAAAATTACTATGGATTTAATTATTTTATGTCAAAAATAGATACTTTTCTAAATAAATATGTTCATAAATTCTACTTCGAACAGTGGTATATATTTTATTATACATTCATTATTTTTCACATTTATATCCTGCTCTTCTTCCATTGAAATAAAGAGACATACATGGCTTATCTCCAAACTTTATCTTTTTAACTACCTTGTCAGGTAGATCAGACTGAGAGACAGTGACTAATCCAGTTTGGCCCAATGAGCTTCATGGCTAAGTGAGAAAGAAATTTTTCCAATGTTTTAGTCCAATGCACTAACAATTATATCACATCATGATTACATGCATATTTTAAAAGTACAGTACATCTAGGCATACACAAGTGTTAGTCTTCACTGAACTCCCAAGGGACTCACAAGAAACCATATTTAGGGCTGTCATATAACTCTGCAACTTTAATTTGTGAATTCACCAATTTCTGCCACTTCACTTAGAGTTCATTTCATAAATAACTCACTACATTAATTTAAATAAAAGAGCATAGCTTAAGTGTCACTGCTAACCTGTTCTAACTTCTTCCTTTCTACTCAGCATCATATTTTGGCATTTGTTAGTTGAGTTGCTTTGCTTTCAATTCAAGCAAAATCTAGTTGTGTGTGGCCTATTCAAACTAAGACATAAACAAGTTAACCATTCCTAAGATTCTTCACAGATTATTTGTTCAATCCAATTATTAATGCTACATTTTGTTTGCTTTATAATTAGCAAGTTTTAGGTCTTTTTTGTTAATGTCTGTTCAACTTATGGCATCCCTTTGAATGAGAAAACTATATCTTCTTGTTATACTGTGTTGCTCGGGTCTTGCAAACTCTAATTATTGCCTCACTATAGTAAATGTAGCAAAATGACACCACTGGCTGTGGAAAGGCAATGTCCATTACTTATGTAAGAACAGCTCTTTTGGATGCAAGTAAGGGTCCATCAACACAAGCATCCTGTTTCCAGAAACAGCAGGCCAGATGCTTCCGCAAACTTCACTAACTCAATGCTCAATTACTTATGAACAAATTAAAAAGCACCAGAATCTCTACAGACTCTTATGGGACATACTTCTTACTTCCCCTCATTGTCAAAAGTGTCTGACTGCTTCCTGTCCTTTATCCAGCTCCTCTTATCCTCTGACTAGTGTTTACTTTTGAGCTTTTAGTGAGGGAATTCGGGGGGTGGGGGTTGAAGTCCAAGTACAGGTTGAAAGTATTCCTTATCTAGAATTCCAAAATCCTAAACACTCCAAAATCCAAAATTATGCATGTGAGCAGCTATAATAGTGACACCTTTGCTTCCTTGTGGTTAAATGTACACAAACTTTGTTTCATGCCCAACATTGTGTATCAAATTACCTTCAGGCTATACGTATAAGGTATGTATGAAACATAACTGAATTTTCTCTTAGAATTGGGGTCTCATCACCAAGATATCTCGTTATGTATATGTAATTAATCCAAGCATTTCAGATAAGAGATAGTCAATCTGTATATGAACTCTAATAGGTCTACCTTTGTGATACTCAATGGAGCATTCAGATGAATCATGTTGGGATTGCAATATCACTAATCCTCTCAGTCTGGTCTCATCAGATACACTTAGCCCTCCAATTTCTCAAGGTTTAGGTGCACAAGACCTAATTTTTTAAAACGCTCTATCTCTTTAGGAATCTTTAGGTCCTCCAACATGTAAGATGACCACAGTCAGCTAGAAGGCCTAGAAATATCATGAGAGAACATATTAATCAAATACATGTATAATCAAATTTGCAAAAGTTAAATCTACAAATGTGGAGGACCTATGGCAGTGGTTCTCAACCTGTTGGTCCCCCAGATGTTTTGGCCTTCAACTCTCAGAAATTCTAACAGCTGGTAATCTGGCTGGGATTTCTGGGGGTTGTAGGCCAAAACACCTGGGGGCCCACAGGTTGAGAACCACTGGCCTATGGGGTCCAAAATATCTGTCAAGCAGTAACTATGAAAACAAATAACAAATAAAAAGACAAATAAAAACCCACTAAGGACATCTAAATAAAATAAAACTATTTGGTTAATTAATTAACCCTCCGTCTTTCCCCTTTTGCAGAATCCAAAAGTAAAAAATAACCCTGAAAACTAATTTCATTAAAACAATCCCTTTAAGCAACAAATCATCCTAACACAGTGAAAAGTACATGCCTATGCTATGCAGGAAGTGGGACAGTTTGGTTGGAAAGTAGCAAAGTGTTAAGCGTTGAACATAGACCACAGCCTGGATTTCTTTAGCTGCCACGTAGCCACCTTGGTTGTCCACACAAGGAGTCAACAGTGCTATTATAGATACAAAAAGCAACAGTAGTGTTTGCACCACGGCATTACCAAGACCCTACCTAACTATTAATTTTGAAAACACTACATACCTGTATTTTACAGAGATTAACTCCAAATCTACTTTAGCTTTAGAGGCATGGTAAGGAAGTCATAGCAATTTTTTCCCAAGAATTCAAGATGATGTGACTACTGTCACTATATCTGTCCATTAATTATATTGGAAGTTACACTGGAAGCATATTAAATAACAGATACAGTCACTAGATGAGGAATATATATGTTACTGGAAATTCTTCCTGAGCAATCTTCAGTGAATGGAAAAAAAGTTGTAAAAAAAATCAACCCATCAACAGGACTTGTTTAGAAAGCTTTTGCAGCTGACTGTTCCTTAGGCTATTAACATACCCTAACATGAGCTAAATATTTACATGCTGTTGGTACTCTGTTAGTACCATAATGGTCTGTCACACTAGGAATTTCACTTTCTCACTGGAAAAAGGTACACTGGCCAAAAAAATAAGTGAGTGCATATTTCAAGAAGTTAATTTAAAATCTCTATCTTCTGGAGACAATTTCCAGGATACTCCATTATGCAATGTGGTAAGGTACTAGTGTAAGGATGAGGAAAGCATGGCAATACCAGGGCTTTTGGGGGGGTCCTATGGGCATTTTTTCACTGGCAAATCCTCTCGCTGAGGTCTGGGAACATATTTGTCATATTTCTGGCCCACTTCTGGGCCATTTTCAGAAATAAGATTTCCTGTTACGTACTTCCTGTTGCTCCTGGACTTAAAATGACAGCAGGCATATCTCTCACGCCCCCTTAGAGGGTGTTTATTAGCATTTGAGGACCAAAATATTTTGCAGTAAGTGGGGTCTCCAAGATCTCCCGGGGTGATGTGAGGTCTACTGTGGCCCTCTCGCCTCCCAGTTTTCTTCCACTTTGGTAGTGCACCGAAGAAAGCATTAGAGTTTTCTGACAGATAATTTCATATAGCTAGTAAAATTACAAATTTCACTATGATTAAAGAAGTATCAAGTGCTGCAACTGTGTAGTTGGAAACAAATGAACTTTTCCTTTATAATACATTTGTTACTGTCCATTAAGACTGCTAAATAGACAACAGGGCCTCTTCCACAGCACCCTTGAAGATCTGGAATGTGTTGCTGGAGGCGACTAACCAATGTATTTTCTTGTGACGATTTACAACCCTTCCAGGCAGGGTCTATATCCTGGGCTGTCAGATTTTTACTTGAGGTGTCCAAACAATGCCCCAGGTAAAAGTGAAGTAATTCTAGACAAAGCAGGTAAACCCTGCTTTGTTCCTAATCGCTTTGATATTCCATTAGACTCGGGCCTTTCTGAAAGAGTATAGGGCCAGTTGGGACAGAAGCAGTCCCAGTAGTCTGTCCACACAGCCCAGTTCACTTCTTTGGGTGCCATGAGCACAGAGAAGCAAAAAGGGCACTCCCTCCCCAAGCCCACCAAAGCAGGAGTAATCCCCCCTGCCTCCTAGCACACCACTGGTACGTTCCAGGAGGCCTAATGGCTACCCGGTAAGTTTCCCTTTATTTTTAAGGTTTCTTGGGGGAAGGGATTGGATGGTCCAATGTGGGGGGGGGGCAATGGGGAGGGGACTGAAACTCGCTCCAAAGCAGGTTTAAGTATATTTTGGAAGTGCCCTTAGAAAGCTGTGCATATCTTATCTAGGCAAACTTCTGGGTGCTCTACTGGGTTTTATTGCCCCTGGTGGAAGTAAAACATCCATGTTTTACAGCTGTTCTGCATGCCACCTAAAGCAATGGGGATAAGTTGGCTATCAGAAAGCACACACACAAAATATTTTAAATCAGTGAGTAGAATATATTGTGTACTTCAATGAGTAAAAAATACAGTCTAAACTTTTATATATAAACACACACTCTGAGGACTATAACTCCTGAAAGTGCTTGGTACAACTGTTTCTCTTAAGAAATTCCAAAAGATAGCAGTGTTAAAGGGCTCACAATTTTTCAAAAGTTTAGTTTTGCTTGTAAACTACAAGCTATTCAAAATGAAAAGAACTCAGCACACGTGATGAAGCCAACCTATGCATTGGGAAATTAAAAATAACTGGCTGTATGCTTTAATACTAAATGTAAACAGTGTGAGAAACCATCTATCACTTAAGTAAAAAGCCATATCATACAGATCTTTTGACTTCTTTTTCTGATAGAGCTACAAGATAGGTAGATCAGGGGAATGTAATGTAATGCATCTGGATTTTATTGAGGATTTTGACAAAGTTCCCCACGGTATTCTTACAGAGATTTGTAAGATTGGGCTGAGCATCATAGGCAATTCCCATGATCAAGTATGATTGTCTTCTAAGTGTAGGGTCTTGTGGTGGGTCTGTAGGTGACTGCAAAGATCTATCCTTTATCTGCTTGTTCTTTTGCAATGAGGACATTCATTTTCAGATGGAAGGTGGCCCTGACAAAGGCTTAACGCGCCTTCCTCTTGAAACGTTTCTCCTTTTCACCCTCCAATTTGTGCCTCTTGGAATTCTACAGCACTCTTGGTAACAGTTGACTTCCAGTTAAAAAGCTCATGGGTCAGAGCTTCCCAGTTTTCTGTGTCTATGCCACAGTTTTTAAAGTTAGCTTCAAGACCATCTTTAAATCTCTTTTCCTGTCCACCAACATTCCGTTTTCCGTTCTTGAGTTGAGAGTAGAGTAACTGCTTTGGGAGATGGTGATCGGGCATTCAGACAATGTGGCCAATCCAATGAAGTTCATGGCAAAGGATCGTCATTTGAACGATGGTGGCCTTCACTTCATCCAGAACACTGACATTTTTCCACCTGTCTTCCCAAGAGGTTTGCAGGATTTTTCAGAGGCAACACTGATGGAATCATTCCAGAAGTTGAGTGGGATGACTGTAGACATTTTGCAAGGATTCTCCCAGTGAAAGTTAGAAGGGAGATACCTCAATAGTTTCCACAGTCTGTTCTTTCCCCCTTTTTGAAAAGTGTGCTGACGGTGGCATATTTGAAGTTTGCTGGGATTTTCTCAGATGCCCACACTTTTTCAATGAGTTGATGGAGTTGTTATGTCATCTCAGGTCCACCCACTTTAAAGATTTCAGTATGGATCCCATCAAGTCTGCTGGATTTGTTATTTTTTAGTTGACTGATGGCTTTGCTGACTTCCTCCAAACTAGGTAGTACTGCAAGCTCATCCCTGGTTAGTTGTTGCGGCATTTGCAGAAGAATCTCTTCGGCCACATTGGAGCTGCGGTTAAGAAGGTTATGATAGTGCTCTTTCCAATGTAATGAAATTGATTTTTTATCCTTGAGAAGTTTGGTTCTATCTGATGAATGTAAAGGGTGTATACCATGATTTGTTGGGCAATAGCTGGCCTTTATGACTCTAAAAAAATCCCCATGCATCATGGACATCTGCCAAGTGTTGGATTTCTTCAACCTTTTTTGTTTTAAAATGTTATTTTAAAAACTTGCAAATATGTAACAGAGCTTGCAATATTCCTATAAGCAGTTAATAAAGAAACATGGTGCTGTCTTTCAAAACTAAGCAATGTTAAGATGATATGGGATCCAAAGCATTGTATAATCACTTATTCTCAATACTAGCTGCTGTACCTAGAAATGTACAGGCGAATCATTAACCATTGTTAATGAATCTTAATTAATTGCTATTGATGTCTGTGCTGTTTCAACCACTGTGGAGGTTGAGTACTTATTTCTTTGGATGATGAAATGTGCATCCGAGAGAGAACATGTCTCCTCTGACTATTCATTAAACACATGGCTCTGTATGAATAAAAGGGGGGGGGGGGCTCAGACACACTCCCAATGAATTTCATGTATATCACAAAGCATATCTATCCATCTGTCTATCTAGTGTCCCTTACATAAAATGGTGAAATTAAGGCTTACTTTAGGGCTTTATTCATTCAATATTTTCAAGCTGTTAATGGCTGAATTTATGGATACAGAAGCTTTTCAGAGCTGAGGAAGAAGAGAAGGAAAAGTGCATGTGCAAGAGATTAATTGCCTTCCAACACAAATGGAAATGATACTATTTGGAAAGAGGCACCATCTCTTTCTTCCTGGGTTGCTAGTAAAAGCAGAGAATCATGAAGGCTTTCAATGACTGTCACCAAAATTACAAGTAACATATTTAATAGATATGTAATGCTCTATCATATCACCTGTTAAGTCATGGTAATGGGACAAAGGGGAATCAGTGCAAATCAGACAAAATAAATCGAAGAGGCAAGAATGCAAAGCTTAAAGATGGACAAAAGCTTGAAATCCATAGTTATATTATGTTATTAATGGGCAAACTGGCATGTGACTTAAAGGATTACATTGAAGTTTATGCAATACTTTCCTTCAGTGTCTCCATTCTTTCTGGATTTTATTGTGAGCACTCAAACAAAAAGATAACATCTCCCCCTTATGCGGAACCTCTAAATTGTTCAAAATGTAATAGCCCATAAAATTAATTTTCTGTTGCAGACGTAATAGACTGCATTAGATTTCTTCTTAGAATGAAATAATTCAAAATTATCTTAATAACGCCAAGAAGTTAAGACTCAATTTTTAGTAGTGCTGAATGGGTAACATTTATCTCCACCCATCTGCTCAGCTTCAGTTACCTATTGATGTTGTGTTCATGAATTAAGCTCACTGGTAAAAAATCCCTTTTCACTTCAAACTGACCTAAAACTGCATGGCTTGTGTCAAATGAAAACACATATAGCCTAAATGAATCTAGTATTTAGTATAGAGAGTTGTTTTTTCATTGTAATATTATTATACTAATAACATATATAGTATATTTTTCTGTATTAGTTGACCTCATGTGTAAATTGAGGGCAGATTTAAGGGCCAAAATTATGGATTTTGATATGACCATTGATAAATTTCATGAAAAGGGGAAAGCACCAGAGCTGCTCCAGAGGAAGAGATTGTTCTTTTTTTAAAAAAAGAAAGAAAGAAAGAAAGAAAAAGAAATAAGCGTTAATGTACAACATTTGCACTCTCCTGATTTTTTTTTGGGGGGGGGTCGATTCTCTGACTAGTTTTAAGATTTCTTTTAAGTATTATCATTATAGTTGTCTAATTATATTTAATAGTTAGTATATACTATAGATTTACACATCCACTTCTTTGAAAACTAGTATTTTGTGCATATTTCCTTACCCCTTCCGATCAGCCCTGAGAGTCATAATTGAAGCAAAACAAGGCATTATGGCATCCTTCCAACTTTCTGTGCTGAAATTCATTTTGGCCTTATAAGTCGGCAATCATACCAAGGAAATCTTTTGTTTGATTTCCTGGCTGGCACGAAGTTACCCAGAAATATGGGTTGGAATAGTTCAAGCAATTCTATTCCACTACCTCCCATCAGAAAAATTTTTAAAACCTGCCGTTGAGATTACAAACTAACAAATTTATATACTATATCATATGGCAGAAAAACAGAACGGAGAGCAAGGAAAGGAAAGAAACAACTGTCTTGAACTCACACATATTTCTTACACAGCATGCCAGATACTGTTTTCCCTTTTCTGTGTTATAAAATGTACGCACACTTTATGTAGCTTCACATTACAAAAGCTTGCTCAACACTAAGCTATTGGCAAACAGTTCAGAAATTCTGCAGGGCATGAGAATGAGCCGTCTCAGCCACAGAAATGAACAGCCATAGCCTACTAATGCACCCTACAAAGGACTCTGTGGCTGAACTTAATGTGAAATCTAACATTGTTGAGTGCATATAAAAGTGTGTGCCATTACACGAGGCAACTTAAAACAGTTCCCCAAGGACAGAATTACCATGAAAACAGCATGTTGCAACTAATTCAGCAGGAATCATGTGTGAACAATTCCAAACGAGGATCACAAATTTTAGAAATTGTTCCTGCAACACAATGACTCCCCATCTAAAATGACTCCCCATCTAAAATGTTTAAAGAATTCCCATATACATACATGCATACATCTATGTGTGTTTTCAGGCACAAGTTGAAAAAGAGGTTATTTATCCAAAGACATTAGCAAGGCAGTAGGCAACTGTAGGGTAAACATGAAATAACAAGGAAAACAGCACTCCATGTCGCAATTACAGTATGAAGAATAGCATGTGCATTCATAATGCATTTGCTTCTAAGTACAGAACTTCAGAACCTGATTGTAAGATTTTAGTTTAATGCATACAGAATTTTCCAACATATTTTTTCATGGTGAAATCACCTTAATGTAACAGCTGAATTCTTCCTAGTTCGTTACATAATTGCAAATGCTACATTTGTGGCAAGAATACTAAGTGGAAAGATATGAAACAAATTATAAATATTCAGCAAAAGCCCAAACTATATATGAAATTTAAGACTTTTTTTTTACTACAAATGTCATCCTGTTCAAAATAAATCTAGATACCGCTCTAACAAAAATTGAATATTCCCAGTGGAAAGCGTTAGGTGATATTTGTTCATTGCCATGGTATCCTAGTATACTTTCATGCAGCTTTTATATCTGTGCCTTTTTAAACAACTGTTTGTCTGAATGGAACAAGGATTTCTCTCCAACCCCCACTTCTCTCTCCAGTTCCGATTCCTCAAGCCTAATATAGTCAACATTCAATCTGCATTCATAGCTGTACAGGCTTGGAGGCAGACTTCAGTGCACTGCCCAGAATGTAGTTCACATCCCGGGGATCTGTTTTTACGGGACATAATATTTCTACTTTCCCATTTCTACTGCAGGAACAAGTTTTTGTATACTAACCCTGTGACAGAAACATGATGCAGATATCATTTTAGGGCACTTACTAAGGCTGACATTACTAATTACATCCTAAGGCCTGAAATTCAGAGTTCACAAATCTACAAAAAACTTCAACAGGCAAAAATGTTATGGTCACTTAAACACAAATTTCTAAGGCTGCCTGCATACATATTCATACAATATTTCCCCAGACTTCTTCCAATTAATGGAATTCTAAAATGTGAACACGTGGAGTAAGGGGTTAATTTGAACTCTTGCCCATTTGGCTCCCACTCAGTACCACAATAACTCTCTCACTGATGCATTTAATGTGAAGCAATACTATTTTCTTTTTTAATTAACTTTTGTTATTTAAACTTCACTGTACTAATGACAATGCAGCTTTAACTGATTTGTTTATCTGGATTGCTTATATCCACACCTATCCACACACAGACACAACCCCCCCCCCAACCACATTTAATAATATGGTAGACAGACATGTTTCACCAAATGATCACAGTCTCAGTAAAGGCGAGCAGTGATATGTCACATATGCAATTGCTAGCTCTCAAGACCTGACTCCTCTTCTCTAGTCCTTAAGGTAAAGAGAGGTATCTCAGAGTAAGAGTATACTGTATCCAAAAGTATGCAAGCATACATATATATTTTTCATTTGCTAGACTAGTTACCTTTAAAATGTAAATGGTATACTTTGTTCAGTGGTGACTGATGTTTAACGTGCCATGCTTAATGACATCACTAGGGTCTGTCCCCAAGATATTCTAAGGAATCCATCCTAGGCCTTAGGATTTTGCTCCTGAAATCTCAGAACCCATTGACATTCCTGAACTGGCAACTCAATTCACACAGAGATTCCCGCAAAACTAAACAGTCCAGACATCTTGGAGAGCAGTCCATCCCTGGAGGGAAGTACCCATAGTCTACCCTCATCCCACAGTTCTCAAAGGAGAAGACAGAAGAGAAGGATCACTCCTGCAAAGTGGAGAGTTACAGTAAGGATCCCCATGGAAGAGGCCTTGATGGTGTCTTGTAGATGTCAATAGATCAGAAGTGGGCAAAATGGATCCCAATGGTTCCAGGTATTTAAAAAAAACTGACAAAACATTTATTTCTTTTTTGCCCACAAATGTCTTCTGAGGGGTGTGGTTTTGCTTTGCTTTTTTAATCCCATGGGTCATTTATGCCCAAGAGATGCCCCTTTTAACAAGAAGAAGAAATTTACACTCATGTCCTGTAGTTTTAAAGGCCTCAAAATAGGGAAAAAATGTCCCCATAGCCCCAAGGATGTTTGGGAGGAAAAAAATGCAGGGGCACATAGTGTGAGATTGCAGCCCTCAAAGAGCAAGAGGTGGGGGCTAATGCAGCCCCTGGGTCTTCTTTAATTGTCCATCCCTGCAGTATATACTTGTGTTGTACTGGTCCCAATAAAGAGCAGTGTTTTCCCAGACACCCCCACTTAAGCTGATTAAAAATGCACAAACCATGATTCCATGACACAGTTGGCTTGACGACCATTAAAAGCCCTTGTGGAGGGTGGAGTTGCCCTCTTTACTTGCTGATGCCATCATTAGAACCCTTACATAAAGTGAAAACAAATAAACCCAACCCCCAAAACAAAACAAAAAACCCTCGATTGTGAAGATGGCAGTACAATTCAAATGTCTGTTTAAGCAAGTTTAAAATGGAGGAAAAGACACATTAAACAGATAGAAAGAAAATGGATATACCAAGGATTCTGTATGCACAGATTCCAACCATCCATGATTCAACATTTATTTTGCTACTTTCTGCAACAGACAACATTTGATTATGCTATTGTATATAATGGGACTTGACTATCCATGGATTTGGTATACAATGGAACCATACTCCAGCAGATACCAAGGGTCCACTGTACTTTACTAAAAGTGAGACCATAATTAAAAAGTATGCTAGTTGTAAGGGGCAAGAAATGGGCAGAAGCCTTCTGTGCAACTGAATACGCCTTTTGTGGGCCACATTTTAACGAACAGGGAATAATAATTCCAGAGGGCAGAAAGGATGAAGTGAAAGAACTAGAATGGAATTAGGACAGGGAGGGAGAAATATGTCTGAGTTCAACAACCTTTTCTTCCCCTCCTTGCTCTCTGTTCTTCTGCCACCAGAAAGGAAGCTATGAATTGAAAAGAACATTGGAAATAGTTTCAAGAGTTCAAGCAATCAAAAGAAAAAGTAAGTTCATTGGGAGTGTTTTTAAAAGTCTCTGGCAATTACTGTACTGGTAAGACACGAGGGTAGCCACATCATCACAAACCACGTAATTACTGGTAATAGTAAGACGTACAACATTTGGAAAAGAGCCATTAATTTAGTAAAAAATGAAACAAAAAGCTCTAGATACAAACTGACACTTTACTTTCTTCATTCAATATCCACTCTTAATCTAACTGCCAACCAATGGCTACAACAGTCCGTGCATTTATTGGCTTTCATCAGTACCACCTAGTGAGTTAAAGAAGAACAGATTACGATACTGGAACAATTCCAGAAGCAGGGTACTCTTTGTGTACATATAGGAGGTATTGTAGAAATACAGACAGAGAAAATAAAGACAAACAAATAACCAGAAAATAAATGAAAAAGTACAATAGATGGCAGCACACAAATCTTCATGTCTGAATCCATGTTCAGTGCTGCAACTCAATGAGATAATTACCCTGATGCCATGCCTTCAGCTTACTCAAGTAACACACACAATGTTATCACAGTGACTCAGAAATAAGCATCAAGCTGTATCTTTTTCCTTTCATCCTGACCCATGATTCCCAATCTTTGATCTCCTGGTTTTGGGGGACTTCAACTCCCAGAATTCACAGTCAACCTGGACAATTGTCAGGAACTATGAGAGCTTTCTTGATATTACATTTAGAAGACTATGCTATTTCCTCCCTAATAATCTCAAACAAGAGTTTGTGCATTCATTAACAGAGAAGATATGGAGATTAGATGAGACATCTTAAATTGCCCAACAGAGAAAAAGTAGAACATAAATCATACCCTGGGGGAGAAATGTGTCCCTTTTTATTATTTTCATGAAAGCAATTTGAACACAATATCTGCAAAAACATGTGTCAGATTAATGAAAACCATACTTTTATTTGTACATTGATAATGAGAGGGAAAGATTAAAAAAAAAGTTCAACTGCTGAAAACCAACAGAAACTTTACTTGACTCTAGTATTTAACTTGCTTTGGATAGCAATGACATAAAAACGCAAGTTTATTTGTGGGAATCCTCTCCCCTGCCTTTTTTATAAATATGACACATCCCGATGTCACATCCCAAATATACGAGCTATGGTACTTGGTTTTGTTTCAGGAGATTTAAGAACAGACTGACTGGATCACAGACCAAATCTCTTCCTAACCATCTTGCTTCCTGAAATTGCAAACCAAGTAACCCTAGAAAGCCTACAAGCAATGCTTGAACTCTAGAGCCCTGTTATACAGAGCATTCTGCCTCTGGACAGTGAGGCTTCATAAAGCCCTCCAGGCATTAACAACGCTATCCTCCACTAGTTCATCTAAACCTCTTTTTAAACTACCTACCTACCCTAATGATCATAACTATTCCTTGCGGCACTGAATTCAGTCAGTTAATTATTTGTACCATGAAGACATGATTTATTTTGTCCATCTTCAATCTGCCAATCAATGTCACTGGTTGATTCAAAGTTCTGGTATTATAAATAATGGGGAGAAAGCTCTCCTTTCTCCACAGCATGCATACATTTTCCAAAGCCTTGACCATTAGTTCTCTTTTTCCAAAACCAATTTACTTTCCTTGTTGGCTAGAGATGGTCCTGCAGGTCATTAATTATTCTAGTTGCCCTTTTTAAAAACACATCTTCCAACTTTGTGCCATTCACCTAAGATTTGAAAGGTGAGAACTAAACTTCAAACGTGACTACATTGGACTTCAACGTGAAAATAATAAGGTCCAAAACATGTTTATCCACAGGGCAAGCCAGTCTGACAAAAGATCCCCTTCAAACAAATTTGACCAACTCTTGTAGGTATTCCCTGCCTAGTCAACAAAGGGCAATGATTCCTTGACATAAATACAGCAATTCCATAAACATTTACTTGAAAACAAGGGTGTGAATGTAAT
Source organism: Anolis carolinensis (assembly GCF_035594765.1). Taxonomy (NCBI): domain Eukaryota; kingdom Metazoa; phylum Chordata; class Lepidosauria; order Squamata; family Anolidae; genus Anolis; species Anolis carolinensis. The sequence goes on from NC_085842.1 coordinate 247,935,938, forward strand.
GGAGCTTACTCTGAACAAATTGGTCAAAATAGCACATAGAAAGGCAAACAAACACCTGTGGGAGGGAGAAAAAGAGGTTTCCCTGCCAGGCTCCTCCATCTTCTGTGGTATACGAAATAAACGGGTCTGTGTTTGGCTTCAACCAGGGCAAACATTTTCAAAAATCAATGAAGACCACAACAGCAGCAGCAAAAACTGATCACGTTAGCTCAGAAATTGAAACCAACAAGACAAAATCTTGTATAGCAAAATTCATATTTGATTTTACTTTAGATTCTTTCCCCTGTTTTCCCCTTGGCTGTTTTTCTGAAAATGGATGCTTTCTAAGTCTTCTTGATACTGAGGAGGAGATGATGATCAGAATACCTTAGTTTGTTTTACTATAATATTAAGGTTTCTTCTGACTTCAAATTTAATCTTTTGCCTACCCATTTAAAATGGTCAAAATGATGTTTTTCAGTTTTCAGCAGCCATAGGTTTTATTATATCAAAATATTTTAAAGTCAATTAAAAATTGTGTAATCTTATATAAAACAATTTTATGACCAAATCAAATTATGTAGTACCCATTTTATATTCTTAAACTAAGGGAGTGATGATTGCCTTTTCTAATTTATTGTTTCCATTGAGAAAGTGGTTATTTCCCCCATGATTTAATTTTTTTAAAAATTTACATATATTGCGGTGTGTGTGTGTTTGCGCGCGCGCACACACACACACGTGCCTTCAAACAGATTCAACTTAATTTTCAAGATCAGACTGGATTTTGTGCCTTTGGGTTATACAGACCTACCATATTACAGCTACAACTACTTAATTATCCAAAGATTTTCCAGAGAAGTCCTTCATTTCAAATTATCTTTCCGTGTTCCATGGAAAGCTGCCTCTTATAAAGCATAACAAGTTGTTGGGATCCATCCAATAAACAAAATGAAATTTGTAATACACTTCTTACAATACTATAAAAGAAAACTACCACCCACAGGTTGATGACGAAATACAGTAAATAAATGGTATCCGCTGGACAATACATTCAGAGTATTTATTTGGAGCGGAAGATCTTATTTCTATAGAATCCACTTCCATGTAAACATGTTCAGGATGCATCTTCCAATTATAAAACTATTAATTTAGATGTAAGTCTTTCTGCTTTCAGAGCAGCAAATTTGGTTCTATCAATATCTTATCTAAGCTAGTATCAAATGCACGAAGAAATCCATAGAATATACAAAGAGGATTGCAGTGAGGTTGTTTTAAGTTTCGATTTCACAATACCACATTTATTTCCTACTAATTGCAGATTGCAGATAAACAAATTGTAGATAAACAGATTTCAGCTATATTTGTTTAACTACCAGTTTGCTGACAATGGTCTTAATCTACTAAGCCTTGTGGCTAAACACTTCAGAAAAGATTGTTTAGAGCCCAGAAGACACACATTGAAAGGAATATCAGGCATCCAGCAGGGATGTTTGGTGGACAGTGAAGTGTGTACCCGTTAAGACATGAGAAGGAAAGTAGAATGCTGGAATCTTGACTGAAAATTTGGGATCTAATTCCATTGCAAGTCTCTTACTTTTAAAAAAAATATAGCAAACTATATTCACTATCAAGGAACACTATTACAAACACAGAACAGGATAGTGTTTGAACTATCAGGCAATAATTCCTGATGTAGAATACCAAATACACCCCACACCCAAACATTTATATAGCCAATCATGTGTATTTTCTTTACCTGTCTATAACAAAACAAAAAAGATCTTGTATTGTCACACTTGTAATGTATGTGTTTCTGTTTAAAGTAAACCACATATTTGAAACCCAAGTTTTTAAATCCATACTTCTCTCATTTCAGATCACTCCTCATTCTGGATATGTCTGCAGTCTTAATAAAATGGGAAATGGAGAACAAATGCAGCAAACGGTAAACTGTCATACAGGGTTGCTGCTGTATTTGATTTCCATGACAAATGTGGTACAATGTATTAATATTCTACTTTAATGCCTTTACAACAATTAAACAAGCACAGAGGTTTATTATTTAACCTGCCCCCCCACACTGAATAATCCAAATGCACATTGTCCAAAAAGCAAAGATCATTTTCTCCGTAAGACGATGATCTCTTATCCACAGCTCTACCATAAACCAGAAATTACATAAGAAAAAAAAACAACAGACAAGCAACCATTTCTATACAGCCACTGGAATGAAAGTCTGTAGTTAATTGTGAGTCCATTTTAGTTTAGCTTAAAACAAACTGTGCCCTGGATTGTACAAAGCAGAGAAAGGCTTCAATAAATCAAGGAACCATTCACGCCTTTCACACATGAAAGCCAGTTTTATAACGCCACGCCTTCCCAACAAATACTGCTGCAGACATTTTTTTTTCGGGCCGCTACTCTTAGTCACATTATATCCCTCGACTTCAGTTGTGTACCACACATACCATGCAAACTGCTGTCTTGTTGAAACAGAATTAGTCATGACAAAATTATATTTTTTTAAGGACAACAAAGGCAAAATGACAGTTATCCTTATCTGAAGAGGCGCCCTGAAATACAATAGCCCTACTGCAGAAAACAGCCTCTGTTTTCACACAGACCATACAGCAAAATGGATATGCCTATTCCAGACATCCCAGGTTAAGTGTTTGTCTTTAACTAGAGAGAATATTTCTTATCTTGTAGAAAACAGCAAAAAGACAGCCTTTCTTGGGCATATTTAGACATGGATCGACATAGACTATTTTAAATGGAACCTTTGTCTGGAGGCTAAAAAGGAGGAAGGGAGGGAGGAGAAAGAAAGAAAGAATGCAGCATCTTTGGCCTCTTCCACACAGCTGAATAAAACCTCATAGTTTTTGCTTTGAATGGGAATATATGGCAGTGTAGACCCAGATAACCCAATTCAAAGCAGATATTGTAGAATTTTGTGCCTTGATATTCTGGGTTATATGGCTGTGTGGAAGGGCCCTGAAATCATTACTGGTTTTTAATTTTAGCATGAGCTTTTGTGGATATAAGCCTACTTCTTTGGATGCAGCATGGTGTCTTGGATATAAAACATATCTAGACAGTTGTTGGAATAGAACAGAATAGGATGGATGCAAATAATGTTCTTTACCCCAATTTTTCAAAGGACTGTAAATTGATACAGATTTTTCAGATCTTTATAGCAGTTAGTGTTGATGTGTGAAAGCAATAAATCTGCTGGCCAAATGTCAGCTTCCTTGGCTTCCAATGTCTTATCCAATGTCCAAGCGAATTCCTTTTGTTAAATGTGCAGTAGCAATGGCTCTTGTATTAATACATGTAGCCTGCCATGAATCTATGTCTTTAGCCACACCTCTGCAAGGGGGTTGGAAATGTGTGATTACTGTTCAAGCCAGCTCTTTCCCTTTGTAATTTCCTTGTTCAAGGACTGACACCTGTAAATCCCTTCTTCTGGGTGTCCAGTGAGACTGAAATGATCTGCAACTGGTTTGGGGGTGTTGCCATGTGTTGGGGGGGCTTTCTTTCTAGGAGGAGGCAGCCTCCTTGAGGTATGAACAAGGCAGACCTTCACTCCTGTCACCATTCATCCCTGGGGTCAACTCCACCTCCTCTCTTCAGTTTAGGTCAGCCTTGGGAAATGCATGTCTGTGGAAATGAGGGGGAGGGGGGCATTTCCCTCCTTCTTCGCCTGCCCCAAACACGCATGTCGGAATGGCTCTCTTCCTCCTCTCCTTCACTTACCAGCCCTCTCTCTCTCTCTCACCGACCTGCTTCCTTTTCTCTCAATTTTTGGCAACTAGCCACTCTGTCTCTCTCTCTCACACACATAAAGAGCCACCCACTACACTCTGAAGCAGCCATTCGCCTCTGCTACCTACATCTGTTTGCTTTCAAACAGAAAAAAAGAGGGGTAACTGACACAAGGGGAAGGAAGGTAAAGGGGGTCAAGCACGCATTGGGAACGACAGGATGGGACTGGGTTACTGTGAATTTTCCTGGCTGTAGACCATGCTCCAGAAGCATTCTCTCCTAATGTTTCACCCACATGTATGGCAGGCATCCTCAGAGGTTGTGAGGTTTGTTGGAAACTAAGCAAGTGGGGGTTTTATACCTGTGGAAGGTCCAGGGTGGGAGAAAGAATTCTTGTCTGTTGAAGGCAAGTGTGAATGTTGCAATTGGCCACCTTGATTAGCACTGAAAAGCCTTGCAGCTTCAAAGCCTGCCTGATTCCTGCATGGGGAAATTCTTTGTTGGGGGGGGGGTGTTAGCCAGCCCTGATTGTTTACTGTCTGGAATTCCTCTGTTTTGTTCATTTTTTAAAAAAAAATTGGTGGCCAGATTTTGTTCATTTTTATGTTTTCCTCCCTTCTGTTGAAATTGTCCACATGTTTGTGGATTTCAATGGCTTCTCTGTGTATCCTGACATGGTGGTTGCTAGAGTGGTCCTGCATTTCTGTGTGCTCGAATAATACGCTGTGTCCAGGTTAGCTCATCAACCAGGTTGGTTCATCAAGTGCTGTGTTGCAAAGGAGACCCCCTCAGGAAAAGGGAAAGAAAGGAAGGGGGAGGAAGGAAAAGAGTTGGAAGGAAGGAGGGAAGAGGGAGGGGAGGGGGGGGGGGGGGGAAGGCAGGAAGGAAAGAAGGAAGAGGGGGTGGGAAGAAAAGGAGGTGGAAGGGAAGGGGGAGTGGAGAAGAGGAAAGAAGGAGGAGGGGTGGGAAGGGAGGAGGATGGAAGGAAGGAAGGAAGGAAGGAGGGAAGGGAGTGTGGCGAGGGAGGAAGGAAAGAAGGAAGGAATGAAGGGGGAGAGGTGGGAAGGAGGAGGAAGGGAAGGGGGAGTGGAGAGGGGAAAAGGAAGGAAAGAAGGAAGGAATGAAGGGGGAGAGGTGGGGAGGAAGGGAAGGGGGAGTGGAAAGGGGAAAAGGAAGGAAAGAAGGGGAGGGAAGGAATGGAGTTGGAAGGAAGGAAGGAAGGAAGGAAGGAAGGAAGGAAGGAAGGGGGGAAAACGAAGGAAAGAAGGGGAGTGAGGTGGGAAGGGAAGTAGCAGGAGAGGAAGGAAGGGCTTGGAGCAGCTTCTCTCTCTCCCCCCCCCCCCCTTGCACACACCTTCTTGCCCAGCCTCAAGCTCTGCTTCCCTCCCAGCTGCGGCTTCTGGGCTGTGAATCATCATCGCCACAAGGTTCGCCACTGCGCCGAACCAGGAGCCCGTGCCCGCAAGGCTCATGCCCTCGCACAACACACAAACACAGCCAGGCAACGGTCTTTGCCCGAAGAACTATCCAAAAGGGAAGAAGAGGCGCCTGTTTCCTGGGTGCGGGGCGGAGCGGCAGGGAGGGAATGTGGGGCAAAAGCGGGGCGGGGGTGGCGGTGCTGCCCGGGGATGATTACGGGGCTCTGCCTGGAGGGGCCTCGAGGCGCGACTCACCGAGGAGGAGCAGCTTGAGCTCCCGCCGGGCGTCCCGCTTGTCGCGGCGCAGCTGCCTTTCGATCTCGTCGTTGATCCGCCGCGCCTCCTTGGCTTCCTCGCTCAGGCAGCACGCCATGATGGACTCCAGGGTCATGCTTCCCCAATGGCTCCGGCCCCGAGAGGAACACAACCCACGGGAGCAAAAACAGAAGGCAGGAGGGAGAAGAATCCCTCCCCTTGGTGCGGAGGAGAGAGTGCTTCCGAGCTCGGCGAGGCACCGACCACCGCCGCCGACGCCCTCCTCCCTTTCCTCTTCCTCCCAATTCCCGGAGACAGCGAGCCCCGAGGGAAGGGGAGGGAGGGGAGGAAGGGAAGGGAAGGGGGGAGAGAGAGAGAAAGAGCGAGCCCTGGCGCACCCGCGGAGACGCGCACGGCGCACCCACGACGCGAGCCCTTCCTCCTTCCTTCCCTCCCTTGCCCGTGAAGCCCCCTCGCAGCGCCCACTCTGGCCCGGGCGCGCCTCCGCCTCCTTCCCAGCCTCAGCCCTGCGCCAAACAACAGGGAGGAGGAGGAGGAGCCCAGGCGCCCCTCGGACCCCGCCCTCTTTCGCCCCGGCCTCCGAGGAGCCCCGACGAGACTGCCCCTCCTCCCCTCCTTCCTTCCTCCTTGCTTTCTTTCCCCGCCTCAGGAGGCGGACTGCTTCCACGCAATCTATCTATTGCAAGCTTCCTAGCAAAGAAGAACGCCTTCCCCCGCCTTGGAGACGATTACAAAGCTTCAGCGGGGTTCGGGGGGGCCTTAAGGGTTTGCCTTCCGAGGCAGGGAAACGCTGGCTTCCTCTCCCCCTCGGGCGGGAGGCTGCGGAGGGGGGCCCGCCAAGGAGAGCCAGGCTGCGGGGCTTCTGAGTGAGAACTGTAGCCAAGATGTATCCTTGCCTCTCTCGCTCGGCTTCCCGGGCGTGGTGGCGGCAGAGAAATATGGCGGAGCTTTTCCTGGCTGGCTTTCCGGCCTCTTTCCTCGCCCCCTCCTCCTCCTCCTCCGCTTCCTTCCCCCGAAGTCAAGCCCTCCCGACCCTTGCTTGTCCCTCCCCCCTCCCCAAACCAGGAAAGCAGCCGCTATTTATTCCCTCCCGTTTTGAAAAAATAATAATCCTCCAGGGCAGGGTTTTTTTCTCCTCTTTTTTTTTACGCGCGTGCTTGTTTCATTGCCGCCTCTCCCTCCCTCCCATTTCTCCCAGGGCCCTTCCACACAGCCCTACATCCCAGGATATCAAGGCAGAAAAATCCCACGTTATCTTGAGTGATTTGGAACCCAGGTCAAAACAGATATTGTGGCATTCTCTGCCTTGATATGCTGGGATACAGGGATGTGTGGAAGGACCCTCAGATTAACCAGATCACATTTGATGGAAGGTATTTCTTTTATTTTTAGAAGCAGACACAGTGTCCGAGGGGCACGGAAATAAAAAGGAAAGGGGGGGGTCTAATATTACATTAAGGACTCGTTTATGTTAGAGGCTTCCTGGATTTCTGGCCACTGCATTGAATCATAGAAGTTTTGAAAGAGATCTCGTGGGCCATCCAGTCCAACCCCTGCCAAGAAGCAGAAAAATCACATTCAAAGCACCCCGACAGATGGCCATCCAGCCTCTGCTGAAAAGCCTCCAAAGAAGGAGCCCTCACCACACTCTGGGCAGAGAGTTCCACTGCTGAATAGCTCTCACATTTAGGAAATTCTTCCTAATGTTCAGGTGGAATCTCCTTTCCTTTTGAAGCCATTGTTCTGCGTCATAGTCTCCAGGGCAGCAGAAAACAAGCTTCCTCCTCCCTATGACTTTCCCTCACATATTTATACATGGCCCTCATCATGTCTCCTCTCAGCCTTCTCTTCTTCAGGCTAAACATGCCCAGTTCTTTAAGCCGCTCCTCATAGGGCTTGTTCTCCAGACCCTTGATCATTTTATTCGCCCTCCTCTGGACGCTTTCCAGCTTGTCAACATCTCCCTTCAACTGCAGTGCCCAGAATTGGACACAGTATTCCAGGTGTGGGCTGACCAAGGCAGAATAGAGGGGGAGCATGACTTCCCTGGATCTAGACACTAGACTCCTATTTATGTAGACCGAAATCCCATTGGCTTTTTTGCTGTTGGCTCAATTGAAGAATTGCTGAGGAGATGATAATAATAACTATTATTATTATAAATCTTATTTGTACCCTTCCACCATCTTCCCTAAGGGACCTGGGCAGCTCACAGAAGCACTCCCAAGTGCTGCGTATAAACAACAATACACAATTACACTGACATAAGTATAAATAACAGTGCATCTAAAATTCCACTAATAAAACTGTAAGAATATAAAATTATAAAATTTCCTTAAGCACAGTAGAACCTGTGAATAAGCCGGTTATCTGCTGTAACAATCAAAGTGCAGAGCAGTACAATCAGTGGTTCATCAAGCTGACCATAGATTACAACAGAATCAAAGGCCGGTTTGAAGAGCCATGTTTTTAAACTCACCCGAAAGGGTTGAAGAGTGGGGGCTAACCTAATTTCTTTAGGAAGGGTATTCCAGAGCCAGGGAACCACCACCAAGGAGGCCCTCTCTCTCGTCCCCACCAACTGTACTTGAGATGGTGGCAAGACTGAGATAAGGTACATCTAAGGGTCGAGTCATACCAAAAAAGGTTGATCTTCCAAATAGAAGCAGTCACGTGGTTGTTCCAGAGCGCGTTTAAATGAACAGGCCCAATAGAGCTGCTATTAGAATACTTCTTTCTGTTTTGAAAGCATATGGCACTTTACCACTGCTACTTATTTCCATGATACAGCGCTTTATGAAACCTGTCCCTACTGGGTTGCTTTTAATTACTCTGTTTTTATCTGCTTGGATTTAAATGTATTTGTCTATTATTTTATTTTGTGTATTGTTGGAATGTTTTAAGTTTATGTTAAATATGTTGTTGTTGTTCCCTGTTGTGAGCCGCCCCGAGTCCCTTCGGGGAGATGGGGCGGGATATAAAAATAAAGATTATTATTATTATTATTATTATTATTATTATTGTCACTGAGTTTCAAACATTCGACTTACAAACGAAGGGGAGGGGGGTTGAGACAATAGGAAGTGAGAGAAATCTATCCTTCCCAAGGGTCAATTCATTCCTGGAAGAGTTATCATGGGGAAAAGGTGTCTCTACTTAATCTTTATTACCAATCTTTGTTTCCACAACGGGCCCCATTTTCCAAAATCCAATTATCATAGGGACAGAAAGTGAGGTGAAATCTGAACTGAGGTGCAGACAGCAAGACAAACTCCACAGGGGTGCTCACCTTTCCCTGTGCTATCCAAAGCTTCCAACAGGTTCTAGGATTTCCTGTTAATCTGCACAGCGAAAACCCATTTTCTTCAATACTTCAGAACTGGAAACCTGCAAGGCTAGAGAAGGGAGTATAAAGATTGCTTGGGCTGAATGTAAGAAGAGGGTTGCTGCCTAAACTACCCTTTTACCTTTAATAGCAGCAGGACCTGCAAAAAGTCAGTTTTCACAACATGGAAAATAAACATCACCTGCCTATGTCTGTAGCATATGCCGTGAAAAACACCAGGGAGAGGTCAAGGAATAGCCAGGTCATTCCATATTCAGAGACATCCTGCTTCTCATACTACCTTGCTTGTCAAATAGTTCTGTAGACCTTGAAAGTTTGCACATACTTTGTGCCCATTGGGTTGGTCAAAGCCGTGCTGATTAATAGTACAGATTTGGGACCCCCATGACTGCCAATACTTTTTAAATGTTGTGTATAGGTTCTTGCTATAACAGATCTTACACAAACGTGTCTTATTCATGTGATCCTATGTATCATTTAAATCCTGTTGATTTCAGTGGCATATAGTGTGGAATCTGCATTCCCCTAGAATGATGGACTACAGCTCCCATCATTCTTCTCAGTTGGCCTTATTGCTGGAAATAAGGCCAACTGTGTAATGGAAATGAGTCACCATGGAGTAGTCTAAATGGGATTCCAGTGCAAAAATAAAAATAAAAAATAGAATCAGTCATTCTTGGTGTTACAAAAAAGGCATCACAAACCAAACATGGAAATGTCTTCCGAATGTCTTTTCTTCCTTCAAGTCAGTGGTTCTCAACCTGCAAGTTCCCAGATGTTTTGGCCTTTAATGCCCAGAAATCCTAACAGCTGGTAAATTGACTGGGATTTCTGGGAGTTGTAGGCCAAAACACCAGGGGACCCACAGGTTGAGAACCACTGCTTTAAGGCATCAGTAATATTGCATTTGTTTATTCCATATGGACTTTAGTTTTTATAAATATAAAAAGAATTTATGTTAGGGATTCTTCAGTTCCAAGTAGCGAGCCAACATTTTAATCGGTGTTCGTGCTTTGATAGTAGTTTTATGTGCAGACATTAATGAGGGCTGAAATTCATCTTGTCCTGCAAAATTACTACTTTCAGTTGTGAGCTGCGGTTAAGACACAAAGAGGCAAACCCTGTCTTTGTTTAGTCCATTAGAAATAACAGCATGTTTGGTTTAGTTTTAAAAAATAAAATGGTATCTACAAATTACCCTTCTAGGATGAGACCAAGAAAGCAATTTCCCTATGCACTGAATGACTTTCCTGAACTTTTATATGATGCTTCCTCTCTTCTTTCCCAAAGCTCAGTTTTTGAAATGTTGACATTATCTTTCATCCTTCATTTTGAAACTGCATCACCCACATTCCTCCCTGCCCTTCCTACCCTCACTTTTCTATCCTTCCCTTCTGGCATTTGCCTCATTGTCTCTTTCAGATTAAAGCATCTTGTGACTTTTTTGCCTGTCTAAGTGTTAGGTGCTATGTACACTGCTGGTACTGATAGAATACGAAGAATATATTGTGAAGATAGGAAATAAAGCATTATGCTTTTTCAGTGGATTCACATGATTGTGTTTTCACACAAAGATGACAACTATGGCAATAGCATGTTGTTAAGAAACAGCCCCACCATTTATGTCAAGACTGACTCTTTAGGGTCAGCTTGGGACTTCATGGCCTCCATGACAACCATGGAGATATCTCCAATAATAACTAGCCAGATATGTGAGACAAGGCACACTCAGAGGTTGTTTTTTCCACTTCCCTGAAGTGCTATAAGACATTCCCTTTGGGTTAGCATTCACTGCTTTACCCATAGGAGTGTGTAACAAATGGGATACTTCTAATTTAGAATATTCATATTGCAGAATAATTTTATATTGCATTTTACATTTATAACCTGCTTTAAAGCATAGGTATCTATAACAGTACCCTGAACATGGCTGTGTTCTCTATGTATTGTTTTCCTTTGTGGATCTTAGTTCTTTACACATGCAAACAAAACATAGGTATACTGTAAATGCAGAGATTTAGGTTCTGATTTAGCGTTATTTAAGAACATCCTCCTTTCAGTTATACATATGTGCTGCTTTGCTTGAGGGTATCCTATTGTAGAATATACTCTTTTGGGTTCTCCGGGGCTGATTCAACTAATCCTTCATGAAAAGAAAGTTCAGGTTACGTATCCTTTATCTGAAATGCTTCGGACCAAAATATTCTGTGTAGTCAGTCCCCAATTTATCAACAAGATAGGTTCTGTAGGTTTGTTCTTGAATTTGTAAGTCAAAACAGGTACATTTTTCAAGTGTTAACTCCAGCCTCTATACATACATATATAGCTTTGAATAGCATAGGGAAGGACTAATAGCTGTGGTGCTTGTTTTACTATCTGTGACCCCTGTTCAGAAGATTTCGCCTCACTTTCTGTCCCTGTGACAGTAATTTTGGAAAATTTAGCTTGTTGTGGAAACAAGAATTGGTAAGAAAGCTTCAGTTGAGACACCTTTTCCCCATGATAACTCTTTCAGGAGTGAATTTCCCTTCTGGGGTAGATTTCTCTCTCTTCCTCTTGTCTCAGCCACGTTCTTAAATATGGGTTGTTTGTACGTTGGATGTTTGTAACTCAGGGACTGCCTGTATTTTGATTTTAAATTGTTTTTATTTTGGAATATAGTACCTTTTTCGATAGCCTTTTAGAATAGTTTCCTTTGTTTGCTACTTGTGTAAAAGACACAAGGCTGGAGAGACACTGAATATCTGTGAAACAGCAGGAATCCAGATACATGAATCTTGCCTCCTACCATTTCAGAGATCATCCTGCCATTTCACAGATCCTCTTTTTGCCACTAGCCACCTCCTTCCACTTTCAATGTGGCAGCAGCACTCCTCGTTCATCTCAAAGACAAATAATCCATTTTCTCAAAGGTGAGAACAGGTGACTGGCAGCAAAAAGGCAAAGAGAGATAAACAAACAGGAGTACCACAGCTGTTGCCTAAAAGGCACAAAAAGTTTACGTTTTTGGATTTCTATATAAGGGAGGCTCCATTTACATTTCAAATTGAGAAGAATAGGATCTCTCATCTGGGATACCATGACCTACACTGACCACTGACAGAGACACCTCTTCTTCCAAAAGGCAGTGTAGATGGCAGGGTGCATGACTCCACATTTTCTCCTTTAAGAGATAAGCATGCCGAACCAGACTTTGGAAGAGTTTTTCAGATTTTTTCTAATCATAAATTGACAACAGAATTCAAGTTATATATTAGGTTATCCACATACGTGATAATAATCTTATCTGTGAAACAGCCAATGGGGTTTGGGCTACTATGTTTTTTTACTGCCTGCATAGGTGTGGTTGATAACTTCAACTGTGACATCTTATGAAATACTTCATTTACTTCATTAACCATTTAAGCATTTAACTTAACTCCCAACTCTATTCAAATAGAGCAAATAACTGAAGCGTACAATCTAAAATGCTGTTCTTTCATGAGTGCATTTCTGCAAACGTGCTTTCCAACCTGACATGTCTCACCATCACTTTTGTGGCATCAGGTCTAAACTGCTTTTGATTATTTCATCTCTCCATAACATTTTTAGTATCAAGACATTCATTTTTGTATGTGTCAAGAAATACCAATCTCATGTTTACTGGGGAAATATAGTGCCATATGTGTTTAACTTGATACCCTGACAAAATTATTAGCAATAGTATAAGATTGTTCTATCAGGAGACAAAAGTATAACATATTTCAAAGACCTACTTAAAACCAGAGCTGATCCACAGCCATTGCCCATCCTATAGAATGAGAAAACTTGCCTTAGTTGTCACCCTAAAGAAGGAGAGATGACAAGAGTTTGCTTTTGTACTTTGCTTCAAGTAACAAAATGACCTAGCATTGTTTACACTGAATCTGGTATGACATGGTCAGCTCCTTTCGAAAGAGTACCATTTTCCAATCATTATGTTTGGATTTTTAAAATAATTATTTCTACGTTGTGTTTCTCACATGTATGTATTATGAAACCTGATTTACGTTCATTAAAGCCACAACAACAACAATCCTGCAACAATAACTCAATATAGGCATGACAGATCAAACACATTTAAAATAGTCTTCAATAAAATCTCCCCAACTTGGCAAAAATAAACCCCTCCCAAAATTGTAAACTATTATAAATTGGGAGAAGGCAAGGAGGAAATCAGAGGGGAAGTCACAAACACAGGCCCCTTCCACACAGCTGTATAAAATCCACATTGAATTTGATTATATGGCAGTGTGGACTCAGATAATCCAGTTCAAATCAGATATTGTGGATTATCTGGCGTGATATTTTGGGTTATATAGCTGTGTGGAAGGGTACACAAGCAAGAAAGCAATTCCACCTCTCATCCTGCATATATCAGGGCCCTTCCACACTGCCCATATATCCCATGACCTGATCCCAGATTATCTGTTTATCCCAGGTTATCCAGCAGTGGGGATCCATGTATTCCAGTTTATAGCAGATAATCTTTGATCAGATACTGGGATAAAGGGCAGCGTGAAAGGACCCTTAGTTTATGCTATTTTCTCCTTTTCCTCCCTTTGTCTAAATCATCATGCCATACAAAATAAAAACAATACTATACAAATAACAGTATTATTTTAAATGAACAATTAAAATATTTGGCAAAAAAATCCTGGTAGATCATAAATAACCACTGGGGAAAGGATGACAAAGTATTACTACTAAGGACCTTATCACATAAGGGGAAGGGGAGTGGGAGGTAGTGTTTTTTTACAGTTGCATTCCATGGCATTGTGTCTTGAAAGAAGGCAGAGAATTTACTCATCCCCATCACACAAGATGCATCTCTGCCCATTCCTAGTTAAACCATATTCTTCATTCCTCATCACACAGGTGGCTGTTGGCTCCTTCCATTTCATAATATGCGGAGTGCCCATATCACAGGTGTGTTTATATAAAATGTGTGCAATTATAGAATTTTAAAGGTTCAAAATTGCACTGTTACAACCATTAAAATATTATTTTCTTGTTCTTTTCTGTGTCCAAAGAGTAATGGTAGTAGAAGGAGCAAGGAGAGGCACAAAAAGAAAACACCACAAAACAAACTGAAAATGGACACCATTTCCCATCCCACTGGGAAAAAAAATCTGTTTCTAAGCATTAATAAGTGCAGGGAAACAAATAGAGCCGATTCCAGCTCAACTTTCAAACCTACCAATTTCTACACACTGCAGAGACAGAGTCACAGGGCAAATCCATGGAATTGGTTGTGTGTCATTTGATGGGATCTGTGAGATTCTTTCACTGAAGCATGTAGAAAAGGAGGGCACCTTCCATGTAATGAGGTCCTAAGACGTTATGAGAGGATGAGATCTATAAACAAACAATGCAGGAAGGCTCTGGTTAAAAAGAAGGAGCATATGGTGAATGTAACAAGTACAGGGATTGCTTAAAAGAGTCCAAAATTATTTGTTCTGAACAGCCTGGAAGTCTCCACCTAAGAGTAGGCTACTGCATTTATTTTCCGGTGCCATATAATTCCACCAATTTAGTGCTGCAATGTGAAACTGAGAGCTTGGAAGGCATACAGGAAGTCTCTCTAGTTAAGTTACTAAGTTTCAATTTTTCAGTCTTAGCTAGTTTCTTTGTGAACTAAATTTGGGGGTCAATAGGACAAATACCAGCAGCTGGCAAAAATAATAATACCACAAACTTGCAAACCTTGAGTTGAGTGTATTGTAAAGCTGCCATATTCTGCAAAGTTTGGCATGCAAAATAAAATAGTGTGTATGCACAATAAACTAGCTAGATTACAGTCCCACACTGAAATAAATCAGAAACAGCAGTCAATACCAGATGAAGTCTCTCTGAGTCAGCAGCATAATATAACTGGAAAGGGCATATCTGAGTATCAAAGCTCTAGATTGTTTCACTGGCAATTCTATAATAAAGATGACAAATGATCTAAACCCTGATTTTTAATGTTGCTATTAATCCATAGCTTATATACCCTTCATTCTAGTGTATGTGTCCAGAATAGTAAGGCAACATGCATGTTCTTTACACATGTTAGATTATTACAGGACATAATACATCCCAAACTAGACATTATTCTCGAATACAAATTTCCACAGATTTTACAAAATTGCATTCCCTGCTGCCAATCTAGAATATATTTTTTATGATATTCAATCTGTTTCACTGTAATAATAAAAATGTTACTGCTGCAGAAATCTTACCATATTGTCCATTCCTCTGTACACTTTATATACAATGATACAATACTGATGCTCTCTTGTGTGTCAAAATTATACATAAAAATAATCCACATAATAGCAATCATATCGGAGGTTTTACCATGGATTTGAAATTACAATTGCCAGTATTTGGAGTGGGACAGGATCTTAATTACCGGTATTCAGTTTTTCAAATGACAATTTATTGTGCCAGGAGTATATAGATTATCTGAAAGATCTGGGTTACATTTCCAAAACATGTATTTCCATTGTATTTAACTGGGTAACTGGTTTTACCCCTCCACAGCTAGCATTTCACTTTCAAGTTCAATCTGCACCATATTTGTGAGAATGACATGGCCACATTTTGGCCAGAGACATTATAGGTAACATGGCAAAGCTTCCCTTCCCCATTTCCATGCTATTTTCAGAATGTTAAAAAACATCTAGATGTAATGTAGTATTGAAAACATAAAGGGAAAGCCTTGTAGAAATTAAAAGTAGTCTTTTGGTATTTTATAAATCCTTTTCCTTTGTATAAAGCATATATATTATCTGTGTTTCCCAAACAATACAGCACTGGAGAAAACATCTCTCTCTTTTTTTGGATTTTTTTTTTAAAAGCACACACACAAACACAATAGATTTTTTCTACATATCTTACAATTATGCTTCTCTTCCATCCATTGTGTGTAGGTGCCCTCAAATCACTTGTCAATGTATGGTGACCCCATGAACTCTCATAGGGTTTTTTAAGGCAAGGAAGTGGTTTTGTCATTTCATTTCCCTGAAATATAGTCTTTAGGACTGTTGAGGCCTGTGAAGCCTCTAAGGATGAGGACGAGGATTTTCTGGTTGCGCCTGGTGTTTCTGTGGGGGAAAACGTGTTTTTCGAGGTGATGGGAATGTTCTGTGTAGATCTCTTACCAGGGAAACATGCAATGATTCTCATGAGAATTGGCCAGGGATTGACTCTGAAAAGAATGTGGAGGAAAGGTAACCCAGCATTTACACATCTGACAGAATAGTGTGAAACAGAGACAAATCCACTGTTCCCTGAGACTAAAATATAAACAAAGGGAATGTACGTGTGAGAAAGAGTGATGTCATGGGAAAGAGGAAGTGTTCTTAAGGAATTGGTGTCAATGT
Organism: Anolis carolinensis; assembly: GCF_035594765.1. Taxonomy (NCBI): domain Eukaryota; kingdom Metazoa; phylum Chordata; class Lepidosauria; order Squamata; family Anolidae; genus Anolis; species Anolis carolinensis. Next base: position 247,952,113 of record NC_085842.1, read on the forward strand.
TCAATGGGGAGATCAATGTTGGATTTTCATGTGTCAAGTTGCCTGTCTTGGGAGCTTCAAGTTAGGAGTTCTGTTCTTGGATTTGTATCTTGCTTTCCTGTTTAAGTTCCATGTCTCCTGTTTAGATTATAAATTTTGTTTCAAGTTTCAAGACTTTGGGATTATAGTTAAATTCAAGTATCAAACCTTTGGATTATGATCATGCTTTCAAGCTTTTGGATGTAATTCTAGTTTAAGTGCAACAATCCTTGAATTACAGTTTCTTGCTTTTGCCTTAAGTGATTTTGGGATTCCTATTCAGAGTTGGTCCTTGCATTTTAAAGCTTCTGGAAATCTATCTCATGGGTGTATTTTGAAACTGTTTTTTATATAGATGCTATTTTCTTAAACTTATTCTTATTAATCTGTGTTGTGTTTTGGTGAAAAAGGGAACAAATAGGTGACTGGGCTGCAACAAGCACTATAGCACAAATCACAAAGATTTCCTCCTTCAGTTTTGCCATGCTGATGCTCGGGAGCTTCTCTGCAAGATATTGGAAACCCGGTGAGCTTGTTTTACCCATCTGTTTAAGAAAGTTTTTCATCAAACCAAGCATGATATGGAGAGGAAGCAGGGAAATTTTCTCCGATTCAACAAGAGGAAGAAACTTCACACTGCTTGCTCCCGGTTTACATGTGATATGGTACAAAACATAAAAGCAGTCATTATTGATATCAGTGCATAAATGCATTAATTACTCGATTAACCTCAGTGCAAAAACTACACATTAAAGAGAAAAAGTAAACACAGATCTGAATTCAGTGCAAAAAACTCTATTAGAATGACCTAGAATTATATCTGATGAAAAATACTTGTTGGCTTGTGATGTTGATGAAGACTGCCCCGCTTGTTTCCAAGACTGGACAGGAATGGATGGTTTTAGGATTCCTAGGGCCCTTCTACAGCCATATAACCCAGAATATCAAGGCAAATAATCCACAATATCTGCTTTGAACTGGGTTACCGGAGTCCACACTGTCATGTATTCCACTTCAATGTGGATTTTATACAGCCTTAGAGACTACAGCTCTCAAAATAATCATTCAGTTTAACATACAGTTTTCAAAAACTAAAAACAATGGGTCTCATTTCCTGGTCCATTCAAAAAGCCTTCAGTGGCCATTCTTTGGGCCCTTTCACACAGTCATATAACCCAGAATATAAAGGCAGAAAATCCCACCATGTCTGCTTTGAAGTGGGTTATCTGAGTCCACACTGCCATATATTCCAGTCCAAAGCAGATAATGTGGGATTTTGTTCAGCTGTGTGGAATGGGTCTATGAGAAAAAGGTGAGGTAAAAGTAAGATTTCTTTGAGGAAGGAATATCCAAATCCTTCCAATGTAGGTTTTGGCTAAAAACAGTGAATTCTGAGATGTGTTTCTAACATAGCGGTTGAGTACATCATTTCACAAATAACAGGATCAGAATTATATGTGCTGTACAAAAATGGTGTAAATAGTCAAATAACATAGGCAACTTCTAAGCTTTCAAGAGAATTGATGCTCCTGCTTCCCCCAAGTCTTTCCTTTCCTTCCCTTTTTCTCTCCCGGACTATCCTGGCTCCTCCCTCCTCTTCAATTTCTCCTGTCTCCATGGTAACCAGCCACCTCCAGCCATCCTATTCCCTCCCACCTGGCCACTCCTGGATCAGGTTCATTGCATTCCTCTTGGGCAGCCCTCTTATTTCTTGGTTATTGGATTTATATTTGCTCTTTCTCCCAGAATTGGGACTCAAAGCAGCTCAAAGTGGTGATGTATACAGATAAAAAACCCCAGAGAAAACAGAAAGGTAAAATGCAAGCAAAATGTTATCATGTTAAAACACAATTAAAGAAATTATAATATTTTTAAAAACTCAAAGGGTGTTATCTTCTATATATATAAAAATGTAATGTGCATTTTTCCCATGGAGTAAACAACAAAACCACTGAACCAAATCACACCAAAATTGGCCACAAAAGGCATAGTCATCCAATCTATGTCTTTCAATAAAAAACCCTAGAAAAATAAAGTCCAAATTACAGAGGTCGAGGAAGAGCAGTTCTCCCACTGGATGCCAGCCAGAAGGGTAGGCCACGCCCCCTTTAGGCCTTGCTCAATTCGTGTCCTGAGTGGCTGAGGGTTCACTTAGGCCTCTACCACACTGCATATAAAATACAGATTATCTGATTTGAACTGGATTATATGGCAGTGTAGATTCAAGGCCCTTCCACACAGCTATATAACCCAGAATGCCAAGGCATATAATCTACAGTATCAGCTTTGAACTGGATTATCTTGAGTCCACACTGCCATATAATCTAGTTCAATGTGGATTTTATACAGTTGTGTAGAAGGGGCCTCAGATAATCCAGTTCAAAGCAAATAATATAAGATTATAAATATAATATATAAAATTACTGTGATATAATAAAACAGAACAATATAATATCTAAAATAAGGACAGTAAATAAAGAACCACACTCTGAAAACGGGAATTCCAGAGAGGAAACAATCAGGACCAGCTAATACATCCCAACAAAGAATTCCCCCAGGGAGGAAGTTGAGGAGAGAGAAAAATAGTGTGTATTATCAGAGTTATTATTATTATTATTATTATTATTATTATTATTATTATTATTATTATTATTGTGTTGTTGTGAACCATGAAAATGAACACAATCTGGCTCCAAGTATGAAAAAACTCTAATATCAGAACAGTAAATAAAGAACAACACTCTGAAAACAGGGGAATTCCAGACAGGAAACAATCAGGGCCAGCTAACACCTCCCAAGAAAAGATTTCCCCCCAGGGAGGAAGCAGCCAGGCTTTGAAACTGAAAGACCATTACATGCTAATCATTCTGGCTAATTGCTGCATTCATACTTGCCTCCAACAGACAAAAAAAAAAAGAGCAACCAGAAATATTGTATATTCACAAGCTTTAGGAAATAACATATATTAACTACCACCAATTTCTCAATACTTTATTTCCCATATCACCACACTTTGCCACAGCAACACGTGGCTGGGCACAGCTAGTATAACATACATTCACAGTGTACATCAGGCATGGGCAAACTTGGGCCCTCCAGGTGTTTTGGACTTCAGCTACCACAATTCCTAAGAGCCTCATACTCCTTCCTTTTCCCCCTCAGCCGCTTAAGCTGAGGGGAAAAGGAAGGGGCCTGAGGCTCTTAGGAATTGTGGGAGATGAAGTCCAAAACACCTGGAGGGTCCAAGTTTACCCATACCTGGTATAGATGCACTTTGTGTGCGTGCCTTTAAGTCGCCTGTCAATGTATGGCAATCCCATGTATTGCATCGGGTTATCTTAGGCAAGGAATACTCAGGCCCCTGCTACACTGCCATATAAAATCTAGAGTATCTCTTTGAACTAGTTTATATGGGTCTACACTGCCAGATAATCCAGTTCAAAGCAAATAATCAGAATTTTATATGACAGTGTAGAAGAGGTCTTAGGAGCCTTCCACACAGCCATGTTATCCAGAATATCAAGGCAGATGATCCACAAATATCTGCTTTGAACTGAGCTATCCGGGTCCACACTGCCATATAATCCGGTTCAATGTGGATTTTATAGAGCTGTGTGGAAGGGGCCCTAGAGGCCGTTTTGCCAGTTCCTTTCTCTGAAATACAGCATCTGGTATTTGTTGACTGTTTCCCATCAAAGTCCTAGCCAGGACTGATCCTGTATAGCTTCCAAGATCAAAGGGCACTTTGTTGAATTAAAACTCAAAAACACATACTGATCTTGTTAAAAAGTCTATTCTTCAATATCTAATCAGTTTCACAACAAATTATGCAGTGGATGTGTAAATACTCCCTACCTTTGAAGCTGATTTTTAGCTTTGGCTGAGATACAGAACAATCCCTGGTTCCACATTTCCTAAAATTAACAACAGAAATAAAAAAATCTGTGGATAATATTGAATCCTATTGAAATGAATGGCTTCCACTGGATGTTACTGTAGCGTCACCCTGGAGAATCTAGAAAAAATCCCAGAGAGGTATCCAGAACCCCCAATGTGACACTATAGTAACCTCTGGCGGACACATACCACATAATCACTTGGAGGATCTGGAAAAGATGACCTATCTTGCCAGATGTGGGTAAGTGCATAGAGTACGTGCAGAGGCGGTTCAGCCGTGAGGCAAATTAGGAAGTTGCCTGTGGCGCCATACTCTAAGGGGCGCAGTTGAGGTGCTCCCACATGCACGCACATGCATGCAGGCGTGTGCACGCACCCCCTGCCTCCTCCTTCCAGGGTTGCTCCGCTCGCCTTTGGCCTGGGCCTGCCTTCGGCCTGGGCCCGCCTTCGGGTCTTTACACGTGGGCTCACCTTCGCATGTGGGCCCGCCTTCAGCCTGTGGCCGCTCACACCTATGGCAGGCATCCTAGGAGGTTGTGAGGTCTGTTAGAAGCTAGGTAAGTGCTTTTGTTTGTTTGAGGCTAGTGTGAATGTTGTAATTGGCCGGCTTGATAAGCATTTAATGGCCTTGCAGATTCAAAGCCTGGTTGCTTCCTCCCTGGGGGCATCCTTGTTTGGGAGGTGTTAGCTGGCCCTGATTGTTTCCTGTCTGGATTTCCCCTGTTTTCAGAGTGTTGTTCTTTATTTACTGTCCTGATTTTAGAGTTTTTTTTTTAAATACTGGGGCCAGATTCCCTTTTGGTGGCCTTTTAATTATCTGCCTTGATATTCTGGGTTATATGGCTGTGTGGAAGGATCCTCACTGCTCTTCCACACAGCCATATAACCCAGAATATCAAAGCAGAATAACCCACAATATCTGCTTTGAACTGGGTTATCTGAGTCCACACTGCCCTGTATCCCAGTTCAATGTTTGATGCTAAATTCACAAATATAGGAATTCTTATATAACATTACCATGTATTGAACTGCTTTTTCTGTTGATTTGTTGTAAAACATGATGTTTTAGTGCTTAATTTGTAAAATCTTAATGTAATTTGATGTTTAATAGGCTTTTCCTTAATCCCTCCTTATTATCCAACATTTTTGCTTATCCAACGCTTTTATTTTTCAGTGATTGGTTTGGGGTGGGGGGCGCCAAAATTCTGTTCGCTTACGCTTGAAAATTACCTAGGACCGGCCCTGAGTATGTGGGCCATTCTGTACTTTCCCCTTGCAAAGCAACCATTCAACAAAATTTCAAAAGAATCAGGTTATAGAATAGTTGTAATGGTGCTCATGTTCCTCTCAGGACATATATGCCACAAGTTTTGTTGGACTTTTGCCATTCAAGTTTGTTTCACTTCATTTGTTTTTGCTGTACCTCCTGTAGCTAGAATATGATAGGAGGAGATTCTTGGCTATGGGAATGTAATGCCTTTGGTGATTCACCTTTGTTTTCCTTTTATTTTTATAGTTGCATTGGCTTTCCTGTCTGGAGAAGGTGGGAAGAGAGGACTACAGTTGGACCTCCATATCCACAGATCCATGGATTCCACCATTCACAGCTTTAAAATGTTTTTAAAAAACAAACAAGCAAATTTTGGTTTAAAATATTTTTATATAAGGTGCATCATTTTACTATGCTATTGTATATAATGGGACTTGAGCACCCACACCTTTTGGTATCTACATTAAGGTCCTGGAATCAAACTCCAGTGAATACTGAGGACTCATTGTAACATGTTATGAGGCTATTCTAAAAGCTGCAAACCAATAACCAATTTGTGACTCTCCCAAAAGCTGTTTTTAGTTGCAATATCACATTACCAAAGAAGCTGTTTTTCTGTTACGTTTTCTTTTTGTCACATAATGTTTGATCTGAAGGTTGCTGCCCTAATCCACTTACTATGAAGCACATTGTATTGTACTATTCACTTATACAAAACCCATATGATATGACCCACTTTTGCGTTAAAGAGATAACAGGTTATATAGTACTTAGTCCATTGAAAAGCAAACCAACTGACTGCCTCTGAATAGACTGCCTTCGGGACTTGCTTTTCCTCTAATCCTTTCAGTGCTTTCTCAGTAGAGCCACAGAATTTCTCTCAGGTGCTTTCTTTTGTTCCTGCTCAGCCGAGCCAGTGATACTTGCCATCCTTAGGAAGCATCTTTTATGTGTAATCTGTCTACTGTTGCATATTAAAAATGATTATACTTTATCAGGAAGGCAGCACAGCTGTGTTATTGTCTCCTTCTCGTGTACGAATTTGAACTTCAATACAAAGTCACAGATTGGCTGTGTTTCATATTTTATCGGCCTCGCAGCTTTCCATTTCCAGATTCCTGACCCTTGTGAGAAGTTTGAATAAGTTACATTTTGACTACAACTTCTATAATTCCCCATTCACAATAAGCAGTAACTTTTCTAAGCTTTACATTTGTGTCTGAATACTATACTTTATCTTAGCCAAAAGGCCAAAAAATATGAATACTTAATACTAAGAGTTTACTCCCCATAGTAACCAATGGATGTAAGAGCTGGACCATAAGGAAGGCTGAGCGAAGGAAGATAGATGCTTTTGAACTGTGGTATTGGAGGAAAATTCTGAGAGTCCCTTGGACCGTAAAAAGATCCAACCAGTCCATACTCCAGGAAATAATGCCCAGCTGCTCACTGGAAGGAAGGATATTAGAGGCAAAGATGAAGTACTTTGGCCACATAATGAGAAGGCAGGAAAGCTTGGAGAAGATCATGATGCTGGCCTGGGGAAAATGGAAGGAAAAAGGAAGAGAGGCCGACCAAGGGCGAGATGGATGGATGGTATCTTTGAAGTGACTGGCTTGACGTTGAAGGAACTGGGGGCAGTGATGGCTGGCAGGAAGCTCTGGCGTGGGCTGGTCCACTAGGTCATGAAGAGTCGGAAGTGACTGAACAAATAAACAACAACAAAGAGTTTATGGTTCTTCATGCAAACTAACATGCCCAGGATGTTATTTAGTTGGCCAGATTTCTCTCTATTGGTACATCTGAAAAACATTTACAATGCTGAATAATTTCAATTTATTTAGTCCTAATATAAAACTACAATATGACTCTGTGTCTGCAAGGATATATTCCAACACCCACATTTCCCTGTGGTGACCTGAAACCACAGACAAGAGTGAGCCTCATATTTTGACTTTAATTGGGCTAGAAACATACTGTACAGAATCACACTGGAGAACCTAAAGAGGCCCACAAATTCTTCTTGGAAGGAGCATTTTTTGGAGTGCTGGGAAGTAAAACCACAAGTTATCAAATCTGTGGATAAGGGTGACATATGCTACTCGCCAAAAAAATTACTGCATATGAAAGTGCTATCCTCCCCAAATTTTAATTTTATAATTAAATGATGCATTTTATTACATTGGCTCACACTTACTAAATGGGCACATAAGGTATTCTGATATTTTTTTCTTGTATCTTCAAGTCATTTCTGACCTATGGCAGTTCCAAGGTGGCCTATCATGGGGTTTCCATTGCTGAACAGGGATTCAAACCCTGGTCTCCAGACAGGATTTACTCTGACATTATTTTATTTTCAATTAGGCTGACTCTTTTAAGGACAGAAATACTCTGACAGGCAGAGCCGGCCCTAGGGATTTTTCAAGTGTAGGCAAACAGAATTTTTGGCGCCCCCCCCCCCCAAACCAATCACTGAAAAATAAAAGCGTTGGATAAGCTTAAATGTTTGATAATAAGGAGGGATTGAGGAAAAGCCTATTAAACATCAAATTACATTAAGATTTTACAAATTAAGCACTAAAACATCATGTTTTACAACAAATCAACAGAAAAAGCAGTTCAATACCTTGCAGAGGCAGGCCGCAGGAGACAGGAGTTGCCTTGATGGCGCCCCCAACAAGATGGCGCCACAGGCAACTACCTAGTTGGCCTGGTGGTTGAACCGCCTCTGCTGACAGGCCAGAGCTCTCATAATGGCGTCAAAGTGACATTTATCCAACTCAACTTGTTTATGATTTGGGATCAAAGTAAACAGACTCCATCTACACTACCATATACAATCCAAATTATCTGCTTTGAACTGAATTATATTAGTCTACACTGCCATATAATCCAGTTCAAAATAGATAATCTAGATTTTATATGGAAGTGTAGAAGGGGCCATAGTTAGAACCATTTATGTTGGCTCTGGTTTTGTGTAAATTTACTTGGAATTGAGTTTTCCTGAATTTCCTAGGAATTTGTTCCAAATAAGAGTGCTAATGACTGGAGTGCTGATTTTTAATATGAGGTTGATTAGATATATCACCAGGAAACTTTGCCAAATTCACAGCTGTAATCTTAAAGAAATTTCGAATCCCAAAAGTTATGCTTTTTGGATGCAGGATATTTTTAGCACAATAGATGTTGACGAGCTTAGATATGCATGATGATGCAGGTTTACAGGCATTCTTTTTCATTGCTCTTGTTGTAACTTTTTTCATTCATGAGTCTTATAATGAATTATGTATGATTTAATCAAATCAGGATGAGGTGAGTTAATCTTTAAGTGGGTTAATGTGTGGTGTGAATGTAGTTTTATGCACAGGAGATTCACCTGAGGGTTACATGCCTGAGCGAGATAAATTTCATCTTTGAGGTGCTATGCTTCTATGGTTCTTAATAAATATTGTTTCTTACCTCGTTTGATTCCTGTACATTTATGACACTGAAGAGAGTAAGTGCATAGAGATGGTACAAAACATTATAATGAAGTGCTAATATGTGGTTAAGTGCTTTGGTAAATAAGGATGGATTTTTGAATACTAAGATACCACTGTGTTCCCCTTTCAGGAGCACACAATGGTGTCTTAGTTTTTCTGTTAACAGCAAATCTTTGCACCTAATCATGTAGGAAGGAATAACATCAAGAACATTTTCTTCCCCACCTAACCTGCTACTTCCATTGTAGATTTAACAAATAGTTTGGGCAGGTTCCAAAAACATAGATAGTAATCAAAATAATAGTTACTCCTAAAATTAAGGACAATTAGGGGCACGGATGGAGGGAGATGTCCTCACATGACCTGGCTAAAACCAATAAGTGCAACACTGGGAGCCCCAGGGATAAAGCATGGATCATATAAGCCGAATAGTGTTAGTTTTGCATTGTTTTCATCTTGTCTTCCCTGCTGGGAATATAAGGGAGATACAAAAGACCCTTCCCTCAGCCTGCTTCTTGTGCCTGAGTCACCAGCGCATCTGCTGTGTGACGACAAATCAAGAGATAGATTTGTGGTTAGGATCTTACTTCCAACAAAGAAAGATCTAAAGGCCAGAAGCAACAATCATGGTTAAAGATGGATTGATGGTTAGGTTCTGGAGAAAGTAGATTAGGACAATGAGTCTGTTCAGAATCATCTCTGAAATATTGTTTGCTCTATCTTAGTAGTGACAGATATGAGAGTATTATAGTGCCTTGAATCATAGAATTGGAAGAGACCTCATGGAACATCCAGTCCAACCCCCCCCCCCCCCCAAGAAGCAGGTCATTTCATTCAAAGCACCTTCTTGAGCAGAAAAGACCTTCCAGATGTTGGACTTCTTCTCCATGATCTCTTGCTAATACTTATGTCAACTGGGCCTGGTGGAGTTGCAATCCAAATACACCTAGAAAGCCACATTTCTCATTGTTGGTCTAATAGTAGTAATAATAATTGTAATAACTTCTTTTGCAGCCAAATATCAGTATAAAACATTGGTTCTCAGCCTGTGGGTCCCCAGGTGTTTTGGCCCACAACTCTCAGAAATCCCATCCAGTTTACCAGCTGTTAAGATTTTTGGGAGTTGAAGGCCAAAAACATCTGAGGACCCCAGGTTGAGAACCACTGGTATAAAAGTAGTACTGAAGCCCAGAAGGCATGCTTAACCCACATACTTTATCCTGAGTAATCAGTATGGTTGTAATGTAGGATGTAAGGGGCCAGAGGCAAGCTGCAGGAGGTCCAGACTAGAGACAAAACAGAATTATTTGAAACTATTTGGGATCAGTTGAGATAAACTTAAGAGAGAGAAAAGAGATGAATTTCAAATCTGTGCCGAATGGCATTCATTTCAAGCTCACATAACTTGATGTGACACAAAACCACAAACTAGAGCTTTCCTATGAATATCTCAGTGGACTCAATACTGTAGATTAGAAGCTGAACATGATGATATTGGATGAGAAATGCCTTTCCAAAGCCAGCAGAACAGTGCAAGCTGGAAAGCATTGCCCTTTCCATGTAATTGGAACTGACAAGATAACGACTGTTTTAGTCACCAGTTGAAATTGAATGTGGTCGATGGTGACTGGAAAACAAATTGGACTGTGTTGTTAAAAGTCGGTTTTCTTTTCACTTAAGTGCAATAAGTTTAATTTGTTTAATTCTTATAAACATATGGATTCTTAACTCTCTATATGTTGCCAAACCACTGGAATCTCTTAATGCAATTATGTACTTGCATTTATGTGTACGATGAGTATTCAGAGAGGCTCTTTTTAATATTATTCAATAGCATTTCTTCCTTTGTCCTCACCTTACCTCAGCTGCTGCAAACTGAGTTCAAAGTGCAAAAATAGTTTGCACTGAATCGATTCAGCAGAGAGAAAAGACAGTGGCGGCAGAATCTTACCTTTTCCAGCAGGCTTGGGCAAAAATAAACTGCTGCAAACTGTTATGACTTGTGCCTTCTTCCTCACTAACAATATTTGTTATCTTAACCACATTCTGATGTAATTTGGCCACATACATTCCCATTTTCATCTGTCTAATGTTGGAATGTACGTTGTCATTGATGAGTCATGGTGTGTCATGATAGCTTCATTTAGGGTTTTTTTTTCAGTTCCAGTTTGCTGTTTTGTCACACATGTTGACTTAGCTATATTTTCTGTCTCCCCCCACCCCTTTCCCCTTTTTTTAAAAGGCCATAATCTTAACAATACCACAGTGTCAAATTGTAGTTTAGGGGACGCTATTAATAGTTGTTATGACATGTGTGTGTGTGTGAGAGAGAGACACACACACACACAGAGAAGTACTATGCACACATAGTACTTTTCTCTCTTCCACCCATCCACCCACCCACAAACAAACAAACAAACATACATGGCCATGACATCAATTAATAGCCCAGATCTATGTAGGTAAGTTCTTATTCTTTGGTAAATTTCTTGATTATTTAGTTCAACCACCTTGATTTTGTGCTAGCTCTCCATACATTGTTAATAATTAATATTTGTATTTGTTAACTGGCTGTGCATGTGTTTTAGAACATGTCATGAAAGCATGATGAGATTATACATAATAAATTAATAAATAACCCTAATATTCAGTGCTAAAAACAAAAGCATGGAACAGTGGTCTGGGAACATTGATGTACTATGGTTTGTGTTGCTGTTTTAATATAATTGCACCCTATAAAGCTATAAAAAGCAGGAGCTAGACAGAAGAATTACTCTCATCTGTCCTCTCAGAAGTCTCTTCCTGGCTGTTTGTAATCTGCAGAGAACACTGGCTTTGCCATCTCCCAGTACTGCAACAAATCAAGCTGACCTAGCTGACTTCTCATTAAATTCCCTTGCCCTCTCTCTGCCCCAGACCAAAGAACATCAATATCTGAGCGCAGAGATAATAACATTGTGCCATCTGCTGGTGGAGGCTTGCTTATCATGTTCTTTTTTCCATAATTATATAAAATTTAAAAAATGAAGAGTGAAATCCCATATTCCTTCTCAATTTGCCTTCTTAAAATACTGTAGGGAAGTGGGAGGGAATTCGGCAGAGCACATGTACAAAGTGTGAAAAATAAGCCCCAAAAGCTGTCACTGAGAGCTGTCTTAAACAGATAAATCCATATTACAAATACGTGAAAATTCAATATCTCTAGAATATAGCCTTTCTAGCAATGATAAAGTACTGAATTCCCTGAACATTTTATGTTTAGCCTCCTTTAGCCACTACATAGATCAAACCTTGTCACATGACACACCGCAGCCTATTAATGTTCACGAGCTTTTTCTTTATTGGTTTTTCTGTGCCCAGTCAGTTAATCTTGTAGTTCCTTCCTTTGATGGGTGCTCATTGATGGACCACAGGATAATTAGGGCCAATGGGAAAATTGTGATGTCAGTCCAGCACTGAATCAAATGTTGCTTTTTATTTAAGATTATTTAATTTTATTTATTTGATCATTGCCCTCCTCTGAGGTTGAACGAGCATGGTTTGCCCAAGATCACCCAACTAGTTTCCTTGGCAGAGCAGGAATTCAAATCCTTGTCTCTGAAGTCTAAAACTTAAAGCACTACATTATACTGGCTTTCTACTGGCTTAACACATTCCTGGTAGACAATTGTTCCATAGCTTCATTTTTCTAAAAGTCCAACACAACAAATAAGAATTTAACAAATATCAGGAAAACAGACACTACCAAGTTAGTCAGAATGCTTAGACTCTAATACTACGAAGCCTTCTAGTCAGTATGTCAGTATGTCAATAAAATCTTAAAATGATCTGGCCAGGAGCAAGAATCAATACAAAGGGAAGAAAAATCTCAAAAAGATGTTCAAAACAAATAACATAAAAATATATTTTTCTTAGCAGGTTTGCAAAATCTTATATTGACCAGGAATGGGCTTCAAAATGGGAAGCAGTATCAGGAAGGATGAGGGCTTCACCTTCAGTTCCCAAATTCTAGCCTTGAAAAGAGTGAGTCTTTGCAAACTTTTAATTCCCCAAACTCATGTATGTAGTGTGCATTCCATTAGTATTTTGCCAGCTCCTTTTCTTTGAATGCCTAAACAGTATCTCTAAATCAGTGGTTCTCAACCTGTGGGCCCCCAGGTGTTTTGGCCTACAACTCCCAGAAATCCCAGGCAGTTTACCAACATTGCTCTAAATGCGCAGCTGAGGTTTTATGTTAGTGCAGTGCTAGATATCTGGGCACTGAGGGAAAATTTCAAGGAAGACAGAATACCCTCATCTATCCCACCCCCTTAGCTTTATCCCTGAGCATTGTCAACATCATATAAAAATGAGAAACATATTGTAAAACAAATTTCCAAGTAGTAACTCTCATGCGATGCATGGGTTTATCCATTTTGTAGTAATCTCAAAATTGCTCAATCCACCCACCACTCATCCCCCCAATCAGAACCACAAAAATTTTAGTTGCTTTCCAACTCTCATGAAAGTAGAAGGGATTGGACAGAATGATTTTGATTTTGAAAAACTAGAGAATCTGCACTCTCATGTCCTGGAATTATCTTTCAAAACTGGAGAGTCAGGCCCAGGCCATGAGAACGAATAACCCTAATGGACAAGGACATTGAGCTGATAAAGCATATGCATTACCAAGAGTTAACGTAAGTTTTGATGATGCTGATGCCCAATATATACAGTAGGCAAAGTCACTGCCATGCCAACGGAGAGACACCTTTTCATTGATTGATACTTAAGATTATTATTGTGTGCCTTCAAGTCATTTCTAAATGCTAGTACTAGTCCAATATATATGTGCCACACACATATATTGAGACTAGTACTGTACTAGAATTTGAATTGGTGTAAATTTTATTTATTTATTTACAGTATTTATATTCTGCCCTTCTCACCCCGAAGGGGACTCAGGGTGGATCACATTATATACATATATAGGGCAAACATTCAATGCCCATATACACATAGAACTGAGACAGAGACAGACAGACGCAGAGGCAATTTAACCTTCTCCTGAGGGGATGTTCGATTCTGGCCACAGGGGGGAGCAGCTGCTTCATCATCCACTGTGACCACACTTCCTCATTTCAACGTCGTAAATTAGTTAAATTTGCCTCCCCACTTTATAAGTGGTACCTTATTTCCTACTTGATAGATGCAACTATCTTTCGGGTTGCTAGGTCAGCAACGAGCAGGGGCTATTTTTTTAAAAAAAATTAATTGACGGGTGCTCACCCCGCCATGGGCTGGCCTCGAACTCATGATCTCATGGTCAGAGTGATTTATTGCAGAAGGCTGCTCACCAGCCTGCGCCACAACCTGGCCCCTTTTTAAAGCTGCTAATTAAGGTAATTTAAAGAGTATCAATCAATCAACTAATGAAGCTGTCAGGAAAGATAAAATGAAAACAGTGTTTCATTTTGCTGCTAAATAATAGAACCTTTCCATAATGGTTTTCATTTTCCCTTTCCATTCTTCTATTGGTTGTGTATTTCCTTTCACAGCTGCCTAGCTAGCTAGTTTTGTAAGCAGAACAAAAGCCTCTTGAGGGATATTCTCCTAAATGTATCACAGATTTAATGCTGTTTCTTAGAATAGGGTTGAAGCTTCATGTTTTTAATTTTCCTTTTATCATATGCATAATATGCACCAGAGACCAATAATACTATATAATCACAATAATCATGAGTCATAACTTACTACATAGGATAATGTATAAATGAGACATGGTTAAGAGACAATGAGCATGCATAATATTTGGAACCATACCTTCCTATTTCAAAAATCATTTTGGAAAGTTCCATTGTAAACTACTAAATCTTAAATGAAGAGAGAACATTGCAATATTTATGATTTGACTAGGGCTGGTATTCAATATCACAGATGTGCATTTGTACTCTAGAGTTGCATACCCTTAACTATATAGCCTTGCTGCTAACCTGTATAAGAGCCACCACAGTCCACCTTAAGACCCAGCTGCCAAGTTGAGTGAAAGTTATCAATTCACTTGATGATCAGGAAGATAAAGGTGATCAGGATTCCACTTCTCCCACCTGTGAGTTACCCTGCAACTGTCAGAAAGGATCACCCGTTGCAAGTCCTTATTACAGCCTCACCCCTATCCTCCCAGCTTTATTCAATCCTATGGCTGGCTCTTAAAGTGGGTTTATGGTTGGGTTAGACTACAGGATATTACCTAGATACTTCTCTTTAACTAAGAAGCTGATCTCATTAACTAAGAAGCTGATCTAATTATTGCTTTTAAGACTATGTTTACTTCTTTCATGAACCATGTCAGGAGATCTTGAAGGATAAAAAGATTATATACAAACTACAAATACAATTGGTAATATATTCAGGTGCTCGGAAAGGACAATATATTTCCCATATCAGTTACATACATAATTCCTAAATTGCAATAAAAATAATAATGGCTTGGCTCAATAGATAAGCTGCATTGTCTTATCCTTCCTGAACGCCTCTGTAACTTCTCTGACAGCTTATTCATCGCTGAATAAGGGTATATTTTTGAATTTGCAGTTCCATCTTTATAAGAATGTAAGAGAATACATCTCTACTTATCTTTATGACTCTGTGATGACTTCAAGTCCTTGAAAGCAGGGCACTTGAAACATGGAACGTACACTTAGGAGATCCCAGTTGGTGCTAGATTTTTGATACTTTTGATATATTTGATATGCTTTAATCATTTGAAAGACTATTTTAATTTATTTGTATATGTTTTTTACAGTTTTATAATATTGTGTTTTACTGATATTATTGTCTGAATCTGGTATTGAATTATTGCCATAGATTGTAAGCCGCCCTGAGTTCCCCTTCGGGGGTGAGAAGGGCAGGGTATAAGTACAGTAAACAAATAATAAATAAATTTTGGGGTTTTAAATATATATATATTTCATCAATTGAATTAATTTAAATGTGGAGCTGAAACCACAGAGGTCTCAGGAGAAAAGGAGTCACATGCAAATGCCTTAGAATTGTCTTCCAGTAGTTGAGGACATGCTACTTAATTGCCTATTATCAAATTTATCAGATTCTGAGAATGAAAGCTAGTGACTTCAGTGGTAATGGGATGGTGTTCTGCTTTTAGTTTGAACCAAAAAGGAACTATCCAAAAATCATAAAGGAACTATGGGTCCTGAATGCTGTGTCAGAATAGGTTCAGCACCTCTGGTAACTCTTAAAATGTGGAAGTAAAGCACAGAGCTTGTTTACCATCCTATAGACATGGAAGCCATCAACCATCTGTAGATCTTAACTGTCTCATGAAAACAGGCAAACTATTTTGTGTATTATGGACTGTTCTGGGAGAGAGTTATTGTATCATATGCACCTCCTTGGCTTATTTTCACTGTGTCACAATGTACCTGTTAGACAACTGTATGATAAGGTAAAAGTAGGTTAAGGAAAAAGAGGAAACCAGTGCTATCCAGGATCTCTTAGTATGAAGGGTATGTCCATCTAGCAAAAGCTCAATGTTCTCTCTCAGGCCTCTGGGTAAAATGCTATAAAGAACAGCTTCAACAGCTCCTAGAACATTTCCAAATACTTTTGGAAGTGGTGCCTTTGTTCCTTTGCCATTTAGCATTCTGTGCCAACTGGCTTTTGGAAGAACACTAGAGAGAAATAGCAAACAAATTTCTCTTTAGAAGCAGACTTAAAAAGGAAAGATACTGTGAAAGAGCACAGAGGAAAACCTGGCTATAAAGTTGTGCCTTGAAGGCACAGCTTAGAAAAAGGAGCAAATGGAGGCGGCCCCAAGGGTCTCATGTAGCATTTGAGGAACTGTTACTTCCACTAGCTGTTTTTGAAGGGCACTTAATTCTTTTTTTCACTGTAGGCTTTATTTCTGGGAAATGATCAGTCTAAAATCTTCCTCCTGTCACCCGTTAAGAACATGACTGTGTCTCAGCAAAAATAATCTACGAGGGAAAGTTTTGATGGACATGTTGTACTGCAAAGTAGTAAAGAGTGTGGATAAGACTTTTTATAACTACAGCATTGTTGTGTTTTTGGTATAGGCTATGAAAATACCCATGTAGGTGCTTCATTCACATACAGGTTCCATCAACATGGGAACAGGCCACAGAAAATCACCTCATAAGTGTGGTTGAATCAGAAAAATGTCAGTAATTGGTTATTGGCTTTAGGCATAGTGAATGGAAGTGGAAAAGGGTTTCATAAAACCATGTAATATTAATGTCCATTGGCATGTCATGCCAGGAAACACACACATGTGCACACTGAATACTTGGGCCCTGGTTGGTCATTGGCTGCATTCATTTTGGCAACATCTCTGCTTCAGCAGCTGTACTAGGTCTTGCAAACTGTTGAGTCCATTGTTGTGGTGACAGTATCACAAAGAAGGGGGGTGGGGGGTGGGGAGACTTCTTTACATGCACAAGATAATTTCTCTTTGTTGATTCCTCTCCTCACATATAGTTTTACACAGAATAAAGATCTGACTGTCCCTCCATTTACCTTCCTTCGTTCCTTCCTTTTTATCTGCAAAAGCTCATCATATTTCTTCCAAGTTTTGCAGATCCCCTGTGAAGATATCATGATCCCCCCAAAGTCCACCGATCACAAGTCAAGAACTGCTGCATTAGCTAGTCAACCTGAATTTGTTAGAAAGACAACAACTAAACAGATACATCTAGTAACATTCAGTGAATCTCATCTGAAATCGCTCTTGATTTTTTACTTTTCTTTTTGGCCTCATATTCCTGTCAAGTTTAATTAAAGACATTGATGCCCTCACACCCATGGATTGGGAAGAGTAGACATTTAAATACATGTACTTCACTGTTACTACAAATTTGGTTCTAAGCAAACAAAAGAAAAGACTAACAAACCTTGTCTGATTATTAGTCTATATATATGAAATAAATCAATCAATAAATAGGAAGGCCTAAAACTACTTGTTTGGTAGGAATTTTATATAATTAAGAGAGCTTATGCATGAATTATCTTGTGTGTGTGTGTGTGTGTGTGTGTGTGTGTGTGTATGTGAGAGAGAGAGGGGGGGTGTTCTAATTATTGAAGCTTTGTGCCAATTGATGCTCTATAAAAATGAATGGGAATTGCAATAGTAGAAATTGCCTCACATATTTTCATTCTTCCAGTCTCTTCTTTTTGTAATGTGCTTGTATCCAGCCTGACCCCTGGATTTGAAATGACAGTGCTAATATTTTTAAAATAATAAAATAAAAGCAGGAAATACAAAAAGCAAAAAGGAGCTGTTTTCTTCATTTGTATGCCAACAGCAGGGCTGTTTGAATTCATAATTCATCATCCCAATCCCAGTTCACTTCAATTGACAGCAGACTGACAGCAAAATACTGGTTCATGAAATAACCAAGGCATTTGTAATCATCCAGAATCTTATCTTCTTCTGTACAAAATGAGCTCATATTTCTGATTTTTGTAAACAAATCAATATGGAAATGAGCGTGCTTCTAAAAGTGGTTTTGATTCAGATACAGTCTTGCTGTTTAAATGCAATTAAATCTTTAACAATTCTTACCATTCTCCAGGGAAATAAAAGCTTCCAAAGCAGCATCCCAATGTGATCCAGTCATTGTTCTTTCATTGTATTTGTAATAGTAATTGATTACAGCTGCCTTTCTATATTGTCATAAATATTACACTGTATCACTGGATATATCCACAAGTTAACATCACTGTTAGAGGTAAGGCCATTTAAAACTCAGCACAAATTAATTAAAGGAGCCATTTATTATACCTGGTTTTTAAAATCATTATTTTCATTATGATTTCTCTGACTAGACTTTTTAAATGAAAGAGTATAGCACTAAAATGTTAACTTTTGCCACATAAAAATACTGTGATCAGAACATGCACTCACTGACAATTATTCAGTTGTGCTACGCTAAATGACTCAAAGGGTGATCAGGATGCAAGTCAGGCCAGGAGCACAACTCCTTGCCTTGTGCTGGTTGATCTATCCCAGCGAGCATGCTGGTCAGCCCATTGGCTGCCTATGGGTCTGTTGCTGCATGCTGTGCATCCACTGATTGGCAGACTACTGTTGTTGTTTCCATTCCAGTCCCATTGGTTGGCAGGCCCAGATTTTTTTCCCATTCTAGTCAGGTGACTGCGTATTTATGGTGGCAATAGAGCAAACTCCATTCAGTTCATTCTGACCTTCATTCCACATACCCTCCCTATGTTTTGCATCATTATCCTTTATTGTTTCATCACAACTTTGTGAAGGCGCTTTACTTGAGTCGTGGATCCAGAATCATGTCAACAGTGTATTCTAAGCATTGCTAATGTAGAGAGCCCCATTTGGGGGGGGGGGGGGCAGGGGGTCTCATGGTGGTGGTGGACCAAAGTTAGTCTTGCCCAGAGAGGACAAGCCACCGGCCAAATCCTGCCCAGTGACTGAGGGACTTTGGCTGCAGTGACCCAGCAAGCTTTTTTCATGCAGTCCCTAGGAATCCACACTGGGTCAATCTATGGGCTTATTAATCAATTGACGGGTTGGTTAGTGCCTGGATTCAGACACATGTATGAACCAACCCTTGTCTACAGATGTAACCAAATAAGTTGTGGCCTATGTTATCTCCAAATCATGTTGCAATACATGGTGTTGGGGATAAAGATACAATTGTAAAAAAAAATGCCTGGCAGAGTCAGTGGCCTTCCTGAAAAAATGTGAGCTGTGGGCTTCTGAAGGAGAGAAAAAAAACCCTTATAATTGTGCTAAAATAAGTTAATATAAGGGGCTGTAGGTGGCTGATGGATGTGAAGCAGAATGGGAAACTTCCAGTCAATTTCCTGGTCAAAGCAATCCCATCTCAAAGATATGCCTGCTGTAGAATTAGACATTATAATTAGGATTGCCCTTGTACTGGTTGATCTCAAAGACCTGGCTGCATTCGTGATGCTGGGAAAAGAAATGGGGATGTATACAGTGTACAGAATGAAATACGGTTGCCCAGATATGAACTGCAGCACTCCATCCTATAACATTTTGTTTTAGTTTCCACTTGCAGTAAGTTTAGTATTCTGAGCACATTACTCCTATTCTTAGAATCATAGAATTGAGCTGTAATCTTAGGCATACATTCTACTTGAACATTAGGAAGAACTTCGGAACTCTCTGCCTCAGAGTGTGGTGGAAGCTTCTTCTTTGGAGGCTGGATAGCCATCTGTCAGAGGTACTTTGATTGTAATTTTTTGCATGGCAGGGGGTGGGATTAGATGGCCTGTGTGGTTTCTTCCAACTCTATGATTCTATGCTTCTAAATGTATAATACAGATTTTCTCATTGAACTCATCTGATTCAGATATAGTCTTGCTGTTTAAATGCAATTAAATCTTAAGCAGTGGTGAGCAATGGTGCCCTTTCTATATTTTTCATCCTACACAGCCTATAATCTCTAGTGTTTACTTTTTGAAGAAATATTTCCAATAATAGATCTCAGAATGTATATGAACTACACAGTTATAGCACTTGAACTGCAATGGCCTGAACCGCCGTGGCTCCATCCATTCTACACTGCCATATAAAATCAAGATTATCTGCTTTGAACTGGATTATACTACAGTGTAGATGGAGCCTTAGGGGGAGTTACCATTGCTTTCCTATGAGGCTGGCAGAGTGTGACTTGCCTATGGTCACCCAATGGGTTGCCATGACTGAGCAGGTATTTGAACTCTGGTCTTCCAGAGTCCTGATCCCAAACTCACAGTACTGTACTCTAAGTACCACACCATCCTACAAATTCTATAGAATTATGTCAATTAAAGTTTTATAATCTTGCTGAATGGTATGCATGTCCCACTCTCTTTATTCTTTCTGGTTCTCTCTCTTTCAGATGCACTTATAGCTACTCTGCCGCTCTTAATATTCTGATGGATGGGGTTCAATCATCTCCACTTACTTTTAGTATTGTATAACATTAGTACTTTGTTTTAAAATGTACACAACAAAATCTTGCTGAGTTGGAAGGCTAAAGTTTCATGACCAGTTATCTTCCAACGGTGCTGTGTTGAAATGTTGGAAGACATCCATCTGTCTTCTATACTCTGCAAGCTTTTTAGCAGTCATTTCCTCCCTCTCACTGACCCTCATTTCATAAAATGTCCATTTGGAAAAACCACAACTGCCTCACAGTCTATGTTTGTCTCACTGCTAGGACTGCGGCAGTACAGAAGCGGCAGAGATCAGTAGATCTACTGCTGTCAGCACTTGCTTAATTTTTCTATTGAAACAATAGATAAGCTTTTATTGAGTCATTGCATTACAGATTGGAATAAAAGCATTGACTTCTCCCTGACCTCCTTCTCCCAATATCTTCAGCTTTGGATCTTTTGTTGGCATAACTTTACATCCAAATATTACTCAGTTTTGCTCTGCTGTGAGGAGTGATGGTTTCTAGACTTGGTGGGCACTTTACTCCCCTAAAAACAGAATCCGGGGAGAAATTTTCTGCTGCACAATGCGTAAAGGCACTCATGGCAAGGTGTTCCAGTTGGCTCCATATGTCTTCTAGGTTCTGTTTCTTCCCCTGAAATCCCTGTCTGGGATCTACAATGTTTGCAGAAAACTCCCAGTTAACAATAATTAGGAGTGTTAGGGTTATAGTGCAATCCTAACACAAAGGGATGCCAGGTCTAGAAAAGTGCAATATTCAAAAGCCTTGTGTGCTGACCAAACTGGCTTTTTGTTGATTGAATTGCCTTTTACACTAGTGTAGATTAGTGGTCTGAGTGTTGGACTTAGACTTTGAGAAACCAGGAGTCAAATCTTCACAGTGCCATAGAAACGGACTGGGTAAACTTGGGCAAGTCACATTACCTCTGTCTAGAAGAGGAGAATGTCAAACCACATCTGAATAAATTTTACCAAGAAAACCCCATATTAGTGTTGCCTTAGAGCAGGCTTGACAACCTATGCTCCACCAGGTCTTTGGAACTTCAACTCCCAGAAGCCCTAGCCAGTTGTCCAATGGTTAGGAATCCTGGGAGCTGAAGTCCAAAACATCTAGAGGGCCATAGGTTGTGCAGGCCTGCTTTAGGATTTCTGATTTGAAGACATACAGCAACAACTCTCCTTTTTCCTAATGATCAACTGGCCAAATGTTCTGACAATACAACTTCTCTGCCATCTGTGATCAGTCAGCAAAAGACCCCCAGACAGAGTGAGAGAGAAGCTGAGCTCAGTTGAATACAGGCCTTTACTATCTCAGGAACATAGCTGCTCTGCTAATACAAATGTAAACTAGTCAGTGCAGTCCTACATACTGTATTTCAGGCATTCCTAGACTGGGCAGGATTTGGATTAAAAACAGATTCAGCTGGCCTAGTTTCAGCACAGCTGGGGCTTAGCCATGTTGGTAAATTAGGATTGTGAGTCTTCAATTCAACTGGTGATTTAAAGCACTGCCTCTTAAACTGTGGATTCAAACCCCAAATGAGGTCCCCTTAGCTCAAATGCTGAAATCTTTTGGCAACAGTAAACGTTTTCTGAATGTCACCTTGTGGCTGTTTCAGACATTTGCAAAAAACCTGCTGTGCAGTGTTTACAGTGGACTCTGCAGAAGATGCTTCAGTTGTACTTCATAAAAAGGAAAATCAGCCTATCTAGCAAGCCTTGCAAATGCTGATTTGTTATAAGTAAACATTTGATTTTTATATCTGCTTTATATACTTATATACCTGAGGTCACATAAACATTTCTTGAGCCAAAAAGGGTCCCGAGTGGAATTTTTTTTGAAGCCATGGTCTAAAGTAAAACTCTTAAACCATTAGGGACTTGACTAGTTAAACTAGGGTTTCCTTGATATTCTCACCTCCTGAAGAGAAAGAAATTTGGAAGGCCAAGGACTATATCTGGTCTTCACAAGTACAGTCTTTAAGAAAAGTGTCAGGACAGCCTACAGTTATGGTGAATTCAGTACTGCAGCTGTTAAAAATAATGATATATTTGTCTCCTCTTAGTTTTGAATCCCTATTCAATGTAAGACTGAGATTACTGACTCAGTTAATGTAAAGAGACACCGCAGCTTTGATTTTTGATGTCAACATGTGCAGCTTTGTACAGTTCAAGACTGTCCCATAGGTAAAAGTAAAGGTTTTCCCCAACATTAAATCTAGTCGTGTCCAACTCTGGGGGTTGGTGCTCACCTCCATTTCTAAGCCAAAGAGCCGATGTTGTCCAAAGACACATCCAAGGTCATGTGGCCAGCATGACTGCATGGGACGCTGTTACCTTTCCACCAGAGCGGTATCTATTGATCTACTCACATTTACATGTTTTTGAACTGTTTTAATCCATTGTGCCTCCAGGGGGCCCTATCTGTCCCATAGCTTCAGAGAAACAAGAAAGTTTCATGATATTCTTGATATAGCGACACATGGCATCAGACCTATTGATGGACTACCTTTCCTTCCTAAACACTAACAGACACAAGAAGACTGACTCATGCTGCCATAAAGAGATTTTTCCATCAGAACCCTGAGGACTCAGAAAGTGACCAATGCAGCTCTTAGTCATGCTTCTGCATCCCTCCTAAAGGTTTGTGGACATCCTCTGCCTGTTTATATCATCATGTAGAACTAACCCTGTGGTGGTCAAGGCTTGTCAATGAGAGCTTCCATGAATGAACACTTGTTGAGCATACTACCGAATAACTAAATAAAATTAATGTCATCCTGTGCTAAATTAAAAGCAAATAGTCTTAAAATAGGATAATTGCGGTTATTCATCTTGATAATGACCCTAAGACAAATCTATCACAAGGTTTTCTGGGGCTGAGAGCATGTGATTCACCCAAAGTAACTCAGTGGGTTTTCATGGCTCAGAGGAGAATTGAACCCTGGCCTCCAGAGTCATAGTCCGATGCTCAAAGCACTACACCATGCTGGTTATGTTGCATCTCTTCTCTCTACTTTTTTAGTCGCAGTCTCTTAATACATTAATGGAAACAATTTTTCCTATAGATAATTCACAGTTCGGTTTGTTTCATACTTATGAAGGTGTCCTGAAGCCCAATCTTTCTTCTATGGGTAGATTTCCTTGGCCTGTGCTAACTCATGCAATAGTGTTTATATTTCATTATATTAAAAGAATTTATTTCCAGGCTTTAATAGTGATCAGAGTTTCTTGAGTTATATAGGTCCTAAATCTGTGCTTATTAGCTTATATGGTAGAACCTTATACTAGAGAGTGTGTCAGATACTGTGGCGCTTTCTTTAAATCAGAGATACCTGACATACATGGTTTTGCTTATTTTATGAATTTGGGTATCCCCACTTACTCTGCTTTCTTTATATGG
The DNA here is from genome assembly GCF_035594765.1 of Anolis carolinensis. Lineage (NCBI taxonomy): Eukaryota > Metazoa > Chordata > Lepidosauria > Squamata > Anolidae > Anolis > Anolis carolinensis. The sequence continues at coordinate 247,976,142 of NC_085842.1, forward strand.
AAAAACAGATGCAGTGGTAGGCAAAATAGTACTATTTTGGAAAGTAAAGCTATCACAAATGCATACTTGCTATGGCAGTAAGTCCCAATTAACATGTTTGTCCTGTAAGCATGTAGGATTGTGCTATAAGACGGTTTTGTCATCCATATACTAGGAAGGAAGTTCTTATCAATTGAATGATTTTTTAAAAAATCAGTATTCAGGATGCATAGCATCTAATTGCATTGGGTTTTTGTTTCTTCTTGCTAAGACAGAAATACATAGTTGCTACAATAGATGATACTGGAATTTCAGCAACAGCATTCTCTAGTGGCTGGAATATGAATTGGATCTATGTGCTTTTCCAGTCTTTAATGTACTGACTGACTGGCTGTTCCTTGAATTAATTATGAACTCTCTGTCTCATATTCTTTTTACACACACATACACAAACACACACCATTATTGGGCATGAAAAAGAAAACTGAATAATTTGCGTAGGGTATTTTCCAGATTGCTGCAACTCTGTAGTACTGTGGTTCTCAACCTTCCTAATGCCGTGACCCCTTAATGTTGTGGTGACTCCCAACCATACATTTATTTTTGTTGTGACTTCATAACTGTATTTTTTCTACTGTTATGACTTCTAATGTAAATATCTGATATGCAGGATGTATTTTCATTCACTGGACCAAATTTGGCACAAATACCCAATATGCCCAAATTTGAATACTGGTGGGGTTGGGGGGGATGATTTTGTCATTTGAGAGTTGTAGTTGTTGGGATTTATTGTTCACCTACAATCAAAGAACGTTCTGAACTCCACCAACTATGGAATTGAAGCAAACTTGGCACTCAGAACTCCCATGACCAACAGAAAATACTGAAAGGGTTTGGCAGGTGAAGAGATCTTCAGCCTTCTCTGTTAAAAAGGTTCCTATGACCATCAGAAATATGTGTTTTCTGATCTTTGGCATCCCCTCTGACACCCCCCTCATGATCTCCCAGGGGTCCCGACCCCCAGGTTGAGAAACATGTATCTTTCAGCTATGTAGCATATCTTTCAGCTGTGGAATATAGCCTATAATTTGCAGAACTGAAAATACTTTCTAGCTAGATTCAATCTTTGAAGGAACTGAGAATGGAAACCCAGTCTGTCACTACATTTTAACTGTTTTGCTTCCTACTCCTGTCCCCATGGGTTATCTAGAGCCATTTCTTTCTTTTTTATTTGCTTTAGGGAAAAAGTCTTGGTAATAAACCCCCTTTGACTTAGATGGCATAAAAAGCCATTGTCCCCAGGGCTGCAAATATTTTTTGTCTTGGGTTATTATTGAAAACTGGAAAAAGTGCAAATAGGAAGTGAGAAAATGTAAGTACTTAGGTTCCTTATAATGTGGAAGTAGGAGGTGAATTATTAGTAGTTAATGCTGGTACAAATTTTCACCAAAAATGTAATGTTTAGAACTCAGTCAAGTTTTCGATAGGAATTTTTTTTGTGATTTTGCTAGTTCTAGTGATGGCTGGTCATCCAATATATCAGTGGGGTGGTGAGTCTACTCTAGGTTTTGACGGTGATCTCCAAGGTACAGAACTCTGTCTTAAATAGCTTTACTTAGTCAAAACCTGGAATGGATTCATCACTTCAATGATGTGAGAGCTATCAAAGGCCATCGTAACAGTTCCATATATGCATTCTGTACTAAAACTGAGAGGCTTCTGTCATATGGGTGGGCAACCTACTATCCTCCAGATGCTTTAGATAGTGACTTCCATAATCCTTGAACATGCACTATGGTAAAGTTCTGATAATCCTAACATTTGACCTTGCTTGTTGGAACTATGGGGATATAACCCAGAACATCTGGAGGACATCAGCTTCCAGTGCAGGATTTACCAATGTGCTTAGGTGTGCTTATAAGCATAGGGCCCCATTGGCCAGGGGGGCCCATCTTCCTGAAAAAAAAAGTTACAATGGATTTTGCTTGTGTGGTGCAATTCTAAATTTGAAGATGAACTGTTTTGGAGCAATGCAAGATATAGTCTATGGGAGGGTGCCATAAAGCAGATCTGTCTCCTTCAGGGCCCAAGAAAGGGGCTTCTTCACTTAACTAGCACAGGGCCTCATTTGTCCTAAATCCGGCACAGCCAGCTTCCCTGCTTGTGTGTTATTGCTATCTTCCTTTGAGATGTTTCTGGCATAGGATTGCCTAGGCATGGGCAAACTTTTGCCTTGGGGCCACATTGTGGGCCCAGTCAGGATGGCCGGGAGGGAGGGCAGCTGGCATGTGCTGGGTGAGAGGGCCCGGGAGGGGGAGGGTCTGGGAGAGGGCAGGAGGGGGTGGGGTAGGGCCCGGGTCATCCATAGGTTGTTCTACTGGCTGCTTGCCTCATCCTTATGCCAGGAGGAAAACAAGGCATGTGGTGACTTCACTGATCCTTCTCCCCGATCCTCCTCCCCGATCTTCAAGCTATCCTCATGCGGTGGCTAAGAGTGCTCCAGAGGGCTCTCAGCTGCTGTATGTCTTCCTCCCTTGGCTTTCTGCAAAAGGATGTGGCGAGCCACCACATCCTTATGCTGAGAGGACAGGGAAAATGAGGAGGGCCTGAGGTAAGTGCCCAGGGAACCACATCCAGCCCCCAGGCCTTAGTTTACTCATGCCTGGTATAGCCCTAAAACCCTATCTCAGGGTTTTCTTGGCAAGATTTGTTCAAAGGGATTTTGCATTGCCGCCTTCTGAAGCTAAGAGTGCGTGATTCCCCCAAAATCACCTAGTGATTTCTATGGTTCAAATCCTGGTCTTCTGAGTCCTATTTTTTGTATATAATGTATATCTTAAATGTTTTGGTTGTTTTATTTTTCAGTGTTTTAAAAGGAATTTTAATTGAACATAAATGCTTTCTGATCTCTGTATTTTACATGGTTTTACATGTTCTGTTTTAATCTATATAGTAAATGTCTATATAGTAAATTCGGGAGGGGGGAGGTATAAATCAAAGCAATAAATTAATAAACAAACCATCTAACACTCATGCTACTACACTACACTGGCTCTCTCAGATTGCCAACCACTGTTCTGTTACTAAGCTAACATTTTGACAAATACTCTGGCCATGTTCTCTTGTTAAATGGAGGGGCATGGCTTCCACCTTCTTGCTCAGTTTCCAGTAGCCACAGTGGGAATGTTAGGAAACTAATTAGTGCTGCATAATTAGATGCCAAACAGCTTTAATTTATGAATCTGTCATTCCATTCTTTCTGTTCTGTTGTTTGTGTGTTTTTTAGTCTTCTGTTTAGCACCCAAGTGGTTTCTTTGTGAAAAGATTCAGATTGTGGGGGAGTGGGGAGGGGGTAAAATAATAACTTGTCCAAGCTTTGCTGAGAAGTGAGTGGAAATCCAGTGAAACTATCCTAATTGGGTTTGTGAAGAACAGTTTAAAGCTATATTTAACAATAACCTGCTTGTAAAGATCCTTCTTTAATTTAGCAAAGGGGGTTTAGCTTAAATATTCTAATTCAATAGCAAGTTTAGGATGATCTTGACCTGTAGAAGAGGTATACTCTTTCTGTGAATGTAGAGAAAAGATAACAAATTGAAACATTCACCAGTGTTATATAATCCACTTTTACAGTGAGATTATTAGCATAATTAGATCAAGCATGTAAAATCCAGCTCTGCCACTCTTTATTTGGGCTCCTGTGAAAATCACAGTGGAAAGTACTTCTACATCGGAAACTCAGACAGGTGGTGCAACAAGGGTTGTTTTGGGTGAAATACATGCTTCAGACTCCGCAGAAGCAATAAGTCGTAGCTTTTTGAAAATGCATACGAGTAACCATGTTGAGAATTTGTAATTGATATCGCATTTTCTATTTTGTTTCTGTCTTGCATTATTGTTTTTGATACCAGGCTTGCCTTTGGGTTTTTACCTTCTTGGTTGGGTATTGTGGTTTGAGAAATGCTAGGTATATTTCTGTCTTTTTGGGGTCTCTGCTTCATAGATTGGAGTAGATTTGGTTGTAATGATTAGCCTAGTTAGGCACAATATATGTTGTGACATGTGATAGAAGCTGGAAGCAATTACTGAGTTTTCAAGGTAACATGGTGCTTATATGTTCATTGTGCAGTTGTATGACAATGAACCATACAACCATACGATAAAATGAACCCATAGGGTACATTGATCAAGATGCAAACTTGGTACTTAAGTTGCTGAAAATCAAGCAGAGTTTCTCAAGTGATTCTCAGAGATAAAAACATCAACACAGAAGAAGAGGATATGTTTTTGAGCAACAGGAGCCAAGGAAGTATCTCTCTAGATTAGTAGTTCTCAACCTTTGGCCCTTCAGGTGTTTTGGACTTTAGCTCCCAGAAATCCCAGCCATCTTACCAGCTGTTAGGAATTGTGGGAGCTGAAGTCCAAAACACCAGAAGGACCAAAGGTTTGGAACCACTGCTCTAGAAAATCATTGAATATATTTGCATATAGTGGTACCATTCAAGTGCATACAGCATTGTTATTGATATGAAGATACATGCTATTTCCAAATGTGAAATAATTATGAAGGAATACAAATTGGTGACTAGGCGTGCTATAGTCCCATTTTGTGAAATTGGAATTCTACATAAATTGTTTCCTCCATTGTGATTAAGCTGATCAAACAAGAGATATGATTCACCACATAGTCTCAGCTGTATGGAATATGATGCCACCAACAGATTGCTCCAACATTGCTGTTAAAATCTGCTTTCTGAAGCCAAGCTTTCTGTTACAATGGCATCTGCTCAGTCTATGAAACAGTATCTCAAAAGCCATGGATCTACAGCTCATATTCCTCTGTGTTCAACAAAATAGTCTTTCCTGGAAGCAGGCCTGAATCCTAGCTGCCCAATGGTATAACTTGGTATAGATATGCACATTTGAAATTCAAAAATTGTACTTTATTGGTCCAAGGAAGTACATTGCAATCCACCATAGCTCCTGCTAAAATAAGTGTGTTGATCTTAAAAGTGCAACAAAACTCCTAGGAGCCTCCGGTGGCCAAGGGGATAAAAGCCTCATGACTTGAAGGTTGGGTTGCTGACCTGAAGGCTGCCAGATTCGAATCCCACCCGGGGAGTGTGTGGATGAGCTCCCTCTTTCAGCTCCAGCTCCATGCGGGGACATGAGAGAAGCCTCCCACAAGGATGGTAAAACATCAAAAACATCTGGGCGTCCCCTGGGCAACGTCCTTGCAGATGGCCAATTCTCTCACTCCAGAAGCAACTCCGGTTGCTCCTGACACGAAAAAAACCCAAAAAACTCCCCCCTCCTTCTCCCCCCTTTCCTCCTTTTGAATAGTAGGCCTTTTTCTTTTGCTATCTAAATGCTATTTCAAGCGATATCCACTAGAGGGAATCAAAACCCACAGAAATAATTATTTTAGGGTTATTTTAAGATTATAAGATTGTAGCTTATTTACTTGTAACTGATGAGTGATCATCAGAGTCCTGACGTTTAAAGTAAATTGTTGGAAGAAATTAGATAATATATCTAAGACTTATAATATCCCTACAAATTTAATAATTTATGTATGTGGTATCAGCCTATGCAAAAACAGGAAAACAAACTGTGTTATTTTTCCGATGACCTGCATGTATCCCTGAAAGGATCTATTTTGTGGTAGAGCTTACAATGTAGAATGATCTATTCCTACTAACCATGATCTATTCCCCCAACCATAAGAAGTCAAATGTATTGCATCTCTATTGTTTTGTTGTCGTACACTTCTGCATATATACAAGCAGTATACCATTGCCATAATTTATTTAATTTGATTCCAGTTGAGGTTAATATTCTAGATTGCAAGAACAGGGAATATATTATAACCTGGAAAACTGTTAAAATCCTCCAGATTCTCTTTTAATTTGTCTAGATGACCCTTTGTTTGGAATATATCTGCCTCAACAGACTAGTCTTCCTTCTGACAGTTGGATTATAAAGCATGTCAATTAAAATTAAAAGAAGAGTAAAAAGCAAAAGTAATCACTGCATTATTCATAATAGATGCAGCACTCATTTTCTTTACTACTTTGTTTTTAAAAAGAACTCTAGACTCCATTGTTAAATCATCTAATCTGTCCCATTTTAGATATCATTTTAGCCTTTTCCGCATATTGGCAGAAAATTGAATTTTCTGGGATTTTAGCTTTTAGGAGCTTTCTAAATTGAGTTCAGCAGAGCGTACACAATTTGTCAGCTCTGAAGTTATAAGGACACCAAGATGCAATAGAGTGTAATTTCCTTTCTATTCAAGGCCTTCGAACTTCACTTTATAATGTAACCCTGGTTTAAATGATTGTATAATATCGGGACTGAATTGGAGAGATAGCAGCTTCTTTTCTACTGAAGTCCATATGGGAAACTTGTAAACTACATGGGTGTCTTATATAACTCAGGATCTGTTGAGTGATGGAATGGCAACGTATTGCTGTCAAGCTGCATGACCTGGCAAAGAGTTTGTGCTCCATATGCTCTGGTACCGCACTCCTTGCTTGGTGTCGATGTTGCAATGTTTGACTAGCATACAAATTGTTGGCACACTGTGCTAGAAAACCAAAGGAAAGAATTGCACTTGCTGGTTGAGTTCAAAAGGGGAGGGAGAGATAGATCTGGACAGAAACTGAAGTTGCCAGGAATACAGAGCAGGCCGTTTTCATTCTGAATTATTGTGGATTCAGGAGTGAACAAAACAGGTAAATTCTTTATAGTGCAATTTTTGTATTGCATTCACACACACACACACACACATATAGAATCCAGGCATTGCAATATCATTAAACAGAAAAGCCTGGGGATCAAGTCCTGCAATATTACCTCAATGGATGTGTGGAATTTTGGGACAAGGCATGTGCATTAAATTCAATACACAATTTGTGGAGATATATATATATATATATATATATATATATATATATATATATATATAGTTATCATTGGCATCATAGAGCCAACAAAATATGGTAGATGCAAATACAATATAGAAATTACACTACCAACAATTTACCCCTCTTATTTCTTCTTAATATATGGCTGAAAACTATCACTACAGGTTTCAAATTGCAGGAAAAGAGATTCCATCTAAACATTAGGAAGAACTTCCTGACAGTAACAGCTGTTTGGCAGTGGAATATGCTGCCTCAATGGGTGGTGAAGCCTCCTTCTCTGGAGGTTTTTAAGTGGAGGTTGGATGGTCATCTGTTGGGGTGCTTTGATGGTACGTATTTTCATGCATGTTAGAATGGGATTGGGATGAATGGTCATTATGGTTTCTTCCAACTCTATAATTCTATGGTTCTACTTTGAGCCTATCTTATCTAGAAATCCTGAATCTGAAAGTCTCCAAAACCTGAAACATTTCACGGTCAGTCACCTGCTTCTGGCCTTTAAGGAAGTGGGCACAGCATTCCTGCTTGTTCATCTCGCAAAGGCTCTCACCCTCTCTTATGCCCTCATGTACCTGCATCTGTTTTTGAGGTGGCAGCTACACCATTTCTGTTCATTTCACTTACAAACTGAATGAGCAGGAGTAAAGCAGCCACTGCCTCAAAGAAGGTAACCACAGAGTCATGCTGGAGGACCTACAGGAGTGGTTCTCAACCTGTGGGTCCCCAGATGTTTTGGTCTTCAATTGCCAGAAATCAGCTGGTAAACTGGCTCAGATTTCTAGGAGTTGTAGGCCAAAACACCTGGGGACCCACAGGTTGAGAACCACTGACCTAGAGATTCCTAGGGATAATCAATTCCATGACTATTCACATCTGCAAATTTAAACTCACAAATGTGGAGGGTTGATTATATCTTATTTGTGTGCATAAGTTGTCCCTTACCTTAGTTCACAATTATTTTCATAATTAAACCTTAGCTGATATAAAGGGTTGATTTTGTTTTCTATTAAAAGTCTATAGATCAGAGTAGCAACATTTCCCAAGAGTACATCAGCATAACACTTCCCCAAAAGGTATATTTATTTTGTTTTGTTTGAGCAATCCTGTAAGTAAGGTATATGGTATATAAAACCATCAAAAGTCACTTCTTTACAGCTGCATTGTGGTCAAAAAAGTATGAAAGGGCCAATGTCCATTACAATTAATGTTTTACTTTGCAGTGATTTAATCATCTTTAAATCAATACACTGACCTTTATCGGTTGCACAATTTAACAGTCTCTTAATAGTGTCTAAGTCACTTGAATCAATCTCTTGATAGCTTTTGTTCACGTCTGATGACATAAAATGAAGGCAGCCTGCACATATGGCTACGCAATAATGGTTCTTCATGGTTTGCCTTTCTTCTACAACCTGAAATATTAATTTCCATGGTTCCTGTAGAAGGTCTTCCAGTAAAACACCTTCCTGAAGTTTTTGGTAGCTTCTAGCATGATGCCCTTTTGTACATGACGTCAGTTTGTCCATTTCATAATTTGACAAATGTGCAATGTGTACTATGGTTGCAATCCACATCTCTCGGAAAGCAGTGGCTTTCTCACACGCTACATATAAAATGATTGCCCCATTTGTCTTCCTGCATAATTGAACCTTTCACCTGAACAAATGAAAGCATTTCTTCACAATGTCCTAGAATTATACTTGGCTGCTGTCCAGTAAGATAGCGCTGACAGGTTTTCTGAGATAAATATGAAGAGGATGCCTCATATGGAACTATACTATTGGTATATTATCTGTAAGCAGAGGTGAGGATTTTGCTGACCTCTGTTGTTGAACTGTAGTTCCTAGTTTACTTCATTATGTTGGAGAGGATTGCTTAAAGTTGCAGTCCAAGGACTGCACCATTCTCTGCTAATCTAGACCAGGACTTAGAATCATAGAATTATAGATTTGGAAGAGACCTCATGAGCCATCCAATCCAACTCCCTGCCAAGAAGCAAGAAAATCGCATTTAAAGCACCCCCAACAGATGGCCATCTAACCTCTGCTTAAAAGCCTCCAAAGAAAGAGCCTCTGGGGCAGAGAGTTCCACTGCTGAACAGCTCTCTAACTTAGTGTGACACCCCTGGCTGCGAGAGCACTGGAAACCAATACACCGAGGCCAATAAACAATCTAATATCTTTATTAAGGAATTAAGAAATTAAAACGAAAACAAGCAGAAGATATAGTTCATCAATAGACCTTTCAGGAAAGGTCAAATATAGTCCAGTAATATATTGTCCAATGTATAATATTAGAGTTTAAAGTTTGTAATCCAAAAACCGAAACACACTCAAACTTCCAAGCAGTTTGAGTGGGGAAAACGTCCAAGTCTTTTGCTAGAGTTCAATGTAAGTCCAAGGCAAGGTATTGAAGACAAGGCTGGAATCACGGCCAGGCAAGGCAAGGAAACATGGCCAGGCAAGGCACGACTAGACTGGAAGGTAGTGGAACTAAACGCGGTCCACACTTGGCTGGAAGTGAAGTTGATCCTCCAACTGACACGTTGACTCCGCGCTGGCTAGCCAGCACACAGAACTTTTAAGGAACTTCAAATCTTTTCACAGAGCAGGTGTCCAAATGCTCTTTTCCCAAGGGAAAAGAGCTAAAACAACATCTTCACCAGATGCGATCCTCCCTGAGAGTTCTCAGGGGAAAACAGGTTAATCAGCAGATTCTCTAGCTGCTAATCGCGTGCTCCTTCTCCTGCCAGCTTTCTCAGACCTGCAAGTTTCCCAAAATATTCGTCTATCAAAGGGAGGGGAACTGGTGGGAGAAGGCTCTGTTTCAAGGGCCTTTTTAATGAGCTGTGGACTAGAATTGTCAATAGGAAGCAGCTGGAAAGAGGCAGTGTCTTGCTGAATCAGCACAAACTCCATGTCCTCGTCACTGTGGTCCATAATGGAGGCAGGATCACGGCCCAAGGGGTCAGGGGACATCACACTTAGGAAGTTCTTCCTAATGTTCAGGTGGAATCACCTTTCCTGTAGTTTGTACTTCTTAAGCTTTTCCCACTCATGACCCCTTTCTGTCTGATAAATTTTTATCTGACCCCAGGTATATGGGTATATAAAATAGAAATAAAAATCAAAACATTTACTGATCAATATTTAGCATTTGTAAGGCATGCTAGCAGGCTGATTTTCTTTTTTATGAAGTCCAATTGAAGCATCCTTTGCAGAGCCCACTGTAAATACTGCACAATAGATTTGTGTACATATCTAAAACAAGCACTAGATGATGATCGGAAGCTTCTTATGGTTGCCAGTTTTTCAGGACTCCTTCACTGAGCTAAGGGGACATCATTTGGGGATGGGATCCACTGTTTAAGAAGCAGCGATCTAGACTAACCGGTGGTAGAGTTCCAGATTTTCAGACAGAGGCCTGTCCCAGCTTTCGTTGGAGAGGTCAGGCTATAATTGAAACCTTTTGCATTCCAAAAAAATTATGTTGCACTGAAGAACTATGGGTCTTCCTAGAGATTTGACTGTAAATGTTGTTGAACTACATACAGTTCCAAACAAGTGTCCAAAACTGCCAATTATGAGGGTCAAAGGGAGGGTTTCCTATTTCTCTTTTCAAAAAGGCTTTGTGTATATTGCCTTCACCTTTCATGTTCAGTTCTACCCAACTTTTCTCCATCCCTTTTGTGAGGAAACTGAATGCTTGTCGGCCAGGAAGAGCTGAGAGCATGCAGGGGGAAGACATTCTTCATAAAGTCCTAGGTTTGATGTGATAATCTCAGAAATGTCCTTTAGATGCCCTGAAGTCAGCTGATTTGTGTGTGTGTGCTTGCTTTCCATGCAAATACAGGCTTTGATAAATGGATAATGTTTTACCAATGTGTTCCAGATTAGGATGTTCTAAAAGCTTTTGCTAAGTAGCACAGGTATGGTGATTTTAGCCTTGTCCTTTGGTGGATTTCTGTTATAAAAGCATGGTATGTTTATCCTAGCAAACAACGGTTTTATTTTATTTATTAGCAACATTTATATCCCGCCCTTCTCACCCCGAAGGGTACTCAGGGCGGTTTACAAGTATATTTAGATACAATATATTATATTATATGACTATATTGCAATATTATTAGTAATATTGCATGTAATATAAATATACAATTATAATAGTGAATTATAATTATTATTACATTGTATTACATCATAATATTATTATTATTAATATTACATGTATATACAATATATTATTATATTATTATATATTATGGAGCCCCGGTGGCAAAGTGTGTTAAAGCACTGAGCTGCTGAACTTGCGGACCAAAAGGTCCCAGGTTCAAATCCCAGGAGCGGAATGAGCGCCCGCTGTTAGCCCCAGCTCCTGCCAACCTAGCAGTTCGAAAACATGCAAATGTGAGTAGATCAATAGGTACCACTCCGGCGGGAAGGTAACGGCACTCCATGCAGTCATGCTGGCCACATGACTTTGGAGGTGTCTATGGACAACGCCGGCTCTTCGGCTTAAATTGGAGATGAGCACCAACCCCCAGAGTCAGACATGACTGAACTTAACGTCAGGGGAAAACCTTTACCTTTTTATTATATATTATTATATCATTAAATTGATACAGGAGACATGGTAGAAAGATGTTTTCCTGGCCCCACCTTCTTCATTCTGGTCCTTTGGTGGATATCTGTTATAAAAGCACGGTATGTTTATCTTAGCAAACAACAGTTGTCATTTTAATAGGTGCTGCTGTTGTTGTTGTTAGTGTTTTATAGCTTTTCCTCATTATTAAGGTTAAAATGCAGCTAGCAATCGTATATAAAAACACCCACAATCACAAATGCCTAAAATCACAAATCTAAAACCACAAATTATGCATTTAAAATTTCAAAAAGCTGAAACTATAGACTACACGTGTTTTTCGTGTCCTCAAAAAAAGTTAAATGAACATTGATTATTCCCTAAAATCTTGTACAAGCTGATTAATTTTAATTGCTGTCTGATAAAAATCAGGGCCAACTGGATTCTGACAGAAGGAAGTTCCACAACAGGACTGCCACTGCTAAACAGACATTTCCAGCCCTTGTGCTAATTGCTGATACTGTATAAATCACTTCAGTGCTGGAATTCTGTTGCGGATCAGGCTAGTGAAAAATAGTGTGCAAGTGTTGAACATTTTTGGAGCTTAGGTGCAATTTCTCATGAGGACGACAAATCAGCAAACCAAGGGACATGTTGCTTTTTCTCTCTTTTTCCACTTGGCTAATCTTATGTGACAAGTAGATTCAAGAACAAGTGACCCATTGTGCAATTGGTTATGCAACTGATCCAGTGTACTTACACTGGTGTATCTTTTGCTATGCTAAAGACAAAGTTATAAGCTTTTGGAAGATCAAATTAGACACTACATGAAAGAAAACTAGGGACCTTAAGCAAGGCTCCCATTTGACAATTCTGTTTGATTAAGACAGATCTTTTCTCTTTGGCATTTTGTGCAAGCTAACTCAGAATGATGGACCCCATTATAAGCAGGTTTGGGTTTTTGTTTTTGTTTTTTTTTCCAAACTGTTTTAAGAAATTTGATGTGGCCTTCTTCCAAGGCTGGGATAGTGTGACTTGCCTGGGGTCACCTAAGTTCTGGCCCCAATGCTCAAACCACTACACCTCAGTTCCTTCTTCAATCTCTGCTGTTAATCAGTGGTTCTCAACCTGTGGGTCTCCAGGTGTTTTGGCCTACACCTCACAGAAATCCCAGCCAATTTACCAGCTGTTAGGATTTCTGGGAGTTGAAAGCCAAAACATCTGGGGACCCACAGGTTAAGAATCACTGTGTTCGATAAAATAAATCAAGTGCTGGATCTAGGAATTGTATTTTTATAGCTCTACAACCTTTCCAGTGAGCCCCCAGTGGCACAGTGGGTTAAACCGCTGAGCTGCTGAACTTGCTGACTGGAAGGTCAGTGGTTTGAATCTGGGGAGCAGGGTGAGCTCCCGCTGCTAGACCCAGCTTCTGTCAACCTAGCAGTTCGAAAACATGCAAATTTGAGTAGATCAATAGGTACTGCTCCGGCAGGAAGGTAACGGTGCTCCATGCAATCTTGCTGGCCACATGACCATGGAAGTATCAATGGACAACGCCGGCTCTTCAGCTTAGAAATTGAGATGAGCCCCAACCCCCAGAGTCAGACACGACTAGACTTAATGTCAGGGGAAAACCTTTACTTTTACCTTTACCTTTCCAAATGTCATCTTAAAAGAGCTTTAGTAGTGCACCTTAGCCTTGTATGATAAAGATAAATTGCAGTTGTAAAACAAAAATGTTATAAAGGTACATATTTCAAAGGATGTATCTGTAGTGTTGGATTAATACAGTTTGATACCATGTTAACCATGGCCCAGTGCTATGGAATCTTGGGAGCTGTAGCTTTAAAAGGTCTTTAGCCTTCTCTGCCAAAGAGTGCTTGTGCGTCACCAAATGATAACTCCTATGATTCCATAGCAGGGAGCAATGACTGTTAAAGTGCTGTCAAACTGTATTAACTCTACAATGTAGATGCACTGTAGAGTCAATTTTCACACTTGGGAAGCAGCAGACATCTATACAATTACAAAGTAAGATCCAACAGATTTGTTAAGCAATGCAACTGAATCTACTAGTGAAACTGACAGAAGAGAACAGACTCCCATTGTTCTAGCAAATGTGACATTGGATGTAGGTTACAGCCCTGATGACAAGCTCTTGAGGAGGTCTGGATGGAACACAAAAGAAGGCAGCATAACTGTAGCAAACCAAGACTGTTGCAGTAACAAAGCATTGATGCTGAATGTCTCAAAGTTGTTACAGTTACAACTGGAATAACAACTGGTGGCATATGCCTCTGGTGGAGAAAATTTTGTTGTTTGTCATCAAGTCATTACTGATTTATAGTGACTACAGCAAATTGAGTTTTCTTTGCAAGATTTGTTCAGTGACGCGGGGTGTTTGCCTTAACTTTGCTCTGAACATGGTTTACTGGGGATTACAAATTTAGCTTCAAAGTTGTAGTCCTACATTTAAACCAATATACCATGCTTAGTCTCTAGAATAAAAACAGTCGGCAAATTTAATTAATCTCTTCAAATCACCTTTAAGGGACAATTTAGGATTACTGCCTCTTTGAATCTATTTTGATACCATTTTGAAAAGATTTATCACTCAGTCAGGCTGGATATATTCTGCCATATAATCCAGTATCTGATCCAAGATTATCTGAACTGGATTATATGAGTCTGCCATATAATCCAGTTCAAAGCAGATAATCTGGAGTCAGAAACTGGACTCCATGTCAGTGTAGAAGGGGCCTCAGTGTGACCCAGCCAGCTTCCCTGCTTACATCCCACCTCCAGAAGTGTGTTGGGTTCGTTGCCCTCCCCTCCACCCCCAAGTCACCAGTGAATTGCATAGATAAGTGTGGATCTGAATGATCTCCGATCTCCTCAGTACAAGTTCAACACCACTGAACATGTGAGCTGGCTAAATGGCCATGCGGACATCTATGAGGACAGATATAGTTGCAACACAATGCTTTTCTGGCTGGCAGCTTTAAAATGTAAATCATTACATATTTACTAGGGGTCATGACAGTGGGAACATTTCCCAAGCACTGCTTTAAATCCGTGACATGGTTAGTCCCAACTAGCGTAATGTCATTGAATACAGGATTAATTGATGAGTCAACACATTGGTACATTCCTTTGATTCAGTGGATCTACTCTTATTGAGATTGTTTTAGGTGGTAAAGATGTGCCAATCACTAAGGTTATATCTACATGGTAAAATGGATACAGTTTGGAACAACTCTAACTGCCATTACTCAATGCTATGGAACCTTAGGAGAAGGTTTTTAGCCTTCTCTGCCCTATAGGGCTGTTGTCTTGTTAGACTTCAGATTTCAGGATTCCACAGCATTGAGCCGTGGCAGTTAAAGTGATGTCACACTGCATCAATACTACAGTGCAGATGAACCCTAGGATGGTATCCTCGTTCTCATTCTTCCAGTAATTGAAAACTTTCAACAATTTTCAATGAATATCTCGAATCTCAACCAATTCAACATAGTTTGTGGCAGCCACAAAAACAAAGTTTCTAGAGTATAACAACTACACTCAAAGTAGGTACTATACAATTAAACAGGAAATAATATTTCAAACCAGGAACAGAAAATATTTCTGGGTTGCTGTGAGTTTTCTGGACCCTATGGCCATGTTCCAAAAGCATTCTCTCCTGATGTTTTAACTACATCTATGGCAGGCATCCTGAAAGGTTGTGGGGTCTGTTGGAAACTAGGCAAGTGGGGTTTATATATCTGTGGAAGGTTCAGGGTGGGAGAAAGAACTCTTGTTTTTTTGAGGCAAGTGTGAATGTTGTAATTGGTCACTGTGATTAGTATTGAATGGACTTGCAGCTTCAAAGTCTAGCTGCTTCCTGGCTGGGGGAATCATTTTTTGGTAGGTGTTAGCTGGCCTTTATCATTTCCTGTCTGGAATTCCCCTGTTTTCTGAGTATTCTTCTTTATTTACATATACCATGCAACTGTGGACAGGTCTACATAGGGGCCATCAAACACAGTGATGCCCAAAGACGAATCAATGAACATGAAAGACCCCCAGAATAATCCAACCAGAGAAGTCAGCCATAGCAGAGCACTTAGTGAACCAACCTGGGCACAGAATATTATTTGAGAACACCACAGAAATGCTGGACCACTCTAACAACCACCATGTCAGACTACACAGAGAAGCCACTGAAATCCACAAGCATGTGGACAATTTCAACAGAAGGGAGGAAACTATGAAAATGAACAACATCTGCTTACCAGTATTTAAAAACTCTGAAATCAGGATAGTAAACAAATAACATCATTCAGAAAACAGGGAAATTCTAGACACAAAACAATCAGGGCCAACTAACACCTCCCAACAAAGGATTCCCCCAGGAAGGAAGCAGCCAAGCTTTGAAGCTGTAAGGCCACTCAATGCTAATCAAGGTGATTAATTGAAACATTCAACAGACAAGAGTTCTTTCTCCCACCCTGGACCTTCCACAGATATATAAACTTCACTTGGTTAGTTTCCAACAGATCTTATAACCTCTGGTGATGCCTGCCAAAGATGTAGGCGAAACGTCAGGAGAGAATGCTTCTGGAACATAGCCATACAGCCTAGAAAACTCACATCAACCCAGTGATTCCGGTCATGAAAACCTTCAATAACACATTGACTTCAGGTTTGCTCCATCACGTGCATAGGAAAATAGCAAAGCAAAGCAATGTTACAACCTGTGACTTAATGAAACTAGTGACGAGATTTGCAAAAGACATTTTTATGTGGTTTTCTCAAAAAAAAATTACACCTAAAATAGTGTGGAAAAGCACCACAATGTGGTGGGGGTGGGAACCGTTTGGGGTGCATCTAGACTAGAATTAATGCAGTTTGACACTACTGTAGCTGTCAGGGCTCAAGGCTATGGACTCGTGGGAGCTGTAGTTTCAGAAGGTCTTTAATTTTCTCTACCAAGGAGTGCTGGTGCCTTACGAACCTACCATTCTCAGGATCCCACAGCCTTGAGCCATGGCAGGGAGAGTGTATTATTTTTTTGCCCTTGCTTCCCTCTTTGCCCGGCTCTGATCCGCAGGGGGCGCCCTGCCTTCCTCTCGCTTTCTGTCCCAAAGTCCACCCTTCCCGCGAACCATTTTATTGCAGGGAGCCACAGCTCCGCCGCCCAGAACCAGGTTCGTTGCCCTCGGAAGCGCCCACAAGAGCTGCCTTCGTGCCCGCGACCTGGCCGTGAAAGCGCCGTGGATCCAGCGTCTCGCTTCGCCTCCCGTGGGTGCCAATCTCTCGTTCTACCTTAAGGATGGGGCGATCACGCGGCCTCCTCGTGGCCCTGGGGCCAATGGCAAGAGGCGGCTGGACGGCGCCGGCCAACCGGAGCGCCGCCTTTGCCACACCCCTCTTGGGCCAGCCAATGGGGACGCAGGGCCGCCGAGCGCGCCTCCTGATTAGGGAGCCTTTGCAATTGTTGTGGAGAGGCGCTGCTGCTGTTGCTGCTACGCGCGGGATTGGAGCTTCTCTTGCCGAAGGGAATCCGAAGCGGGGATTTGGTTTGGCTGCGGGAACAATGGACGGCAAGAAGTATGTGGTCAACTTCGGCGCCGGACCCGCTAAGTTGCCGCGGGCGGTAAGTACTTTCCGCGGTAGGAAAGTTGAGATTGGCTTGGGTGCAATGTGCATCCACACTGTAGAGTAAATGCAGTTTGACACTGCTTTAGTTGCTACGGCGCAGTGCTATGGAATCTGTAGAATCTGTAGTTTCAAAAAAGTCTTTAGCATTGTCTTACCAAACATGCTGGCGTCTCATCGAGCTACGAAATCGCAGGATTCCATAGCACCGATCCATGGCCATGAAAGTGGTGTCAAACTGCATTCATTCCACAGTGTAGACGCACCTTTAGACAAAGACTACATCTGAGCCCCCGATGGCATAGCGGGTTAAACCGCTGAGCTGCTGAACTTGCGGACCGAAAGGTCGCAGGTTCGAATGCGGGGAACGGAGTGAGCGCCCGCTGTTAGCCCCAGCTTCTGCTAACCTAGCAGTTCGAATACATGCAAATGTGAGTAGATCAATAGGTACCACTCCAGCGGGAAGGTAAGGGCGCTCCATTCAATCATGCCGGCCACATGACCTAGGAGGTGTCTATGGTCAACGCCGGCTCTTCAGCTTAGAAATGGAGATAAGCACCAACCCCCAGAGTCGGATACGACTGGACTTAATGTCAGGGGAAAACCTTTACCCCATAAGTCCAATGTCGACAACAATCCTGATATTACTAGCTTCCTCCTCCCTTTCTTTGTGGTGTGAAAAGCAGCATTTCAAGCTCTTCGGGAGAGCAAATGGGTGGCATGCTCTCCACTTCCAAGGACATCCCCAAACATCTGTCAAGACATTGCAGGGTCTCTTCTCTCTCTTTCCTCTTTTTGTCTCCCATAGTTTCTGCTTTGTCTTTCAGGGATTCAAAGGGGCATATTTTTGTTTGTTGTGGATTTTAAATTGTTTATTTAAATGTGAGCTGTTTTGAATCTCAACACTAATAGATAAAACATGATGATGATGATACTTTGGTCAGGAGAAGCCGGAAAGGGGATCTATTGAGAAACACCCCTCTTTTCAGTTGTCCTAGCTTTTACTGTGTCTCAGGGCCCTTCTACACTGCCATATAATCCTGAATATCCTGTCAGATCATCCACATTATGGAGGCCCTTTCCACACACAGACGAATAAAATCCCATAGTTTTAAATAAATATCTGTTTTGAACTGGATTGTATGGCAGCGTGGACTTGGATAACCCAGTTCAAAGCAGAGTGGAAGGGCCTTTAGATCACCAATGCACCCATTAAAACTAGGATCCCTCCCACACTGCCATATAACCCAGAATATCAAGGCAGAAAATCCCACAATATCTGCTTTGAACTGGGTTATCTGAGTCCACACTGCCATATAACCCAGTTCAAAGCATATAATGTGGGATTTTATTCAGCTGTGTGGAAGTTAGGCCCAACTTCCCCAGCCCTTCCCCACCTAAAAACATAATCATTCAACAAATAATTAAACAGTTAAAATGGACTTCCACTTTCAAGACATACAATGGAAATATTATTGTCACCCCACTCACTACTTATTTTAAGATCCTACTTTATTCTATTTTGCTATCTCAATATCTTAATCTTAAAAATCCATAAAAATTATTTATAAATGAGGAAAGGGTTCCTATTCTTTTGAAAAATTGGCAACTGATTTCTCCTTTCTCAAACAAGAAAACGTGCCCATTTCTGCCAGTTCTAGAACTTTTACAACCCAGTCTTCTTTTGAGAGTAGTTTGAGCTCATTGTTGGATGGGACTGCTTCAGAACTTTAAAAACATATGTATTTGCTTTTAAGAAAAGCAGCAATTAAAATGCCAAGAAAAGGGTTTTGGTTTTCCTGTTTTTCCAGTTCAGAAAGCCAGAATATAGGGATTGCTTGAAGTTGGGAGAAGGCAGCAGTCTTATCCGTTTTGTGTGTGCATTCTGTAGATGAGGATTTAAAGAATCCATTGTCTTCTGTTAATGAAAGAAACCTTTGTGAATATGTAGGGCAGAAGATGATCTTAAAGGGCACATTACTTTAATGTCAGATAGTTTTACTCAGACTGTAGAATCATATCTATACTATGCAAGCTGTGGACATCTCTTCATAAGATTGCATCAGCAGCTGCCTCAATCCAATCACATCTGGAAGAGGTGTGGCTTTTGTTGGATATATCCAGTTTTCCAGCTTTCTGTAAGAACTGTATGCCTAAGCAGTTTTCAGCAGTTTAATTATTGTTGCATACTGTTTAGACCTAGTGCAATCTAGGCCCCTTCTACATTGCCTGATAATCTAGATTATCTGCTTTGAACTGGATTATAAGTAAAGGTAAAGATTTCCCCTGACGTTAAGTCTAGTCATGTCTGACTCTGGGGGTTGGTGCTCATCTCCATTTCTAAGCCGAAGAGCCGCCGTTGTCCATAGACACCTCCAAGGTCATGTGGCCGGCATGACTGCATGGATCACGGTTACCTTCCCACCAGAATGGTACCTATTGATCTACTCATATTTGCGTGTTTTCGAACTGTTAGGTTGGCAAAAGCTGGGGCTAACAACGGGAGCATACTCCACTCCTTGGATTCAAACTGCTGGTTTAACTCACTGTTTTCGAACTGCTAGGTTGGCAGAAGCTGGAGCTAACAGTGGGCGCTCACTCCGCTCCTGGGATTTGAACCTGGGACCTTTCGGTCTGCAAGTTCAGCAGCTCAGTGCTTTAACACACTTCGCCACCAGGGCTCCGATTATATGGATTATATGGCAGTGTAGAAGGGGCCTTATATAAAGAAGGTTTTTATGCACAGTTCTTATACTGTTAGTTAGTTTTTCTTATCAGTGAAGAAGCTTTGACATTTCACAAGGCTTGCACATAAATGCATGTATGCAGAAATGTGTAGAAATGCCTATATTTTAAAGATTTTCACTCAATATGCCCAATATTAGCATGAAAACTTGACGGTAAATTATCTCTAGTTAATTGTCTAAAATGACTATCCAAATGGTGAAATTCAAGAAAAAAATGTTTCAAATACCTTAAGGAATGATAGAACCTAGAATCAAAAAATGAACTTATACTCAGAAAACGAAAGAAAATGGGAGCCATTGTTTTCCTAATAGTATATTCCATTATCTGGCTGCTGAAAATCCAGTGTAGTGTGGTGGTTTGAGTGCCTACAATTTCAGAGACCAGGGTTAGATTTTCTGCTTGACCATGGAAACCCACTGGGTGACCTTTAGCAAGTCATGCACTCTCGGCCCCAGAAAATGCCATGGTAGAACCTATCAAGTTGCCATCAAGTTGGAAGTGACTTGAAGACAAACAACAACAACAGAACTCTAGAACTAGGGCTCCATGTTGGAATTCCCAAAATATGGTTCAATTATATCACACTATGTAACAAAATCTTGAATAAGTTCATGTTCCTGGTTTGAGAATAATATTTCCTGTTTAATTGTGCAGTACATACTTTGAAAGTAGCTGTTATACTTCAGAAACTTCTTTTTGTGGCTGCCAAAAACTATGTTGAATTGGTTGAGACTCTGAGATATTCACTAAAAACTATAGCAAAACGTACTGCAGGACGTCCCACTAAAACAAAGTTTTTATAATTTAAAAAACCTTTTCCATGATTTTATGATAGAACCAATTAGGAAATGCCATTTATAACCCAGGAACAAAAGTGTGTTACTAAGGGCCCTTCCACACAGCCATATAACCCAGCATATGAAGGCAGATAATCCACAATATCTGCTTTGAACTGGGTTATCTGAGTCCATGCTGCCATATAACCCAGTTCAAAGCAGATAATGTGGGATTTTATTCTGCTGTGTGGAAAGCGTCATGAACCCTTGGGGTCTTTTCAAAGTTCTAATGACATTTATGTCTTTCTTGTATCCAAAGTTATCTAAAAGCACAACTAAACCCGTATGAAAAATTGAATGCAGAAGTACAATAGCTCTAATGATAGAAAAGAAAGTTGCCTACAGAACTATCCAGTTTTGGTCTCTGATATCTCTGGTATCCCCCTACAAAAGACCAGATGATCTATAAGACCACTGCCTGAGTCACAGTAAAGTTACGAAATTGCATCCCTTGAACTGGTATAGTTATGTTTATGTTCCGATAAATCTTGCAAAACATTCATATCTTTATCTAGTATCCTATGCATATTTATAACATAAAATAGGAGTGGAAATCATGTAACCATTAGATTTTGTTGAATTGTAACTCATCGTATTCCTCACTATTTCCTGTGCTGGCTAGGGCTGCTGGTCATTGTAGTCCAGAAATATCTGGAGGGCTACATGATTGTCACTATAATATAAAATATCCTGTGTGGAAAGTGTATAATTTGCTATTGACATGTGTTGAATTTATATGTTTTGCAGGTATTATTAGAAGCCCAGAAAGATCTGGTGGATTATAAAGGCCTTGGCATTAGTGTTCTCGGTAAGGTATCCTATTAATCTCTTTTAAGGAGATTTTAAAAAATTGTTTTAAAAGGAAAGGAAGAAATAAATGCTATACAATTTACCCCTGATGTTCACAGTTTCAAACTAGTTTTTTTTAAAAAAAATAAAAATCTGTGTATTTTGAATTATTTCCTCAGAAATATGCATTGGCCAATATACCGATTTGAGGTTGACATAAAAATAAAACTTCAGTAAACTAAACAGTAATACTAGAATTAGCAATGATTTCAACTTAAAACCAAATAGGGATTAAAACATTTGTGTCATATGTTTGTTCCACACATTTTGCACAGGACACCATACACTGTGTGTTTTGCTGGTCGTGATATCATCCCATTTCTAAATAATTAGCTTTTGAAGAATGTTTGCCTGAATAGATCCATGGTCAGCCAATCAGATTCATCCTTCAGTTTTGGTATTAGTCCTGTTTAATCTTCCACCCATATTGCAAAACAGCATCTCCAGATGTTTTTTGCCTTTGGTTTCCATCAGTCCCAGCCTATATGGGCCATAGACCAAAATTCTGAAAACTGGTATCCAAAGGTCATGAAGAACTTCACATTGGGATAAGCTGTTCTATCTTAGTCTTATAGCAGTTGTAACAGACTGAAACCTTTATCTTGATCTAGGAATTTCCTAATGGATATAAGATGCCTTAGCCTTGAGATGGGTACACATGGAGCCCCGAGTCTTGAAGGGGCTGCTCTATTCACTTCAGTGCAGTAATGGTATTTCTGTGTGAATGTGATTCCTATATCACAGACCTTCTGACTTCCCTTAAAGATATGAGGCAATGTGTATTCAATGAAGTCACAGATACATGTGATGACATGGGGAGCAGGATTAAAAAATTGGGGTCTGCTGTAAGGCCCATAAACAGAGAGTTAGTTCAGGCTCCATATTGTCTTTGATACTCCAAATTAATTACTTTTGTTTGTATGTCATATGGTTTTTATTGTAGTGTGCTTCATTTATTTCCTTTGTCCTAGAAATGAGTCACAGAACGTCTGACTTCTTAAAAATCATCAAAGCAGCTGAAAATGGCTTGCGGGAGCTTCTGTGAGTTACTGTTTTTTAAAATTTCTATTGACACCATAAAAAACTTCTTTTTGATAACATCATAGCTCTAGAACAGCTCTCTCGCACACACCAGCATGAGAAATTCCTTTATAGAAGTTGAAAGTGTTTCCTTCATTGATATGGAAATGATGCTAAACATTTTCTGCTTTCAGAATGGCTTCATTTATAAACCGATTCAGATATCATTCTTATTACAGGGCTCAATCCACTTATTAGTCACAACTAAAGTGGATCCATAGAACTAATGAGACTTATATACAACGTGCGTTCATTCATTGTACCTAATTCAACTAGAATGGACATTTAGAAGTAGGCTGTACTGTTTTTTAAAAATGATTTTATTCAAACATACAAACAAAGAAAAAACATAAAATACTACAACACAAAATGAAATTAAAACTACAATAAAACATTTTCCATTATGTACAAAAGTGATTAATACACCTTTACCTACAACATACAACCGATACACATTCTAAACAAACACTTACTAATCTATAAGCCTCCTGCCTATTGCCTGTTGATTTTAAATTCTTATTTATTGATCCCTTAAAGTTTCACTTATTTCTACTTTTTTATTTTTAATAATATTCTTCTATATCAGAAAACTAACGGTTGAAGATTGTCTCAATCTCTGCTGTATAAAAGTAATGAATATGTCCCAGTCTTTCTTGAATTTCATCAAAGATTTTTCCTTAATCAACATTGACAGTTTGTCCATCTCCAGTAATTCACATATTTTCATCGGCCAATATTCTTCCGTCAGTATATTTGGTTCTTTCCATCTATGCGCAAAGATCAGTGATTCTCAACCTGTGGGCCCCCAGGTTTTTTGGCCTATAACTCCCAGAAATCCAAGCCAGTTTACCAGCTGTTAGAATTTCTGAGGGTTGAAGGCCAAAACATCTGGGGACCCACAGGTTGAAAATCACTGGCATAGATTATTCTTGCTGCTGTAATCATGTATAATAGTATCTTCCATGTTTCTCATTGGTCATCTAACATCCTCAACAAATACAGTTCAGGTTTCATTGTAATTTTAGCCTTTACAATATCGTTTGTAAATTTTAACCTTTACAATACTGTTGTGGACAGACTACATGTTTTGTGCTAATGTTGTAATAACATACCAGCACCACCGGTTTGATCCATGCTGTACTACATTTGAAACCACTTTTCATTAAAAACCAGTGGGACAGAAGTTACTCTTTCTGTTAAAATCAGTGGGACAGAAGTTAGTAATCACAAGTACATTATGTTGATCAAATGTAATACAGATGTGACTCATATTGGACCCAATCCAATATTTTTCAGGAAAAAAGCAGCATTGGGGGAAAGGTAACTTAAATAGATGAACTAGTGGGAAAAGAAAGATAATGATATTTCATGAACACTTAAAATACTATGGGGCGGGAAAGAAGGGAAACTTCCTTTGGTCCTAATGCAACATGGGGACCACAGAGCCATACCTATTAATTTTAGGAAGCTTCTGGTCATTTCCCCCCTTGTCATTTTTCTACCCATTCAGTATTCTTTTGACCTCTATCAATATATAACCGTGGAGTTAGTTAGCCAGAATATATGTGAGTAAAAGTCAACTTTGCAGAACTCATTGAGAGACTGTAATACGATTTAAAATGCAGATCTTAGCCTGCTCTGAAAGAATGAATCAAGACTATGCCTGACTATCGGCTTTTTGGTATATAACCTGAATACATGAATACTTCCAAATAGGTCTCCTTTTTAGGCACGAGACCCTGGGTGCTGGCTGGGAAACTTTTTGCTTCACTTTTGGCTGCTTTTGTGATCAAATGTTAATAATGGAAATATTACCTAGCACCACTATTCTATCATAAATATACACAATATCATCTGATTTGTAAAGTTAGCCCATAGGGCCTGGAGACCAGCAGAGAATACTATACAGGTGGAGGTTGGAAAAATTTCTGCCTGAAATCCTGGCTGCCAGTCAGAATCGACATCACTGGGCTAAAGGAACCAAGACTCACTCAGTACAAGGCAGTCTCTGACATTCTTATATGATAGTTGTTCCAAACACTCAGAATCTATAAGTTGGTTTCCTAGTATGACTTCAAAATCCCCATGAATATTTTGGAGGCTGGAGAGGGTTGCCAAAATGACATTCATCCACTTAACAAGTTATATTTTTGCTAAGTGCTGTCTGGATTTGATGTTTGCAGAGTATGCAAAGGCCAGAGTCATCCCTAAGGTTCCATAATGTTTTTTGTTTTTTTTAGTATACCAGGGAGCAGGAGATATACACCCCAAAGCTTTTAGCATCCCAAGAGTGTCACCTTGACTGTGCCAAAGTGGGCATAGCTACTATACCTAGAATGAACTTTGAGATTCTGTTTGAGTTCTGCAGTGGACCCTGGGATTCTTGAATGGATAAATTCCACACATCATTAAATTTTTGTGGAGTATCTCAAAGTTCATCTCTAGCTGGTTATAAATAGATGTTACCATTGTCAGTACTCATTCAAGCTTAAGAACGAGTGTGGAATTGTATGCACACTGCTTTAACTCTAATGTTTGTTGTTAGCTTGGGAAAAGATACTTATGTTTTGTGAATCTTTTATTATGTTGATGTTATGGGAGGAAACTACAATATTTCCACTTTGAATTAGCATAGCAGTTGAAACTCTATTTAATATCTCCTAAAAAAGGTGCTTTCTCTACATGATATGAATAACAACAACAAAGGGGAACTACTACGGTATATTGTTATAAATCATAATTCATACTTATTTTTTGGTTCTTTCTTCTTTTGCACAGCAAGATACCAGAAAATTACAAAGTGATATTTCTTCAAGGAGGTGGATCTGGACAATTTAGTGGCATTCCACTAAATCTTATTGGATTAAAAGAAGCAAGGTGTGCCGATTATGTGGTGACTGGCGCATGGTCAGCAAAGGCAGCTAAAGAAGCAGAGAAATATGCCAAAGTCAACCTTGTTCATCCTAAACTCTCTAGTTATACAAGTGAGTTAACTTTAATTTTAACATGTAATCACTACAAGCATAATTCTTTTTTAAAATCTGGTTTGAATGATTTGATAAAACTGTGTGAAATATATGGCCCCATACAAACAGTGCGTAAGAAACACATTGTCTAAGGCTGAATCTACACTGCCAAGTAATGCAGTTTAAACTGCATTATATGGGTCTGCAGTGACCATATAATGCAGTTCAGACTCCATTATTTGGCAGTGTAGATACAGCCTAAGAAAAATTGGGATGGGTTAGAGTGCAGTTGTGTATTGGAGAGGAAAAAAAACAGCTACTGAAATGGTGGGAAAAATAGTACATGGTGATTAAGATCAAAACTGTGATGCAGTTTGACAAGAGTGCTAGGTCAGAAATAATTAGAAATATAAACAATTACGACAGCTTACTGCATAAAGAAAAGTATTTTGATCTGTTCCTAGAAAAAATACACAGATTCCTGCATTTGATATATTTTAGAACATCCTTTATCTCTTCACTAGAAAATGTAGGCATCATAGTTGCAGAGAAAAGCATGAGACAGAGCAAACAATACCAAAGCTAGATTTGGCAGGGATTCGTTCTGCTATTTTGGAGGGACATTCCAGTTTTTTTTACAGCTTTATGGCCCTTCTGATGCTTTTTATCACAAGTTCCTGCTTTTATTTCCAAACTGTAATCAAACCTGTAAATGAGAGCATGGAGGCAAGTATATGCCAGTTGCTTGATTATTGCCATGAAAACAAAGTGCTGAATCTTTTAATTTTTTTTGGCTTGCAAAAACTCATGGTTTTTCTTAAAGCTGCCAGATTTTATCATCATCTTCAGGATTTTTCGAAAAGAGAGTCTAGGCTATAGAAGTGATAATTCAAAGACTTACCAGTTTGTCTCTGACCAGGAAAATATTGTTATTCAAAACATAGGTGAAAGCAAATAAGTGAAAGTACTTTGAGAATTGCCTTATTACTGATTCCTCTCACCTGTGGAAGCCTTTCAGGCACACAGAATGTTTCTTTATGAATTATGCAAAAAATGCCCAAGAAACATTAAGTTTCTTTGAAGTTCTGAAAAATGGTCATCATGGCATGCTGTGTGGGAAATAAATCTTAAATCCAAGATGGATATTTCTATAAAGAGCTATACCCTGAACAACTGATCCTCATTCATCAGCATCTGTAGTGAAACATAGTATCTGGGTCAGAATGTCCTGTCCTAATTATTGTATTTTAGGGATGCTTTCATACATTACTGAGAAGTACTGACATAGCATGTATCATTCTACCAATGCAAAGTAGTTCGTTTTTGTGCCGTGAAATGGGCAGATTCCTGAAGTATGCAAAGTCTATTTCAATAGGGTCTGTGTGTATAAAGTGCAACTCCCACATTATGACAGTTATTGCAAGTGTGCCGTTGGTGCTTAGATCTATGAACAGGCAATCTCAAGATCTAAATCCAGCATCAAGCTGGACTTTCTTCTCCTGCTGCATGTTGTCCTCTTTTTTCTTTTTTCTTGCGGAAAAAAATACACACATAGAAAAATACAATCTTAATATTCCACAATCAAAATACAAGTATTTTTTCCCAATCCTCCACATTCTCACCCATGAACTTATCCTTACGTAATACTTATCCTGCTGCACGTTGTCCTCCATGTTGATGTTGTTGTTGTTGTTAGTATTGTTATATTCTGCTTTTCTCTCTTGATTGAGATCCAAAGCAGCTCTAGCTTTTCCCCCCTGAGAGAAACCATTCTGATGGGTCCCTGCATCTGACTCCAAAAGGGTTATGTTAGATAACATCTGTGTCATAGTGAATGGTTGCAATTCTATCTTTCTCTGTGTAAAGAGAGAGAGAATAGATAAGAAGCCTAAAATGCATATTAAGTTGCAGATTCGCTTTTGATTTGCATGTTAATGGCATTTTTAATTACTGTATAGCCTCTTTTGGCATCCAAAAGCCAGCAAGCATTATCACCTCCTTTTAAGACACTATACAGTGTTACTTTTCATCCTCTCAGTTTTCCTTGTTTAACAATAGCAGTTTCCCCCTCTGTAATAAGTCCAAGCTTTAATCTACTTTGCTGGCAAAGCAACAGAAATGTGCAGAACTGAAGTTGCTGTCAAAGTTCACTTTTTAAGGCATACTGCATACACTTTCTTTTGCAGAGTCTGCTGATCCTTATATCTCTGTCTGCTATCTTATCTGCCTTAGAAATCCCTGACCCGAGCACTTGGAACCTTAACCCAGATGCCTCTTATGTCTATTATTGCGCAAATGAGACGGTCCATGGTGTGGAGTTTGACTTTGTACCCGATGTTGGGAAGACAGTTCTGGTTTGTGATATGTCTTCAAACTTCCTCTCTAGACCGGTGGATGTCTCTAAGGTAAAGATTTCAAAGAGCAGAGTTTGCAAAGTGCGACCTAATATGTTGGGTCACTGAGGCCAATTCATTTAATACCTTTAGGAACATCAGGGCATATCTGTGTTACACAGTTTTGTCAATGTGGTTTCAATTCTCTCTCTAAAGTATCCTGGGATCTGTAACTTTCTAATAATTATATCAGTGGCCCTGTTAGCCATCACTTCTCATGTTCCTGCATTTTTTGTGCCTCTTAAGTCTCATTTCCACTTACATTTTGAGACTTTAGACCTGAACCTATGTTGTCTTTTAAAAATAATAATATAAACACTTTTAGCTTCTTTAAAGCAATAAGCTGCTACTTGTACTCCCTACAGTTTCAGGGTTCTGTGATGAGTGCGAATAATGTTTACTTGGTTAGGATCATGAAGTTAAATCCCAGTGAACTCAGTGGAAAGCACTACAAGATTATGGCTGTTTTGAACATGTACACTATGCACCTTAAGCTGGCTCTTGTTTTTCACATTTACTGCAAATGCTAGCATGTTCTTTGGCTTGCCAATAATATTTATGAGCAGTATAAGTGTGGTCCTTTTCATTGTACAGTGATCCCTACAAATTCTTTGGGCTTAGGGGTGCAGCACTCCCATGAACATGAAAAAAAGTGAATAAAACACATTTTAAAAACTTAAGTTGATACCTCTGTAGGAATCCCTAGGTCCTCCAGTATAACTCTATAGTGCAACACTTCCAATATAATTCTTCTGGAAGACATAAATGCCTATAGAAGTGTTCGTTCTAGGAAATCCCTAGGTTCTCCAGACTGACTCTATGGCCAACTTCTGGCAGAAGTTAACCATATAGTCATGCTGAAGGATGTAGAGATTCCTAGAGAGAACATATTAATCAAATCTATGAATAATCAAATCTGCAAAATTACATCCACAAATGTAGAGGGCTGGCTGTACATCCTTTTTCCTGACACAAAGGAAATTGGTATCAAGGGAAATAAACAGCAGCAATCTTTATACGAACTATGAATAGTCTCTTGGCTTCTCCTGAAGCTTTTGGCCCAGTCCATACAAGCTACATTCCCTTGAGTACCTCATATCTCTTACAGAGGGAAGGATTGCTTTTGGCTTTTCAGAATTTTTGAACTTCAGTTCCCAGAAGTTCTATGCAGCATGTCCAATGGTAAGGAGCTCTGAAAGTTGTAGTCCAAAGCATCTGGAAGCCATTGTTTCCCCAGTCCTCGGCTATGGTGTTTTCCTAATTGACTGACTGATATAACCCCTAATTGCAGTTTATAAATGCATTCATGAGTGCAATGTCTATTTTATTTCTCTCCCCATCACCTCTGCTCCTAATATAAAGTTTGGAGTAATTTTTGCTGGTGCTCAGAAGAACATGGGCTGTGCTGGCGTAACGCTGGTAATTGTGCGTGAGGATTTAATTGGCCATGCGCTGAAGGAATGCCCTATAGTGTTGGACTACAAAGTGCAAGTGGAGAATGCCTCATTATACAACACTCCTCCGTGCTTCAGGTAATTTTGCCAAAGTATAGCATTGTTCACCCTGCTAATTACTTGGATGTCATTTACTGTGCAGAGCGTTTTGGGTTTGATAAGTGGCGGCAAAGAGGGCAAACGCAAGCTTGCTGTGTATTAGAGGAGCTGCATGAAGCTCTAACAGCACTCAGGAGAAACCCACTGTGGCCTTCCCTTGAAGTATATTAGAACTGATACAATAATTGTTTCTTTTTTGTAACACATTCAATATACAGTTAATATGTTAACAAATATAGTAAAGAAATGCACAGAAAATAAGGATTAGTAAATATGAAATGATACAGTCTTCCTTCTTAAACTTATGTACAAGTTAAGATCTTATTTAATAACTAACAGATATACTTGTGTATAAATCAACCCCATTTATAAATTGAGGGCAGGTTTTATAGCCAAAAGTATGGATTCTGAAATGACTAGTGGATGAGTTGGGGATCATTTCATGAAGAGGGGAAAGCACCAGCACCATCTTAAATGGTCAACCACTCCTGGTCGCCACTATTATTTTCCCACCTAGGCATTCAAAAATACCCTTTGCCAATCCAGGCACCCAAAAAGGCCGGAAGTGACAAAGAGTGTAGGCTTCTTTTAGATTCTCCTGGGATAGCCCAAGCTTTCACCTTGTGTTATTGTACTCAGAGAAGGGAATTGTTCATTTTACGAAAAGAGTTAAGGTACAGTACTTATTTTGATCCATTTATAAATCAACCTAGATTTGCCATTTGCTCAGAAGATGGTTGTCAAAAGGCTTTCAAGAGCTGAATATATAGAGAAGAGTCTTTGTTTGAAAAGACAATTAAATGGGTGCCATCTGTTCTTCCCATCGTAGTCGTTTTCTCCATTAAGATCTTATTGTTATAGGTCAGCTTTTCCCCAAGTATTACTTTCCAGACCCTGTCCAACCATTTCCATGAGGAGAATCCAATCATGTGGATTCAGTGTTATGTAATTTCCAATTTAGCTGCAACTGTGAGGATATATACAATGCCCTTGATCAAGTTGTCATTGTTTCCATAAGTAGCAATAATAACAAAAGAGTCCTACAAAAATTACTAATTAATTTATCATTTCAGGAATACATATAATTTTTCCCAAGATTCATGAACATTCACATGCACCACTTTTGTGACATTATGCCTCTGTCTTTGCAAATTCTCCAGCAAATTGAAGATACATTGTAGTAGTCTAATTGGGGCCAAGGACCACTTACATTATTTCTTTTAGTGTATTTTCCATCCTTGCTGATGAGATAATTTTGTACAGCAGCACAAACCACAATGTACTGCAGTTACCCTCAGAAATTGCCAGGTTTATATCATTTTTCAGGCTTCCTTTGTTACTAGGACATGATTTACACTGGTTCTCTGTTAGTAGTTTTCATGTGTTATAAACCATAGCCTTGAGTTAAATATGCAAGAGACAGATAAGTCTTCCAAGTTTCTTAGCTGACCTAGGATGACCTGCTTTTAAGTGAAACCAATTTATATCGGTATGGTATAATTTCTGCTCTTCCTTGTGCTAATAGAATTTGATGAAACCTGATTCTAAACAGATTTTCATATTTCTGTTTTTGGAAGTAGATGATTTTATTCTGGTGGAGAAAATAGTGTACTGTTGTGTGTGGTAGATTTGAGAGGGGTGGAGACTTAACTTTTTCTTGACTTGTCCTCAGAGTAGGACTGGCTCCAGTTTTTAGCCTGACTTGGGTTTTGCTTTCCAAAGCAGATTTATACTGGGCAAACAGTATATCTCTTGCTGCAAAACTTGTAGAAAATGCACTCTTGATCAGGGCCATAGCCAGAAGAAAAATTGGGGTGGGGTGGGGGGTTAAAACTTTTTTTGGCGAAACATGAAGAGTAGTTCCATAACGCAAAATAATTTAGAAATCAGGCTCCATCAATAAACTTCAGTGGACACTCAAGACAGATAAACTTCAGTGGACACTCATGGGGATTTGGTTAACTAGTAAAAATTCATGAGAAACCAGGTTTTTTTTTGGGGGGGGGGAGGTTTGAACCCCTAAGCCCTCCTTGGCTACAGCCCTTCTCTTGATATTTCTATTGCTGCTCTGAGTTGAATGTGGGCTCTGACAAAGCTGGATTTAATGCTTCAACAGTGGAGAAGCTTCAATTCACCTTGAAGGAGCAGCACTAAAAGCAACAGTGCCTTCCTCAGCCTTGTGACAAATCTAACAGCTGTCTCTAGCAAATACAGATTAAGTATTCTTTATCCAGAAATCCAAAACGTTCCACAATTGTCCATATGGGTGGTTAGCTTTCTGATATTTCAATGTACACACATTTTGTTTCATGCAGAAAATTATTTAAAATACTGTACATAAAATTACCCTCAGGCAATGTTTAAAGGTGTATATGATACATTAATGAATGTGTATATGGTCTAGGCTCCCATCTCTAAAATATCTCTTTATGTAAATACAAATATTCCAATAAATATAACCCCAAAACACTTCTGGTCTCAAGTATTTCAGGTAAGGAATACTCAACCTGTGTGTACTACTTTGGTTAGTATTCCATGTCCTCCAAGGATAGTCTGAATAGAGGAAAAAAACATCCTTACTAGTGGTTTTGCAATCACTTCTTGCTTCCTAAGTGCCCCCATTGACCTATTCATAGTCCTCTGTCTAGAGCAAAGTACAAAAAAGAGTGTATTTTTTCCACTGAAGATATCGAGAGTCATCATTTAGTTTGCAAACAAGGTAAACCTGATGACAGTGTTGCTCTCTTTGCATTGACTTGCTGACAGCAATGAAATTGTTACAAGGCAACCAGGAATTCTATTCAGATTAAAGCTGAACAAATGTATGTAGCTGACACTGTGAAGATTTCTAAATACAGACTCAACAATTTACAGTCCCAGAGTGAGCATTTCCATTTGAACAAACTACAGAAATTATATTGGCAGCATTTCAAACTTTTTCCTAACAGGTGAGACATATATGAAATAGGTGTTTGACTTTTTTAAAGTTTGTGGGGCTGTGTTTCTTAAAGTCTGTTTAATCCGACAGATATACAAATGGAAAGACAGTCATTGAATCCCCACCGCGAAATAAAGAGACCAGACACAAGATGTGGAGAAATAAATGGGCCGTTTATTGACCTAATTATAAAACTGGTAATTGAGATAATTGACTAGTTGTGGGGGAGAGCACTGTGACATGGGTAATGGTGAGGCCAGGTATCTTTTGGGACCACCTGCCAAGCCAACTGGGCGAAACACCTGACCTCGGGGGCACTCCACATTGATGGTTTGCTGCCCCGGCCGGTCATTACTGGAAGGCTGTCCATGGGCACCTCTCCCCCGGACCATAAAGCCGCCTATGAGAGAGGCGAACCCCCCAAGGTAAGCCCTAAGGGAGATATTTTGGGGAACCCCCTAAGCCATAGAGCCTACAGAGATAACCCAAAATCCCCCCCTTCACCCCAGTATGGCAGGGTGTCAAGGTGTACGCCGATCCAAGTCCCCCCCCCCACTTCCTGCCAGTGACACCTATTTATACAGCCCCCACCCATTTAAATTCCTTACTCCCAGCTGCTTCAATATGGAGTAGGCAAAAAACCCTCCTCTATAAGGAGGGAAAAAATTCCTACCTGGCCCTAATGTGACCAGCTTAATTCATATTGAACTGAGGGCGGGAGCAGGGCTGTAGGCAGAAAAAAAATTCGGGAGGTGTTTTGAAAATTGGGGGGTGGGGGGGTTGAACCCCTGACCCACCCGCCTCCCAGGCTCAGACCTGTCAATATCTGCTTGAGATAATGCCTGGAGGGACTCTTAATGTTTTACATCTCATAGACTTAGCATGGGGATTTGGTTAACCAGTTAAAATTCATGAGTAAACCAGGTTTTTTTTAACCTGAAAAATTTGGGGGGGGGGTTGAACCCCTAACCCCCCCCCCCCCCGGCCTCGCTACAGGCCTGGGCGGGAGGGTGGGTTGTGCTCCAGGGAAGTGAATGCAGAGAGGAGGGGGCTACCTGAAGCAAGGTTTCTTTAGCCCCTCCTCTTTGCCAACTGGCGGGAATGCCAGCCAGAACCAACTGGTCCTTCGCAGGGGGATTCAGTTGCTCCCCTCCAGCCCTCCGGTTGGCTCCTTCTGTCTGGAGGTGCATGTTCTTATCTTACTGGGGTATGTGGGGGTAGAATAGCTTTATCAAACTCCAGGCTTCAAAAAGATTTTCCATATTTAATGTAACTTTCCATAATTAATGTAACATTGCATGCACAACAGATTGGAAGCCCCTTCCTCTCCAGCATTATCTGAGAAATAGTTTATTGCTCACACAGTAAAGAAGCCATGTCTTCTATACTGAGTGAAGGCAGTCTCCTTCAATGTCAGGTTTTAAAATCCCAAACCACTAACTTATGTATTGATTTGGAAACCATTTCTTCTTTTTTCTGACTGTTTTGCTACTATGTAACAACTGTAAACATCATAAAGAAGAGGTTTTTTAATGTTTGAAAATATGTTTTTTCTGTGCTCCATATAATAGGAAGGCTAAAAACAAACACACATGAGAAAAGCTTCAGGGCCATATTAAAAGCTGTAAAATAATGTACTGATAGTTTGTTTTGGAAGTAAAATAACCTTTGAACCAGTGTTTGCAGATGGAGAATTCCGTAGGTTTAGTGCAGGAGTTGGAAAGGGGTCTTCCTCCAGATGCTTGACTGAAATTCCTATCATCTCTTGTCTATGCAGCCAAGAGTTAAGGATATTGAGAGGTAGAGCTCCAAAAACCATTGGTGGGTTGCAGATTCCCCATCCAACATTGGGAGAATATACTCTCTCTGTGGATAGGCGAAGACAGAATTTTCTCTGGAAGGAATAAGCATACCAGCTGTGTTTGTTATTTCCACCTCGGTCATGTACTGCTTGTTTTACAAACCTTTTGGGAAAATGGGATGAGCATATTGCTGTAGCTCTTTCCCCATTACCTGAACAAATGGTAAGACAGCAGTCTGGAATGGATAGCCTTTTTTCCCATTCATAAATCTTAACACCCAGGCTTGCCCCCAGAGTTATGAAATAACTCTGGATTGCTTATACAACAGAACACCTTCTCTGCAAAGTATAGATTTGTCCATGAACTTTTGGAGAACGATTTTGGTACAATTTGGCTGTGGGGCCACTGTCCTGCAGCGGAGGTAGTTGATAGCACCCCTTTCTGGCCAAACCAAGATGTGTCATGTTGGTAGAGAGTCACATTTTGTGCCTGCATAGAACCTCTCGCACTGGGGACTGTATATTTCAAGCAATGTGCCAGTTGGCCTTAATCGTCTCTTTCCTCATTTCTTTGCTCTGGAAGGAATTTTTTAGGTAGATGGAAGAGACCTTTTTATTTTGCAAATGCTGCTTGAAGCAATAACTTTTTAATTGCAATAAATTTTATAATTGTATGCCATAGGGGAGAGTAACTTCCAGGAACTGCTAGCAATATTCCCCACCTCTGAAATATTCTTTTAGTCAACATACTGACTAATCATGCTTCCAGATGCTCGCTGAAGCACTGCTGAACATTTTGAGTTATTTTCCCCGCATATCTCCTGGAGTATCTAAGATCCTAACCAGTATTTTCTCTCAAATCGAACAAACTTTTGACTTTGAAAATCCCCTTTGTGTACCACAAACACCAGAGACATGGAAATGGACTGAAATGTTCTGTAGCACCTTCCAGGATCATGACTGGTCAATGTCCACTATTCCTCAGTATGTACTGTATATACTCAAGTATAGGCTGAGATTTTCAGCCCTTTTTTTAAGGGTCCTGGCCGGCTTATATTTGGGTCGGCTTATACTCAAGTATCTAGGTAACCAGAACTGGACAGTCTTATCTTATTGAAGTCTTATTATTATCTTAAATTACAGTTTTATGTAAATAATCAAAAACATTTATCCTACTGATGCCTCATTAATGTAATTTTATTGGTATCTATTTTTATTTTTGGAATTTACCAGTAGCTGCTGCATTTCCCATCCTCATTTTATACTCAAGTCAATAAGTTTTCCCAGTTTTTTGTGATAAAATTAGGTGCCTCGGCTTATATTTAGGTCGGCTTTTACTCGAATTGTATGTTATGGCAGGGCATTGAAAAGAGCCCTGATAGGTTACAGCAACTTTTCCAACCCTGATGCACTATACCAGTGCTCCACTATCTTAGCTTGATTTATTTGGATTTTTTTTGTATATGTGTGTGATTGTGATGCATACTGCAGAACATATGGTTGCAACATTGTAAATATTAACCTGCAGGTTGGCAGAGTGGATCTACCTTGGATTTGCTTTTAAAATGCTGCTCATGGGTCTCTCCTCTCCTTTTTGACTTAATTTTTCTTTAACTATTTCTCTTTCTTTTGTCTGCTGGCAGTCATTGGCTGGCAACCTGACCTGAATGTCCATGAGTCAGTTTAGCAAAATGCCGAATTAAATTAGTGCAATGTGGATCATTTTAACCTCTTGCCAAAAGGAGCCCTGGCTTCCTAACATTAATCTCCTGGGTGGAGATTAATAGCATTTCCCCCCAGAAGAAATCTCATTTCCTACCTACAGGGATTTGCTTGATATTCAAATCTGCAACTCAGCCTGCTTTGGGGATGACACTAAAGCTTTCTATGTGGCTTTAAAGTGGGTCATTCAATTACTCGCTGCCCCCTGTTTAGTGGATGTACTCTGGCGGATACAGTGAAGGCTTAGGCAAAATTCAGTCCAGGGCTGTTTATAATATAGCACTCTATATTGCTTACTGGAATATACAGAAATTCTCTTGGCAAATCCTAACAATGCGAAAAGCTGCCTTTGCAGGGTGGATAAGGGCTGACTGCAAAACAGCCAATGGACTGAATGCTGTATTTTTTGAAAAGCTTTTTTATTCCAAAACCCTGAAATGCAGTATATGGCAAAACAGAAGCATATCAATGAATGCTATAGCATTCTGTAAAAGGCTGAATAGCATAACTTTACTCAATATGTATTTTTCAAATAAGCCAAGGTGGAAAACGCTGAAAAGAGCAAACTCCAAGCCAAATGTGAGTCAAAACAGGCATAGATCCCTGTACCCTGAGAACTAGTTGGCCATCCCATAAGAGGATATTCTAAAGCTTGCAATCTAACATCAAGCACTGTAGTTCTACAATGTTGATGAAGGCAGCTCTGTCAGAAGGAATGGGGTTGTTTGCTCCCCATTCCTATGCAAACCCTGCATGTCCTCAACAGGTTCTCCTTCTCTCCCCAGACCACCATGGTATCCAAAAGTTAGCTTTCGCTTTAACCGTCATCTCCTTCCTGCATTATGTAGATACTGCAATTAGCCTCTCTTATGGGGTTATTGTAAATGTTTTTGAGACTTTTTTGTGCAAAATACCTTCTTGGCCTTTTCAACAATTATATAAAAAGGCTGCTAAGGGTACAATATTAAGATTGTTATCTGTGGCATAGTGAGTTGCAGCATTGGGCCTTGGTTCTGTATTGTGTGAACAAGTGTGAGAGTTTTTATAATGTTGCCTTTTGGAGCACCCCCTTTCAGCCTCTAACAGATTAATGAAAGAGAGCACATTGGAACGATGCCATTAAACACACAGAGACAGAGATAGGCAGTTTATTATGCAAAGGCGCTTCCATGGGAAATGTCTCTGCTTCATCAAGCAGAGTTATGTAGCTAAAACCACACAGACAAAGCAAGCAGCATATGTTTTGCATTCTCATTTTCGTTCAATAGCCCTCTCTAAAAATATTAGTCAGTGGCCACATGAAAGCAATAAGATTCTTGTAGTTCCCTGTTAAGAACTTAATTTGCAACGCATGGTACATAATTGCTCTTAGTTACTACAAGGGAAGCAGATTTAGGTGAAAAGTTCAAAGTTTGCTAAAAGAAGGGAGCTTTGTGGGAAAATGTGAATGCCCCAGTATATAAAAAAAGGATAATGCTGACAATGTTTTTAGCATGTTCTGATTGATTCCCTGGCTTTGAGCCAATGTTTTTTTTTAATGCTACCCAATATTTCACAGCATTCAGTATGTTTTTATCTGGTATATACTAGGAGCAAACAGAAAGAAATAAGGAGAACTGTGGATGGTTTATGATACAGGCAGTCCACAAGAGTTACAAACAAAATAGGATTTGTAGGATTTGTTCTTAAGTTGAATTTGTATGTAAGTCAGAACAGCTACATTTTTGCTATCTGCTTCTGTTGAGAATATTTCACCTCACTTTCTGTCCCTGTGAGAATTGGATTTTGAAAAAAATTTGGCTTGTTGTGGAAACAAAGATTGGTGATAAAGCTTTATCTTAGACATCTTTTCCCCATGATAACTCTTTGAGGAGTGAATTTTCCTTCCTAGGGATAGATTTCTCTCCCTTCCAGTTGCCTTACCCTCTTTGGTAACTAACTAGGAGTCAGATGCAAGTCAGATGTTTGTAATTTGGGGAATGGCTGAATAGCCCAGGCTATTTAACAAATTGCATCTCCTCCTACAAATCAATTAGGACAATGCAGTCAGCGGAAAGGGACCTATTCTCAGTCCCACCCCCGTCACAAATATGGCTGGCGTGAATGAGAGAAAGTGAGTTCTTTGTGATTGCCCCTACTTCTGGAATTCCCTCCCTAAAGAAATAAAAATGCCCTCTTCCCTTCTCTCCTTTAAAAAGCAATTAAAAATCCATCTGTGCACATTAGCATATGGAGAGGAAGAGGATTAGATAATTATGGATACCTAATATACCTCTGACTGGAAATTGCTATTGTACTCTGGCCTTGTTGGCTTGGTTGGCTCTGTTAACATTACTGCAACATAATTTTAAATATTTTTCTTAACGAACCTTCAGTGGCTTTGTAAATTGAGGTTCATATTCATGTTTTTATGTTAGATATAATATAATTGATAATGTAATTTTAGGTTCTATCTTATAATTTGTTGTTATATGTTGGTTTATTTTGTGATTTGGGTATCCTGTCATTTGATTTGTGTTCATGGCTGCTTCAAGGCATTGAATGTTTTGCCTTTATGTTTTGGTCTTTTGGAATCGGCCCTGAGTCCCCTCAGGAAGATAGGGCAGAATATTAATAAAGTCGTCGTCGTCTTCCTCTTCTTCTTCTTCTTCTTCTTCTTCTTCTTCTTCTTCTTCTGTCTCACACCTAAGTCAAGGTCAGGTTTAGCAGCCAATGTTATGGCTTTTGATAAGTAGCGGGATGTTTTGAAGAGAAGGGAAAGCACCAATGTTGCCTCAGGGCTCTTCAAAACAGGCCCTATATCCCAGGATTTCTGTTTATCCCAGACTATCTGGCAGTGTGGACTCATATAATCCAGTTTAAAGCAGAAAACCTGGGATTATAATCCTGGGATTTAGGGAATGTCTGGATGGGCCCTCAGGCAGGCAGGCAGCCACATCTTGCCAACATTTCCACACCCAAGTATTCAAACAGGTCAAAAGCAGCACCACAGCATTTTGGGGGGAGGGGGGGCAGATTATCTACTCTTTGGACCATTGAAGTTGCCTGTTGTCCACAAAAGGGTTCATGCTAAATAAAACATTAGGCTTTTGGGTGTCACAAGACTCTTTATTGTTCCTTGCACGATGTGCTGAGCTAACAGCTTGTATAATGGAAGTAAAAGGTGCTGTTTTGTTGTCAAGACATGTTCAGATTTAATTAAAGTTGTTTATTGCAAGTAACTGGTGCTTCTTTTGATTGCAGCATCTATATCATGGGTTTAGTCCTCGAGTGGATTAAGAACAATGGTGGAACTGCAGCTATGGATAAACGGAGCCAAACTAAATCGCAGATGATTTATGACATTATTGACAAATCCAATGGATTCTACGTGTAAGTTGCTCTAACCACTCTCATTGTTGTCATGTAAATGGCTCAGAGGAAGATGTGAAACACCGCTTCAGTTGTGTCAGTTCCAAAAGAGGAAAATAAGCCCTTTTTGTAATTGCTGCTAAAACTTTTCCAAATGTTGGATGAGGGGGAGGAGGTGGTTAGTAGTCAAGGAAATTAATGATCACAGGAATTGCCTTGGATTTTTCTTTTTGTTAAGTATGCAGGAAAGAATGTGGCTGTGCAGCAGCCATATGGAACACTCAGTTGAAGCCGTACCTGTATGGGCTTGTAGAATTACTTTAGAAAAACTTAATTTAAAATGTTATCTGTTGCAACACAGGCCAGAGGAATATTGCCTTTGGCTGGATTACAAGCATAAAAATAAATCTTGAGGAAATGGGAAGTAGCATCTCCTTAAATTTGCCTCAGCAAATGAAATAGTATGGGGAACAAAAAGCACAGGGGTGGTAGACTATATTATCCTCCAAACCAATCCAACATTTTAAAACTTGTTTTTGTCTTAATGCCTTCTAGTAGTGGAGGTAAATTCCATTCCATTTTCTTTTCTTGGACACTTTTAGCCTGAGGAGAAGCAATGGAATTCACTGATGGCCTTGAGCTCATAACTCCCTCTTGCCATAACTAACTTCAAGGGCTGCTATGAAGATGAAAAGGAGCAAGGGGAGAATGTAAACTGCCTTGTCTTGTTCCCCTCAGAAGAAAGGCAAGGAGATACATGTACAGGAAGACCCTTGTATTCAAGTGTATGTGCATGTGTTCCTGACTAGCCTGTATTTAATTGAAACAACTGATCCAACTGAACATCATCACAGATATGAGTTCCACATTGCAACTCATATTGCAACTAACAAAACACATGTTGGGGAAAGCTGTGGCTCAGTAGTAATGCCCATGCTTTGTATATCACAGGCTCCAGGTTTAATCTGTGACATCTTTAGGAATCTGAAATACTGGCACCTTGTTGCTAGTCATGAACTTACGAGATTGACCATCCCAGTCCAGATCAATACAAAGTAGTTGCTTCCCTTCCCAAAGAATTATACTTCTAAAGCAGTGGTTCTCAACCTGTAGGTCCTCAGGTGTTTTGGCCTACAACTCCCAGAAATCCCAGCCAGTTTACCAGCTGTTAAGATTTCTGGGAGTTGAAGGCCAAAACATCTGGGTCCCACAGGTTGAGAACCACTGTTCTAAAGCAAGAAGTTGTATCTGTTGTATGAGATTCCCCCATAGAACGTAATGGTCCCAAAAGTAGAACTGCCCCTCACCAATATCAAGTTTTTCAATTTGTTATCATATGACTATGTGAGGAATCTGCTTTTTGAACAAGAAAATTTGCATGTTTGCTGTGTTCAGTCTTCTGCTTTGTCTGTTTCCTTCTGGCATGTGCCCACCCAGGCTTGTGTCTTTCTGGCATGTGTCCATCGTATTTTCATTTTTGTTACTCATAATTAACAGCCTTCCCTCAAATCAGCCACAAGTTAATTCAAATATGCCAGCAGTCCTGTGGTGGAGCCTATTGCAGAGATCGACATGGGACTGGTGTTTTTACACAAAGTCTCTCTTGTTCATGGGGAAAGCTTGTTCTAAACCAAAATGCTTTTCAGTCTTTTTGCAGGTTTTGAGGCATGGGAATTGCTATGCAAGAACAGTAACATGCTAGAAAGGGCACACTTTGAATGCAAAATAATTATAATACTTGTTCTTTCATGCTTACCCATTTCATATTTTCCAGCTGTTGGTTCTGAAGTGACTGGGAAATTAAATAAGCTTAAAGCTTGGAGAAAGTTCCTGCTCCCATAGCAGCTAATTCAGATTTTGCCTCTAGCACATAAACTGTTTAGGAATCCAAAATGGAAGTGATGGCCATTACTGTGATAGCATTAAACTGTAGCCACTGCTGCTGAGTGCTGTGTGTCTTATCAGTATGTATTGCTGCCTTTCGCAGGTTAAGCGGCAATGTCTGGGCCATGCTTTTTGACTGATGGCAACGTCTTATCCAAGACAAGGCTGTTTACCTGTGAAATGCCACCTAAGAAATGAAATGGTTCACTGGGCAGACCAAAATGTGACCAGCCTTTCAATGCCTCAGGAATTGTAGCCCACCTTCCACATGGCTGCAGTTTCCCTGCATTTCATCTTGTGCTTCCAGTCTCTGGGTCTGGCCTATGGCCGTGTGAAAAAGTTAAGCTGCAATATTACAGGGGTCATAGTTGCCAAATTATATCTGCTTTCTTCTCTGACATCCAGGCAAAATTTAGCAGAAACCTGAAGCGAGTCAAATTGTAATCACAATTCTAGGTCTTTTCAGTGCAGAACACTACAAAATGCAATGATGGCTATTAAAGGTAATGATGCCTTTAAATGGGGATTTGATGAACTATTAGAGGATAAGGCTTTATGTGAGAACCATTGCGATATAGTGGTTTGTATTGGACAAGGATTACAGGAGACCAAGGTTTGAATTCCTTCACTAAAAGACACCAATTTGGGGAAGACTTTTAATAGAATGGAATTGTGTTTGCGGCTAAACAAAGAACACATATAAAAATATGATCAAGTTTATCTCATAAGGAATTTTTAACAAAGATTTAAAATAATACAAAATATACTTGTATGACATTTTCAGATGCCCTGTGGAAAGAAAGAACAGAAGCAGAATGAATGTTCCCTTCCGGATTGGTAGTATTAAGGGAGATGAAGCCCTTGAAAAGAAATTCCTAGATAAAGCTGTAGAAAACAACATGATATCCCTGAAAGGACATAGGTAAGAGAGAACAATGCAGAATGTTTGCCTGAAGCCGCTAAACAAGATAACAGAACATACAGTGCTCACCATTCATGAAGAAGAAAGATAAAATTATCTTATTACCTTAGTTTGAATGAACCGAGGACAGAATTTCTGGTTCCTAATAGAGCTTTGCTGTTTGCTCTTTTCAGCATTTCCTGAAAAATCCTTTAATTGGAATTTAATAATTAAAATCCTTAAAGTAATTATTCATAATGTTAGAAACGAAGCTATGACCAGCTTTCATTTAATTTTTAGATTAGAGTTGAAAGGTCCAAAAAAGTCCTTGAACAGATGTTCCTTTTTGTGTGTGGCAAAATAAATATTGAATTAAGGAGATAAGTAGGACCACGGTTTCTCCATATCTGCTGTTGCTTCAGCATATTTTCCCCTTCAGTTTCTTTTTTTCCAGAGCAATCCAGCTAGGCACATACATTTTCCAACGACACTCAACAGTTTGGGCTGTCTGATTTTGTCACTTGACTTCCCACCTCCTTTAACTAGATGGTATGAGTAATCCTGTCAGGGTTCAGTGAGAGCAAATGAAACATGCTATGATAGAAATAGTTTTGGAACAACTAGGAGGAATATACCTTTCAGTGGTCAAGAACATATTCAGGAAAATGGCAGCCTTACGGCTCATTTGCACACTTTTCATTCACAATTGAGAAAAGATATTTAACTTTGAGTTGTGTTTTTATAGTCTCTCTTTGCCCCTATTACTTAGCATACCAGTAGTATATCATAGTATTTCAGTGTATGAGACATTCCTTCATCTTAGGATCTGCTATCTTTGCAAAGTGATGATGGTTAAATTCAGCAAAAATGCTACTCTTGTTTAGCAACTGTTCCTCATGCACAGTCTTTTTTCCTCTCTGTCTTCAACTCTTTTATTCTAGTACTATAATTTTCTTCCCCTCTCCTCCTCCTCTTTGTATTGTGAGAAGCTGTTCCCAGAAGATTGCTTTTCAATCCAGATGTGCAGAGAAAACTAAATGACTATCTTTCAAGTTCTTTCTCCCCAAAAGTCTGTATCTGTAAAGAAATATGAGATATTGTCAAAGGCTTTCATGGCTGGAACCACTGGGTTGCTGTGAGTTTTCCAGGCTGTATGGCCATGTTCCAGAAGCATTATTTCCTGATGTTTCACCCACATAAATGAGAAAGGCTGCTATAGATGTGGGTGAACCATCAGGAGAGAATGCTTCTGGGACATGGTGATACAGCCCAGAAAACTCACAGCAACCCAAATACAAGGTACTCATGAAACCGTGTGTGATGCCCGACTTGTTTTCTTACATTGTCCTTCTCTTATTTCAGATCTGTGGGAGGAATCCGGGCCTCCTTGTATAATGCTGTCACAGAAGATGATGCTGAAACGTTAGCAGCATTCATGAAAAACTTCATGGAGACTTACCGGTCATGAAAATAAAAAAATGAAATGTTACACTGCGCCCTTGTGACAAAAGTCTTAAGAATTGGAAGATTATAAAAACATTTC
Source organism: Anolis carolinensis (assembly GCF_035594765.1). Taxonomy (NCBI): domain Eukaryota; kingdom Metazoa; phylum Chordata; class Lepidosauria; order Squamata; family Anolidae; genus Anolis; species Anolis carolinensis. The sequence continues at coordinate 248,019,836 of NC_085842.1, forward strand.
TTAGAAAACTTTCAATAAGAGAAGCAAAAATGTTAGAGAATAAACATTCCAGTATCAACCACTGGTCAACCAGTACTCTTAAGTAGTTTAAACTGTGAGGCCATTTGGAAATACCTACAGTGCTTCAAAACATATCTGTATTAAAGTGTTAGTAGGGGATGTTTAATGTCTCATCAAAGGATTGGGTCAACTATGTTTATATCAAATCCCAACACACGTAATGTATAGAGTGCATTGGATACTGGAATTACATTTCTTTTAACCCTACAAAACCTATTTGATGTTGATGTAAGTCACCCCACCAACAATTCACTACATTGCAAAATATTACCTTGTGTGTGTTTTTTTTGCTGATGTTTTTTCCAGTTCTTCTGGCTCTTCCTCTCTTAATCCTTTCCATTTCTAAAATTAAGAATTCCAAGTGCTTAATCTGCTAAGCAGAGTTAAGCGAGTACCAGTTTGTTTACATCCATGAGGCTAAGTTTGACAGCATTGCTTTTCATATCTGATCATTCCAAAGAAACATCACTCAGTGGTGCCTGAGGGAAAACTGTCAATTATGCATTGCTGACCTCAGCTTTTGCAAACATTTTGAAAAAGGAAGTATCTTATGTTTTATCCACTTAGCTGTGGTGTCACTTTTCTTCCTAAAGTATTAAGCACACATTCAACTACACTGAGGTGTAGGCTGTTTTCTTTAAAAATACTAAATGTATTGACTCAGAAAATACCCTTTTTGGCAGACTTACCTTTTACTATCAAGGAAATCAAAATTAGTTTCCTTCCCAGGGCTTTCTTCCTGTGGAGTCAACATCACCTTTGTTTTTCTTCGAAACCATTGCACAATTCTGGTTATTCATTTTTTCAGTCAGAAACCATCTTGCATAGTTTATGCTTTCAAAAGAGGCCTTGCATGTTCTTCATGCACAAATGGGTTTTATACGTGAACCCAGCATCTATTCCACCTCAACTATAGTGTTTAAGTCTTAGAGTGACCCCCACTTGTTATGATTTTTCCACATCTTCTGTACATTGTTTAGTATAAGTCCATGTCTCTATCAAAAAACCCTTATCCAAAAGTTTTGAAGTCTGTAAGAAATATGCTTACAATATATATTTTTAAAAAAAATATGTTAAAACCACTTGTTACATAGCATAAAAATGATGAAGAGATCAAATTTCTACCCATCACTTCCTGTCTCCTTATAAATATAATTCATCAGGGAACACAATTTTAATTTCTTGTCCGGTTTAACGGTATACAATATTAAGCATAGTATGAAAACTTAACTATTATGAATAGTGTCCCCCTTTATTCTTTGTATAATGGCAAAAGGTTGAACATGCACCACTATAAAACAAATAGCTTTATTTGCTTAGTTTAAAATAACCATGCTTTACTTTCTTCTTGTGTTACATCACGAGTTGAAAACCAATAAAACACTTCTATAATAGTTTTAGTGGCTTTGGTTTTTCTTTAATTCCGAAAGCTCAAATGTGATGGGATACTTAAGTTATTTGAGACTTTGCAAATAACCCCAGCTCTTCTAATAGCGCATTAAGTCTTTAAAAACCCATTTTCTGGTGATCCTTGTTATCTCTTTTCAAGAGTGGGTCTAGATATTTACATAGTTGCATAAAGTTGGATATTACTTAATGTAATATTCTATACACGCCCCGGAACTAATCTGCCTCCAAGGAAAACCTTCATAATCCTATTCCTTCTTATTCAACCCAGTCCACAACTGAAGTTCCTCCTATTACATTTGTTATCCTTTAATATCCGGATGCTGTTTTACCCCCTGCAGATTGAAATTGAAAGAACAGATAGATTCAAAATTCTTTAGGATTTAAAAAAAAATCTCTTGTGCATCCCTATTATGTTGTCATGCCTTGCCTTAGAGGTTGGAGAGCTGGACAGTCAACTAGGGGATTAAACTATGTTATATTGAGTGCCAAGATGAACTTAGTGGCTGTGTTTTTTTAATATAATGTCTTAAATATAAAAGGGGTTGTAAAATATATCCTTGGGAGACTGAAGATTTCTTATTGGTTACATATATAGCTCATGTGCAAAAGCCTAAAAAAATAATTGTAAAGTCTTATGGGCAGCAATATAGATACGACTTGTTAGGCCTGGTTATAGTGTCTTTTTCCACTAAGAAGAAAAGGTACAGGAGAAAGCTATGACAGGTCAAGTGCCAGGCCCATCAGCAAAAGAATAGGCCTTCAGGGAGGAAACTCATAGGACATGTGAAATCTGAGCTCCAAGAAGCAAAAAGGTCTTTTAAATATGGAGAAGACACCCCAAAAGAGAAGTGCATCCCAAACCTGAACCTCTCCCTCAATTATTATAAAATTGCCCAAATTTGAAAGATGACATTTGCTGTTACGGAAGGAGGACCTGTGAGCTTTTATTCCAGGCACAGTATCAGACTGTATTCTGAGAATTTTGAAAGATTTTCAAATAGGTAATATGTCATCATTCAGCACAGACTTGTGGCTGCTTAAAGATCTTGTAGCAATTCAGTGAGCTACAGCTATATATACACATCTACCTATTTACCTGTGTGTTACGGGCTTTGTCTTTTTTGCTTATTGATGGGCTAATGCAACCCTATGCAATAAGTCAACTATCCAATATAGACTGGATCTATCATCATTGGATAGTGGGTTAACCATGTAGTGATTCTCATACATGGCCCCCAACTCTGTACACACAGGCATGGGCTCTTGTAGAGGCAATTGTAAAGTCCCTAACTCCATCATTCCCCTAGGCTTCATTTTGCCATTGGGTGGCTCCGGGAATCTGATGGTGGGAGGATATGAAGACATTCTTTGTCCAAGGTGCTACTTATTACAGGGCTAGCTATATATGTGTTTCTACTTTTTCTACTGTGTATGGTGGACTAGATAAGGGACAAATGCTGATATTTTGAGGGTCCTCCAGATGGGCTGTAATCATGGTTACTGTTGAACTATTCTGTCCTATATTGTAGAGCAATTCTTATTCTCCTATCCAGTCAGGCTCATTCAAATCTTTCCTTTTTCTCCCCACGTCCGATTTAGTCTGCACTTAAAGTGTAATATGGGAAGGAATGCCTCCTTGGCCAAAGCCACTCTACCATTATACGTGTTGTGACTGACATCACCCAGCAGTACAGGAGGAAAGCGGACAGCAGATACAAGGATGGGTATTACACCCTATTTTTATTAGAAAGTCTTAGGAGCAAGAAAACAACAAAAAACATCTCTGACTTCGGTTTAAAATATCACAGCTAGTTCTGGGAATTCATAGGGAAGAGAATGGAACTGGAACTGTGTGAATTGGATCTTTTAAAGATATCCCAACATGGATAGGTTTCTTAGACCTTGAAATCAAAGAATGCTACAAAAACCTCTATCTCAAGGGCTCTGCATAGATAGCAAAAAATGATTTCTCTCTCCCCCTGTGTATGAGAGAATGAACATGTGTTCGAGAACATTACAAATTTGAGAATATTTGTCAGTTAAATATCAAAGTATCTGTACAAAATAATTCCAAAACTCAATGAATAAAGACAAACCAGAAAAAAATCATGGTAGTCCCATTTGTATTGGCAACGTCAGGAAATACCTGTTGAAACAAAATGTAGTAAGCCTTTTATCAGAGTGTGCCATATATACAAAAGGATACTGATAGCCAATGAATACCAGTCGGCTTTATTTCAGATGAAATAACTGCCTTCTTTGCTGTTTATTTATGGTGACCGCATGGATTTCATAGGGTATTTTTAAGGCAAAGCATACTCATAGGTGGTTTTGTCAATTATTTCTTCTAAAATATAGGCTAGCTAGAGGACATGGTATTCCTAGGCATTCTACCTGAATACTGACCAGAACTTAGCCTGCTTAACTTCTAAGATTAGACAGGATCTGGTGTTTTTAGGGTATTTTGGCATGGATTACATTTCTCAAAATGAATTATGTCAATTTAGCAAATAGTCATGACTGCTACATTTTTCTCTGGGGTAAAAAGAGAGCAAGGTATAGTGGTTTGAGTGTTGTTCTATAAGGATTTGATTCCCTGTTTGGCCAAGTCAGAGTCTCTCAGAAGGCACAAGCAAACCCTCTTGGACCAAACCTTCCAAGAAATCCTTGGGATAGGTGAGCTCAAGATGGAAATTTGAAGGAGCAAAACAACAACGAAAAGACAACAGTGAGAAGGTGAGACTTTCCCCTGTGCCTTTGTTAATTGGCTGCAAGGACACAAATATACGTATTTGAATGGTAGTGTGCATTAATAACATAAAACCAAAGTTCTGATTTTGTGGACAAAAGCATAATATGGTTTCATTTAACTTTTTGGACACTGTTTCGCATGTTTGCATCACAGTATCTGAAAATTGATACTTGTATTCTTTGACAGGAGCCCCTGGTGGCGCAGCGAATTAAACGGTTGAGCTGCTGAACCTGCTGACCAAAAAATTGTCAGTTCAAATCCAGAGAGTGGGTTTTTTTTTCGTGTCAGGAGCAACCGGAGTTGCTTCTGGAGTGAGAGAATTGGCCGTCTGCAAGGACGTTGCCCAGGGGACGCCCAGATGTTTTGATGTTTTTACCATCCTTGTGGGAGGCTTCTCTCATGTCCCCGCATAGAGCTGGAGCTGAAAGAGGGAGCTCATCCACACTCTCCCCAGGTGGGATTCGAACCTGGCAGCTTTCAGGTCAGCAACCCAACCTTCAAGTCACTTAGTCCACTACGCCATCTGGGGGCTCCAGAGAGTGGGGTGAGCTCCTGCTGTTAGCCCCAGCTTCTGCCAACCTAGCAGTTAGAAAACATGCCAATGTTAGTAAATCAATAGGTACTGCTCCAGCGGGAAGGTCATGGCGCTCCAGGCAGTCATGCCGGCCACATGACCTTGGAGGCGTCTATGGACAACGCTGGTTCTTCAGCTTAGAAATGGAGATGAGCACCACCCCCCAGAGTCGGACATGATGACTTAATGTCAAGGGGTTTCCATGAGACACGAGAGTATGAAATTGAAGTATAGTAGCTTAATTTTTTTTTAAAGAACACCAAATCAGACACGGTAACCTGGATTTTGATGCCCTGTTCCAACTCAAACTACTATTAAATATGAGGGGTGAATTTAATGTCAGTACAGGCAGCTGAATTCAGCAAATGTATCAGAGTTCTTGTTTTTCTCCTCCAGTTATAATCAGTCAGATGCAATCAGGAATAACCATTAAAAGTGGTAGGAGATTTTGATAGATTAGTTTCTGTCAAATTAGGGTGAAATAGTATTAGGCTTGGCATTCTATAAGTATATGATTAATGTTTGTTACATTATTCTCTTGGAATATAAAATAAAATGTGGGAGAGCCTCTTCACTTTGATAAGAATGTGCATAATTAAAAAGTGAAATGTTACTTGCTTTTTATATGAAATCAATCACTTTAATTGGAAAGAAGAATCCCTTATTTCTATTGGTAATTGGACTCTTGATAATTTTAAATCAGGATTCATGACGGTTTGTGATAAATCAGCTTCTTTTAGGCTAAAAGAAGCTCAGAAGTTATAATTATCCATGGATTACCCCTGGATGGCTAGATCAAAGAGATGGAAGGTGATAGAGAGAAAAGCTGTTTAGTACATGAAGATTTATTAGGTTCTAAAGCAGCTAAAGTGTAAGAGTGTATTGGTAGCAAAAACAAAAGCATATGCAACTTCTGAAATCACACAGGGAAAAATATCTTTAAGAGCCAGAGAGGAAATGAGTATTTTAGTCACTGCATTAATCTGCATCATATTTGAGCTGACGAAATTATGTGTCAGGGATTTAAGTATGCTGAACTATTGTAGCAGCAGTTTTTACTAAGATGATTAGAAACTGTAATTTGTACAAATATAATTAGCTAAATCTGAGCTCTCATGTTTGTTTCTCTCCCCCACTCTCAAGGATTACCATATGCATAACTGCTGGATGCTAAATAAAAATGTGCCCTTATATAGCTGGAGGCGAAATGTAATTAGGAAGAGGGAAATAATGAAAAACAAACTTGGCTTGAAAACAGTATATGCTCGGAGTCTTAGTAGACCACAATTTGAACATGAGACAACAGTTGATGCAGTAGCTAAAAAGCTAATGTGATTCTAGGCTGCATCTATAGGAGTATAGTGACTAGATCAGAGGTTCTCAAGCTTTGTTTCTCCAGTTGTTTTAGACTTCAACTCCCAGAAATCCCAGCCATCTTATCAGCTGTTAGGAATTGTGCGAGCTGAAGTCCAAAACACCTGAAGGACCACTGGGAACCACTGGACTAGATTGAGGGAAGTCATAGTCCCACTCTAGTCTGCTTTGGTCAGACCTCACCTAAAATACTGTATTTAGTTCTAGGCACTACAATTCAAGAAGGATATTGACAAGCTACAACATGTTCAGAGAAACATGACCAAAATGATCAATGATTCCTCCCCTGTCTAAAGAAGGTTTCACTTGGAGGGCATTTCACTTGGAGGGCCGGGCTTTAGCACAGCTGGCTAATCACCAGCAGCAACAAATCTCTATCAACCAAAAGGTTGGCAGTTTGAAGCCCGTGTCGGGGTGAGCACTTGACCTTCAGCCCAGCTCACTGTCCACCTAAGCAGTTTAAAAACAGCTGTGAAGCTGTGAGTAAAGAAATTAGGCACCGCTTTAGCGAGGAGGTATTTCACAGCACCAGAAATACCAGAAATGCCGGCAATCAAAAGAACAGGAGGAAAGTTTGTGATCAAGGGCTCGTCTTCATAGTGGTTGGAGTGACAGCACCCCCCCGTGGCCAGAAACGAGCACAACCTCCCATTGGAAAAATGTCAGCATAATACCTCTAAATTTCCTTTGACCAGAAGCTGATCATTTCAAGTGCTTCTGGTGTCGCTGTAAGAAGGTCCTCCATTGTGCATGTAGCAGGGCTCAGACGGCATTCTAGTAAGTGGTCTGTAGTTTGTGAGCAAATATGAAATAAAGACTCCATATTGTGGTGAGTTCACTGGAAAGGGTTGCTATGGCGACAGCTGCTTGGCTATGCCAGCCAGCATTCTGATTGGTTGCTGCCTTTGGCAGAGGCAGACCAATGGTTTTTCCAACTGATGCTTTCAGTTTCAGTTTGTCTTCTCTTCTAGAGAGTGGAGAGAAAGGAGCTGACTAGATTTTTAGTCAGGAATGTAATGGCTGTCGTCAGGGCCATAGCCAGAAAAAATTTTCGGGAGGGGTTTTGAAAATTTCGGGGGTGGGGGGGGGTTGAACCCCTAGCACACACCCCTCCCCGCTACAAACCTGTCAATATCTGCTTGAGATAGTGCCTGGAGGGACTCTTAATGTTTTGCGTCTCATAGACTTAGCATGGGGATTTGGTTAACCAGTTAAAATTCATGAGTAAAACCACCCCCTCGCTACAGGCCTGGCTGTCGTGCTCTCCAAAGTTTGACTATATGAAGAAGAAATGAGGCATATTTAAAAGGACTGTTACATACTGTTGCCCTGTGTATGTGTTTGAACTCTTGAACATGAATAAAGATACTGTTATTGTTTCATTCAAGCCTAAAGTGACAAGCCTTATTACACAGTAGACTTTATCTTGATTTAAAGATGATGATAAAGCTTCTGTTTACATATCTATCTTTATTTTACACAAACCGCCACATAGTTTGCTCTTCTCCACATTTGCATGTCGTGGACTCCACTTTGTAGCCCCGCCCAAAGGTTAGCTTTGCATCTCATGGTTCCAGAGCACAGTCTGTTCAGCACCTTCCAAGTCACCCAGTCTTCTGTGTGCCCAGAAGGGAGTTTCTTGTCTGGTATCAGCTACTGATTGAGGTTCTGGATTTCAGCCTGCCACTTTTGGACTCTCTCTTGCTGAGGTGTTCCTGCGAGTATCTCTGTAGATTTTAGAAAGCTATTTCTTGATTTAAGGCATTGGCTTGCTGGCTGATATTTATATATTTATTTATTAGACTTGTATACCGCTACTCCCAATTTGGCTTGGAGCGGTTTACAGAAATAGATTAAAACAATACACTTAGCTTTAAAATAATAGTAAAAACAACAATAAAAACAGAAATAGCCCCGAGTTTTTCACCCATTGAAAGCTTGTCAGAAGAGCAAGGTTTTGCAGGCTTTCCAAAAGGCAAGTGGGTCTCGGATAGTTCAAGTTTCAACTGGCAAGGCATTCCATAATTGAAGGGTTACAATCGAGAAGGCTCTCTGCCTGGTGGAAGACAAATGATAAGTCCATATGTTAGGGACTTCAAGCAAATTTTGGTCTTCGGACCGAAGTAATCTCTGGGGTTGGTAGGGGGATAAGCGGGCCCTCAGGTACGCCGGCCCCAAACCATGTAAGGCCTTAAAGGTTAGAACCAGTATTTTGAAAGTAATCCGGTACTCAATCGGTAGCCAGTGCAGCTGTTGTAGAATTGGGGTGATATGCCACCTCGCCAGCACCCCGGCGAGAAGACGAGCCGTCGCATTTTGCACCAGCTTCAGTTTCTGGATCATTGACAGAGGAAGGCCAATGTAGAGGGCGTTACAGTAGTCGAGCCTCGAGATGACCGTCGCCTGGATCACCATAGCCAGGTCGTTCCTAGATAGGTAGGGAGCCAGTCTCCTAGCCTGATGTAGATGGAAAAACGCAGATCTGCTCAAAGCGGAGACCTGGGCCTCCATTGTGAGCAGAGGACACCAATAAGACACCAAGACTTTTTACAGAAGATGACAGACGTAGTGTCTCGCCATCCAGGGTAGGCAGCTGGATCTCCCTCCCACCCGGATAGCCCAGCCAAAGGATCTCCGTCTTCGCTGGATTCACCCTCAACCTGCTGGCACGCAACCATCCAGTAATGGCCCCAAGGCACTGATGGAAACTATCGGGTACGGAGTCCAACCAGCCCTCCATCCTCAGAATGAGCTGTGTGTCATCAGCGTACTGGTGGCACTCGAGCCCAAAGCTCCGCACCAGTTGGGCAAGCGGTCGCATATAGATGTTAAATAATAGAGGAGAGAGAATAGCTCCCTGTGGGACCCCACAAGTTAGCAGAGACCACTCAGAAACCATCCCTCCCCTCACCACCCACTGTCCCCAATTCTGGGGATTGAACAGAGGATGGGCTGGATATGTCAATGCCTTGGTTTTTTTTTTTTATTACAACTGCTACTTCCTGATGGATGTCAGGTGGTGCATTACCGGCTAAACAGTATAATTTCTTCAGTAGTGCATAAACATCCAGTGATAATGTGGCATGTTTCATGAGAGAAGCCTCCCAGCAGGATAATAACATATCCAGGTGTCCCCTGGGCAATGTCTTTGTAGACAGCTGATTCTGTCACACCAGAAGTGACTTGCAGCATGCAACCCACCAAACAAAGCAACAGATCTTTCCAGTACCAACTATGACAATAATCCATTCGTCTATAAATGCAGGTGACTTAAAAATGTGGCGATAGGGAGGACATGTATGAAATTCCTTTCTCTAATGTCCCTATGGCTCTGACTCTTCCTTTGGGCTTCTTATCTTTAGCAATAAGTCCTGAAGGTCACTTGTCAGTGTTTCCAAATGGTGTGTTATAACTATGGAGGCACATATGGGAAGGTTTCAATTCATGTTGAGTTGTGTGAATTCATATGACAATCTCCTCCAAAGCTTAACACTGAATGTATGGAAGTCTTTGGAAAACCCCACACTCAGAGAATTGTGTCTACCCAATACCTACAGTTTTAGCTTTTGCACGTAGAGATTTTAAAAGGTTATAGTTAATTAAAGCCATGACACACTTTTTCCAGAGTTTGTCACATTTTAAAACCTCAGCAAAACCCAGACTCTTTTGCTTTTTGGAAAAGTAGTTGATAACGTGTTCTATTTCTTCTAACTTAGCACCTTGCCACTGTAACCAAAGAGACCTTTCACCTTCAGCTCTGGAAAAGTTCTGATAAGAGGTGTATAGGAAACCTCAACAAGCTGATACATACATATTAATTAATAACAGCTTTGCCCACAAGCCAGAGAAACAAAACTAAGCTTCATTTACCTCTCATGTGATAAAGGTCAATGGATTAAGAGCTAGTATAGCTGAACAAATGAATTGTGATGGGTTGAATGAAACATAATGTTATCAGGAGAAATAAAAGAGTGCATCTGTTGTGCTGGTAGTTACTTGTTAACACATTCCTTTGGGGGTTGCACAAGGAGAATTCATACAAGCCAACTCCTAGGCTTAAGGGTTGTGAACACACTCATGCATACCTCCTCCCAATTCTCCCAATCTAGCAGTGACAGTCCCAATTAATTCCAACTCATCCCACTGGTTCAGTGGTTTTAAAAATATCTAGGGTCCTACCTGTACTGCCATATAATGCAGCATGAAACAGCATTATCCAGTCAGGCAAAACTTACATAATGCAGTTTAAATACATTGAACTGCATTATATGAATCTACACTGACCATATAATGCAGTTTCAAATTGCACTATATAGCAAGGTAGATGGAGCCCTAGTTTTTCTGTCCTCCTTCCACCTTATTGTCTTGTCCTTAGCTTACTTGCTGGGAGCCCTCGGTGGTGCAATGGGTTAAACCCTTGTGGCAACAGGACTGCTGACTTGAAGATTGGGTTGCTGACCTGAAGATTGCCAGTTCGAATCCGGGGTGAGCGCGGATGAGCTCCCTCTGTCAGCTGCAGCTCTATGCGGGAACATGAGAGAAGCCTCCCACAAGGATGGTAAAACATCAAACATCTGGGCGTTCCCTGGGCAACATCCTTCAGGTCAGTAGTTCTGGGTTTAACCCACTGTGCCACCGGGGGCTAAAAAAAGTTTACATATAACCATAAAAGCATATATTAAAACATACACATATTGAAACACATGAGATGAAAGGTAAAAGACAATAAACATAGAATGTGATTTAAAAGTCAAACGGACGGGGTAGGTAGTTTTTTCTCCTTGTTGGCAAAGCATTTCCACAAATCTAGCAGCATTCCTGTTTAACTCCCAGGACTTCAAAAAAGGCAGATTTCAAAAGCAGTTGTTACTTATTTGGGGAAAAAAGACAACTTCCACTGGGAATGATTGCATTCTTGGGTGTTCCTAAAACTATAGTTTTGGATCATAGTTTAGATCTGTCACAAAAAGGTACAATCTGAATATGTGCTTTGTTTATATCACCTTGAAAAAAAAGAAAAATCAATAATCACCCTTATTTATTTTTAAATCTTATGGTATAGTATGGAGAAAAAAACATTAGTCACTCACACATTTATATTCCCACATCTACTGTGTGTCTTATTCCTCTGCCATTTGCACTCTTATGTCTGGATATGATTTTAGGCATCTCTTGATGTTGTATATCTCCAGAAAGCTGTTGAGAAACAGCAAAAATAATAGTGCTGAAAAGTGGATAGTTAACATTCTGTCAAAATGTGAGCATGTTCCCAATGGATTAGGGAAATTGCTGCTGTCATTCACTATTAAGACGGGATAACAGTTCTGTCTATGTTAGACAGAGGGTTAACAGTATCATTTTTTGTCTTCTAGAGTAATATTCCATCTTAACTGCCATAGTTCCATTCTGTGGAATTGTCATTTCATGAGGTATTGAAGCTCTGTGGCTGAGAATTTGAAAAGCCCTTGCCTAAATAGCTAATCCCACAGAATCGGACCATGACAACTAAAGTGAAATCATAGCTCTATGATTCTGTAGTGTGAATGGACCCCAAGTAGACTTCATCTGCCTTACAAAATTTTTCAGCCTTGGGACGTATGTTGCTTGGTGGGTCTAGCTGATCATTTTTGGACAAACATGGAAATGCTTCTAAAAGCTGGCCCTGAAGAACAATTCCATGGAATTGAAATGAATATCTTTAATTCTTTGCCCTTCTTATAGTATCACTGAAACTTGTACACTTTATTATTGATTATTTCTTCTATTTACTGAATTATTTATCAATAAACAAAAAAGCCAAAGAGAAAGACAGTTTCCTTTTTAACCTCCAGAAAATGCTTCTTTCCTTTCCATCTTATAGAGGTTGGTGGCTTTGATGTCAGTTGGGTCGTGAATCCACTCCATGTTTTAGTCTTAACTTTAAGAGAACCATCCAACATGCTGAACTCTATCTCTAAAGTGAGTTCAACACATTGGATAGTCCATTTAAAGTTTAGACAAGGGACCTCTTCATACGCACTGCTGGAATCATCCAATATCACTGTGGATTGTGGCTATCCTGGTGGTGCCCACTCGGCTGGTGTGGGAACCTGGTGCCCCATGCCCATGCCATCCCAGGTTCCCCCCTACTTCATCATATGGGATGAAGCCTGTTTAAGAAAGCCAATCCCATCTTTCCATCTGAAAAGACAGGGAGCCTCCTGTCATCCACCGCCCACAATTTTTCAGCAGCGGCAGGCTTTTTTTTTTTTTTGCAGTTCAGCCATGGAGCCACCCTAGAAGTACTTCTCTGGGGTGTGATGACGGCTGTCAGGCTCCATGGCAGAACTACCAAAAGCTCACCACTGCCACAAAGGTGGAAAATCCCAGAGTACATTCAATACCCCACTGCTATGGGAACCAACAGCCAATAGCAATGGCAAAAGGATGTTAGGAGGGGCCTTAACGCATACAGAGTTGGCTATAGCTCTATTTTAAACTTGAATATATTGACAAATTCAAGAGCTGTTTTTAAAACTCTAAGTGAAATTGTTTTGCAGCCTATAGTTTTAGAAGCTGTCAGATTTGCCTTCAATACATCATAATAATTTATACTATCTTTTACACTATTATAAGCTTTAACTGCAGAGCTCTTTTTTTAAAATAAAAAATTGGTGGTAACATGTATCCGCCTTCAGAGAAATTCTAAGAGCAATATATACCACGGAAATGAGACAGAAACAACAGGGTTCCTGTCTAACTGCTTTGCCATTGAAGCAATTGGGAAAGAGACAAAGATAAAGTACATATATTCTAGTCAATGGTCAACCTATGTTGATTTCATGGATTCCATAGGGTTTTCTTAGGCAAGATATACTCTGAAGTGGTTTGCCATTGTCTTCCTCTGAATATTGAGGGGGAAAAAAGAGAAGGAGTAAACAGAAAGAGTAAGCAAAGATTATGATACATACCTTAGGATGCTATAGCCACCATTCTTCCATCATGCAGTAGGAAGCAGCATCGGGCTGTAAATGTAGCTTATCATGCAAGCACTGTCCAAAACCAAATTTGCTTGTCTTCAGAAGTATTTTAGCATTATGTGTTTTCAGAGTACAGTTCTGCCCAGGTGAATCTAGCAATCTCCAGTGGCCTGTGTAAAAACAGTGAAGAGTGATCAGTGCAATCCTGTAGATGAGAAGGGAGAGTTCATGGGAGATAGCCTTATGCCCACCAGGGTTTTCACCAAACAGACTAAAGGGAAAGTATTGTATTTCCCGCCTTCATTTCTGGCAGAGAAAAGAAGTACACTTGTTCCAGGGCTCAAGTGCTTTTGCCTTCATTCTAATCTTGTGTTGGTGTGAATATGATTTTTAGACTGCCAATTTACTCCCCTTTTATATTCGTGATGTTGGAGCATTTATGGTGGAGCAGGAATGGGGTGGTTGCAAGGATGGACATATCCCTCTTTGTGGGGAGAGCAAGGTACATCTGTTCTTTGCTAGGATCCCTATGGAAACATCTCCCAGGAAGCATTGCAGCCTTAAAGGACAGAAAGAAAAGAATGTGAAATCAGTTGAAATATATTCAATATACTGTATACATACAGATACATGTGCAGCCTTTTCTTATCCCATTGGTTTACTTTATTCCATTTAATTATGTATGATGCAATTTTGGTTATTTGGCTGAATATTTGATTTAATGCATGTACACACATGCCGGACGGACAAAACCATCATTCAAAAGAGCCAAAGGAAGCATTAAAATACTTAAACATCAACTACAGATTTGCACTGTGCAGATGGGAGCTTGGAAACAATGCCACTTTATTTTATGTTTTTTTTATTACAGCTCTACCAATTTTTCAGACAACATGGCAAAAGAACGAACATTTCCAAACTCTGCTGGAGACATGGCACAGCTGAGCAAGTGTTAGTTTACTGGGCATATTGAAGGAATTCAGTTTATGCCTGTCATTGAGGACAATTTTTCCTCTTCCCAGGAAGTTTTGGGATACCATTCCACAATCCCTTATCATTGACCAAGTTAGTTGAGGTTTACAGAGACCCAAACATTTGGAAGGTGGGATATTCCTCATCCACCTTTAAGGGAACCAATTCAAGATACTCACGCCTAGCTTTGGCATACCCTGTAGAGGCAAAAGCAATACATATAATTTAATTAATAAACTAAGAACATAGATCCTGTTACATAGATTGAGCCCCTGGTGGTGCAATGGGTTTAAACCCTTGTGTTGGCAGGACTGCTGATCGAAAGGTCGAGCTTTCATCAGTCAGCTCCAACTTCCCATGCAGGGACACGAGAGAAGCCTCCCACAGGATGGTAAAACATCTGGGCGTTCCCTGGGCAACGTCCTTGCAGATGGCCAATTCTTTCACACCAGAAGTGACTTGCAGTTTCTCAAGTTGCTCCTGACATGAAATTTTTTTTACATAGACTAATGCTAGGATCTGCTGAACTAGACTGTATCCATGAAAGTTTATGCTTGAAATCATTGCCCACATAATCTCAAAAATGTGAGTGAAATATTTTGTTTTGTTTTGTTGTTTTTTTTTTAAAATAAGGATATGATACATGTAAGTATATTTGGAAATTCTCTGTTCCCATTACTATTTCAATCCAAATATTAAGATTGTAAGTAGCAGATAAGCTTCCATTACCTGCCACCATTTCACAGATGAAAACTGGGATACAGGTGACCAAACTGTATCAGATTATTAGGTATGGTAACTAAAATGAAAGAGAAGGTGAGAAAATATATTTTATCAGCCCCCATTGGAGAAATAACAGCAACAACAACAACAACAACAACAACATTTTTATACCCCGCCACAATCTCCCCGAAGGGACTCGGGGCAGCATACAGGCAGGACCAAGCCCAGAACATACAACAAAATAACCAACTAAAAGACAGTTAAAAACATAATAGTATAGCAGCTATTCATAATGCAGAGGTGAGTAGAGGCTTCCTTTCCTTGAGTATCTTGACCTATCTAGGCACCAATGTGAGACGACAAAGACGGGAATTTTGAAAATCTCAGGATAGGAAAGAAGCTAACCTTGAACCAAATCATTTCAGACTTTCAAGTTGATAAGCTGACCTTTAATTTGTTGCCAGAAACACATTAATAACCTGTCTAGATCCCTCAAAATACAGGCAGTCCCTGAGTTACAAACATCCTACTTACAAATTACTCATAGTTAAAAATGGGGCTGAGACAACAGGAAGTGAGAGAAATCTGCCCCTAGGAAGGGAAATCCACTCTTGAAAGAGTTATTATCATGGGGAAAAGGTGTCTCCACAGAAGCTTTCTCAACATTCCTTGTTTCCACAACAAGCCAAATTTTTCAAAATCCAATTATCACATGGACAGAAAGTGAATTGAAATCTTCTGAACAGGGGCACAGGCAACAAAGCAAACACCAAAGGGGTGTTAACCCTTCCCTATGCTATCTAAAACACACACACACACACACACACAGATACATACATACATACATACATACATACATACATACATACATATATATTTGGCTGGAGTTACACTTAAAAATGTACCTATTCTGATTTACATACAATTAAGAACAAATCTACAGAACCTATCTTATTTGTAACTTGGGGTCTGCCTGTAGCCTCAAACTGCTCATACAACTATCCCTATGAACATCAAAGGCAGCATCCCAAGTGGAACATATTTGAATGACTCAGTTTAGATGTAGTTAAAATGTGTGTCCCTTACCAAAAAAAAAAAAAGATGTGTGCCACTGTGGCTACACAGCATTCTGTGTATGCCAACACTCAAACATGCTATTTTTATTCTAAACAAAAGGCCACCTTAAGGGTTGCACCTCCATTATATAAGTCTATTAGTTGGAGCCTGAATGCCTCAGAGAAGTTTTCTTTTTCACCTCCTTATTTGAGATGGCATTTAAAAGAATGAAGAGATTGTGGGCTCATTAAAGTTGCTGTGTGATGTACACAAACAGTTATGGGTAGACCTCATTTTGCAAAGAGGCTTGTCAACAAACCACCAGCCAGCACAGCTTATTTATTTAGCTAAACCTGTGTCTAAGATAGATAATTAATGATCCAAACAATATGAGCTTCCACATCCTTCCATCCTTCCTTTGTGAAGCAGAGGAGAAGCCCTCCTGCTGTTATGTCTGAGAAACCGCTGTGAATCCTCTCATGCAAGATCTGGATCAATACTGGATACTAAAGCTCCACTTTTCAAAGACAACTCTATTAGAAAGGGCGGGCTCATTTCCTGCTATGGTTCAATATGTGGCAACAAAAGGTAAATGTTTCGACAATGTTGTCTCTGTGTGAAGAATGGGATATAATATTTGAAATTTGAGTTGGGAGGATTCAGGATTACTTGTTATCACAACACTTTAAGGCTTCACAAATCCTACAGTTTAGGGGTTCACAAAATATTCGCCTTCTCCCATCCCACCCTTACCTTGTGAGAGCTAAGAAGAGTAGCAATATAATAGAAAGAGCCGGGTACATTTTTAGTATCGCCTGGCTGACACACCACTCTCTGTTATAAATGAGCTCAGACACTGGCTTATCGATTTTAGGGCAAGCTATACAATGACAGACATCTTTAGAATGGTTTGGGAATGTACTCCTAGGTGTTTGATAATAGACTGATTTCTCCTAGGTCACATATGTCAACAAGATATAACATCCATGTTTAGAAAAAGGATTTTCTGTACTGCATCTGTCTCTTTGCAGGTAGCCATCAAGATTAGATAGTTCCTCGGCTGAGCGGAGTAGCCATGTGGTTCAGTTTATAGCTGGGCTCACCAGGCCAAACAATTATGAAATTGGTCATTAATTTGCAGGCTCTTTATATCTTGCTCAAGTGACAAGAGAATGTGAATAATAATATCAGATAATAGGGCTGAGAAAAATAGCAGCTAAGAGTTTACTACCAATGTTGCAAGGATTGTTTTCTATAGCTGCACATTCTTAGATTCTTTTTATAGCAGAACAACAAAACTGTCACATAGGCATTTAAGCCTTTGCGTGGAACTACTAAAAGTGATTTTTCAGTCACGAAAATATATTCTAGATTTTGTACAAGAGGTTGAAGGAAGAGAATTATACTTGCCATATATACTAGGTGTGTGCACAATTCCATTTCAGGGAAATTCAGTGATCTGGCAGCTGGACCACCAAAAATGGACTGAGTGAGGGCCAACTGAAGGTTCAGCTGGAATGGACCACATGGCGCTGGATCTTTCGGCTACATTTGGGAGATTTGGCTACTCCGTGATTGACAAGAACAGCCACGTGCAAGTTTTCCCCCATTAACCTTGCCAGAGCTAATCAGAAGAAGAAAGTGGATCACGTGGTTTTTTTTTTTGTAAAGCTGGTCTATATATAACAGGGTGAGCTCCTTCATTTTTCTGTGGTGTCCTAGTGCTTGAGAGACAGAGAGATTGTATGCTAGCTAGCTTTGTGTTCTATCTCAGTGTTAATATTTCCCTATGCTATCCAAAACATGACTGGAGTTGCATTCAACTTAAGAACAAACCTATATAGAATGGACCTTGTTCGTGACCTGGGAACTGCCTTTACTGTCCATAAACGGATTTCAGCAACTGGCCCTGAGCCCCCAGATTCCATGGCTCATCTCCAGGGAGAGACAAGGATGCCAGTTTTCCAGTTTGGCAAGGGATTGTGGTGTTCTTAGGTCCAAGTCAGAAGAAAGGTTTGTGGGTAATACCTACCCCAGCTAGAAGAGCAGCAGATTGCTACAATTTGCAAGGCTTAATTCCTCTGTTGCTGTAACCCCACAAGAGCATCTATGTATTTACTTAACTTAGTTCTTGCTTTCTTTACTGTCATTGTGGTGCCAGGGCTCACTCTCCACTCTAATCTGCACATATCTCCTGGCTGTTTTATTTATGTTGTTTCCATCTCTGGCATTCTGTTAATGTTCAAGAATATATCTACTTCATTAACTGAGGTATACTGGCAGTCCTTCATGTGGTTCTGAAAAATATCTGCATCATAATCCATTGAGAGCCACCTTTGCTCCAAAACCTTAAGTATATCAAGTGAGTTTACTCTGTGTATTCTAGGTAGTCAACAGGCAGAGGACTACCTAAAATACACAGTGCTTGAAACAGCCAGTATTTACTGGGCCAATTGGCTGATGAACATTAACTTATTCTAATCCAATTTCTAGGCAGTTACAGAGTTTATAAATAAATGGTATTCTACTGGAACGGATGCTAATTTGCTTTGATGAGTATAATTACAATGTGCAGGCACATAAAATTTGTGAATCATTTAATAACACTGTACCAGATATAGCATCCTTTAACAATGAAAAACATGAATGTTTAATCAGAGAATATTTCAGGTTATTCTTGATGATATTGATGGGATTAATACCTGATGCCATTATAAGATTATTTGGTGATATCATGCAAATTCAGCTATTTGGCTGTGGAAAGAAACATTTTAGATATCTTGGCCACGTAAGCTATTACAAAATGTAATATTTTAAGATAGCCTAGAAATATTAAATGTAATCTTTAAATGAAGAGTTAAAGGGAAAAGTAATCAATCCTAAATCTCTTAGGCAACCATGGAGCTTTTGCATTGGTTTTGTTCAGATGAGGCTCAAACTTGTTATTTTACTATCAGATTTAAACATACTTTCCTCTGGCCTACTTTAACATTTTGTATGTTTAAAAAACGTTCAACGTGCTTTCTGCAACTGTTTGATGACAAAATTTTAAGGTTTCCAGAGTTTGATTTTTATCATCTGTCATTCAAACTATGAACACAGGAGGGAGACAAAGACTTAGATAAGGCAGGAAGTAATTGCTGTAAACTAAAGCATAGGGACTCTGATTTATGTCAGAAAAGGGTTACATATCCAGGAGAAAATGACATGTGAATCCCTAGATACAGTACAACCCCCATATCCACAGAACTGATATACGTGGTTTCATTTATCCATGGTTTCTTTATTGACTCAGGGCCTCATATGCAAGCTACATCATCTCACTACCTCCATTGACGAGAAAAGGGATTGCTTCTGTCTGAAATTTGATGTACCCATGAGATATCCAAGAATGTTCCTCTATGTGCAAAGATCATACTGTTTTATAAAGGAAACCCTTTATTGCATTGTCCTGAAAACTTTAAAAAAATGCAAAGCAGAAGATAGAAGATAATTTTGATTGTGATAAAGGAAAGGAAGCATGTTTTGCTGGCCACCCATGGTCAAACAATTATAAGACTATTGATATATCTCCCGTGTTAGGTCTAGTTTCACATAATCCACAACCCACAACCACAAATTCCAGTGTTTTTATGTCTCATTGATTTCATGAGAAGAATTGCACACTTGATATTTAAAGGATCACACATAGCATCAAGCACAAGAAGGACAATGTTGAGGTATCATCTATATATATAAAAGAGTGATGGCATCACGGCAATTCACAAAACAACAAAAGTACAGGCCCCTCAACCTCAAAATTTGACAACACAACCCATCATCCACGCCTCAAGGTTGATACAACAAAAAGAAAAGAAAAATAAAGTCCTAATTAGAGGGAGAGCAATAATTTTTTTTATCCAATTGCTGCCAGTTTAGAGGGCTAATCTCTGCCCACTTGGTTGCCTAGCAACCAAGGGACAGCCAGGTTTCAGTTAGGGGACAGGCAGATTTAGGCCTCACTTAGACTTCTTCCACAGATTATCTAATTTGTACTGGATTAGGCCCTTCCAAACAGCTATATAACCCATTTAGAATCTTATATTATCTGCTTTGCACTGGATTATCTTGACTCCGCACTACCATATAATCCACTTCAGTGTGCATTTTATACAGCTGTGAAGAAGGGGCCTCAGATAATCCAGTTCTGAGCAGATAATATAAGATTAGAAATATACAGTAGAGTCTCACTTATCCAACGTAAACAGGCCGGCAGGATAAGTGAATATGTTGGATAATAAGAAGGGATTCAGGAAAAGCCAATTAAACATCAAATTAGGTAATCGTTATACAAATTAAGCACCAAAACATCATATTATACAACAAATTTGACAGAAAAAGTAGTTCCATGCGCAGTAATGCTATGTAGTATTTACAGTAGAGTCTCACTTATCCAACACTCGCTTATCCAACATTCTGGATTATCCAACGCATTTTTGTAGTCAATGCTTTCAATATATCGTGATATTTTGGTGCTAAATTCATAAATACAGTAATTACTATATAGCATTACTGTGTACTGAACTACTTTTTCTGACAAATTTGTTGTCTAACATGATGTTTTGGTGCTTAATTTGTAAAATCATAACTTAATTTGATGTTTAATAGGGTTATCCTTAATGCCTCATTATCCAACATATTCGCTTATCCAACGTTCTGCCGGCCCGTTTATGTTGGATAAGTGAGACTCTACTGTACTGTATTTACAAATTTACCACTAAAATATCACAATGAATTTAAAACACTGACTACAAAAACATTGATTATGAAAAGGCAGACTGCGTTGGATAATCCAGAACATTGTATAAGCGAATATTGGATAAGTGAGATTCTTCTTTAATATGAAATAATTACTGGGATAGAATAATGCAGAACAATATAATCTCTAAAACCAGGACAGTAAATAAACAGGGGAATTCCACACAGGAAACAATCAGGGCCAGCTAACACCTCCCAACAAAGTATTCCCATCATCAAAGTCTGGCAAATCCTGTTTTCTCAGGGCCACAGACAGTAGAAGCACATAAAATATCGCAAACAACATCACTCTGAAAACAAGGGTATTCCAGACAGGAAACAATCAGGGCCAGCTAACACCTCCCAACAAAGTATTCCCATCATCAAAGTCTGGAAAATCCTCTGTTTTCTCAGGGCCACAGAGAGTAGAAGCACATAAAATATTGCAAACAACACCACTCTGAAAACAAGGGAATTCCAGACAGGAAACAATCAGGGCCAGCTAACACCTCCCAACAAAAAATTCACTCAGGGAGGAAACAGCCAGGCTTTAAAGCTGCAAGGCCATTACATCCTAATCATTTTTCCTAATTGCAGCATTCATACTTGCCTCCAACAAACAAAAAAAACCAATCAGAAATATTGTATATTCACAACCTTTAGGAAATAATATCCCCTGATGGCACAGCGTGTTAAAGCGCTGAACTGCTGAACTTCTGGACTGAAGGGCCACAGGTTTGAATTGGGGGAGCGGAGAGAGCCCCCACTGTTAGCTCCAGCTTCTGCCAACCCAGAATTTCGAAAACATGCAAATGTGAGTGCATCAATAGGTACTGCTCCGGCAGGAAGGTAACGCCGCTCCATGTAGTCATCCCACATGACCTTGGAGGAGTCTACGGACAACGCTGGCTCTTCGGCTTAGAAATGGAGATGAGCACCAACCTCCAGAGTAAGACACGACTGGACTTAATGTCTGGGGAAAACCTTTACCCTTGACCTTAACTACCACCAATTCCTCAATACTTTATTTCCCATACCACCATACTTCGCCACAGCAACGCGTGGCCGGGCACAGCTAGTAATCTTATAAAAGAAGCAGTGAAAATGGCAAAGTTGAGATTAGGGGCCCTTCCAGAGAGGCCTTATATCCCAGGATCTGATCCCAGGTTTTGTGCTTTAAACTGTAGTATATGAGTCTGCACTGCCAAATAATCTGGGATAGACAGAAAATCTGGGATCAGATCCTGGGATATAGGGCCTGTCTGGAAGGGATCTAAGAGCATGGAATGTTATGTTTAAATATTCATTTATTACTGTAGATTGTTTGAAAGGGAAAACTTAAGTCATTCTTGCTGACCTAAGGAAGTTGAAACTTCAATTTATTGCATTGATTCTTAATTTGTTAGTGAAGCGATTCGTTTTAAAATAAGAAGCCATGGGAAACAAAGGAAACTTTAGTTGTCAGCTCATTTGGTTCCCAAACTGAGCATTTTACAAATGATGTTATTTGAAGTGAAATGCACTTTTGCATCATTTTGTAGATGGTTTCTTCAAGGTTATAACATGATATTATTATTATTATTATTATTATTATTATTATTATTATTATTATTATTATTATTATTATTATTCTCCACGTTTTCAACAAAGGAGACCCAAAGCAGCTGATAATATATTTTCTCCTGTTTCTTTATGGCTGCTTTGAGTCCCTTTCGGGGCGAGAAGGGTGGGATATAAATACAACAAATAGATAAATTTGGGTCTACTTGACCATTATGTCTTTAACTTGTTCTGATTCTAGCTCAATTCTCAGCAACATTTTGTATATTTTCCCAATTAAAAATTCATAATTGTACAGAGTTTTATTTCAAATTTAGTCTTTTCTTTTTCAAGCCAGTCATTTTTCTATTAATCACAAATCAATATTCTGTATCATTGTAAATAATATCCAGTTTTTATTACTTCTTCTTGTGTTTTGAAACTATATTAGTTTTGCTAAACAATTACCAGGTCTTGATAAGTAATTCACATTTCTTCTTTCTTTCTATTGAGTTTATAAAATGCTTCTTGTATGTGTTATCTTTGGGCACAGTTTAAGTTTGTAACATTTCACATTCTTAAGATGGCTTGAATCATAGAATCATAGAATCATAGAATAGTAGAGTTGGAAGAGACCTCATGGGCCATCCAGTCCAACTTCCTGCCAAGAAGTAGGAAATCGCATTCAAAGCACCCCCGACAGATGGCCATCCATCCTCTGCTTAAAAGCCTCCAAAGAAGGAGCCTCCACCACAGCCTGGGGGAGAGAGTTCCAATGTCACTCACTTAGTTTCTATGGCCAAGCAGGGAATTGAACTTGGTCTCCAGAGTTGTGCTCCAAGTCTCAAATCACTATGCAAAATATAAATCCTAACCACTATTTAGAAAATGTACAAAGACATAATGTTTTCTGCTTTCACAAATTCCAAAATTCACATACAGGCAATGTCTTCATCTCATATTATCATGTTCTCTAGAGCTCTTGGTCAAACAAAGATGTAAAAAATGTGGAGCACAGGGAAGAGGCATGGAAATCCAGAAATTTGACTAACTGTTTTAGCCACCTGGTGAGCAGTTAAATGACATTTTGAGATGGAGCATGCATGTTTGCTGATAGGTGTGCAGTTATTGGGTTACACATGACAATGTCTATCAGGTTGGAAAAGTGTACAGACATCAACAAAAAAATATCTGTTTTGTGTTTTGAAAGCAAACAGCCCCAAGAAGATAAATACAATATCACTGACACTATACTAAGGATGAATAGACCACTCTATTTGCTATCTGTGTCAGTTTCACAGTTAATCATAAGTTCATTCAGCCCAGTTTCCACACAATTGCTCATTTTTAAAGAAAGCAGTGACATGAATACACACACACACACACACACACATATATATATAAATAAAAATTTGGAAAACACATTTTCACAGCATATGGAAATGAAGATAGACTTATTTATATTTCTCATACATAGAACTTTCATTGAGAAATGGTTGTCTGTGAAGTACTATAATTGAGATTTGGGGCTTTATCACTCCAGTGTGTTGTCTCACTGCAATCCTGTTGTTGATGCAAATGGAAACATACTAGTATTGAAATCATCACTATCACACTTCTCTGCAATCATGCCGTTGTGCTGCTTTGGTGGTGCACTCTCCTGTACTTCCTCTCTAACACCTCATTTTTGCCAGTGTATGCACAGCTTTCAATTTTTCATTTTTTACTGGAATTATGCAAATAAGGTAAAATGGTAAAAAAGAAAGAAAAGAAATATAAAAGTAAAAGTAACCTCGCCCTGTTTGGGAATAGCAAAGAGAGGGGGGAAAGGAAAAGAGTGAGCTGAACTCATACCATGTAACTACCAGACTATCACAACTGGAGTGGAAGGGACCAATAGCACCAGAGGTACTACTGGGACAGCAGCAATATTACAAGCCATGGTGGTTTTCCCCTATCAATGAGAAGAGATGGTCCACTAATGAATGAAATGCAAAGCTTCCATAGGAGAGAAGCAATATTATCTGACAAAAAGTACAATATAAAACCAACATTATCTTGTTCTAATTATAGTTTACCATCCTCCTGTGCTAAAGTCCTTGGGCATAAATTTCCAGATTCAACATGCAATATTTTATACAGTAGAGCTGGCAGCAGACATCCGGAACTATCTCACGCATCAGGAGAAATGTTAGATTTTAGGGCTGCAAATGGATTTAAAGCCTTCAGTCTCAGCTGTTGGTTGTTCTTGTGTTTTTCATTAGAGGCAATGCATAAGGCTACCACCTGATGCATTTCATGAAAGTTTGAAGAAAGATGGACTGCATATTGAGATGTGGAATACAATGTTTTATTGCGCAGGCAAGTAAAAATAGAATTTTACCCGATACTTGAGAGTGGGGAAAAGGGAGACAAATGGGTGGACTTAAATATTTTTGATACTGACAAAGATCATGCTGGTTTGCTCAGCCATGGTAATCACTGAATTATATAGCACCAAGTGATAATTTGCATAAATGAACAGACCTTCATAGAATGCATGCCACAGAATCTTGGTATCTCCAGCGCTATCTTAAATGTCATGTTGTTTTCTAAGGAAGTGAGTGCAAATAATCATACTGTGAACACATGACGTATATGCATTAGTGTCCCATGAATCTTTTACCTTGAGTATAAAATAGTGATGTGTCACTGTTATTGCTTCTCTGCCAATGAATGAGTATGTTATTATGAACATACAGTTTACTGTGTTAATAAGCGTTTATTTTGCACTAAATGTTCAACCATGTGGTAATCTGGTCATATGTACCACATCAATAAAATGTTTTCTTTTTGAATGATGACTCCCACAATGTCCCATGGCTGTGCTGACTGGGAGCTGTAGGTCAACACTACAACCTTTCCTGTTTCTGACTTGTACACACTGAGATGGGAGTTGAAAGTTCACTGCAGAGTAAATATTTGCTTGGCAAATATTCAAGAAGGTATGTGAATACTAATGT
Source organism: Anolis carolinensis (assembly GCF_035594765.1). Lineage (NCBI taxonomy): Eukaryota > Metazoa > Chordata > Lepidosauria > Squamata > Anolidae > Anolis > Anolis carolinensis. The sequence goes on from NC_085842.1 coordinate 248,045,033, forward strand.
AATATATATATTTGAAAAATAAATCCAGTGAAAACCAGATTGTTTCATTGCTATTTATGGTTGTGTGTTCATGAAACTACAAAATCCATGTTTTAAAATATATATAAAAAATGACTGATCTGATTTCCCAGATGCTCCTTGTATAATATTCTTGTGTATTTCATAACAATGTTTTAGTGTATCTCCCAAGTATATGTAGGATTTCATAAATGTAGACTTCACTATCCTTGCTAGCTAGATTGCATTTTCACTCTGAGTCGTTTTATCAAATGCATTTCTATTAGAAGTTAATGAAACAAAGAGACTCGGTGCAGGGAAGAGACCAACTTAATATAACACAACTGAATTAGATAAAAAAGGGGAGGAAGGAGATCTGCAATTACAGATTGACAAGTTGTTTTAATATCCAGTAATGCAAGTCTGGAACAGCTGGATTAATTAAGTAATATGGCAAACCAAACTATGGGTTATTATGAATTTCAGCATACCTCGGGGGCTTAGTGAGGCCTGAGGGTTTAGAGTTCAACTTCTGACCACACAAAAGTGCTGGTATCTATAATTATCTTGGGTATCTTGCTGTGATTATGGAGCACTCGCTTGAAAATGAGGGGTAAAAAAAAGCTTTAAAATTAGCAGGAAGAAAAACATGAGAAATTGAGGCCAGAGAATATTACAGAGATTGGACTGAATCTGTTATTACTGGCCGTGCCGTACAACTTTGAGCATTTCTTCAGACTAAAAAAAGAGTTCATTTCAAGGCTGGAAATCTACAATGGTGTAATTATGGATGTACTAAAACACATTCAAAAGCAGGAGTACATCAAAAGGACATATTGTGAAACAACTTGGAAAAGATGTAAGAATTCCATCAGAACAAATGGGTCCATTCCCAATAGATATAATTCACAGAAGGCTTTCCCTTTATTTGAGTAGTAGTGTTTTCTATATTGTTATGAAGGCTTCAGACCTGCAAATATCTGTATCTGAACTATACCAAGGTAATCATCATGCCTCTGATGGCAGCAGCAGCTGGACAATAGGATATAAAAGAAAAGTAAGATTGTAGCATAAAAATGGCCTAAAATCAACTTCACATAGGATTCCCTCCAGTTCCTGTTTTCCACCCTACTCTGGAGGGATTCCTTGTCTTCTGGAGATAGTTTTGAAAGTGCATCTGTGTGGGTCAGTAGGAAAAAAAGGAGAAATGCCTTTTTTTTGGTTCTTCTGACACAAGCCATTTTTTCTGGATCTTGGCTTATAAGGCGAAACTGAAACTGCATTGATTCTCACTTATGTACTTCCCCAAATAATCTTGCAATTCCATTGCATTTCCATCCAATTCTCTTAATTCTGTTTTTCTACCTCAGAAAAGCAGTGGTATTAGAAAATAGTTTTTTTGTGGATATAATGGGTTAATTATATTTTAATATTTTTGTGATGTGTACTGCTTTAACTTTTGTAAAGTGCCTTGAATCTCAGGGTTCAGGAACAAGGTTGATGATGACGCCACCGCTAATAATAATGATGATGATAATGAGAATGAGGATAATACAGGTGTACCTCAGTTACAATCTTTCCAAAGAAGTTCCGTTATGCCATATATGCCATATAACACCAGTGCTGCAGCATCTGCATTGGCTTCCAATTGATTACCGTGGTCTATATAAGATGCTAGTTCTGATCTTTAAAATTCTTTATGGCCAGGGCCCATTGTACCTTAGGGACCGTCTCTCCTTCTCCCATCATCGGAGGTCGCATCGACCATCTCAACGCGACTTACTTTACATACCGGGTCCTAGAGAAGTGCATTTGGAAAGGACCAGACGCAGAGCTTTTTCTATTTCTGCCCCTGCCTTATGGAATGCCTTGCCGCCCTATATGCGTGAGTTAGGGCCTTTTACCCTAGCACTCAAGACCTGGCTCTTTACTAGAGCTTTTAATCTATGTTAATTTTATCGATATTTATATGTATGTATTTTTATCCTTTACAATTTTATCTTGTAAATCGCCTAGAGCATCTTGGATGGAGGGCGATTAATAAGTAATTAAATGATGATGATGATGATGATATTCTTTTTTATACCCTTTAACATTTCACAGATGAAAACATTTGTGGTTAAGAAAAATCAGTGTGTGGTCAAGGTGGTAAATGTTAAAAAAACACAGAAACCAGAAGTTGCTGCAGCAGTTTGCTCTTGCCTAAACCTATTGGGATTGGCAAGATTTCATCCTCTCCTTTCTTCTCCTAGCCAGTTAATTGAGTAAGAACTGTTTTTGCGCTTCGAACAGCTTTGAGCAACTGGAGTAGGATGACGTCAAAGGGAGAAGGTGAGAGGAAGAACCTGGGATATTTGAAAAGCAGCTAAAAATGGGATGATAGAGGATTTCCAAAATGGGACAATTGGAGAGGGTGTTGTTTTTTTAGTCTTGCCCAGTATCCTTTTCATTCTCATGCTCTATCTACCTGGAAGCGTTTTAGCCACAGTAATATCAGGAGTTGGTGAAGGAGGGCTAGAGAAATAAAGACTTTCACTATTGCAGTGGTTCTCAACTAGTGGGTCCCCAGGTGTTTTGGCCCACAACACCCAGAAATCCCAGCCAGTTTACCAGCTGTTAGGATTTCTGGGAGTTGAAACACATAACATTTGGGGATCCACAGGCAGAGAACCACTGCACTATTGGGTAGCAGCAGCAGTATGTCTGCAAGTAATGCAATAAAGCTGAAGCTCAGAGAAAATGGTATTCTGCCCTTACCGAGTCTACGACAACCAAATGTACCTGTGGCCAATGGGCAAAATAAAAAGCAGCTGCTTCCAGAGGTTCCCTACTGTGAAAGCATGAACATCAAGTAGAGGAAAGGAGACTGGTAGGGTTGCCTCACCAGCTTCCACAAGCATGTTAAAAAGCATAGCTCTATAAGTTTAGACACTAAAATGGAAATAATCAGATAAATGGAGCTAGTGAAACAAAGAGTCATTGTGGTGGAGTGGTTTGAGCATCTGATCACAACTCTGGAAACCTACTGGGCAACCTTGGGCAAATCACAGTCTTTCAGTCTTAGAGGAAGGCAAGGGTAAACTCCTTCTAAACAAATCTTGCCAACAAATCCCCATGATAGGTTCACATTAGGATTGCCACACACTGAGCATTTAGCTATGACAGTACACAACAACTAAGTGAAAGAAAAAAAAAAAGAAACGTTTCTGTATGTAGTCAGAAGAAGCCTTAAGTAGGTTCAAAATGTTTTTCTTTATTTATGCAAGTTGTATCTCTGACGTTGTTTTATTTCACATAGGCATATTGTTAGTTTTGAATAAAACAGTCTGCTGAAATATGTTTAACAGATCTTTATGAATATAGGAATCTAGCCCTATTTTTTTCATGCTATTTCTGTCTTTGGTACCAAATTTTCTGTTAAAACATAACACTCAGAGAAGCACATGTACTTGGTTATCTAATGTATTCTAATGATGATGTGGATGATGATATTTTGCTATTTTAGATATAGAAGCCATGAAATCTGTTACATATTTGCTCCATTTTCTGTGCTGTATCAAATTCAGAAGTCCCTGAAGCGACAGATTCATGGTCCAGATAGTTGTTGCCACCAGAAGATGAGTAATAGTAAAACTTCTATTTTAAACCTTCCTGTTGTTTTTCATAATAAAGCATTCATGATTGCACTACATTTAAGTAATAAGCAGATTCAATGATCCTTACTACATTGCTTGAGAATAATTCATATTGGTTTTATTGGCTTCTATGGGGTTCTCTCATGTTCAGCACAACTATCTACTACATTTACCAAAACATGTTTGAGCATAACAAACAATAGCAGATGGGTAGAACCAACATATTCAGAAGAAAGATATTAAACTGAGACTTGTAAGTCTGTGGGATGAATAAATTAAGGAAATCATAAAGCATAACAACAAGTAGCTGCATAATATATTTCAAAGAGTTATGGCAATTGTAAGATGAACATGGGAAGACAACTGGCAAAAACATATGTTTTGCTTCAAGAACAGTAATTACTGATAGAGTTGGGATCCTTCAGAGGCATTTATCAACCCATTCTGCAAAAAGTGAAATTAGTTTAACTTGACAAAGACCAATCTTCTATGATACATGGAATTCATAATAAAAGGTTTTTCTGAGATTACCATTGCATTTGAAGCAGCTGAGACAAGGAGATCAATGGAGATGACAGGATAACAGTGGAAGATATCATAGGACCAACAAGTGATTTAAACATGAAATAAGTTAACTGTGAATAGGCTGCACAGTGGAAGTAGATGGCTGCAGCTTATTGAGCGAGTGCACCTTTTGTCAGCAAAAGTTTCTGGGTTGAGCATCTAGCATCTCCAACTGGAATTGGAAGATCTCCTCTCTCAGCCACTGGTAGTCACACTAGATCTGGGGTGAGAGAATATGTGGCCTTGTTTATACTGCTGGGTGCAACTCCTATAAGCAACTTTCCCTACCCTGTGTTGCCTACCCCATGCATTTTTTACTCTGATTTATATATCTTCTTTATCAGTTCTAATTTTAATGAGTTCGATAGTCGCCCACTTATGTCCTAGGATTGGACCTCTCAAAGGCTCACGGATGATTGTTAAGATTTTTTTTTATGTTTTTATAGTTATGCTATTTCAAATCATTTGCTTAATCTGTTTTCAGTATGATGCTTGTGTTTTAATTGTTTATTTTATGGTATTGTGATCTGATTGGGCTTGCCCCCATGTAAGCCGCTCCGAGTCTCTTCGGGGAGATGGTGGCGGCATACAAAAATAAAGTTGTTGTTGTTGTTTGTTGTTGTTGTTGTTGATGTTGGAACTGTAGTCATAAAAACAAACATTACCCACTTCTGGTGTTGAAGTAATTGAACTGGGTGGGTCAGTGTGATTTAATACAAAGCATTATCCTAACTGTAAAGTTGACATTATCTGGGCTAAAATCTGGGTTTCATATTGTTTTGTGGTCTAAATCCAATAGTTAGTCTCAACTATAGTTGATCCATTGAATCATATGTCCCAGTGGTGTACCTACTGAAGGAAACCAGCGATTTGTAGATTTGAGATCCTAAAACACTTTGGTGGAGAATTCTAAATACTTCAGAAAACTACAAAATCCATGATTCAGTAGGATAGAGCCATGCCAGTTAAAGTGGCATTAAAGAGCTATAGCTGTGCAAAAAAAGAAAAAAGAAAAAAAGACTTAAAGACAGAAAAATAAAATTGATTCTTTTTGTGACAACCAGAGTGTGATTTATAGGAACGAGAGGACAGCTGGAAGATAACCGAGGATTGTTTGCTTGGATTAATCTGCACTCCAAATCACTGTGTTGAGACTTGATGGGCTACAAGAAATGATTTCAGCATGAGATTCTCTGGTTTTACAATTTCCTTGCTCAACAGGTACACTATGATTTTTTTCCATGCAAGAGCACCAGAAGGGCTAATCTAGCAAAGGTGGACTGGGCTGGAGAAGGAATGGCAGTACATTTGCTCCCTAGAGTACACAGTCCAGATATAGATGCCAGGAAATAAAATACTAACAGTATTGAAAGAGAGTGAATAAATTTTTAAACAGGAACTACCATCAAAAGTTATGATAGCTGGTTTGTAGCATTCTTTCATTTTTATTAAACATTTGGCACAATCTACCCAAGCCTGGCTTAATTCTCCATTTGAAATTAACTAGTCTACAGATGAGTACACTGGAAACAAAAATGTCATATTTAAAATTCCAGCATTTTGCTACACATGTCTCCACCACTCAAAAGGTCTTTATGCTAGCTGAAGAACAAAACAAGTTTTACAAGCAAAATGTCATTCATTCTTTTGCAGTTTTACTTAATTTGGGATTTGATCTAGTTGTAGAACCCTTCAGAAACCTGATTTTGGGAACTCTTATATTTATGTTCTTCTTCATGTTATTTAGGTAATACTGAAATATTATGATCTCCAGGTCAGTTTGCTAGTCTGCCAGGGTGATGGTTCTGGCATTACAGCAGCCCCACACATTTTGCTGTCTGAAGTACAGCAGCCCACTGAACTTATGTTCCCAGATTCAAAATTCGGACTAGCTTAGGCCAGCCAAGGCAAAAAAAAAAAAAAAAAGAAAAAAAAATCTTAGCATGCATCTCATTCTCTTATTGGACAGTTAAAAATTACAATCATATGAAATGAAGAAATAATTTCTTGGCCTTTCATGACAGACCAAACACCTGTTACTATGTAGTTTTGAATATTGATGGTTAAGTCAGTTGTGGTTGGACTGTGTTTTATATTTTGTAAAAGTAAAAATAATAGTCCCACTGAGAGTAAAAACACCACATCTGACGGGAACTGCCCTTGAAGAAAGTCGTCCATTCCCCCCCACCCCCCACCCCGGGCTGGAATCCTTTTTGCAGAGTCACATAGTAATAACTTGGAGTCACACATTTGTATGTTGTTTGTGATCTCTACATAGTCCTTAGTTTAGGGGAGATATATCGACCATGAAAGCCCCCCAGTAATTTCAGTTGCTGTGATCGATGGGGATCTGTTCCCTTGTACTTGGAAAGCATCTGACTGATGACCCCACCCTTGTCTCATGTGAATGATCTTTGCTAAAGAGGGCACTGTGACAGGGACCCCATTTTTGCCGGTTGCAATGGATATCACTCATGAGAAGGGATGGGTCATGAGTCATTTGCTTCTTGAGTGAGAGGAGAACAAACTCGATTGATCACAGTGGCTGCTTCCTAGAAAGTAAGGATTGGAGGGTTGGACTGGAATTCACTGTGTAGCCTCATAACTATGGTAGTACTTGGAAGTCCCTGAACAGACTCAGAAGCGGTGTTGGCAGATCAAAAGACAACCTGGCAAAATGGAACTACCTAGAGTAATCTTCCACCTTGTGTGACTGTGGAGCAGAACAAACAACTCAGCATCTATATGCTTGTCCATAATACCGTGCTTTATACACAGAGGAAGAACTGTTTAAAGCTACATACAATGCAGTTGCTGTTGCTCGTTTTTGGTCTAAAAATATTTAGCTGCTTGTGCTCCCTTTATTTTATGTTTTAAACTTATTTATTTATGCAATGTTTTTGACATGAAATAAATAAGAATATGGTAGTTATACATTTGTAAATGTCTAATACAGTGGTTCTCAACCTGGGGGTCATGATCCTTTGAGGGATCAATTGGTCATTTCAGAGGGGTCACAATGCCACCTCCTTTGGCCCTGTCCCCTGCCATGGGGCCTCCTGCGCCCATGCCCAAATATGGGTGTGTCAAATATGGGCATGTCCTAATATAGGTGTGCCCTAATGTTATGGCTATAACCTATAGCCATATTAGGGCGCTGCCATAATAGGGCGTCCCCATAATAGGGCGCTCCCATAATAGGGCACCCTCATAATAGGGAAGCCCCATAATACGGTGCCCCCGTGATCTGTAGAAGTCTGAGCTGAATTGTTTGAAGGTACTGCAAGTATAAATCCTGCATATCAGATATTTACATTGCTATTCATAACAGTAGCAAAATTACAGTTATAAAGTAGCAATGAAAATAATTTTATGGTTGGGGGTCACTACAACATGAGAACTATATTAGGGGTCATGGCATTAGAAAGGTTGAGAACCACTGGTCTAATAGGATTCTGGACAAAGTTTTCAAACTCCTGTTTAATTGCATAAGTGCAATGCCGGTAAAGCTCACAATGTTGAAAGCTGTTTTTATTGAAGTTGTTCAGTCACAGAAACTCATTGTTGTGTTCTAAAAATAATTTGTCATTACTTATTACAAGTGACTAACTCATTTCATTACTTATCGTGTCACTTATACTTACTTAACTGTTTATTTTTGTTACCTTTTAAAAAAATAAATAAACACAAGGTTGGTTAAAGAATGTCATAAAATTTGAAAAAGCATATCAAATGCATTTAAGAGTAATACTGGAAATTAGAAAGGAATCATTATTGATTGCAACAATTTTTTTCATGCCAGGAGCGACTTGAGAAACTGCAGGTTGCTTCTAGTGTGAGAGAATTGGTCATTTGCAACGCTGTTGCCCAGGGGACACCCGGATGTTTTGATGTTTTATCATCCTTGTGGGAGGCTTCTCTCATGTCCCAGTACAGAGCTGGAACTGTCCGAGGGGACTCATTCACACTCTCCCCGGATTCAAACTGGCAACCTTCAGGTCAGCAACCTAATCTTCAAGTCAGCAATCCAGCCAGCACAAAGGTTTAACCCATTGCACTACCAGGGGCTTATTGCAACAATGAAATAACTTACTTTTGGATTCTTTTTTTGCTATCTTTGGAATGGGATAATCTAAAAAGAAGGCATTAGTTTAATTATCCCTTCATTAACCCCAAAGTAATCTCTTATGGGTAACTACAGAACTTGTAATTTATTATTTCCAAGCTCTGACAGAGATTTGTCAAAAAACATAATTGTTCCTCTTAAACTGTCCAATATGAGTGGTTTTAGAATAACATTTCAGAAGGTGCTTCCAATGGTAGCTGGTGATTCCCAGGTTAATGGGGTGGTTATTCTGCTGGAGCTTGTTCCTAATTTAGTCCATTGGGCAGCACCTTTGACAGCTCCAAATAGATTCAGTACCTTGGATAGCTCCAAAGTGGCATTGTATTACTACTGGACACTTCTTACATTGAAGGTCACAATCCAACAGGCAGAAATCTCTTTCCTCATGAACCATCTTCTTCTACTGATAGGAAATAAAATAGAATCTTTCAGGCATATGATAATATTTTTCGACCTCCATGGCCCCCATAGAATCCCTTCATCTCTCCCAATTTTTAACCTTCTGAGGAAGGGGTGGCTATATGAAGAACACAGATCATTTCTCAATGCTTCTATAAAAGAACACTGCCTTATGTCTTTGCATTCCTGGTACTGCATTATTAAAGCAGAGGAAACAATTCTTGCAAAATGTTTGCCAACATTTATGTTTAATAACTAGCCCTTTGGGGGAAAGAAATAAATCTACATGTGCACAAAGAAATAGCAAACTGTCTCATGCTTCCACACTAGGTCCTGTCATTATGATGGACCACACAAGCTTCCTCATTTCTCCCCCTTCCCTTTAAAGTAATAATTCATACAATGCGAGGACAAACGGGATATAGGATTCTGTTTGCTTGTCTCCCCCTGTGCTTTGCCCAGAGATGTTAGTTAAATAAGAAAGCAAATAAATAAAATCCCCCTAAGAACCCTAATAAAGCACGAGGCAAAATAATAACAATAATAGTAATAAAAAATATCCTTCCACTGAAAACAGCAGGTGGAGCTTTGTGACAGGCTTTGTTTGCAAATGATAACAATTATGGGTAATTTATCATCTTGATGGGAGAACAGGGAGGGAGAGGAAGAAAACTAGAGAAATGGGAATGAAGAAGGAAATGCAGACAGAACGATACATAGAGAGTGAGCTTTCCCAAGTGTCTTATTGAATCCCAGGTCGACAACCTAACATGAATGTAGAGAGGTAGGTAGTTCCTTCTCATCCCATTGAGTGAGATCTAATTGTGTCAGTACTGTCTGTTGGCAGATGCCATTTCTACATAACAACAGCCCCGAGACAGAGCTGCTTGATTAATGCCTCCAGCTGTCATATGCCCCATTATCTGTGCATTTGCATAACTTAATGGTTTAGGACAGGGGAGAGAGGATGCTTAATTTAATGTTTAGCAGGCCCTTGATAGCTGAATAATTTAAGAACTGTCAAGGGAGGTCAGTCCTACAGCAATACAGCAAGACAGCTATAATTTCTGCATATCATTAAATGCTTGGGCTCAGAAGAAAGATGGAAGGTAGGAAAGAAAGAAAGAAATGCACAAACAGACCGACAAATGCCTGAAAGGAAGCATGGCTTTGCTATTAACCACATATTTCCCATGCCAGTTTTGGACATGCGTGTGAGTTAAGGCAGCCTTTAGGGAAAAGGTTAATAGTTTTCGACTCCTCTCCCCACCCACCACCAATTTGCTGAAGGGGAATGCTACAGAATTTACTTAAATTCAACTAACAGCTCAACATGCTTTGAACAGGAACACTCTCAGTTTCATTAGATACTAATGAATATTATTAAGCTAATCTGCCATTTGTTTTCTAATTATGTGTCACAAAGCACCACAGTGGCAGCTGAGGCAGCTGCCAAAGTGCATATATTTTTATTCCTGTGCTGCGTTTCTTGACAAAAACTAGTAGTGAATGACTATCATGAGCTGAAAAAAGATAACTAGAGGCTGTCTGGGGAAATAATTCCAACTTGTTGTTGTTGCTTCAGCTGCATCACTTTGTTGCATCTGTGGAATGGGTTTGAAGATGTTCCTGCAACTCTAGAACCACTTCCAATCTCTGGAATGTTTTACAAATGACAGTTAGGTAGATTCTACCTCTGTCCATCATTTGTCCTAAAACAAAAACCAAGTCTTTCGTGACTAACTAACCACACCCTCTACAGAAGGGGCTTTTCATTGGATTTGAGTGTGTGTCTAAATTGTGTCTTGATTTTTCATGTATTTATTGATTTTATGATTAAATTATATCAGCTCTATGTTATTCTAAACCAGTGGTTCTCAACCTGTGGTCCCCAGGTATTTCGGCCTACAACTTCCAGAAATCCCAGCCAATTTACCAGCTGTTAGGTCTCATACCTCATTACTTCTGAGGATGCCTGCCATAGATGTGGGCAAAACATCAGGAGAGAATGCTTCTGGAACATTGCCATACAGACCAGAAAACTCACAGCAACCCAGTCACTTCTTTGGTCATGTCAAAGGTACATCTATCAACCTCCTCCCTCCCCATTTAGCTCTTTACACAGGCACACACATACACAACACAGCCATTTACTGGGAGGTGGTTGGGTTAGTGGTGGGGGAGCATCCAGTCATGAGCCTCTAGCTAAGTGGTTCTCAACCTGTGGGCTCCCAGGTGTTTTGGCCTACAACTCCCAAAAATCCCAGCCATTTTACCAGCTGTTAGGATTTCTGGGAGTTGAAGGCCAAAACATCTGGGGACCAATACGTTGAGAACCACTATTTTAAACCATCTTGAATCCCATTCATGAAGAAAGCACACTCTTGGACAGAGCTTCCAAGCATTTCATATTGGTGACATGCCTTTTACACATGCATAATTTTACAACATAGTAATTCAATTTTACTAGCAAACCCTAGGTTAAACCAAACCTTTATAAGGGATGTGGATACATACAGAAATAGTAATAACGAAATATGCATGAGGACACAACTTATCTTGTGAAAATATTTCATTTAAAATTTTAAATATATATTATTTATTGCTTATTTCACATAGACTCAAAGGTTTCGCATTACATTTGCACAACACACCTACACACTGCAGCCAACACACTAATGTGTCGCAACACACAGTTTGAAGGGGTCTGCTCTAGGATGTTGGTCAATTGGTTTACTCATAAAGAGGTTGTTATACTTTCTAAACTAATTATTCTTTCTTTATTTCTTTTTTTACACCTCCTTCTGAGGACTTGTAAATAACTTGTCCTCTTGTAAAATGATTTCTATTTTTATGTTTAAAGACTGCAAAAGTTTTGGTAGCTGTGTGGCTTGTGCTCCCAGTATTAGGCTTCCTATCACCTGGTATTCTAAATCAAAATGTTTGGATGATGGACCCTGAGTATTTCAATTATTTTGGAAGGCTTAATACATGAGCAAAGGAAATGCTGTCAATGCATAGGCTCCCCTGCCCCCCCCCCCCCCCGCCAAGGCTGAAATTGATGGCATTCCTGCTGCATGTTCTAAACCAACAGATTGGAACAGCAGCTGGCATAAGGGCATTAAGATTTTCTCAAAGGTAAAGCTCCAGGGAACTGTTTAAGAAAGGTGGAGGAAGAGGTTATGCTATAGAATGAAGATGAGTTTGCTAGAGAGTTTGAAATAATTTCAGGAAGATACCAAAGGAGGGGCTGTCTGGCCTGAACTGACTTGGAGGAGCATGCATGGTTCATTGAGTGGGGACATGCATGCTTAAATCATTCTTTCAGAGTTAGTTGTGGCTGATAAAAGAGTGGCAGAAGGTTGGAGTTTAACCAGTATTTTAAATACACATTAAAGTGTGGATGAGAAATTTTTCAAAAAGAGGAATGTATATTTAATTTATTTTCAAAGATTTCAAAGAGTTCAAGGCTCCTTCCTATCTTCCAAAACCCATTTTCTGAGCTGGCCTAAGGCTGAGCTTTAGACACTACTTCTCCTTTTACATGCTCTTTGTTTCAGTGTAGTTGTATAACGATATCTGTTGATCTATGACAGATGTGGGGAATAAATCCAAGTCAAGAGTGGATAGTGGATAACATGGGTGTAGAAGTCCAGTACAAGTTGAGCATCCCTCATCTTGAATTCAGAAATCCTCCAAAACTTTCCACATATATGGCTGAGATAGTGATGCTTTTATGTAGTTTATGTAGGGTGGTGTTGTTTTTAAAATTAGGTATCCCTGGCAGAAAATGGGGGGAGAACATGGGTTGGTGTTCCCCTTGGCACTCCAGTTAGGGGTGAAGGGAGGATATTTGGGATGGCTTCTCTAGGTTCTGGGGCTTGTGAGAACCTCCAAAGATCCCCCTTGGGGCTAATTTCACTCTCTTGTAGGGTTATGGGGCTCGCAAGGAAATACTCCTGGGATGGCCTTCTAGTAATAATTATTTCATTGTGGACATTCAAAGTGACCTTCATGTTATGTGTATATGAAACATAAATTAATTTTGTGACAGTATAAACATATTTTTCAAAATTCCAAGCACCTCCGGACCCAAGCATTTTGAATAAGGGACACTTAAACTATAATATCTAGAGAGCCACACAGTACTTATCCTTGACCTCTGTAAGGTTAGGTAAAGGTTTTCCCCTGATGTTAAGTCCAGTCGTGACCGACTCTGGGGTTTGGTGCTCATCTCCATTTCTAAGCCAAAGAGCCGGCGTTGTCCGTAGACATCTCCAAGGTCATGTGGCCGGCATGACTGCATGGAGCGCGTTACCTTCCCGCCAGAGAGGTACCTATTTATCTACTCACATTTGCATGTTTTTGAACTGCTAGGTTGGCAGGAGCTGGGGCTAACAGTGGGCGCTCATTCCGCTTCCGGAATTTGAACCTGGGACCTTTTGGTCTGCAAGTTCAGCAGCTCAGCGCTTTAACACACTACGCCACCACCAGGGCCCCCCCTTGACCTCTGTAGACCCCAATAATATCCTCTCTTCTAGCACTGAAAGGAACCTCCTCATTAAAGTGACTCCTTAAAATTCTTGATCCTACTCTTGGAGAGCAAATAGATCTATGAAAAAGTGAGTGGAGGGGCTGCATGAGAAATTTCTGGAAACCAAAATGAAAAAAAAATAATTATTGTGATCTGTTAGAATCCTATTGCGTTACTACTGAGACAGCAAAAGCACATGTTTTGAAAGGATGTTTCAGCTGGGGGTGTGTGTCTCACACATGCTAACATAAATCAGCTCAGTAGTTCACACAGGCGCATATGGTACACTAGCAGCCCTCATAGCTCAGAGACCCACTAATGGCCTTCCATATGTGCTGCTGTAATATCAAGACACAATGGGGCTCAGTTTAGAGGTCTACAGTGGCTTTGACTCAGAACATCCTTTGCTTTGTTTGTTGTGCTCCTTTCTCTAACCACATATCTTTTGCTGTAATATTTCTTATTCATGTAAGCTGGCAAATTAAAAAATGTTTTGCATTTATTTTTTCAATATGTTTTAGTAATTTCAACTAACTGATTCAGAGTTTTGGAAGTGGATCAGATTGTATCCAATAGAAGCTTATTAGATAGTTCAGAAAGCTCAGAATCCATTAATAAAGATATAAAACAAAATGAGATATAAAAGAACATGTCTGTTTCCTCTGATTAACCTATTTCTCATCTTACAACAGGATTTCGTAAGACATATGTGCTTCAGCAATCAGATTATCAAATTAAGTCTGTGTTTGCTTTACAATGACCACTCACAAAACAAAATATGCTGTTTTAGGAAAATAATATACTCTAAAAATCAGCCATCTTTGACCATGTTTGAAATACGCTACGTCATATTTTCATCAGTATTCTTCCTTCCAATGTTACAATTTTTTTGATACTGCTTAGACTGGAGTTTGGAAAGTTATATTTTTTGGACAACTCCCAGAATGTCCTCCTAACATAACCAGAGGACATGCTGGCTGGAGATCTCTTAAAATTGTAGTCTAAAAAGTACTTTTCCAATCTCTGGCCTAACTTGATGCAGAACACATGTAAAAATTAGATAGCATAGTGCTAAACAAACAAACCAAGATCTTACCAAAAATTGACAAATTTCTCCATAAATGTAAGGGAAATAAATTGATGGAGGGCTTTAAGTGCTTGACTGTGATATGTGTGGGCTTGAATCCCCATGTTTTCACCCATGTTTGTAATACTGCATTTGAGTTTATATTATTATGTGTATTCAAGTTATTTTTAATGTATAGCAATTGTAAGGCAACCTGTGAGGAGCCCCCGCTGGCACAGTAGATTAAACTGCTGAGCTGCTGAACTTGCTAACTGAAAGGTCAGTGGTTTGAATCCAGGGAGCAGGGTGAGCTCCCACTGTTAGCTCCAGCTTCTGACAACCTAGCAGTTCAAAAATGTGCAAATGTGAGCAGATCTATAGGTACCACTCCGGCGGAAAGGCAATGGTGCTCCATGCAGTCATGCCAGCCACATGGCCTTGAAGGTGTCTATGGACAATGCTGGCTCTTTGGCTTAGAAATGGAGATGAGCACCAATCCCCCCCCCCCCCCCAGAGTTGGACATGACTAGACTTAATGTCAAGGGGAAACCTTTACCTTTACCTAAGGCAACCTGATCATAGGGTTTTCTTGGCAAGGGAATGTTATCTTCCTTGAAAGCTGAAGGAATATGATATGCTTAAGGTTATCCAGTGGGTTTCCTCAGCCTAGCAAGGATTTAAACCCTTGTCTCCAGAGCCGTAGTTCAATACTCAAACCATGACACCACACTGGCATTAACCAATCTGCATTTTTTCCCTCAGAGACTCCACATTTTAACAGTCACATGGCAGCAATTCCAAGATGATTTTCTCTGTCTTGAGAATAGGCACATCTATTAAAATTGTCAGCTGCTAAGAGGAAAGAATTTTATGCAGCACTGGTTTTGATAAAAATGCCCCAAACTTCATAAATGTCTATATAAATGGAACTGAATAGAAAGAACATGAGATTTAAAATCTTTTAAAGTAAAACTGACATTCATCCATCTCTTGATGATGCTAACCATCCTCTCTTCTGTGTCTCTTTCATTTAATAATCCAAGACATACTGCCTTTGAATACAGACAGCCTATTTTAGCTGTAGTATGGTTCATATTAATTGACAGAATTGCCATATGTGAGCTGGAAGCAAATAAATAATAGTTGCAATAAATACCATATTAAGCAAGATATGATGAAATATGTTCTTTTCTTTATCTTGAAACTACTATTAATCCAATTCAACAGATCCTCTCCATGTTCAATACTTTAAGAGAACAGTGAGAGTAAGATGCACTTTTTAAAATAAAAATATTGTTGCGTTTATAAAATATTTAAAAATTTATTAAACATTTACAAAAGTTTAAAAGATTGATAAAACATCCCCAAATAAAAAATCTTATCTAGTGAGAGCCTGCTTCAACAAAAACATATTGTCTCCCGGTAAAAGAAGAGGGAGGGGGCCAGCCCAGCTTTACAAGAAAAAGTGTATCAGAGAATGGGAGCAGCCACTAAGAAGGTCGGTCTCTCTCTCTCTCTCTCTCTCTCTCTCTCTCTCTCTCTCTCTCTCTCTCTCTCTCTCTTATGAGGGGCATTCATTAAAGATTTCCCCTGACCCACTTCTATTTATCACAGGATGCTGCATCTGCACATGTGTAATGATATAAGTCTCTAGAGGTTATGTGCCAATTTCCAACTCAGAGCTGATAACGGTCTTGATTTTACAGGTGCTGAAGTGGTGTAAGGTTTGAACATGGACCTAGTGCAATACAGAGCAGTCATCAAGTTCCTTTATTTCAAAGGCCACACACCAAAGGAGACATTTGATGAGATGAAACAGGTTTATGGTGATGATTCACAAAATCATATGATGTAGTCAAGAACTGGCATGATCAATTCAAATGTGGTTGGACTTTGGTATAAACAGCTCCAATTCCAGGGTGACCTCACTCTGCTATTGATGAACACACCATCAAACAAGTGGAGATCATCAGTTTGGAAAATCGCCATGTAACCATTTGTCACCCAGCTCAAAATGTCAAGATTAGTGTGGGGTCCATGGAAAAGATCATCCAAGATCATCTTCACATTCATAAAGTATCTACTCACTGGGTTCCCCGGCTGCTCACACCTTCCCAGAAGCAGGAATGAATCGAATGCTCTCAGGCTCTATTGACAATGTGCTATGGAAACCAGGAAGACTTTTTCGACAGATCCCACAGGATGAAAGCTGGGCCCATCACTATGATCCTGAGACTAAAGTCCAGTCGATGCAATGAAAGCATCATGACTCACCGCCTCCAAAGAAGGCACATGCACAACTCTCGGCAAGCAAGGTCATGTTAATGCTATTTTGGGACCAGCATGGAGTAGTATTGATGGATTTCCTAGCAATGGGTACCATGATCACTGGGACATACTATGCTTCACTGCTGTGGAAATTGTGGGAGGCCATCAAAACCAAGAGATGTGGCATGCTCACCAAAGGTGTCCACTTTCTGCAAGACAATGTACCGATTCACAACTCACATGTTGCCCAAATGGACACATGCTCCTGTGGCTTTGAAATTCTACTTCATCCCCTTATTCACCCAACCTCACACCATCGGACTTCCACCTCTTTCCAAATATGAAGTTATTTTTTTAGAGTGAGCATTTTTCAGATGATGAGACTCTGATTTCCAATGTCACAATGTAGCTTTTGGAGCAACCTGTTAACTTTTACAAGCGAGGTGTTTACAGTTGCTTAAAAAGACGGGAGAAGTGTGTGTCCATAGGTGGCAGAGAAGGATTAATAACTGTACCAAGTTTCATTGCTGTCAGTCCACAGGAAGTGGTCAGGG